>NC_133666.1:605804133-606449430 GCF_037893015.1 Macrotis lagotis | reverse complement strand
GTTCTGTCTCCCATCCCTGACTGACTTTTATTGATTATGTAAATAAGATTGAAAAGGGGACTCTAGATGTACAGACCATCTCAAAGGTCACAAGAGTATAATTTACAAGCTATATCATATATTAACCAAAATTTACTAAATTCTCCTGCTAAATCAGGAAAAGCCATTCAGCCTTTGCTCTCAAGACCTTTTGGTCTTATGATTTATAAAGTTCACATAAACCTTAGATATCCATAGTAAAATCAGAAGATCAAATGTTGGTGATAACTTTGAGATGATGTGGCCATGTTAACTTTGCAGTTTTACTGACAGCTTTCATATTATTTGGATATGTCAATGAAATAAACCCAAGATGGCCCAGATAAGAGTTAGTCTCTTTCCCCCAGAAATTCCTATAAAAATGAGACTTCAAATTCCTTTCTTTCCCCCCTCCCTCCCAAGCACGCAAGTGCACACACACACACACATATATTAATATATATATATATATATATATATATATATATATATATATATATATATATATCTTCATCTGGGTCCAGGGTTTCAGAGTGCTTCCAAATCAAATTTATGGTTACATAAATGATTGTCAGTGCATCTCCTGCTCTCCATACTCTTCCCCAAACTTCCTGCCTTACTTCACCATCCTCTTCCTGACTCAGTCATATCTGCCTCTATCTACTTTTTCACAATGTATCTTTGTACTTTCAGTGTCTATTTGTTCCTAAACCTGTTTAGCCTTATTAAAGTATGATTGCAGTCACACATCTCATGCTACCATAGTGATCTTTCTCAACAAGGACCTAAATAACTGGGTGTGCCTGTACCATTATATAATTTCACAAGTTATTTAGCAATTTAAATTTCTAGAATGATGAATTGCTATGGCATGCTACAGAATTTCATTTATTCATGTTTGTTTTTACTAAGGAAAACACTTTGGCCTTAATGTAAATTAATATCTTGTAGAACTTTTCTTTAATTTTAAGGGAGATTTTAGTTGTGGCACAGGATAGTCATGGTAAAAAGATTTCAATCTAATCATGTGACTTTATGTCTCCTTTATCAAACGCATATTGATCTGGAACTGAAGGATCAATTTGGAGAGTGTGGTTGTTGTTCAGTCCTTCAGTAGTTCTTGACTCTATCTGAGCCCATGGACCATAACATGCCATACCTTTATATCCTCCTCTATCTTTCAAACTCTTTTCAACCTCATGTTCATTGTTTTCATGACAGCAACTATTCATTTCATCCCTTGCCATGACCTTTTCCTTTTGCCTTTAATCTTTCTCTACAACAAAGTCTTTTCCAATGAGTCGCATATTTTCATTATATGACCAAAGTATTTCAACTTCCAGTCTTTGAACTTTCAGTGAATAAGTTTGAATTAATTTCTCTAATTACTGACTGATTTCATCTCTTTGCTGTCCAAGGGACTCTCAAAAGTCTTCTCCAGCATCACAATTAGAAAGCATGAATTCTATGATGCTCAGCTTTCCTTGTGGTTCAACTCTCATAACTATATGTTGCTACTATAAAACAAAACTGAACTAAATAATACACAAAAAGAAATCAAAACAAAACATAGCTTCAGCTATGCAGAATTTTGTGGGCAAGATGATGTCTCTGCTTTTTAGTTTACTATGGAGATTTACCAAAACTATCCTTCCAAGGAACATTTATTTTAAGATTTATAGCTGCAGTCACTGTTTCCAGTGATATTTGAAGGCAAAAATATAAACTTTGACACTATATCCATTTCTCCTTTGTCTGATTTCCAGAAAGTGATGGGGCTAGTTGCAAAGACCTAAGATTTTCTTTTATGGTTTGTATGTTTGCTTTTCTAGTCATTTATCTATTTTGTTATTTATTTATGTTAAACTTTTACACTCTCTTCTTTCACCCTCATTATGACACTTTTTCATTCTCCATCACTTTCTGTCATTAGAGTGATGTCATCTGCATATCTGAAACTGTTGATACTTCTCCCAGGAACTTAATTCAGGAGTTAGTAAAATAATCTGATACTTTCATCTCTATGAGGACCACATTTGTTGTGATTCACATAATCCAGTCAATATTGGTAATTTGGTCTATTTTCTCTGCCTCTTTGAAAACCATTCTGCACTTCTGGTAATTATTGGTTAACATATTGCTGAAGCTTAGTTTGCAGAATCTTAAATATAATCTTGAAAGCATTTTACATGAATACAATTCTTCAGTAATTTTAACATTCTTTGTCATTTCTTTTGAATTGGAATATTAATTGATATTTTTCAATTCAGTGGTCACTGATAGGTTTTCCCAATTTATTGTATATTTAAGATCCCAAAAAAGATTAGTTGTAATTCTAACACCTCCACTAGCTGAATTATTTTCAATGCTTCTTAAGGCCCACTTGACTTAAGTTTCCACTATGTCTAACTCTAGATCAGTTACAATAAAATTGTAGTTTTTCATAATGTCAAGCTCTTTCTTGAATAATTCTTCATGTATTATTGCTACTTCTTTTTTAAATTTATTTTTTTAATTTTTATTGATGTTTTACTTTTCCAAATATATGATACGAAAGTATTTTTTAACATTTTTTAAACATTCATCTATATGCCTATATATGTATATATATATATATATATATATATATATATATATATATATTTCTAAGTCACAAAATTTCCAACCCTCCTCCCCTTGGTGGCAATCAGATTAATATTATGCATACACATTTGTGTTAAGCATGTTTAAAAGTTAGCCAATTTCAGTATGAGGAATTAGGATAAAGGGAAAGAAATATATGAGTTTTTAAGTCGATGTAGTATTTTGTTTTGTATTGTTCGGTTTTTCTTTCTCTGAATAGGGATAGCATTGTCCATGCCTGGTCTAATAGGGTTGTTCTAGCTCTCTGCACCGCTGAGAGCAGCAGCATACATCAGGATTGTTGTTAATTCTACTCCCTTCACTCTGCATCAGATCCTGCTTCTTACATGCTTCTCTAGAGTCTGACCCTTTATGGTTTCTTATAAAACAATAATAATCCATAGTATTCATGTATCATAACTTAGTTAAACATTACCCAGTTGATGGTCATCCCTTCAATTTCCAATTCTTTGCCACTACAAGACAAGCTACTATGAATATTTTGGAACATGTGGGACTTTTCCCATTTTTTGTGATTTCTTCTGGGTATAGACCAAGAATTGGAATGTCTGAATAAATGGATATGAACAATTATATTGCTCTTTGGGAACAGTTCCACATTGCTCTCCAGAAAGGTTGGATAAAGTCACAATTCCACCAGCAAAGCATCAATGTCCAAATCTTCCCACAACCTCTCCAACATTAATAATTTTTCCTTTTTCTCATTTTAACCAGTCTCATAGGTATGAAGTGATGCCTCACAGTTGTTTTAATTTGCATTTCTCTGATCAGTAATGATTTGGAGCATTTTTATATGATTGTATATAGCTTTAATTTCTTCATTTGAAAATTATCTATTCATATCCTCTGACCACTTATCAATTGAGGAATGACATGCAACCTTATATATTTGATGCAGTTTTTTATGTCTTTTAGAAATTGGAAATTTATAAGAACTCCTGGTTGGGGAGGTTGCTTCCCAGCTTTCTGCTTTCCTTCTAATTTTGGCAGCATCTATTTTATTAGTGCAAAAACTTTTCAATTTAATATAGTCAAAATCATTCATTTTGTTGTTTATAATGTATTCTACTTCTTGTTTGGTCACAAATTTGTCCTTTTCATAGATCTTATAAAGTATTTCTTGGTCTCTTAATTTATGTATGGTGTCACCCTTTATGTTTACATCCTGTATCCAGGTTTACCTTACTTTGGTATAGGGTGAGATGTGGGTCTATGTCTAGTTTTTGCCATACTGTTTTCCAGTTTTCTCAACAATTTTTGTCAGATAGTGAGTTATCCTAGAAGCTAATGTCTTTGGGTTTGTTAAACAGTACATTACTATAGTCATTTAATGCTGTTTCTTTTGAACCTATCCTGATCCACTGATCCATTACTCTATTTCTTAAACAGTGCCAGGCAATTTTGATGACTTCCACATTATAGTATAGTTTTAGATATGATAAAGTTAGGCTATTTTCCTTTACATTTTTTTTTCATCAGTTCCCTTTCTATTCTTGCCCTTTTGTTGCTCCAGATGAATTTTGGTACTATTTTTTTCTAGCTCATAGTTATTTGGTAGTTTACTAGGTATGGCCCTGATTAAGTAATTTAATTTGGGTAGAATAGTAATTTTTATTATATTAGCTGGACCTAACTATGAAAAATTGACATATTTTCCAGTTATTTAGATCTGACTTTATTTGGATGAGAAATGTTTTATAATTGTGTTAATGCAGTTTGGGGGTTTGTCTTTGGAGGTAGACTCCCAAGTATTTAATGTTGTCTATAGTTACTTTAAATTGAGTTTCTCTTTCTATCTCTTGCTCCTAGAATTTTTTTTGTCATATATAGAAATGCTGATGATTTGTGTGGGTTTATTTTATATACTGCTATTTTTCAGAATTTATTAATTGTTTCAAGAAGTTTTTTAGATTATTTACTTGACTTCTCTAAGTATACTATCATATCATCTGCAAACAGCGAAAGCTTTGCTTTCTCAATGTCAATTCTGATTCCTTCAATTTCCTTTTCTTCTCTTATTGCTAGAGCTTATTGCTACTTCTTAATATCTTCTGTTTCTGTGAAATCTCTACCATTTTTAAAATTTTATCATGCTCATTTTTGCATGATATCCCTTGATATCTCTAATTTCCTTGAAGAAATCTTTTGTCTTTCCCATTCTATTTTTAGCATTGCTCATTTAAGAAAATCTTCATTATCTCTCCTTCCTATTCTTTGGAATTTGACAATCAGTGGAATATATGGTCCCATTTCTCCTTTACTTTTTACTTCCCTTCTTTCTTCAACTATTTGTAAATCCTCATCAGACAGCTATTTTGAGTTCTTGCTCTTTTTTCTTAGGAATAGTTTTATTTTTGCCTCCTATAAATATTGTGAACTTCTGTCCATAATTTTCCATCTATCCAAACTACCTGATCTAATCCCTTAAATCAATTCATCACTGCCACTTAATGTTCTTGAGAGACTGTATTTGTCATTATTTAGGTAATTTAGATCTTACGGTTTGAAATTTCCATTAAGAAACTCTTGATTTGGGCTACAGACAGCTTCCAGTCTTGTTTTAACTGACTGTACAAATCTCTACCTTTGGCAGCAAAGTACATAAACTATCTGATTTCCATATTGAAATCTAGTGATGTCTGTGTGTAAAGTTGCCTTTTGGGCAGTTGAAAAAGAGTGTTTGCTATAATAAAGGAGTAATCACAATAAAATTCTATTAGATGCTGTCCTGATTTTTTTATATTTTAAAGTAGTTTTACCGGTTATTGCAATTATCTTTTGATTTTCTACTTCAGCATTCTAATCCAATATGATAAATGTGACAAACCGTTTTTGGTGTTATCTCTACTAGATAGTGTAGATCTTCAACCTATTAACTTCAGACTTTTTAGCATCAATGGTTAGAGCACAGACCTGTATGTCTGTGATATAGAAAGATTTGCTTTGGATTCAAAAAGATAGCATTCTATTCTTTTCAAGATTATACCCCAATACTACTTTTCTCTTTCTTTTATTGTGAGGATTCCTCAGGGATCCTTGCCCATAGATTTCCTGAATTTAATTCACCTATTCCCATTAACTTAAGTTCTGTAAGTACTTCAGATTCCCCATGCAACATTGTGCGTTCCTCCATCAGATTTTCATGTTGTCACCAAATGCAATCACTGATGAACTTCCTCTTGGCTTTGGGCCCAGCTGCTTTATTAATACTGAAGCTACTTCTAATTGTCCTCTGTAGCATGTTGGATATTTTCCCAACTGAGATGTTCCCATTCTGGTGTCATTTCTTTTTTGTCATTTTAATATCATTATTGGGATCCTTGTCAAAGATCCTGGAGTGATTTCCCATTTTTTTCCCAGTGATTCACCTTTTGTTTGAACTCCTTGCTTTGACCAGTCTGTCTTGGATAATTCTACATGGTCTAGCTCATAGTTTCATTGACTTTTGTAAGACTGTCCCCTTAAGGAAATGTTCCAGGAAAAGAATGGGATCTTATTCTCCTCCCATTCCACAAATCTAAATATATACCAATATGCCATTTAATGATTATCATATTAATTCTTTCTCCTCTGCCTTCTTTCATTTTCTAAGATTTCATTAGGATCTGAAGTGATTCAATGAAGACCTGCTTATTTGTATTTAGTTATAATAGAATACCATTGTGCTATAAGAAATGATGTGCAGGATACTTTCAAAAAATCTAGAAAGATTTAGATGAATTGATGCAAAGTGAAGTGAGCAAAACCAGAACACTTTACACGTTAAAAACAGTATTGTGAAGGATATGTGAATTACTTGATTTTTTGCTGTAATACAAAGATCCAAGACAATTGTAAAAGACTTGTGATGAAAAAATGCTAATCTGCCTCCAGAGAAAGAACTGATAGAATTTGGATGGATTATTTTTATTTTCTTTATTTTTTTCTTGCTTTTTAAATGATTTTTCATAGCGACTTATTTGGAAAATATGTCTTGTACTTGCATCATCTTTATCAAATTTCTTACAATGATGGGAGAAGGAAGAAAGAGTGGAAATACATTTGAAACTCAAAATTCTAAAAAAAGAAAGATTATTTTTTTCTTACATTCATTTGGGAAAAATAAAATATTAAAATTAAAAAAAAAACTGTATAGACCTGTACCTTCTCTGGAATGTATAATGTTTGAGTCCTCTGAGTCAAAGAAGTTGAATTGCTCAGGGCCACGTGATCAGAAAAAGATCAAAAGTGTGATTTGAATCCATATTTTTCTGAATTGAGGTAAAAATTAATTGTACCATACACTGACTAGAATGTATGCTGCCATCACACATAAAATATCATCCTTGGCTACTGTACATGCCTACACTCAGCTCAGTTTGAGACCATGGATGAATCTACTGTCACAGTGTCTTCCTCATGGGTTCACAGGAATTTGAACTTTTAGGTATTGAGGCTTTAGCAAAGGGGAAATTGCAACCCAGAGATGTTTATTGACTTGCCCACTGCCACATAGGTTACTTAATTAGTGGAGTCCAGTTTTCTGACTCTAAATTCAGTATTCTTGTTGATATATACAATTCATTCTAAGTAAATCAAAGGTGACACAGTGGATAAATTACTGAGCCTGGAGTTAGGAAACTCATCTTCCTAGGTTCAAATAGAGCTTCAGACACTTACTAGTTATATGACACTTCTTGTTTAACAGTTTGCCTCAATTTCCTCATCTGTAAAGTAGATTAGAGAAAGAAATGGAAAACCAAGAGAAACCCAACACTAAGTCACAAAGAGTCAGACATACCCCAAAATGACTAAACACACACACACACACACACATACACACACACATACACACTCACGCACATACATGACCAATGTAGTGCAGCACAGGTAGGAAAACAAAAGTCTTTTAGATAAAATAATTCAGTCACAATACTATGTCTTCCTTCTATTAAAGTTCAATTTTCTTTTTCTTCTTTTTTTCTTTTTGCAAGGCAATGAGGTTAAGTGGCTTGCCCAAGGCCATACAGCTAGGTAATTATTAAGTGTCTGAGGCCAGATTTGAACTCAGGTACTCCTGACTCCAGGGCTACTGCTCTATCCACTGTACCACCTAGCTGCTCAAGTTCAACTTTCTTAAAAGTTTCTGCCAGAACCCTGAAAGAGAGGCAAAACTTGAGCTCTATTCTTCTTCCTCTTTTTTTAAAATAATGAAATAAATAGAAAGGTAGTGTTGAAATTAGATAAGAAGCTAACCTTAAGGAAGATTTGAATTTTAGTCCTGCCTGTGATCACTACTGGCTGTGTGATTATAGGCAAACACTTTACCTTTCAGTACCCCAGCAATCCCCTAAGACTATAAGGGAAATCAAGTATGAATATACATTGGTAGATGGGGTTTTCTTTACTCAGAAGCATTCATTCAATTAAAGTACTCTGACCAATGAAGTCACAGGGTCAAAGTAACTTAAAATATACATATATATATATATATATATATATATATAAAATATGTATGTGTGTATACATACATATAAATATATGCATATGCCTACTTCTTATTATCTAACTTGGTATTTGTAATGAAAAGAGAATATATAAAAATAAATATAAATTTAAATATAAACATGTGTATATAATTTTGAGGGGATATATTTACATATTGTATAAATTATATTATTACATATTATATAATTTGTATATGTATGTAGATATATGTCCACATGCATAGATTCACATATACATATATGAATAAGAAAAGAAGGACTCAGAGATGAAATGACTTCAGGACCACATAGCTAGGAATAATAATAGGTAGCATTTATATTGTCCTACTGTGTCCCAGATATTGTGCTAAGAATTTTAGAATCATTTTCTCATTAAATCCTCACAACAACTCTATGATTTGGTTGTTACTATTATCATCATTTTACAGATGAAAAAACTGAGTCAAACAGAGGTTAAGCAATTTGTCCAGAGGTATATTGCTAAATGTATGAGGCTGAATTGGAATTCTGGTCTTCTTGTTTCCAGTCCTGGCTATCTGTTCAAGGCAACATCTAGCTTCTTCTAGTAGTCAGTATGTGAACACAGATACCTTGATGCCCATGTCCAGTACTCTTTCTGCTACAATAAGCTTGGATTCAGGAATTTGTGACAGTATACCTGAAATCAGACAGTCCTTGACTCAGATCATAGGCACTTGCAAGTTGTTTTACCCTGGGCCAATCAATTCACTTCTGTCTGACTTAATTTTCGTTTCTATAAGATGGAGATAATACCAATAATACCATCTTCTAGGCAAGTTCTGAGGATCAAAGAATATAATATTTATAAAATACTTAACAAATAATAGGGACTTAAATCTTAGCTATTATTATTATTTTGTTGTTGTTGTTGTTTCAGCATCAATGGGAAACAAAGTCTGTCTTGCTCTATGCAGGTTCCTTTTTAGACTTCTCCCTTATATTCTTCTTTTGCAACATACGTTGTGTTGGATGTGACTATAGCACAACAACCCAACTTTCACATTTATTTCCTGCCTCCTCACCAATGTTGGGGAACACAGAATGATAGGATGCTAATGAAACGCTTTTCTGAACATCCCCAGGCTGCTAAATAGAGCTGGAAATAGCAAGGCAACAGGCTTCCTGCACAGGATTTTGCAGTTCTTTGGCTTCCAGGCCTATCCAGAAATACCTCCAAACTCAGCTTTGTGCCTGTATTTTCACACTTACGCTTCCAGGCCCAGCTGGAACTCTCAAGTGTTAGGTAGGGAAGAATCAAATTATTAGCAGTTACCATTTACTAAGCTTCAGAGTTTTCAGAAGTCCCTACTTTAGTGAAACTGACAATCTGTACCCTTGGCTTTAAGTAGGAAACCCCTGGGCCCAAAATATGGTACAGGGAAGACCTGAAAAGTCCTTCCAAAATCCATTTTAGCAATTCAAAGATACTTAGAGATCATAGGATTTCATGTATGAAGAGTTGAAAGGGACCTTAACTGCTATCCAGTCTATAGCAACAATTTTAAGTGACAATACTGAGGCCTACCCAGATTGACACCCCTCAAAGTAGCAGAGGGATTCAGTGACAAATGCAGATTGTATGGAGTATACTGTAAAGTATACTGGAGCTATGTTCAAAGGACACACAAAAAAATTCACAAAATCTATAGCAAAGCAGTAATCCCATGGTTATATTATCCATAAGAATATGACTGGTGGTTATCCTCCAAAGAGGCAGATTGTTTAAACTTGGTTTCTAATTTCAACTTCAGTACCCATGGAAAATCATTTCACTTCTTGGAACTCATGTTTTTCATTTGTAAAATAGGAGAATTAGACTATAAATTTTCAATATGTTATGATCAAAGAAGAAAGGGAGAGATGAGGGAATCCAATCATTTCCTTTGAGTATTTTAATTGTTATTATATGAAAATAGAATTAGCCTTCTTCTTGAATTTAAAGGATAGTACCAAGAACAATTTGAGAGGACAATAAAAAGTCAGATTACAGAATAAGACTTACTCGGTTTAAGAAGTAGATACCTGGTGTAAACAATCATCTTAAAATCAAGAGAGCTGAAGCAAATTGGCCAGCAAAATAGACCTTCTAGAACAGGTTGGATGACTGATGTTTTAGGAATGCTTTTTCTAAACTGAGCATCAGAGATAGCAGAGGGATTCAGTGGTCCCTTGAGTGTCTGAGAAGCCCTTTTCAAGAACTGCATTGCATACCTTCTAGAGGAAAGAAAAGGCTAGAAAAGATCTAATATAATGGAGTGAACCATGAAGCTGGTCAACATACTTGTAGACCATTCTCTAAGGGTGAACAACCTCATGACAATGTGACTGCCACTTGCAGAAAAGTACCACACCACCAATACCTGATGCTGATTCTTTTCTAGCTAAGATTCACAAGGCAGGGGGTCCACTGATCATGCAAAAGTTGACTTAAATGTTCTGGAGTATGTAGAAAGAGAGAGTTTATAATCTAGGTATTCAAAGATGCCTCCATTGTCCATCTCCATAAAGGAAAAGGAAATAGGTTTCCCTGTAATAATCACAGGATTTCTCTCTTAGTCATTGCTGAAAAAGTTTTTGTCAGAGTTCTTTTTAATCATCTGATACTTCACCTGGAAGATGGTAATCTACTTGAAAGCCAGTATGACTTCAGAAAGGACTGAGGAGCAATTCACATTGTGTTTATTATCTACCAACTCCAAAAGGAATGCTGGGAGTAAAACGAAAGTCTTTATGCAATATTTATTGATCCAAATATAACCTTTGCTATTATCAATTTTGTTACAGATCATGGTAAAATTTTATTGACCAAAGAAGTTCGTCTGTTCACGTTGCAGTTCCACAATAACATACTTGCACAGATTCTGGATAATGAAAGATGCTTCTGTCCTTTCCAAGTCAGCAGTGGAGTTAATGAGGCCTGTGTCTTGTTCCCATGCTTTTTTTTAGCATGATGGTTTCAAAGATGTTGTCAGATGGCTTCAACTATGGATGAAATTGACAAAAGGTTAACCACTCACAGTGATAGTAAAATTAACTTGAAAAGGCCAAAAGCCAAGATTAAAATAAAGAGTTGGTACATAACTTTTTGTTCTCTGATGTTGCCTCTGACTATTCAATGTGACAGAGTATGGGTTGAATCTCTTCTACTTTGAAAATTTTAATGTATTAATTAACACCAAGAAAAAAGGTTTCTCTATCAACTAGCACCATATCATCTATTTATGGGATCAATGATTATAGAAAGTGGAGAAATTTTGAAAGCCATGGATAGTTCATTTCCACAGATTTACATAGATGATGAGTTTGATGTCTGCATGGCCAGAACTAGTTCAGCATTTAGGAGTGTAAAGGAAAACATGAGAGAGAAGAAGTATTACACTGCCTACAAAACTGAGTATCTACAGAGCCATAATTCTGACCTCATTGTTTATGGCTGTGAAACATGGACAATATACCAGAGCCATGTAAGTAAGCTGAGTTGCTTCTATTTGAAGTGTCTTAGAAATATTCTGAAGATCACCTGGTAGGAGAAGATACCAGACACTGAGGTCATTTGTTGAGATCAACTATCAAGCATTCAAACTCTCCTGCAGAGTGTACAATTCCAACACATTGTTTGAATGCCAAATATACATTTTTCTAAAAGACTATTTTGATAGAAAACTCACACAAGGAAAGCACTCACACAAAGTTCAGCAGTAATACAAGGTCATGCTCAAGATCTCTTTGAGGAACTTTGGGACTATTAGGATACATGGGAGATACTGCCATGGGATCTCTCAGCATGGCATACCTGCATCAAAAAAGGCTCTTTCCTTTATGAACAAATAAGAATTATAATTCAAAGGAAACACGAGATGCACAAATTTAGAGACATCTCCAATCCATATGTTCATATGGACTATATGTGCTCAATGTGTTGTAGTCTTCTGAAATTGTAATAATTTCATCAGCCACAATGGAATACACTGTACCTTGACCCCAACATGGTTGTATATTTTTGTTTGTTTTCAGACACAAAGGACAAAAACCATTTTCCCTTCTTTTGCTCTTCTGTTTAAGTTGCTCCCATCTTAAAAATCATTTACTTTCATTTCAGATAATGCCATTGATGTTTAACCCTCTGTAAGTGATCAAACTTTTATTTTAAATCACTGTTTATACCTCTGATGCCCTTGTCCCTCCCTCATTTAATAATTTTTTGCTGACAAGATTCTGCCGAATCATTAAGCATTAATTGACTAATGAATGGATTCCTGAGCTTCAATTTTCTCATCTAACAAAGTAGTTGTTAGAAATTCTTAGCGACCTTATTGTTTAGTAGGTTCTACGTGGCCCAGACTAGAGTAGTATTTTATTTTCCAAAATGCAATGGGATCAGAAAATCAGATTTCTAAAAGCATTTAATAAGAATAGGTTTATTTAGACATAGGAGGGGGAGTTATACATAGAATGAAAAGACTGCTTAACAAGAATATGACCTTGAGTCAGTTGAGTCCTAATGCCCTGTCTCTGTGTACTCATGATTATGCCTAGACCAAAGTTTCAAGTTCCTCACATCTTTAACTCTTTAAAAATCCACCAAACAACGAGCAGCTAGGTAGGCCAGTGGCTAGAACACTAGCCCTGGAGTAACGAGGACCTGAGTTCAAATGTGACCTCAGAAGCTTAATAATTGCACAGCTGTGTGACTTTGGGCAAGTCACTTGACCCCATTGCCTTAAGTATGAGTTAAAAAAATCTACCAAACAAGAACCTCTAGACCCCTAGTTCTCTGAGCAAAGTAAGCTTATATATAACCCTTAATAATTTTTAATGAAAAGAAATAGACCAGACCACCAAGGAGGGTATCTTTAAAGCTATTCTTCTTAGCCCCTTTTCAAATTGTATGATGTTATTTTTTGCTCAATAAGAAAGATATATTTTCCTGCTTTATGTACTATCTTCAGAGAATCATAATTCTTACATATCTAGTCTCTGAGTCATTTGATTCTCTCACTATGCTGTCATCCCTCCCTCAACTAGTAAGTTTCCAAGTTTTATGTATTTGATTTCCACTATATTTCACAATCTTTCCAAGTGAAAGAAACATGTTTCATTCCAGTATTCTCTACTTTACTCACATGATAATCCGTTGACTTTAGTCTTTTATCTCCTCTTCTTGCCTGCACTATTCTAATAGCCTTATAAATGATTTCATTCCTTTAGTCTCTATACTTTCCAATTCATTCTAATGCTAACAAAATGTTTAGAACTGATCATCTTACTCCCTTCCTCAAAAATTTTCAGCTTTTTGAACTGGTACATACACATATATTTATTTGGTGTTTTATTCCTCATTCCTGCAAACCATCTGCCTTGACTACAGTGTTTGCCCTTCCTAAATACACCTAGTGAAACATTTCTCTTTGTTTAAAGTACAATTCAAGTGTTGCCTTCTCCAAGATTTTACTTAGCCCTTCGAGTGAAAGGGTATTTAAAAGTTCCTACAATTATATTATCACTCACACCTATCAGATTGACTTAGATGACAAAAAGGGAAAGTGATCAAAGTTGGAGAGGTTGTGGGAGAATTGGAACATCATTGCATTGCTGGTGAAGTTGTGAACAGATCCAACCATTCTGGAGAGCAATATGGAACTATGCCCAAAGAACAATAAAACTGTTCATACCCTTTGACTCAGGAATTCCAATTCTAGGTCTATATCCAGAAGAAATCATAAAAAATGGAAAAAAGTCCCCCCATATTCCAATATATTCATATGAGCTCTTTTTGTACTGGCAAAGAATTGAAAATTTAAGGGATGCCCATCAGTTGGGGAATGGCTAAGCAAGTTATGGTACATGAATATTGTGGAACACTATTGTTCCATAAGAAACCATAAATGGTCAGACTCAAGAGAAGCATAGAATGAATTACAAGATCTGATGCTGAGCAAAGAATCAAGAAAACAATGTACTCATTAACAACATTACAAGATGATCAACCCTGATTAATGCAGCTCCTCTCAGCAGTTCAGAGAGCTAGGGAAACCCTATTAGATTAGCTATGGACAATGCTTCCTCATCCAAATAAAGGAAAAACAAAACAAAAATCTTTCATAATCTGGTGAACACTACATTTACTTAAAAAAATATCTCATGTGTTTCTTTGCCTTAATCCTAATTCCTCATACCAAAAATAACTAATTTCTAAACGTGCTTAACACAAACGTGTATATATACAATATAGACCTGACTGTTCACCATTGAGGATAGGGGGTTGGGAAGGGTGGGAGGAAGGAAAGTTTGTTACTTAAAAAATATACATAGGCATATGGATGAATGTTGAAAAGCTTTTATAATGTATATTTCCTTCCAGACTCATTCCATATTTATCTGTTTACATGTTAAATATCCTCCATTAGAATATAATCTCCTTGAGAACAGATTATTTTTCATTTTTCATCAGTGCATCCCTAACACATATCTCAGTGCTTTGTATCATTATTGTTGCTTAATTATTTTTGTTGAATTTTGAAGACAAAATGTTGGGTGGGGTCCTTTTTAAAATAATTTTGAATAGAGCCTATGTGATAGTCTTTGTAGATTAAGGAGACAGATTCCCCTTCTATAAAATGGGAATAAAAATAATTTATTACTTCCTTCACATGACTTTTCAGTAATGACAGTTTTTATGACACTATTTTGGAGTTTTCTTGGCAAAGATACTGAAATGGTTTGCCTATTCTTTCTCTCATTCATTTTATAGTTAAGAAACTGAGGCAAAAAGGCTTCAATGCTTTGTCTAGATTCATATAGTAAGTATCTGTAGCTATAGCTGAATTTGAACTCATAAAGGTGAGTTTTCCTGGTTCCAAGCTTAGAACTCTATCCACTATAGTATATAGCTGCATCAATGTTCTTATGGTTGTTGCAAAGATTGAATGAGACCTCTGAAGTCAAGCATAAGCCATTGTTACTTGACTAATAACCTTTTCATGGAATTTGGTGTCTCTGATGCCCATACTATCTGATTTGAACATTTTCTCCTCAGCAGGTTAATTGACCTGTATAGTCCAAGATTTAAATATACCAAGTAGAATTTTATTATATTCTAAAGGTCTTTTGGGATCTAATGGTTTGGAAAGAAAAGATGCCACATAGATATACTTTGGAAAGTTATTTGGCTTAATTTTGAAACCACATTTATTTAATAGAAAATTTTGCTTCCCATTTCCATTTAAGAAAGTAAAGAAATTGATTCAAATTTTAGGAAGGTCAGTGATACAAGGCAGCATTATTATACTTCATTAATTCAATAAACTGAATCTTCAACCAATTTACCAATCCCTGGGTATGTGCACTAAGAAATTAAAAGGACATTTGATTAGGAACCAATGAAATTAGTTTTGGAAAGCAGCATTTCTTATTATTAGTTATGTGACCTTAGGTAAATAGACCCAGGTCATCCTGACTAATATCAGCTTAATATTCCAATATTGATATCCATGTCAGAATATCAACATAATGATAGCAGCTAGATATAGCAATAATCACATGTTTATAGAATATATAGTTATAATATTGTCTGAAATATTCACATATTTGTTTTCTGCACATAAATATATTATGTTATATGTCCATACATATAGAAATACACAGCCCATGTCTGTATATGTGTATGTATATATGCATGTATCTTGACAATTCATAGAATATAATTTTAGCTTAGACTTTTAAGACACTAGAGAACTCTATTTACAAAATTTTACAAATGACTTGGTATGTTTATATGGGTATGTTTTTATATATAGGTATATTTGCATGCATTCACATGTAAATATTTATATATTAACTTTATTTTTATGCTGCATAAGCCTCCATTCAAATTCAAGGTCAATGTAAAGAATAATCATTTCATTATTTGTACTTGAATAATCAATACCTAGAATAGTGTTTGGCACATACTGATATATAATAGATACTTATTGATTAAGTACAAAAAGCTAAGTTGAAGGTTAAAGTCAACACCATAGTTATTTTATGTCTTCATCTGGTTTTGTTCTATTCTTTTTTAAAATATAGTTTTGTCCCATATTTACCATAGCCTTTGATACTTTATTAAGTCTCAGAAGTGAGAATACATAATTTCATCATAAACTTTGGAAAGTTATCAAACATAAAGAATTTCATTTAGAATATAAATAATATGTATTAACATGAGTTCCAGTCAGAGAGGTCATAAAGAAATTAATTTTTTTGACTTCAGAAACTGCTACAGACTAACTACTAAAAGAAAAACATAACCAAAAGGAATGAAAAAAAGCAAAAAAAAAAATTCCCTTTTCTCCTATTCATTTTAAGTTATATGGTAGGGAATAAACATTTATACTATGTACCAAGTGAGTTCCAAACATTATCTCTTTATTCTCACATGTCCACATGAAATTGATCCTAGAATTATCCTCTTTTACAAATGAGAAAACTGAGAATGCCAGCTCTTTAATTATTTACCCAGGGACACATGCCTTAGTAAGCAGATTTCAACATAGACTTTTCATCTCCAGGCCTAATATCCACTACACTGAAGCTTTAAAAGCTATCTCTAATAGCTTAAAGTTTAAAACTATGTATTCATAGATGTAGTATACTCTTTGATGAAATTATAGATTCTTTACATATGTGTCTATAGTTTATCTTATTTCTTTATTAGACTATAAGTTCCATGAAAATAGGGACCATATTTCCCATGAACTTTGGATCTCCCCTAGTGAATAATATTGAATTCTTTTCACCATATAATTAATAAATATTTGATGAGTTTTATGCCCTAATTTCCCAGTAATTGGATTCTGATCTTTTTCCACCTATGATTTCCTCCTCACCTGCTAAATCATCCCCTACATGAATTAAATTCTTATCCTATATCTCATTGACCTTGTGACTATATTCTATTACTTGATCTCATTTGGATATAACACTAAAGCTGACCATCCACTTCCCTGGAATTTACGTGAACTGGAATTGGTAGTTGCTATGCAAAAAAAAGCAAATACCAAACAAAAGTCATACATTTTGTTTTATTTTCCTTTCTTTTGTTTCATTGTGTAGAGTTTGCATCTTACACTAATTACCTCATAGGATTGCAAAAAGGAAAAAAAAAGTGAGATAGTGGGAAAATTTCCTGAATACTATAAAGTGTTTGCAACTTTAGCTAAAAATAATACTGATTAATATTTAAAATGATGATCCTAGCTCTTCACTGTGTAGTTTTGGACTAATCACTTAATGTCTTTGAGCTTTTGTTTCCTTCATCTATAAAATGGAATGTTAATATTTCTTGTTCCTACCTCATTGATCCATTGGGGGGAAAATGAATCTTGAATTCCTCGTAAAAATGAATGTGGTATTATTATTAGAGTTATAGAATTATTATTAATAGTAAAGATAGCCATAGCCCAAAATTTTGCTTCAGGAACTGTGCCTCCCATGTTCTATCTATTATGCTGCCCCATTTTCTTACGAAGGAGAGTAAAGAAGGGAATACTTCCTTCTCCCTCTCCTGAGGAGACTCATCCCACTGCCTGGAGCTTCCTTTATTTCTGTTCTCCCCAAGTACATTCAGAAGTATTTGAGTTTTGTCTGCCTGGGGCATGGAGAATAACTCCAGGCAGATAAGCGTCAAGGTATAAAGGTATGTCAAGAAGATCTGAGAAGGGGGAGGATGAGTCTATTTTGTGCCTTCAAGAGAAATAAGGTCAACGTCAGTGGAATAGCCAAAGAAACTAACTTTACTACAAGTTCTTTCTCTGTTCCACTCTCTCTCTAAATAATTTTTTTTCTTTGCTCCCCTCATGAAAACTCACCTGATCTATAAGATTGCTAGAGATATTGGACCATAGACCATGTGCTGCACTTTATTTTGTAAGTTTTAGTTATTATGGTTTTTTTTTTAAATTATAGTTAGAGTGCGGCTAGGTGGTGCAGTGGATAGAGCACCGGCTGTGGAGCGAGAATACCTGTATTCAAATCCAGCCTCAGACACTTAATAATTGCCTATCTGTGTGACTGTGTACAAGTCACTTAACCCCATCGCCCTGCAAAAAAAAATTATTTAAAAATTATAGTTACCTGTGTTTTTTGTCTTATTCACTCTTTAGACACTGAAGTTTCCTTAGGACAGTGACTCCCTTATCAAAACTTTGTGTCTTTCTTTCCCTATTACATAGCAGTTCTTAGGATAAGTTTTTAATAAATATTGAATGTTATCAAAGTCCCACTTCCTCCATAATATCTTCCTTTTAATTTTAGTCAGTGTAGTTCTCTAAAATTCCTGGCTGCCCAGAATGGTCCTTTTGAATAAGTGGTGTAGCAACATTCTACCTGATGAATATTTACAGATTCAAGAAAGGGTCCCTCATCTTTGACACTTTTACCCTTCAAAAAAACTATACTACTATATGATAATTGAAATCCCTTATTTTTGGCTGATTTTTAAAATTATTATTCAACTAAGCTTCCTTTAAAACAAAGACTTTTATTTCTTATGATTTTGTCAATGCGACAAGGTACTATAGGATGTCTTAAAGTTTTGAAGGAGACATACTATTACTCCCACATAGTCCACAATTTCAAAATTAGATTGTCCTATATCGATTTTTTAAAATATTCATCAGTGATTGGGATAGTTATATTTTTGGCTACTAGAGTAATTTTGAAATTTCTGATTTCTAATGTTGTATCGTTGCAAAGCTGGGTTTTTGGCAGTTCCTGTGATAACAAGCAAACAACATGGAAAACATTGTAGAACAGTAAATGAGATTGGTAGTATCTAATCTGATGCCAAATTTGAAGTTGCATGGAGGTCAATAGATGTCATTAGTAATTAAAGTTTTGGGGGCAACTGGGTGGAGTATTGGATAGAGCACTGACTCCAGGAGCACCTGATCTAGCCTTAGACATTTAATAATTATCCGGTTATGTGACCTTGTGCAAGTCACTTAACCCTATGTCTTGTAAAAAAAAAAAAGTAATCATAGTTATTTTAAAATGAAAAGATATTTTCTTTCAATTTATATATATACCCATATATGTTACATAAATACATGTATAATGGAAAAAAATTAGGATATAATAGGCATGTATAATTAGGACATAAATACCCATTGAGCTACTTGGAACTAATAGTTAATAAACAAAATGATAATTTTTTTTTGTTTTTGTTTTTCAGTCCTAGAAATATCATGGAAAATTATTTAGGCACTAAGATTAATTCTCATGAACTGAGAATACTTGGGAACCTCTGCCACAACAATATAAGAAAAGAAGCTGTAAATGTCCATAGAATCTAATTGTTTATATCCACATTAATGTGGAATATCTCCAAAGGGATCCTTTCTTTAAAAGCTGATTTTGGCAAGGAAGAACCTTGTCCAGATATAAATTTGTTCTTACCTGGACTCTTGGGAAGACCTTCCTTAATGGCCTACATTCTTCTCTCTCCTTTCTCCAAACTGCAGAATAATAGTCCTAGGCATAGCTTTGATCAGTGAGATCAAAGGGACCATAAAATTAAGAGTGGAAGGGTCTTCTGAAATCATCTATTCCAAATCATTGTACAAATGCTTAAACTTATGTATAGTGACTTGCCCCAAATCACACAATTAATAACATAAATCAGATAGCTAGAATTATAATCCATTGTTCATACCCCTTTGGACAAGCCTGCAGTGACTCATGCTTTCCAATCAAATATAAGCCATCCTTGCTTATTTGATCATTCAAAGTACTCTATAATGTGTCACCACTGATCCTTTTGCAGTTATTTCTCCTACCACTTCTGTATATGAACTCTATGCTTCAGCTAAATTTCAGATGCTCTGGATAGCTTCCTTTTTTTTGCATCTGGATATTTATTTATAAAATTCCCTGTACTTAGAACACCCTCTCTACCATATTTTTTGCTATGCAAAATGATAAACAAGATGTTCTCAGTAAAAAAAAAAAATAAACAGAGTCAATGGAAATTGTACTATTTACAGAGTATTAGCAATATTATAGGATGATCAGCTATGAATCACTTACCTTTTCTCAACAATGCTGTGACCCTAGACAACTTTGAAGAACTTATGATAAAGAATATTATCCATCCTCAACATGAGCTGAAAGATGATGTAGTCTGAATAAGGGTTGAAGTATACTCCTTTTTTTAAACTTCATTTTTCTTTGGAGTTTCTCTGTTTACTTTCACAACAAGTCTATTATAGAAATGTTTTGCATTACTATACATTTTTATCAGATAACTTGCTTTCTCAATGTGGGGGGGGTGAGGTGGGAAGAAGGGAGAGAATTCAGAACTTAAAGTTTTAAAAAGGAATGTTAAAACTTGTTTTTACACATAACCAGGGAAAATTAGGTTAAATTAAAATTTTAAAAATAAAGTACAATACAAATCCAAGTAAAAAAAATCTCCTAGTGTTTATACAGAAACAGATTTCCAGTAATATTTTAAAAAGGTGTAAAGAAAATGAGCTAAGATATAAATATAAAGGCTTAAATCACCTTGTTAAAGATATGAGATGTCTCATTGTAATTGAAGAGTTTGGTCATTTAAATATGCAGATAAAAATTATTTAAAAACTGGAAAATGTGTATTTGAAGAAATAGAGCTTTCGGGATAAGAACTGAGGTGTTGGATAATGTTGAGGAATTTAGAGTTTTGGAACATTATGCTCTTTCAGCTTACTTGCATATAACTATTTTAATACCTAAATGTATAAACTTAAAAATAAAGGAAAAAACTTTAAGAAGTTAAAGTCTCAGCTACAGTTAATGTAACTTCACAGGAAAAAAATGGTGAATTCTTAATTTTTTCTTGAAAAATGAATCAGTGAGATTCAGGAAACTTTAAACCATGGAAGGTATTATTAAAGATAACAAATAGGAGACAGAAGCTAATGAGGGAAGAATAGCAGGAGAGAAATATGAACACAAGTCAAGTGCTGGAGTTGTTTAAAGAAAAGTCAATAGGAGCAATCAAGAAGACCAATAATTCATTCATAGATGACTGCATTAAGACTACTCTTTCAAATTTTGCTTTTCAGAGTCACCTAGAACTCTAAGCATAGTAAAAGTTTTCAAATTGTCTGTGGCTCTTTTATTTCCACTCAGACATGAGAAGGAAATACAGAGAGAGAAAAGATAATTATTTCAAAGACTTTATGGTATCAAAACACCTGCCTATTAAAACAAAAAAATCCAATAAAAACCAAAACAAAATAAACAAATAAAATTCTCCCATAAAATCTTAGGGAGGTGCTTTTAGAAAGTACTTATTCTGTGCCAATAACTATTTTAATGCTTAAGTATATAAAAACTTATTTTTTAATTCATAAGAAAAGTTAAAGACAGAAATGATTAAAAATAAGTTATGGCTAAAAAAGTTGTAATTGCTAAGGTCTTTACAAATATTATCTCATTTTAATCTCACAAAAATCCTGTGAGATAGATGTTGCTATTATCCCAATTTTATAGTTGTAAAAACTGCGAAAGAAAAAGGTTAGTGACTTTCCCAATCAAAAGGCCAGTATGTGTCTAAGGCTGGATTGTAACTCAGGTATTTCTGACTCTGTGCCTACCATTTTATCCACTGTGCCAACTGATGAGTTTTGTAGTTCTATAGCTCAGAAAAAGAATTGTTATTTAAATTAAGAAGTCACATTTTCTAAATGCCCTTTGAGGGCAATTTTCAATGAGAGGAGTCTGGTTTATAGTAGCATAAAGGATTTGCCTAATAGAGAAACTAGACCTTCAGTGAGAGAAGAATTTGGAGCAAGGGAGCCAATCCAGAGGAACTGGGTGTCTAAATGCCCTACAGCAAGGCTCCAAGTGGAATACCCTATAGCTCTCCCAATTCTTCCTGTTGTAATATCTCTCTTGAAACTCTATCCTACCTAAAAGGTCTTTTTTTTTTTTAAGTGTCATATATTAAAATTCAAATTCATTTAGCACTAAACTCACCTTAATATACAAAAGAATTATTATCATCAAACTCACTTTTCAGATAAGGAGATACTGAGAGATCAAAGAATTTGCCTACAGTCCAGTGAGTAAGTTTGATATCATCACTGGAATTCTCTCACAGGTCTCTCAGTTGAAGATTCTACAACTCTTTCCATTATACCAAGATAGCTCCTTTTATCATGCTACTTCCTAATCTAGACCTTCTGCACAGATAGCCACCTTGGAATAAATAATAGGATTATAAGATTGCACTAACAGGGAAATATAATTATGCTTTCATTATTCTTTGGGAGGTGGCTAAATATCTCTTTCTTGTTATGTAGATAGAGTAGAAAAATGTAAGTTCTTGAAATTTTTCCTTATTCTTCCTACAAATTATTTTAAACCTTTGACCCTACCTTTTCCTATAGAAGGTTATATACATACATATGTATATATGGTATTTATATATATATATATATATATATATATATATATATATATGTATATGCATGCTATTTAGGGTTCTGCCTCATCTTTGTGTTTCTCCAAGTATTTAACAAAGTGCAATGCCATATAGTAGTCATTCAATAAATAATTTCTGACTGGATATATACTTAATTATTTTGAAAATTTACAAAGCACAAAATTACAGTAAAGCAATATTACAAGAGAATGTAACCCTGAGTGAATCTTATTTTTCTATCCCTAGCATCTTGCACATACTGAGCACTTAACACATTTATGTTTCTTTGAATTAAATTACACAAATGCAGGGCATTACTATTAATGCAATCTCTAAAAGTGAGAAAAATACGTCCAAGCCTATCACACTCTTTCTGAATATGGAAAACTTGAAGATGCAATATTGCTGGCTGGTAGGGATGTAGCATTCTTAACTGAAAAACTTGCATTTAAGTTCCATTTCTTACACATTACTGGTGTAAATGGGGGGGGACTGACAAGTTCTTAATGCCCCCCTCATTTTATAAGATCATAAATTATAGATGAGTTGACAATGTCCATCAGTGAAAGGAGTTCAGGTGGTAAGAGAGGGAGACAGAAACAAACACAGAGAAACAGAAAGGACAGAAATATAGAAAGACAGTCAAAGATAGACAAAGGTAGAGACATAGAAGGACAGAAACAAATGGAATAAGCAAAAGAAAAGGGAGTGGGAGAAAAAAAGCAGGAGGGATCAAGAGACAGAGGAAGAGGGTGGGGAGCAAAGTGGGAAAGGAAAGCAGAAAGGAAAATAAGAAAAGAGGAAGGAAGGAAGGAAGGAAGGAAGGAAGGAAGGAAGGAAGGAAGGAAGGAAGGAAGTGTTGGATCCAGTTCTGAGTTTCATTGTTGCCTCATAAAGCCCCATTGATTATCCTTTCTTAGGACATGAACCATAGCTTCATAGAAATTCCAAATCACACACAGTCTTATCTTGGTGAACCTCCAAATAAAACATCCTCCTTGGAGACCCTAAAGGCTCCCAGTCCCTATAGAAACCATACCACCCTGCCTCCTATATCCAATACCCTAAAAAAAGACTTGTTCTCCCTACTACCCACTGCTGGAGTCTGCTTAGACCCAGTCTGCTGTACCTTCCTTCAATAAACAGCTTTGAATTTCCTTCTATTTTAGTGCATCTTCCTTTATACCAAGGGTTCCTCTTTTGACCTTTCATTAAGGAAGGAAGGAGGAAAGGGAGGGAGGAAAGCAAGAAATTTTCATAGAGGAGGAAGCATTTCATTTAATCTCTAAAAGGGTAGGTGGAGGAGGAAGAAGGGGAGGAAAAGGTGGAAAGAAGCAAAAAAAAGAAGGAAGGAAAAGGAGGAAATGAAAGGAAAGAAGGAAGGGATGAAAGGAACCTATGAAATTTTCACTTTTACAGGATTCTAGAATAGCTTTGGAGAATACAAGTCATCATCCTTCCATAATGAGGAATCAGAATTGGAAAATCTAGCTTTTAATATTGCTTCTGATCTATATTATCTGTGACAATTTGAAATTTTAACTTATCCTAACAGCCTCAGTTTTGTCACCTGGAAAGTTATGAAATTTAATTAGCTGATCTCTGAAATGACTTTCAGCACAAATTCTTTGTTCTATGACAAACTCAGCAATTGCAACAACAACAATAATAAATCATTGTATGTAGCATTTCGATGATTAATGCCGTTCTTCAAAACAGTCCTAAAGTTGGGTTATTATTATTCCCAGTTTATAGAAGGGGAAATCAGTGTTCAGTACAGTAAGAGGATTTGGTCTGCATATTTTTGAGACTGAGCTAAGAATGGAATGAAAGTCTCCTGATTCCAGTTCTGTTACTCATTCTCTTCTCTCTAAAACGAAGATGATAATAGTTATATTATATACTGTTGTGGGTTTTTGTATGAACTGAGTTAGAGAATATATAAACAATATTTTATCTCAAATAAATAAAATGTTTACTAATTAATAATGTAATCATTCTACATATACAGCATACACATATGTATCAAAAGTGCAAAGTGTATACAACTTCATTGCATCTGAAAACTGAGTGTCTTTTAAAAATATCCTACAATGGTTATTACATGTTCCATAAGTAGTAAGAAGTCATAGCAATGTTCTCAGCTGCCTGCTTCTTTGTGACTAATTTTAGAACATTGCTTTTAAGAGCAGCCCAGCTAGGATTTGTTCAACAACACTGCAGTTTGATGGAAAATGATATTTGATTTAGATTTATTCTCTATTGGTGAGACATAAAGCTCAGGAGATGACACAGTGTAGTACCATGGAAGGGGTGGTGGATTTGGAGTTAGGAAGAATCGAATCCAAATCCTGTCTCTGACATCTAATAGCTATGTGACTCTGTGCATGGCATTTATTATTTCTGAACCTCATTTTTCTCATCCTTAAAATAACGATGATAATAATATTTGTAAGTACCACCTACCTTCAAAGGTTATTGTGAGGCTCAAATGGCATAATATATGTAAAATGTTTCTCAAGTCTTAAAATGCTATATAAATATCAATTTTTATTATATTTAAGAGATCAGAACTGTGTTAAAGAGATAGTTCTTTTGTAATACAATGCAATAGGACACAATCCACAAGCATATGATTATGATCTCTTTATGAAGAATTCTGGACAAATCCCTAGGAAAGATGAAAATGTAAATAAAATGTAGTTATTGGGGAGATTATCCTCTAGCAAGTGAATGAGACCTACAAAAAAAAGCTCTTATATACAATAATGTATAGTATAGCATATTGGGATTTATAAAATTAATTGCTTTTGAGTTATAAAAAGGAAGATCATTATCATTCTGGAAGATCAAATAAAGCTTCAAAGAGGAGGAAGCCTTTCATTTAGTCTCTGAAAAAATAAACAGGTATAGGCAATAATAAGTACAAGCTGGGGAGAATGAAGACATAAGACCTATTAGGAAGATAAAGTCATTGAATTTGGTGGGAGAGCTCACTGTGGGCATCAAGACTAGCAATTTGAGATAAGATTGGAAAAGTAAGCTACTTCTAGATTTTGGAGGGTCATAAAAGCCAAACAGAATTCCTTGAACTGTATTTTGGAGACAATAGGATTTTACCAATAATTTTAGACTAGAAAATAGGTATGAGCTGACCTATGGAGAAAAATTCTATAGATTATAACAGATGGTTTTGAAAGAAAGAGAAAGGATGTGGGAAGAGTTTTAAGGCAGTTATTGGACTATCCCTAGAGGGTAGTGATGAGGGTCTATACTACAATGGAGCTTAATTGAAAGGGAAATAAAAAAAATAGCTCAGCTTTAAGCATATTATGTTTATCATGCTAATGGACAAATAGGTGGGAAGGTGTATATAAAGATGCAGATGTGGATCTAGAGCTAGGAAGAGATATGCAGACTGGAGATGAGCATGAGCATCATCTATATAAATTAGACAGGCAAAGCTTTAGGAGTCAATGAAATCCTAAAGTGTGAGGAATGTAAAAAAAAAACAAGATAAAAATATCAAGAGCAGATCTCTTAAAATGAATAACTACAATAGAAAGTTGGAAAAGTGATTAGAAGTCAGTGAAGGAGTAAAGGAAGAAGAGATGCCTGAAGGAGACTTCTCTGGAGCAAAGGGAGGAGACTAATATCATGAGAATAAGGCTAAAGGATTAAAATATTATAAAGTGGAACAAGAAAAATAAGGTCTGAAAAACAGCTATAGAATTGAATAATTAAGAGCAATATTTAAACAGAGAGGTGTAGATAGACCCCAATTGCAAGTTTCTAAAGAAAGAGTAGTGAGAATGTAGGAGGCACTGAGTTTATTTTTCCCCCAGCAATTAAACAGCAGAGGGAGGCAGAGAGATGAACTGAAATAGTAACTGACTAAGCAATAAGGAAGGAGTTGAATATGTGTTTGTGTATGTATATGTATGTATGCTTGCACATGCACCCACACCTGCATTGTGGTTCTCCTTTTCTATTGTAGGCTAAAGGGAAGTAGAGTAGAGAGGGGAATGATGCTGAGCAAATGACAAATGGAGAAAGGGAGCTGAGGGTATTCAAAGAGGATGGCTCTCCATCTTCTGAAATGAAGAGGCTAAATAATCTACTTAGCATTATTATTAATAACAGTGATATCATTAATGGGAGATATATGTAGCAAGAATGAAAGACAGCAGATGTACACCATAAATTTTAAAGTAATAGCCCTGAAATATTTAAGGAACTTGGGAGAAAAGTCCAGCATGATTAGCATAAAATAAAAGAAGAAATTGTAGATGTCCCAATGATTCAATAAAAAAACACCTAGAGACACACACACACACACACACACACACACACACACACACGTGTGTGTGTGTTTGTATATGGTGTATATATAATATATATAATGTATACATTTGATATATATGCATAAATACATACAATGATATATGCATGTGTGATATGTAAACACATATCATATCATATAAATATATGCATATGAGTGTATATATCCATACAATTATGTACATATGAATGTATATCTATCGCTATATAATATTATATAAATGAACACACACACACACATACAAGTGTGTTTTCAATAGAACAATAGCAATGTTAACCTTTCCAAGCACATTTTTCTATGAATTCTACTAAAAGAGATGAGTAGAAAAAGATATAATTCCTGTGATTTTTATCATGATTAAGGATTACAAAATTCTTTGCTTGAAACATCTCACTTATTTTTCATATGCATCACTTTGCTCTAGACAACTCTAAGACTATATATTGAAGAGAAGATGCCAACCTGGACTGGCATAAAAATTCCTTTCTGGGATTCCCTATGCTAATGAAAATCAGAGGTCCATTCCTATCCCCCTCCTTATCCTTATCTTACTGAGTCCTCCCAAGTGTTCTTTTATTTAAGTTGCTCATTTAACTATTGTTGCCACCACTTTATAAAGAAAATAAAGCCTTTGGGGGTACAGTAGATTGCACAACCTCCCATAGTTCTCTTGATGCAGGATCCATATTCTGTTCTCTTCAACCTGCCCAAACTCTATGCTTTCTCTCCTGCTTGCAGAGTAAATCAGTCATAAGAATTCAATGAAGGAGATAATTCAAACTGAGTGTTTAAGATGTAATGTAATCCCCTAAAAGAAGGGAGCTATGATGTGATGGTGATGTTGGTGCTTATGATGCAGGGGATGAGTTAGATGATATACTAATGTTCTATATACATATAACAGTTTTTTAGTTTACAAAGATAACTGTTTAGTGGAAAGAACATTGAAATTGGAGTGGGAAAGACATTTTTAATTCTACCATAGATATTTACCTAATATGTGGTCCTGAGAAGTCATTTGATCTCTCTGTGCCTTAGTTATTTCATCTATTAAACCTTGGGTCAAAATTGTGTGTGGATATAATGACTTTCAGCTCTACATTTATAAATTATGTTTGCATTTTCACAACATTTAGAGGCTGTCAGAATTATCCTTCATTTTACCCTAGGAAAAAGTTGAGTCTTAGAGAAGTGAGGTGATTTGTCAAAGATCACACAGAAATGACAGCACAAGCCCTCAGAATTAGATTTTGGGAGCCTAGGTCTTCTCAAATCCAAGTGAACTGCTCTTCACATCAAGAGTTATGGTTAAAGGTTAAGATTTATTTGTGTTTTCAAATGCTTAATCCTCCTTTCAGGATTTGTGATTTCAATATCCCCCTCCTGTCCCCATAGAAAAGACAGTTTTTGATCTGTCCTTGAGGAGTTCCAAAGGCTAACTGTGATTCTGAGTATGCTAAGGATTCTCTATATGAAGAAAAGGGCACTGTTAAGAATTCTCCCAAAGATAAATTCAAATATTTAGTTAGGAAGTGAGGACACACCTTCTTACCTAGATCTCATGACATGCTAGTTAGCCAGAGTTACTCAACTAAAACTTCGAGGGCTCAGAATCCGAGAGAGAAGCTATGAGGTTTTAGGGAGGCCAAAAAAGACATAACTAATCTCTGTGCTAAATTTTGCATGCCCTACTTTTAGGAAAGCTTCTCAGAGTCAAGTCATTCTTCTACTACACAGGGAAAATTATTTTAGCAATTGGCTTCCCCTATCAACATTTTTATGGAACTCAATGATTCAATATCAATTCAATAAACATGTTTTAAGCATGTACGGAGAACAAAATCACTAGCCCCAAGGATATGAACATGAAAAATGACTGAGTAGGAGCAGCTAGGTGGCATAGTGGATAGAGTCTTGTAGTCATGAGTACCTGAGTTCAAATCTGGCCTCAGACATTTAATAATTTCCTAGCTGTGTGACCTTGGGCAAGCCACTTAACCCCTTCTGCCTTGCAAAAAAAAAAAGCAAAAATGACTGAGTCTTGCCAGAAAAGTAATTATAATTTTATAAGGTGGGAAAAATATATATGCAAAATGTAATAAGATGATAGAGTCCAGTATGTGACTGAAGTATCTCAGGCACTTCCCCTATACAAGGACTAAAGGATACCCTATAGATTAGAGGATCAGAAAAGATTTCTTTGAAGAAATCAGATCTTGAAGGAAGAGAAAGGTTTCAACAAGTAATAACATGGAGGACAATCTATTACAACACAAGAGAAGCACACAAGAATAAGTTTGTCTGCGAAGAAACCACTGACGGAATGGGACCCAGGGAGAACAAATTTTCCTATTTTTGACTTTGGGAATGTCACTTCAACCTTTGTTTGCTTTACTTTTTTCAACTGTAAAATGGGGATAATGACATATAATAATAAATAACAAATATTAAATGGGGATAATTTCCCTTGAAAGGTTGTTTTGATGATCAAATGAGATAATATTTATAAAAAGTTTTAAGTACACTGTCTGGGACATAGTAAGCACTATATAAATTCTTATTCCTTTCCTCCCTTTTTTCATATACCTCAAAAGGAAAGAAGTGTCCCAGGATGTTATACGTACTGCAAAGGAAGATGTTGAATTGTTTTAGTTGTTTCCAACTCTTCATGACCTCATTTTGGAATTTTCTTAGCAAAGATACTGGAGTGGTTTGCCATTTCCTTCTCCAACTCATTTTACAGATGAGGAAATTGAGGTGAAAAGAGTAAAGTGCCTTTACCAGGGTCACACAGCTAGTAATTATCCAAAGCCAGATTGTAACTCCAGTCCTCTAACCAGTATGCCTTCAAACTCCCTTTCAGAGGAAGACAAAAATCAAGTTAAAATCATCAGTCACCATATTAAAATCCATGAACCAAGAAATTTTCTCAGTTTTTTGGAGATAATCTTATATCTTCTTTTTTCCAAAATGTTCAAAACTGCATATCAAATCACCCCACCTGGGGACAAAATTGGGTCCCAAATTCATCCATGATTTCTTTGTATACAAAAGTCCTAGTTGGTGTGGTGGGAGCATTTATGAAGGAGTTTGGTTAAGTCAAACCTTCACAGTCTCAACAAAATCCTGGTCCATAAGATGACCCACTCTACATAAAATATATTCTTATTTACTGCAGGTTTTGACATTTATTTTTAATATAATTTGTAATATTTATTTTTAATTGATTTATTTTTCCAAATACATGTTATGAGAGCTTTTCAACATTCATCCATATGCATATTTTTAAGTCATAAAATTTCCTTCCACCCGCCTTCCCATCCCCCTTACCTCAGCAGAGAATAATCAGGTTCGTATTGTACATACACATTTGTGTTACTCATGTTTACAAATTAGTCGTTTTTGGTATGAATAATTAGGATTAAGAGAAAGACATGAGATTTTTTTTTGAACAAAGTGAATGTATTGTTCATCAGATTCTTAAGGGGGTTTTTTGTTTTGTTTTGTTTTTTTCTCAATGCTTAACAGAAGAAAAATTGGTGATGCAAATATTGATTTTTTATAGGTAAAGAAACTGAACTTCAGAGATATGACTTATATATCAGTTTTCATTCAAGTAAGAAAGTATCTAAAATAGGTTTTCATTTGAGGTTTCTTGATTTGGAGTCCTTTGTGATTCATCATACTTTGCAGTTTAATTTGGTGAATTCTTGTTCTAGCTATGAGGAAAACTGTTGAAAGTTGAAAGCAGCATGCAAATATTAGTCACCGGAAAGACATAGATCCCAAGCAGTTATATGAAGTCATTTCTTTCATGAGACATTGACTCAGAACTGCTTTCTTACTTGGCCAGCAACAGCAACAAGATGAAGCCTAAAAGGGAGAGGGCATTTACAAATGATATGTAGGATTTTCTGAGTGTCTCTTCACTACCTAAGGAAACTGGGTCCAAAATCCAGATGCTTTATCCCTAATATGCAATTCAATGGAATTTCAGATATATTGAATATCTTACCTATCTGTGTTTGAGGTATACCCAGAAAACATGAATTTCTCAGGACACAAATATGTCCTTTTAAGTGATAGAAAACTAATATTTTTTCTTATATTTTTCTCTTCCTTCCTTCCTTCCTTCCTTCCTTCCTTCCTTCCTTCCTTCCTTCCTTCCTTCCTTCCTTCCTTCCTTCCTTCCTTCCTTCCCTCCCTCCCTCCCTCCCTCCCTCCCTCTGTCTCTGAAATTATAGAGTTTCTATAATTGAAATTATAGTTTCTAAAAAAGAAATTTTGGAAACTGTATATTCAGTTTATTTATTTTTAGCCATGGAAAAGTAATAATATGGTTTTAAAATAAATAAAGTTAAATATACCTTAAGAAGAGAAAAGCACAAGGGGGTGGAATATCTTCAACAAAAAAATCGCAATACTTCTTTTCACAGATAAGAGTTTTACTGAAGTATGAGAAAATATTAGACCAAAAGTATCAGACATAGTCATGATTTGTTGTCAAATTTGTGGGTACTTGAGGCAAAATAAACCCTATGTATTTCAACAGGGGAGAAAATGGACTTCTTCATTAACCTATAAAATAGAGATTCAATAGAAATATTATCACTTGAGGCAAGCACATAATCCTAAATGTAAACTGAAATAAATATTATTTTTTGGGGGGGAGGAGGGATTGGGGCATGGAAATATTACAAATTATTCATTTAGATATTACTCATTGAACTGAGCCCTCCTATCCAAACTGGAAGTTACACTGCTGGTTCAAGGAGTAGCAAAGCATGGCTTTACTGAGACCTTTTTTATGTCACATAACTTCTATGGCTATGGGGGAAAGCTTTCTTACCACCCCCACTCTAGTTATACCTATGCTAATAGGTATGATCAAATTTCTTCTTTTTCACAGAAAGGAGGAGTTTCACTCTATGAGGCCTTTATATGAACTTGGAATATTAAACTAGAAGAATAGAAAATTTGGGAAAGAATTTCAATCATCTGTCTTTCTATCTGGGAACTACTGATTAGTATTTTAAATGGTTTTCACAAGGCACAAGGATTAGACTGAAAAATTAAGGGATTTTGCTGAAAGATGCCATATTCATTTTTGAGAGAAGGTTTTAACAAATGGTGGGGAATGTCATTGACACTGAGCACTTGAAGATATGTAGAGAAGAAGGAATATGACAGAGGTGACCTTAGGTGGTCCTCTGAGTACCTACTCCTTCAATTTTTCCTTTTAGGTTTTTGCAAGGCAAATGGGGTTAAATGACTTGCCCAAGGTGACACAGCTAGGTAATTATTAAGTGTCTGAGGCCAGATTTGAACTCAAGTACTCCTGACTCCAGAGCCAGTGCTCTATCCACTGTGCCACCTAGCTGCTCCCAATTATTTTCTTAAACTATATTCATTCAATAAACAATTACTAGCTCGCCTTCACTAGCCTGTTTTGTAGTCAAAACAATGACAAAGCATTGACTTCAGAATAAGTTCCTGGTACCCACTTCTCAGAGTGCCATTGATAGAATTGAGACAAGAACAACTAAGAATTACTAAATTAGAAGATTGAGCTAATGCACATTCCAAATGCAAATGTGAATGAGCCTAATTTGAATTCTGTGATGCATGACTCTGCATATTGGAATGCAGATGAACTGAGAAATTGGGTTATGTTTATGTCTTAACATACAGTGAAGTCAAGTCAAAGGAAATGTTTCGGGCAAAAATCATTTAATCAGCACTTATCTACTCTAAATGTTCAATCTCTTATTCAGGAACAACTTGTGGATCATAGGAATTTGGAGTAAAGACATCTTTGTTATATAATCCAACACTCATTTAGTTACCTTAGACTTCCTGTCAAAGATAATGTAGAGATAATCAATAACTTTTTAGTATTACAGGTATTGTGTTAAGCTTAATGATTAAAATGCAATCAAGAAAGAAATTCTTTGACCTCAAGATGTGTATATGGGAAAGATAGCTCATATAGAGAAGCTAAATTTAATGGAAAGCAAAGAAAATATGTGTGCTGTGGTTTGTAGCTTGGTTGGGAGTTAGTATACTGACCTTATTCTGGTCAAGATATGTGAAAGGTCATCTATCAGAACTCAGGTTTCCTTTGGTGTGATTCTAAATTTTTATTGGAGTCTGGAGGACCAGGAAGGCATTGGAATATATCCTGAGCCACTCACCACAGTTCAGGGAACTGCTCATATAGAGAGTCTATATAGAGAAAAGATATTTTTGGATGATAGATTACATTTATATTAATTGAAAATGAAAAAAAAAATATTTAATAGGTGGAAGTGGTAACTAAATTTAAGGTTTGATGTAAATAAAACCTTAATAATTAAAATATTTTGAAAGTGAAATAGGCCTCCTCAGAATAGTATTTTCTCACTCATTGAAGTTCTTCAAGCAAAGGCTGGATGTCTATATAAAGGATTTTATGTAGAAGAGATTATTATGTTCAGGTATGGGTTGGGCTACAAGGCTCTGAGATTCTGAATTTGAGAGGGGAAACCAGTTTACTTCCTCAATAATAGCCTGTCTTGGATATGGGATAAGTTGAAAAAGAGTATTTTATAAATTAGTTCAGCCAGGTAAATAAACACATGACAACAGAATATTGGAAAGATTAAAAGACTTTGAGTCAGAAGATGGGGCTATGATTCTGCCATAACTAGCCTTATTATAGCAAGCATCCTTTAGTGTCTATGAGTCTCAGTTTCATTGATATTGTCAGTATTGAATGGTTCTTGTCCTTCGTTTTTGAAGAAGACCAAAATGACTTCACTCTGTTTGAGACAAATTACAATGTGTCTGATTGTGGCTGATCAGACCAATACAAACTCAGAATGCTCTACCATGGGCACAAAGAGTCCATGTGAACATCTGGAGTGGGTACTCTAAACTTAGGGATGTCACGTTTCCTTTGGGCTTCTTCAATTCTGCCTTCCTCATAGAGTGTAGCACCCTCACTAATGATTCCATGCCAGGAAGTGGCATCTGTGACCATCTCTGAGAGAGAAAGTAGTTGAATGAGAGAACAAAGAGGCATAGACCTGGACCCTGGAGCATGAGAGGTTGGGGGAAGAACTGAAACCAGAAGGTAGTTTTTGGTGGTCCCCATGTGACTTCTTCCCCTTTTTTTTCTCTCCCCATCACTTGACTGCTTCTTGTGCTCTTGCAATCATCTTTTCCTCCTCATCAGAGTAATTCATTATTATATTATCAATCATAATCATATTACCTTAGTGATAATCATTTCTATCCTGCCTATGTAAGATCTTGTAAGGATCAAATGAGACAAAGTCTATGAGATATTTGGTGAGCATCACCCTCAATAATATCATTATTCCTGAGGGGTTATGGCAGAAACTTTTAGGAGAGTAGGGAGGTCTACCAGTATGAATTCAAAGTGAGAATTGGAGACATGAACTTTGCTCTATAGCTGAAGCCCAAAACAACCTTTTAACCCTCCACAATCTTTCTAGTTGAGATAAGTGAAACATCCTTCATCTCTCTCAAATGGTGCCATGGAAAGAGCACTGACCTAGAATTCAGAATGCATCTTTTTGAGTTTTGATAATGGTATCACAGAGATGGGCATGAACCTCAGTTCAAAGACAAAGGAGCAAATGATTCTAGAGTAAGAGACAATACAAGGTACAATCAATTTAATAGGATCAAGATTAGGAAGGGAGGTACAATGAAACCAGAACAACCTAGGAGAATAAGGATGGAAACAGAGGCTAGGATGAGAATGATGAAGGTGAGAAAGAATATGAGGGAGAGGGAGAGGGAGAGGGAGAGAAATAAAAAAAAACAGTAGCAAGTTTACAAACAGTAGCCATGGAACTCAGCAAAGCAAAAAAGAAAAGTTGTAGGTATTTTGCCGCTGGACTGATTAGCAGCAGCAGCAGTAGCCATCTAAAGAATTAGAGACAGAGAGCAGCACAAGGTAATGAAGAACAGTTACAAGATGCTTGAGACAAATTGAAAACAGCAGTAGTCATCAAGGGTAAGTGCAGAGTTTATATAGAGCAGCAGCTTTTGGTGTCCTTGCTGGGAAGGAATTGAGGTATTTCCTAATATCTCAGTGTATTTACTTTTCAATATCTTTTTAAAGGGATAGTCTTTGGAGTGGGTTTGGAGAAGGAGTTAGGTATTTATATCTCAGTTCTCCTAATGATGATATAGCCTTTGGGGCATCAACTTCAAGAATCTCAATCTGAATATCAAAATGGACTTGGTGGGAACAACAATCTCCCCTTCTAGTCAGATAGCTTTAGATGTATAGATTCTAGGTGACCCATAATGGAGCTATTTATCTCAATATCTATGAATTGGGTGCAAATGGATATGGATGGGTCACAAATAGTTTCTATAGCTTTGACAATAGGATGGGCTCAGTGATAATGAAAAACCAGTTCAGGAAATGGTTAATTATTTAACATGGTCAATAAAGAACATTTGTGAGAGAAATAGGTTAATTTTGACATTTTTCTTTTTCTCTGTTATATATTTCCTCTATTACAAGAGGATACATATATACTTTATTTAATCTGTATCAATACATACATATATTTAATCTAGACACATTAATTTAAACCCTGTTTCTTAGATATGAATACATAGCTGACTCCAACATATCCACAAAGGGAAGGACAATCTTTAAAAAAAATGAAAAACAGGTTAATGTAGACTGAGGTACAGCAAAAGATACAATCATTTGAGGTTATGGTCAGATAAACAATGATTAAAATGGCCCAGGACAAGGTCTCGTAGTCCCCTCAAATTTAGAAGAAATGACAAAGGTGGTAAAACAAATGAAAATCAAAGGTAGATGAAGAGTCAGGCAAGGTTGGTGGGTATCAAAAGATTTAAAAAGATATGAAAAGAAAAAAAATTGGATTAATCATTAAACAACTATCAAGGGGAGGGCCTCAGGAGGACATTTAAGTGCTTTATGAATAAAATATACAGATAAAATTATTTTAAAATATCATTGATAATCTTCAAGAAAACATTTTTAGTTCATTTTGGAAGCCATGTTGCAGGGCACTTAGAATTCAGTAGGTGGTAAAGCAGCAGGGACAGGGATTATTGATAATTCTTTTTAGGAGTTTGGCTGTGAAATAAAAAAGACATATGGAATGATATAGCTTAAGGGGATGGTAGAGACAAATAAAGTTTCATCTTTTTTTTTAAAGAAAGGTATGAGTTGAGAGGACTACAGGCTCATAGATACAGGATTGGAAGGAACTCTAGGGAGAGGGAATTTCCTCTTAGGACATTTTTATAAGTAAAAATAAATGAAGCAATAGATAGGAAAAGAATAACGATAAATGAATTTAAAAAATAAATAGAAAAAATAAAAGACAAAGGAGAGGAGAGTAAGGGAGAGGCTGTAAGGGAAGAGAAGGAGAATGGAGAAGAAAGGTAAGAAAGTATGGTGAGTAGAAGAGGAGGGGAGGGGAAGAAGGTGGGAGAGAAGAAGGGAAGGAGGAAAAAAAAAACAGGAGTGAAGGGGAAAGTGAGGAGGACCACTTGTAATTCAGCCTGAAACAAAGGAAGAGACTATATATGAAGTTGTAGATGGACTTTGAGGAGTAGAGAAATATCTCAAAATCATTCAATTTTTTAAACAATAAAATATGAGGCTACTTTATCAACAGAGAGAGAGAGAGAGGAGGATTGGGAATGGCACTGGGATCATAACAACTTTATATGATTGTTGAATGATTGTTTGGTTGAAGGATTAGAAAGAGGTGAGTCTCTGAGAGAAAAGAATTGAAAGAAGTATTATGACTTCTTGAAAACAAGCAGGAGCCCAACAACAAGCACACCTTCCCACAAATTCCAACTATATTTTCAAACATTCATGGGCACAAATAGACTTATTTCTTTTCCCATTTAGTTATTTGCTGTATTTAAACAGTGTCATCAGGCAGATCTTTCCCCCCATAGCTCTATCCTTGTCTTCAATGTTGCCAGCAATCAGACATGTAATGCTCTCCCTTTTTTGTAGTTCCTTTTGTACTCTTTTTGCAGTTCCTCTGGTGTTCTTGTCTATTATATTAATTTCCATTGCCCTTACAACAGCTAGATGACGGAATGAATTGAATTTTGGGTTTGTGTGTGAATTAGGTTACTTAGGTGATCCTGATGAACTGGTTCATAGATACAAGATAAAATAGCAAAACAAAAATTATTAATCCATAGATTTAAGAATTAATGAAGTGGGTGCAATAGTCATAAGGAAATAGTCTACTAAATTAGACCAAACCACAGACCTCAGAACTAAACCACTGCCTGATTTAACTACTGCCTTAATGAGTACCTTAGGTGAAACCTGGTAACACGAGCATGCTTGGAATAAACTATACTAATTTGTCAAACCTAAAGAAGCAAGCATAAGGCTCAGCAGGCCCATGTGAGAATATAACATAGAACCAAGGAAAGCTCACTCAAGCACTGCTCCTGCTGCAAGAATGTTCTGGAGTCAGATCCATCTTTTAAGGATTCATTGCTTCCCCACCACCACCCGTTACCTTGTTGCTCACCACAATGCTCATTTATATTAAAGTGTGTATTGCATTGACCAACCCCTGTCTATGTGATTTAGTAGATAGAGCTTCTCCAGCAAGGCTCCAAAGAACAATGACAAGATTGCATAAACCAGACATCTGGGTTGGGATCATTCACAGCAGTGGCATCTACCATTGGGAAGCATAGTACTATAAACTAAATGATAGAGAGCAATGATACTGACTATATCTTGTATACCCCAAGTTAAGGACCTTCCTAATTTAAGGTGCAATAAAACAGCTTGGAATCAGAAGAACTTGAGTTTAAATTAAGCCTGAGACATATACTAACTGTATGACACTAGGCAAGTCACAACTTCAATTTATCAGTTTCTTCATCTGCAAATTGGGGATATCAATATCATCTACTTCCCCAATGTGATGATTGTGAGCTTAAAATGTAATAATAAATGTATATATGTTACTCTTAGCCTGACACAGAGTAAGAACTTTAAAAATGTTGTTGTAATTAAGAGTAATAGCCACAACATTTATGGAGTGGAGTAATAATATTGTTTAATCAGGAGCTTTAACTTTGATCCTTTTTCTTTCTATTTGCCTTGCCCAGATAGGCAAAGATATATCAAAAGCATAATACTTGCATTATCCCCTCCATTGACTTTGTCCCTTTTTGATTAGGAAATAAAGAATTCCTTTGTTACATCTCTTGCCATACACAGTACAAGATTAGGGACCTCTTCTCACTGAGTTTATTGTCCATTGATGCAATCATTTCCAAACTCTGACTTCAAAATTTTACACAGAAGTTAAATCCCTGTAACTCCTCAGGATCAGTAGAGTCTCCCACCTGAAGTTAAGATATGGTTACTACAAACATTGTTATTCTTTCCCCCCTTTAATACCCGACAGTACTTTCCTAGAAAAAGCACAAGAAGAGTTGAGTGAAGGATTACTAGGAGATATGTCTTACCTGGACACATCACCAGTTACCCCACACTGATCATGGCTTGATTCCCAACTAAAATACCAATGCTCTATCTACTAAATCACAAGCTCAGAAGAAACTATTTGGTAAAACCTTTCTTTAGATAGTATATAGCTATAGAAAAGGGTTCTTCCCTGAAGGTACTTATCTTGCCTTCAGGTAATAGATGAGAATAATAAATAAAATCACACACACACACACACACACACACACACACACCTAAACACATACACACTTATACAAGACATATACATATGTATAGATATATTCACTGATACTCTTATTTTTCTACCCAAACATGCAAAAATCTAACCCATACCATACTAGTTCATAGACTCTCACAAGTCAGGTTCTCAGAATACACTTGTAAACTCTTTTAGTGTTAAATGACTACTTGCTTTCATTATCACACAATTGCTTATTTCCCTCTCCCCCATCACTACTAATACCTTGAATGGGGAAATCCAATTACTTAAGACTAAGATGTTTGAATGAAAATGACAGAACCAACCAATGTTACTGAAAATAGAACTGTACTTTCTGTAATCTCACTGGGGGTCCCAATAATGCCTCTATGAATTACAGTAAAAGGAAATTTGAAGAGAGGTGTCTTTGAAATGCTGAAACTGCATTTTCTTACATTCTTCAAATTCAATTTGTACTTTAAAAAATGTCAATGGAAAGCAGAATAAAACTAATTGTATTTTTTATGGATTTATTTTGTCATATGTGAAGGGAAATTGCAGTGGAATAGGAAAAGCAAGAGAAGGGAATCATACTTATTTATTAAATTAATCTTCCTCATATCCAGCTTTTCCATTTTGAGCGAGGTGACTACTCCTATGGTTTGTCATTAGGGTCTTTTAGTATTTTTACCTAAAATGAATGTCTATACATATCAATCATTCTCCTTCTGAAAAAAAGTGACTGTATTTACTTCTTGCTTTCTGCAGACAAATTGATTCACAATTCACCTTTCTTTCTTTTTTTATCTGGAATGGGCAATGTACCATCCTACTTCATTATTGTTCTATTTAACAAGACCTATTCATCAACAAACTTACTCATTTTTTGCCCCACTAACCATCCAAATTTTTATTTCTCAATCTGAAGTGACCAATTAGACATTATACTTACAGATTTTCCTAATGGTATTAACCCAGGAGACATGCCATTTTCTCATTTTTCCAAATTAAGCAACCCACAAGTTATGCAGTTTCATGTGTCAATAATTCTCTCTTCCTTTTCTATCATAGCTGTAATTTTTTTTCAAACCATATGAACGCAAATTTCCCTGTTTTTATTATCAGAGAAATCCTTAAAAGTGGAGAAGCAATTTAGTATTTTCTCCACATGTACTTTTTCTTTTACATTATATTAAAATTTAATTACTCAAATACATAAATACTCAAATATGTGTCTGGATATTCCTAACAGATTTATAGCTTGAAGGCCACGGATGCCTATTCATCCTATATCACCCTTGTCCACACTCTGCCCAATGTGAAGGAGATAGATATTCCTCCCTTTTACTCAATGTTATTTGAATGTAAATAGAACAAAAAGAATATCCATTAGAAATCCTTCATTATTGTTATGTGGCTAACCTATCTTTTGTGTGTATGGATACAGTTCTATGTAATTCATTACTTTGCTTCTCCTTCATAATTCCTTTTTTTTTCAGATTGGACACATAAATACCATGTGCCTCACCATTACCCTTTGGATAATTGTCAATATGAATTTTTCAAAGAGTTTAATGTTCCATTTTTCATAGACAAGTAACACTTCCCGCAGGATATTGGTATTTTAAAAAATCTGTATTTAGAAGGGACTTTGGGTTGTTAAAAGATTTTAGCAATTTCCCATAGGCAGTTTACTGCACACTTGTACTACTTTTTAATTTTGGATCTAACTGAAGTAGAATTACAACCAGCAGGACAGCCAAGCTCCTCTTCACAAAACTCTTCCAAACAAATGTAGAAAATGCACTAGATCTAAAATTCTAATGGGAAATCCAGAACAAATCTCAGTAAGTCATTTGTCCAGCCCAAGTCAAAGAGATAGACAGAGTCCTTATGACATTAGGAACAGGATCAGCCCAGTAACACATTTCATGTGGAGCACTTATAGGACTCAAAGAAATGCTTTGTATCAAAGCAAAGAAGAGGTCCCAAACACTCATACCCATAGGGATCCATGAAGATGGGAACAGGTGTGAAATGACAATTTTGTCACAAATTTGTCAATTCTCAGTTATAAAGGAGGATTGAGAAATGGACTTTATTCCAGGGATAATGTTGCCACTTCTGTTTAGAGAGATTCTGTCCAATGTACAAAGAAATGAGGAAATTTAGATGCAAGCAGTATCAGTGGCATTCAGACTCCAGTTTGTTCTCAGTTCTAGAATCTAATCAGATAGCAGAGGAATAATGAGGGTAGAAATTTCACACCAAAGGATGTTTATAATTTTTTTTACTCTGAACCAATAATTTTTTCCAAATAGTTAATGGGAGATGGCTCCTAGCAGCATTCTACTATTGTTCAACCAAAAACCCAGATCAAGAACTTGCAGAACTCAGTCTTGATAGCAGTAATGTGGGAAGATATTAATCAAAATTTGCCCTGGATTAGACCACTGACTCTTGTTCTTAACTTTTGAAGAAGAGTAAAATGACATCATTATGTTAGAGACAAATTACAGTGTTTCCGATTGTGGCTGATCAGAACAATAAGAGCTCAGAATGCTCTATCACAGGTTGGACACAAATAGTCCATGTGAAAACCTGGAATATTTATTCTAAAGTTACACATCGAGTGCTTCTTTTGAGTTACCTCAATTCTACCTTTCTCATAGAATACAACATGCTCTCTAGTGAGGGCACACCATGCTGCATGGTCCTATGTCAAAGTTTCCTATGCTGCATAGTCAATTCTAAAGTTCTTAAGAGCCCTTCTGATTGTCTTATGAGTGCTTTCCCTGTGTGAGTTCTCCATGAAATAGGCTTTTTTTTGGACAGTATATGTCTGACAATCCAACATGGCCCCCATTCTCTGTAGTAATGTTTGAGTGCTTGGCAGTTTAGTTCAAAAAAATGACCTCAGTGTCTGGTATCTTCTCCTGCCAGATAATCTTCCGAATCTTCCTAAGACAATTTGACTGGAAGTGATTCAGTTTCCTAACATGGTGCTGATAAATTATCTATGTTTCACAGGCATTCAGTCATGAGATCAGTACAACAGTTCTATAGATCTTCAATTTGGTAGTAAGTCTAATACCTCTTCTCTCTCATATTTTCTTTCAGAGCCTCCAAAATACAGAATTAGTGAACCTCATTATCTATCTATCTATCTATATGTGTATACACACACACACACACACACACACACACACACACACACACACACACACACACATATATATATATCCCTGAAAAGTACACTGCCAAGGTAAGTATTCAAAACTTCTCCATTTGTAATTGATGATTCTACGTATGGATGGTGTGGTGCTGGCTAATAGAGCACCTGGGTTTTCTGGGTGTTAATTATTAGGCCAAGATTAGTACAAGCAGCAGAGAATCTATCCATACTTTGTTGCATCTCAGCTTCAGAGGCTGCATTGAGGGCACAGTCATCTGCAAACAGAAGATCATACACCAACACTCCTTCCATTTTGGTCTTGGCTTGTAGACTTTTCAAGTTGAAGAATTTACCATTAGTGTAGTAGCTGACCTTGATGCCATGGCATGTTCATCCTTGACAAACACATTTGATAACCTGACTGAAAAATATTGTGCTAAAAAGCAAGGGAACAAGAACACATCCCTGTTTTATTTCATTGGTGACTGGGAAATCACAAGAGCTTCACGCACTATCCAGAACCCAGGCAAACACACTGTCATGAAACTGATGTATAAAACTAATGAACATCTCCGAGATTAGACCACTATGAAAGTACTAAAAGTTTACAGATACCTAGCCTGTCTTTGAGATCTTAAATTTCTCAGTAATACTAACTAAGTACAGTAAAAGTAAAAGATTAACTAAGACATTCTCACTAGAAGTGTGGCAGAAATTAGCTCTAACCTTAAGTCCAAATTCAGAAAATATGTGAGAAGAATTTATTAAAAAAAAGAATTCCAACATAAAGAATTCATATGATAGTCAGAAACTTCAGTATGTGATCCCAGAAGAAGAAAAGGACTCCAAATTATTTACAAGTAATATCTCAGACAAAAATCACAACATGGGCACAAACTCAAATCAACTTGAATTTGTGGAAAAATGAAGCAAGAGTTTTATTTACCTTTTTAAATGATAAATGATATCAGAAAATTTGGAGAGAAAATGTAAAACAAATGAAAAATAAAAAAGAAATAATTGGAAATGAAATTAACAAGTTGGTACAAGAGGTACAAAAGAGATACAAAACAAGCAACAAACTCCTTAATAATTAGAATGGATCATTCAATGAAACAAGAAGAAATAATAAAACAAATCAAAAGAATCAAAAGTACAAGAAAATGCAAGGATTTTGTAGCAAAACAATTAAACTGGAAAATTAATTGAAGAAAAATTAAGTGTCAAATAAGTATCTGAACACCATGATAAAAAAGCCCAGTTCTCCTATTTCACAGAATCTAAAAAGAAATCTGTCCAGATTAGAATCTCCTAGTCATCTTTTGAAAGAATCCTCAAAATAAAGACTCCCAGGAATAGCAACAGTGGCATCAGAGTAAAAATCTGGAATTACTAATTCAAAGAAAATAAAATTATGCAACAAGTCAGGAAAAAAAACTGAATTGAAGTACTGAGAAGACCCAATCAATACCAGGTACTATTGAGCAGACATCACTATAAAGGAATAGCGAGAGAATTTGGAAGAAAAAATTCCAAAAGACAAAGGATATTGACTTTCATCCAAATATAATGTAACTAGCACAATTAAGTATAATGATATAGGGGTGACAGTGGACCTTTAATGAAACAGAAAACTTCTAAGCCTTCTTGATGAATCCACCATAGTTGTATAGTAATTTTAAAATTCAAGCTCAAGACTAAATAGATTCATAAAAAGTAAACATGAATAATGAGACTAAAAATGGATAAACTGCTTGCATTTTGGAATGAGGAAATGATACATATATCCACTCTGTACTTTATCATCATCAGGGATCAAAGAGAGAGTCTATCTAAGTGGGTCTTGAGAGTGAATTTATTATGCCCTGATGGATTTAAAAGAAAAGTAAAAGGGAAGGGATGAGGAATACCAAGGAGGAGAAGGTGAAGAAGGTTAGGGCAAATTTTCTTATATAATTAAGATCAACAAGTAGGCAGCAAGTAGACAAGGGGAGCAGATGACTCTTCTAAATTACTCTCATCTGAACTGTTTAAGGAGGGAAGAATAAATAAATAAGGAAGGAAGAAGAAATACTCTACAGATAGACAAGAGGAAGAGGGGGAGGAATTAGGAGTGAAGCTTAAGGGAAAACTAAGTGCAAGGAAAAATACCCAAATACCTCTTAAGGCTGTGCAAATATATGTTTGTGTGTGTGTGTGTGTGTGTGTGTGTGTGTGTGTGTGTGTGTGTGTGTATACACACACATATACAGATCTTTTTGATGTGGCAAAGAATTAGATTATAATGTAATATTTTTTGCTTGAAAAAAAATGAAGAAGTAATAGATGAACATTGTAAATGTGATGAAATAGTACTATAAGAAGTGATGAAGATGTTTTCAGAAAAGCATTGTGACAATTTGTAAAAATTGATATAGAGTGAAATGAAGTCACCAGAACAACTTTTTCACTGAAATCGATATAGTGAAGGCAAAGAACATTGAAATATTAGAAATTCTTATCAGCATAATGACCTAAAATTTCAGACAATCGTTGATGGAACATTCTACCCTACTTCTGATAGAGGAATAAAGGTCAACAAATGCAGAATTACATGATTTTCTTTTCTGGACAAGGACAAAAATTTCATTTTGATAGATAATTCATATTCTAATGGATTGTTTTACTTTAGTTTTCAAGGTGGGTAGAAAGGAAAAGAAATAGAAGAGTAAGAAGATATATTTTTCCTGATTAAACTATTTCTAAAAGTCCAAGCCCAAATCAAAGGGAATAAGAAGTGTTCAGGATCTATTTGCTTAAAGGTGAACATTATAGGCTGACATCAAACTACCTATCATGGACTGGACAATAAGCATCTTTATCTGATAACTTTTTCTTTTCTGATTTCTTGATACAATAACTTGTGTTTCTGTATTTGAGAGACTCCATGATGTTCCAGGAATTTTGGCAAAATTCCTAAGTTATTTTATATTCACATGAAAAAAACCCATTTATTGTGGCAAGGTTAGAGTTAGAGTCACAAGGAGAGACAACATTCAATAAATTGTGAAGTAAATGCTGCACTAGGATTTGAACAATTCAAAGTTCACCTCTGACATTTACTAACTGATAAACTTTGAGAAAAAATTTAGCCTCTTTAAGCCTCTTTGTAAATGTGGAATTATAACATCCAAAGTACCTAACTCACAAAGTTGTCATGAATCCACATTAGATAATGTATGGGAAATTATTTTTAAAACATTTTTCAAATGCTGCAAATGTAAGTTCTTATTAAAATAGCTAAACTTGTGGGTGTATATATTCTTCATTCACCAACACTATCCCCTCAGAGCTATTATCATAGCATTGATTTGTCATATTTTGTCATATTTGCTGTATTTGCTATAAACTTCCTATACTTTACTTGAGAGTTATAAATAATGAAATGACCTTTATAGAAATATAAATGAAATTCCTGTGCATGTGAACTTGTAGAGAGCATCTAGTCCCAACCCCTTATTTTGTAGATAAGAAAACTCACACCTTGAGAAATTAAGTGACTTTCTCAAGTTTATTTAAGGGATAAATAACAGAATTGGGATTTCATAACAATTATCTGATTCTAAAGATAGGTAATAGTATTTTTTAGGCCCCTCACCAAAATCATGAGATTCAGGTAATGATAATACTATTATTCCCATATTACAGAGGAAGAACCTGAGATAAAAGAAGGTTAATGTTTGCACAAGTTTAAATATCTCCTAAATATAATTGGTAGACTTTGATCCTAGATGTCCTCACAACCAATCTAGTATTCTTTTCATTGTGTCATTTTCCTCAGCAAACACACATGAATAGTCAAATAATACTACAATATAAGATTTTTCCTGATTAAAGCTGTTTTGAAATAAAGCATATAACAAAACTCCACTATAATTTTGAAAAATTCTAGTGGAATTTTTATGCTGTTCATTTATACAAATTGTGAATAGCAGCACTTTATATTTTTCCATGTGATTTTTATAGTTTTGTGGGAACAGTTAACAAAGCAATCAGAGGACATGCTCAGATTATGATGAGAACAGGTATATTGTATCAAATAGCATGACCTAATTCTACAAAAATGTGATATGTAAAGTAGATAGAAATATAATCTATAGATAATAAGACTAATCTATGTCATATATCTGCAATAACTATATATAAATATTCCTAGATTTGTATATATCTTCTAAATATATAAATGTACATCATATATGAGATAAAATAACACTAAAGATCTTAAAGTCTATTGAAACAAAAATTTTAAAAAGTCATTTCTAAGTATTCAATTGATTTCTTCAGTGGATGGAGAATCTCCTGAGGAAATCCATCCTGCCTTCCTTCCTCACTACATCACCAAGGGTTTTTACTAATAACAAGAGAACTCACTTTAAATAAATGAAGGGCTAACTTACTGCAGAAGAAATAGGAATCTTATTCAAATATATATTGATGCCTATGACCTTTAATTGTAGACTATAATGTTACATTTCTTTTCTGAAGACATCATTAAGGTCCAATAACTAAAATAACAACAAAGCTTTGAACAATAATAATAATAATAATATTTTTTACCAGCTGTGCTCCTGAAATAGATTTCATTAAGTGCTAAATGTAATTATGAACCTATTGAAGATTGTAGATAAATAGGCAGAGGTTACTGAAAGTCAAATTAGCATTAGGGGACATTATTGATGTAGGACAAACACATAGCCCTTTGAAACCTTTACATGAATTATACATGAGGTACCATGGATGATTTCCTTCTATTTGGACAATGCCTGAGAAGAGAGACAACAAAGTGTCAAGGGGAAAGGGAAGAAAAAACAAGATTTCAATTAGTGCTGATGTGTTTGGGAACTGGCGACCCAGTTTTATAATCATGCTGCAAAGCCTCTATAATATTTGCAATTAAATCCCTTCATTGTACAGCTTAGGTGCCACTTCCTAAACAAGACTTCTCCTGTTATCTTTTGTTGTTAATCTCAACTCTCCCACAAAAAATACTTATATGACATTGTATTTACATATATATATATTTATATATATATATATAAATATATATATACTCACTTTTATATGTCCTGATCTCCAATGCAACATTATCCACTGCCTACTAATGACAATTCATAGTGGATACAGCATAGATATCTCATGCTAAATATATCCAAAAGAATTCTTATTATCTTTTCTTTCAAACCCTTTATTTTCCACAAATTTCCTATCATTGACAAGGATATCATCCTCTTATCAGTGAGTTATTCTCAAAACTCTGTGTTTCTATTAACATCTCTCCCTCTCTTTTATCCAGCATGTCCAATCTTTTACCAAATGTCATATCTCTTCCAACTTTACTATATATATATATATGTGTGTGTGTGTGTGTGTGTGTGTGTACATAGATAGATCTATATATATATGAATTTGTGTATATATATGTGTATATATATATATATATATATATATATATATATATATATCCCTTTCTCCTCATTCCCAAAATCAATACCCTAGTTCAGTTCTTCATCAGCATTTATTACACTTATCATAATACCTACACTACTTGCTAAATAAATGTCAAATGATTGACTGATTTGGACTATTGAAATTTTTAAATTGGCCTCCCTTTCTTGTCTCTCTTCACTCCAATTCATCCTCCACTTTGGTGTCATACTGGATCTTTTCTCAAGTATAGATTTGATCTTACCATCACCCTTTTTAAATAAACACCAATGCTTTCCTATAAAATTAGGATTAAATATGAAGTCATTTGTTATTTAAATCTTTTTTACTTGACCTTTTTTATTGTATTTACATTCTTCTTATACTATAATCAACCCTAAACACTGTACCTTGTAGGTGTGATAGTCTACTTTCTGTTTCTCATACTTAATATGCCATCTCCCATTTCTATGCCTTTTGTCCCCATGCTGATTATATTTTCCATTCTTACCTCCCTTTCTTTGTTTTCCTTGCTTCCTTCAAAATTTAACACAAATCCCAAATTCTAAAGGCATCCTTTTTCAATTTCCTATGCTGTCTCTTCTTATTTACCTTAAATATGTGTTAATGATATACATCTCCAACCTCTTTCATTTTTTTCCTCAAATATAGACCTCTATTTTTTTAGGTTTTTGCAAGGCAAATGGAGTTAAGTGGCTTGCCCAAGGCTACACAGCTATTTAATTGTTAAGTGTCTGAGGTTGGATTTGAACTCAGGTACTCCTGACTCCAGGGCTGGTGCTCTATCCACTGCACCACCTAGCCACCCCTATTTTTCTTTTTGTAAAGGGATTTTTCAAGCTTTTGAGTTTCCCACAAACACTGTCATATTTACTTTCTCTAGCACCCTTATTAGGGCTTTGGGAAAGCATTTATTTCTTATTGCATTAAAATGAAAACAGTCCATCCCCACATATTTCCTTATAATTTAAAAATTATGTATTATTTCATTTGTTTCCTGTATTCCATTTCAAAATGTCTAACTCATTTCATTTCTGGGTTTTGCAATAAAGAATTCTTGGAAATTCAATTCTATAAGCCCACTTTTTTCCTTATGGATGAATATGCTTATTTCCCGCCCCCCCCCAAAAATAGATTATTCTTGAATATAGCCTTTATCATTTTTTTTCTTTTTGTAATATCTTATTAAAAATTTTCATATCTTCAATATGGCAACTGCTTGCTAAGTTTTGTTTGATCTCTACTGTTACATTGTATATATCTTGCATGTACCCCATTAACATTTTCTTCCCCTTTAAAATCTGAAATTCTTGAGTACAAAAATACTTTTTTCCCATTTCTGTCCCAAGAACGTTATATAGTGTCTTATCATTTGGCAAGCAATTAATAATTTTAAAAAATAATTGACTGACTAGCTTAGGTCCATTTTTTCAATTTTCTTAGTTTCAACTGATTAATCTGTACAACAACTAAACAAAACGTAAGATAAACATCCTTGTATCTATAGTGGTACTGTGAGCTTACTCTTCCAGAGCAGTGCCAACTACTCGTTAATAATCTGTTTCAGCATTTCTCTTTTCTTGTAACAATGTTAACAAGCACCCCCTCCAACTGATAATTGTCAATTATTAGAACCTCAGTTCCACTTAACAGTTAATAAGGTTACCTTTTACAAAATATTTGGTGCAAATGCATTGTAAGAATAGAATTACAAACATTTCCTCCAAAATGTCTGAGGAAAAACGTTCCCATATTCCATCTCAGTTACCTAAGGAGAATAGGTTCACTTTTAAGAGAAATTCTTCCAAGTTTTTCCCCACATGATGCATGGCCAATTGATGTTTGATTCTTCATCTGCCATTGCACTGGACTGGGCATGTTATTTGGAACCTTACTCTGCATTGTCTGAATCACAAAAAAATCCTGGAATGGATTCAAGCTTCACTAATGATTCATTCTCCTAACTTTTAAAACTGATGAAATCATAATCATCCCCAGTCCTCTTAATCTAAAATAGGAAAGAACAAACACAAAGAAGCAAAAAAAACAGAACACAATCATAGTCTCAAGTCAGTCTCAGATGGGAACAATCCAAAGTCTTTGCTCTCATTGAAATGGAGTCAGAAAGGAGAGACAGAATAAGAGGTTGACCTGGGGTGATTAATACCTTTAGATCAACCCTGTTTATGGACAAATAAAAATTTATCTCTTTATGTGTTTAACACAACCAAACCAGTTATAGAATGTGCATATCCCAGATTTAGGAATAGGTGTGCTTTCCGTAAAAATTATCAAGTAGGCTCCCCATTCTCTTCTCTGTAGAGGAATGTCAGTTTATTGTTTACCAGTTTACTATTACACAGTAATCCACATTAAAAAAAATTGTGGTTGAAAAAGCACTTTCACATATCAATCACCTCATTGAAGCTCAGGATAAGTCTGACACATATTCTAAGTAAGGATTATCATCTCTGATTGGAAGATTATAAAATACATCACAGATTGGTGATTGCTCTAGGCCACACAGGGAGATTAGGTTGGAAAAATTATTTGAAACATGTCTTCTGAAATTTGAAGTGACTTATTTCCTCCATGATGTGGTCTAACTCCTTGTTCCCCTGAAATATTTACCAGGAGGAGACCCATAGTCTGCAGATTTGGAAAGTTCCCTTATTTTAGAATCAAGTCTTCCATTACCATATCAAAAAAAAAAAAACTTATCTGAGTTGAGAAGAGAACATCTTGATTTCAACTTCTTTAATCTTAACTTTGTCCTTCAGGGTTTTCAGAGAGTGATGAATATATAAAGTAACAAACAAACCAGCTTATAGAGCAAATGCAACCATATTGATAAAGTAACTCCCATTTTAGTATATACACATGGATTGGAAGAAACAATCTATTGTGTAATTTTCTCAGTAATTCTAGGAGCATAATTGCCAGGTCTTATGATTAAGAAAAGAAAGCAGGGACCACCAATTTTTAATTCTACTTCAATAGTTCATTTAGTTGTCTGGTAGTAGTTATTTGAATGGGAAAGTAGTTTCAATTTCAGAGATGAACATTGAGTTAGAAAATTAGTTGCACCAATAATTAACTAGATTTGTCACCCTGTAAGACCACTTAAGCACTGTGATTATTTTGTCTTTTAAAATAAAGATAATCATAAGTTCACTCTTATCTCTGTAAATTGTGAAGTACTATGTAAATGTGAAATGGTATCATTAGCATCCAAACCAAAGATATGATTATGGATATACATATATGCATGCATGCATATATGGGTGATGTCTTTTATTCTCCAATGATTGTGTACTCAATGCAACTTCTGAGACTAAAATGCAACAAACCATGGATCAATTATCAGCTGCTTGTACAAATTTGGGTCTAACAATTAACACCAAGAAAATAGAGATTCTCCGTAGCCAAAACCATACCATTTATATGTAGAACTATTGATTACAGAAAATGGGAAAATTTTAAATTCTGGGGATAAGTTCATTTGTTTTGGCAGTCTATTATCTAAGACATGTACATAAATGAGGAGGCTGACATATTCATTGCCAGAGATAGATCAGTATTTGAGACAATCTGAAGGAAAGTGTGAGAAAGAAGAGATATCAGATTGCCTACAAAACCAAAGGTGCAAAAAGCTAATGTTGTATGCTAACTCCATTGTCAAACCTGGACAGCATGCCTTTTCAGAAAATGGAATCATTTCCATTTCAATTTTCTTAGGAAAATTTTGAAGATTGCTTGGCAAGACAAAGGTCCAGACACTGAAGTCCTTTCTTAGATGAATTGTCCAGTAGTCAAACTATTTCAGAGTACAATTCCAAAGGACTGACCACATTGTTAGAGTGCCAATTGGAAATTTGTCTAAAAGACTATTGTATGGAAAACTCACACAAGTTAGTTACATAGGTCAGAGGAACACTCTCAAGGTCTCTCAAAAGAACTTTTGAATCATTTGTGAGACATGGGAAGCACTAGTTCTCAATAGCCCAGCATGGCATGCTTGCATCAAAAGTGTTGGATTATATGAGTAAAACCGAGTTTCAGTGGTTGAAAAGGCAAATTAGGCATGCAAATTTAGATTCAAAATGTTCATATGGACCATTTCTGCATGATCTATATTAGAGTCTTCTAAGGTTGAATTTGTCTGATCAGCCACAGTAGGGCACCCTGCACCCTAATGACAACATGTTAATGTCATTTTGATTATCTTCAAACACAAAGGACACCAACCAACTGTAATGTATGTATGCACATGTATGTTTGTATGTATATATGTGTACATGCATATATATAATCTAAAGAATATATATTATATATTATATATTTATATTCTCATATATGAGGTATTAAATGTCTGAGACCAGATTTGAACTCAGGTACTCCTGACTCCAGGGCCAGTGCTCAATCTACCGCGTCACCTAGCTACCCCTAAATTGAGTTGGAAAAGACCCCAGAAGTATCAAATTCAAGCTTCTTATTTAACAGATTAACAACTGAAGCCCAGAGAATATAAATGATTTGCTAAATATCACAGGAATATGTAATCAGAATCATTCTCACTTTACTCATGGTGAAATTTAATCTTTTGTCATTTGGTTATTATCACACAGGTTTTAAATGGTAACTTGGAACTCTAATTTATGTCTATTAACTCCAAGCCTATTTCTTTTGTTGTTTCCACTGCTCTACCTAACAAGGAGGTCATACCCATAGCGTGAACTAATTAGCCTTTTATTTGCTGTGGGGAAGGGTACATTTTAACTTATAGATGAATAATTAGAACTTCTTTCTAGCTGACTGACATTCTCACCTAAAAGCTGACTGATTGAGAAGCTTGCTTACCTAAGAAAATGTTATTATTTCTCCTTTTCCTGCTGTGCCCTAAGTCATGCCACAGAGTTTACATGGTTTGGACAGTCTATAAAATCAATGGCAGCAAAATTTATATTCCATTTTTTAGGACTTTACAGATTAAAAGTTATAATCCTTTTAAAATGTATTAATGATAAGTTAATTATTCATTTTGCAATTCTTTTCTTTTTAAATATAATTTCAAATTCTCTCCATTCCTCCTTCCTATTACTTATCCACTAAGAAGGCAGGCAAAATGATGTCAATTATAGATGTGAAATCATGCAAAACATATTTCCGTATTAGCCATATCACCAAAAAATATGAGAAAGTTATACTTCAATTCACATTCAATGCTCATAACTTATTTCATTGTGATGTATATCATTTTTTATGAAATTTTTGGAATTGTCTTACATCAATGTATTGATAAGATTAACCAAGATTTTCCTGGCTGATCATCATGGCAACATTGCTATTGTTGTACATAATAATCTCCCAATACCTCTCATTTCCCTTTGCAGCAATAAATATAGGTCTTATCATGTTTTTCTAAAGCTTACCCCCTCAATCATTACTTATATCTTAATAGTACTTCATCAGAATCATGACAATTTATTCAGTCATTTCCCAAATGATGAGCAGCCCTTCAATTTCCAATTCTTTGCCATCACAAGAAAAGTTGCTACAAATATTTTTGCACATATACATTTTCCTTTTCCTCTGATTTCTGTGGAGTATAGCCATAGGATTGGTATTGCTGGATCAAAGAGTATATATTGTATAACCCTTTAAGGATATTTCCAAATTAGTCTCTGGAATGATTGGACTAATTCACAACTCTACCAACAGTTTCTTAGCACCTATTTTCCTTCAGCATTTCTCATTTACTATAGGTGCAAGATGGTTTTTCAGCATGGTTTTAGTTTCATTTCTCTAATCAATTGTGAATTAGAATATGTTTCCATATGATTATAGATAACTTCCATTTATTTTTCCTGAAAACTCCATGTTCCTATCTTTTGACTATTTATCAATTGAGTAATGACATTTTAAAAATAAATTTGACTCAATTCTTCATATATATATATTTGAGAAAAGAAAGCTTTTATCAGAGAATCTTGCTGCAAAATGTTTGATATTATTGTCTATGTATTATTCTATTTAATTAGGTATATTTTAATTTTTGCTTTATCTGAAATCATGATTACTTCCTCTGACCTTTTTTTTTTGCTTGAGACGAAGCATAATAGTTTCTGTTTCAGCACTTTATTTTAACTCTGTCTTTTGTAAACAACGTATTGTTGGATTCTGTTTTTAATCCATTTTGCTGTTTGCTTTTTATGGATGAGCTCTATCTATTACCATTAACAGTTATGATTACTAACTGTATGTCCCCTATCCCATTTTCTTCTGTTTCTTCCTGTCTCTGTTTTATCTTTCTCTGTTTCTATTTCATTGTCTCTATCTCTGTGTCTTTCTCCTGTCTGTCTCTCTCCTGTCTGTCTCTGTCTGTCTGTCTGTCTGTCTGTCTCTCTCTCTCTCTCTCTCTCTCTCCATATATATATATATATATATATATATATATATATATATATATATATATATATATATATATATTATCTTTCCTCAAAAAGCTATTTTGTTTCTAACCACTGGCTCCTTTCAGTATGCTATTTTATCATTCTGTCCCCACCCCCAACCTTCTCTTATACCTCTCCATTCCTACTTCCTTGGGTAAGTTATGTTTCTTTTCGTAATCGAGTGGGGGTGTGTGTGTGTGTGTGTTTGTGTAAATGTGTACTCATGTGTGCCTATATAATTCCTTCTTTGAATCAGTTTTGAAGAAAAAAATGAGGTTCAAATCTTGACTATCTTTCCATTGTAAAAGTTTTGCCTTCTATGATTCTTTTATTCTCCATTCTGACTCTCCCTTCTCCCAGTGAATCTCCCTTCATCCTTTAATATTTTTGAGATTATTCCCACATAATCTCCTCACAGTAATTCCTTCTGTCTAAGGAGAATCATTCAAACTATCTCGACAATGATAAAGTTCTTAGGAATTACAGGAATCACTTTTATTTTAAATATCACTTTTAATTTAAATATATTGAGTTGCTTATGATTTCTCTTTTGTGATTCACTTTAGTCTTTTATTTAGTATCAATATTTTCTATTTAAATTTGGTTTTTTAATTAGGAATGGTTGTCAAAATCCTTTATTTCATTAAATGCCTATATGACCCCAGAAGGATTATTCTCAGTTTTGCTGGATAGGTTATACATGGATGTAATCCTAGTTTCTTTGTCTTTTGGAATATTCTCTTATGAGCCCTTTACTCAACTATATTGTGGTAGCTGTTAACTCTTATATGGTCATGATTATGGTTGCATAACATTTGATTTTTTTCCTTTTTGACTGCTTGCATATATTATCTTTGATCTTGAATCTTTGGAAAATGGATATAATTTTCTTGGGACTTTTTGTTTTGTTTTTGTTTTTGTTTTTTTGCAAGGCAATGGGGTTAAGTGACTTGCTCAAGGTCACAAAGCTGGGTAATTATTAATTGTCTGAGATTAGATTTGAACTCAGGTTATCCTGACTCCAGGGCCACTGTACCACATAGTTGCCCCTTCTTGGGACTTTTCATTTTGGAATCTCTTTCAGGAGATGATCAATGCATTCTTTCAATTTTATTTTGCCCTCTGGACCTTAGATATCAGAGTGGTTTTCTTTCATAATTTCTTGAAATATGATGTATAGTTTCCTTTTTTGATTATAGCTTTTAGTGGTCTGATAATTCTTTTTTTCTCTCTTTTTTTTGGCTGATGAAAGAGTTTATTAGACCATAGATTATCTATCAGAGCCGGAAGGAACCAGAAAGGTCATCAGACCCAGTATCCTAGTTTTTAAGCTGATATGTTGAAATCCAAAGCCTTTCTCTCTTTTTTATTTAAATTATGTTTTATTTTTCCAATTCCATGAAATAGTATTGAGTTACACAGTTTTCTACCACCCTTCATTCCTCCCTCATCCCCATGGTAGTGACCAGTTTGGCAAAAATTGCATATTTACATTTGCATTTAACATATATGTATTAGTCATTTTGTGAAAGAGAAATTAGAACTAAGGGGAAAGAAAAAATGAAAAAGAAAGGAAAAACATAAAAGAAGATTTTTTTCTTTTAAATGAAAGCAGTATGCTTTATTCTGCATTTAGATTCCTTAGTTTTTCCCTCTGGATGTGGATGGCATTGTCTATAGCAAGCCTCTCAGAATTATGCTTATTCTCTGAACTGCTAAGAGAAGCTTCATCCTTCATAGTTGATCATCTCATGATGTTGTTAATAGTCTAATAATTCTTAAATCACCTCTTCCTGATCAGTTTTTCAGATTAATGGTGTTTCCAATGAAATATTTCATATTTTTTCTTTTTTTTCATTCATTATTTCTTGAGTCTAATAGACTCTACTTCCACTTGTCCAATTCTATATTTAAGGGATCTTTTTTCAGTGAGATTTCATATCTTCTTTTCTACTTGATTTATTTTGTTTTCTAAGAGAATGAATGCAATCCAATGAATTTTTGTACATCTTTTTTAAAGATATCATTTTATTAAACATTTTTGTTGCCTCATACATCACATTTTTAATTTCTTTTCAAATTGAATCTCATTCTTTTCCAATTTTTTTTCTCTATCACTCTTAATATTTTTCTTTAACTCTTCTGGTAATTCTTGTTTGACTTGAGTCCACTTAGCATTTTTTCCTTTGAAGATTTGGTAGCTATGTTTGTATTATTGTCTTCTTTTGAGTCTGTGTCTTTGTCTTCCCTGTCACTATAGTAGGTTTTAATATTCAAGTTCATTTTTTTTATTTGCTCACTTTTCCAGTCTATTTTTTTGACTGAATTTTGTGCTATAGCTCTGATGCAATCTCAGGCACTTACTATATCTGTCTGTGTACCTGGGAAAGTTACTTAACTCCAATTCCCTCAAAAAAAAAGTTGGTCTCTGCTGACCTGAGGGTAAAGAAGCAATGAATCAAGCTTCAGGTGTTTTTTTGCTAGTTTTCAGACCTAGTCTGCAAGTTTTTTTTTGTTTGTTTGTTTTTTGTTTCACTTTCCAAGAAGTGTGATTCATGAAGAGGTCACTGCTTTCCTGATCTTGTGCTTTGGCCCCTGTTCCCCTGCAGCAAATACTAATACTCCTCTGGGTCCTTTAACTGCAACCAGGTTTCCAACTCTCCTGCAGACGTTGCTCTTCTCTGCCTTGGAACTGTCACCATGGTCCCTACTCTCTTGTGATCAACAAGAGCTTCTCTATGCTCTGGAACTATAACCCAGAACTGCTTTGGGCAATAGAGTTGCTAATCAGCACAGGTGTACCTAGGGCCAGTAATTTTCTGATCAGTTGTACCATTGCCTTTCAATGTTTTGACTGTGGGCTCCTAAGGCTTCTCATTAAGTTTCTGTCCCTGCCTCTCTGGTCTGGCTCTGGTGCTGCAACTCAATGTATATGTTAGGAATAGACTTCCACATTGTTGTCAAAGATTTCTCCTACCAAGCTCATAAGTTGCCTTAGGCTAAGAAAAAATAATCTCTCCCTTATATTTTGTTGGCTCCAAAATTGTATTTGTAGTGTGTGATTTTTAGAAATTTTGTAGTGGAATGTTAGGATTGGTTAACTTGGTTGCTACCTATACTCCGCCATTTTGAGCCCTGAAATCTGTACGGGTTTTTATTATCATTGTAAAGAAGATGTAGCTGAGCCTCAGAAAGACAAAGAGACTTGTCAAAAACTATCAAGCTAATAAATAAAAGATTTAGATGCATACATTTGGCCTTTCTTCTAGACTAGGACAGCCTATACAGTAAAACAATTGGATATCTACGTATTTATTGATTCCTTACGTGCAAAAGTTGGGCTAATTATATAGAAAGTATTTCAAAATGAAAGTCTAGGTGAATTTCGCATCATTTCTTTCCTTTTTCTGTGCTAATTTTGCAGGCAGAGGGAGCTTTTTTTTTTTACTTTAAGGAATCTATTCAGGTATTCAAGAGGAGAGGATATGTTATGTTCAAAAAAACTTCAAATTAAGTAGTTGGAGAAATTGTAAAGGTGTCATGGATTCATCACCATAATAAGTATGGTAGCATTAAAAGAATACTGAATTTAGAGTCAGGAAGATTTAGATTCAAATCCTTTTTCCTGACACTTAAGCTAAATGACACTAAACAAATCACTTTATGTGAGAGAACCTTGACTTTCCCATGTGAAAAAATATGAATAATGAAATTTTCTTCCCCACAGTGTTGCTGTAAACGTGTGTCCAAACCTTTTTAGCACTTCTAGCAGCCTTATCCAACAAAACTTGTGAAGGATCTCATACAGAATTTTATTTATCTATGACTACAATGTAGCTCATATTACCAATGAGTATAATAATTAATATAATAATGCCACATGAATGGGTTTTGAAGGTCATGTGTGACATGTAGGCTGTGGGTAAGACACATATGGCTGTACGGATCAAATGAAATACTAAATATATCTAAAAGTACTTCACCAACTTTAAATCATTACATAAATGCTGACTATTTGTAAATGTCTTCTAACCTTTATTTTAAAGTTTTTTTCTTTGAGGTTCAGAGATTTCTATAAAAAAGACATAATAATAAATAAAATAAAATAGTTTTATATAAATGATAAGGAGAAAGATAATCAATCACATAAAGGGTCAAATCACATTTTATTTAAATTAACAATTTTTTTTCCTCTGGGTAGTTAATACTATTATTACTATACCAACTCTATGAGCTGTACATTGGAGCCCAAAAATTTTGTCACTATAATAGGATTCTGAAGGACTGTTATGGGAGAATACTGATGTCCATTGTCGTATTAATTTAAAAATTCAGGGAATTTTCTGAAATCTATGACTTTCTTTAGTAATCTATGTTGGGTCATTCATTCTTCAATATTGCAAAAACTTTAGAGAATGTATATGCATTTTTGGTCTGTACCTTCTTCTGAATACAATGTAATTAAACACATCCAATCCATCAGTGGAAATATATTAAACTATATATGTATAATCCAACATATACTTGCAAAATATAGTGAAGAATGTGCTGAATTTGTAATCAGGAGGATCTAAGTTCAAATCCCACATCTGACATATATTTTAATCATAAACACTACTTAAGGCTCAATGAACACTCCAGGATTTATGAAATGTCATATATTCTTGTAATCTTCATTAATTTAGGAAGTTGCAACTCTAGTGAAATAATTTATCCTTGATGAATTGATAAAAATACTTTGCACTATGACAATTGTTATCATGGATACAGAAGAACTCTGAAACTTGATTGTAGCTTCAAGGAGTCTACAATCAATGAGCCAGTTAGTGAACAATTAAGTGCTAAGCAATATAGTCTTGGCAATAGCTCACAGCACAGAAAGATCATTATAGACTGGTTGAAGAGTTTTAAGCAGGACTCTAGTTAGACTCAAGAAACCTTTGGAACATTCCAAGTGTTCTAGTAGGACAATGAGGATAGGAAACTTTGAAAATAATAATAATCTACTAAGCATCCACAAGTCTTGAATTTAATTTATTTAGGCAATAATTTAATCATTCCCACTACTACACTGTTGGTGGAGCTGTGAACTCATCCAAACCTTCTGGAGAGCTATTTGGAACTATGCCCAAAGGACAACAAAAATGTGCATACCCTTTGACCCAGAAACACCACTACTGTGTCTATACCCTGAAGAGATGATGAAAAAGGGTAAAAATATTACGTGTACAAAAATATTTATAGCAGCCCTGTTTGTGGTGGCAAAGAATTGGAAATCAAGTAGATGTCCTTCAATTGGGGAATGGCTTAGCAAATTGTGGTATATGTATGTCATGGAACTCTATTGTTCTATTAGAAACCAGGAAGGAAGGGATTTCAGGGAAGCCTGGAGGTATTTGCATGAACTGATGCTGAGTGAGATGAGCAGAACCAGAAAAACACTATACACCCTAACAGCAATATAGGAGTGATGTTCAACCTTGAAGGACTAGCTCATTCCATCGGTGCAACAATCAGGAACAATATTGGGCTGTCTGCAAAGGAGAGTGCCATCTGTATCCAGATAAGGAGCTGTGGAATTTGAACCAAGTGCAAGGACTATTCCCTTTAATTTAGAAAAAAAACAGATGTTTTATTGTCTGATCTTGTTACCTCTTAGACTTCTCTTCTTTAAGGATATGATTTCTCTCTCATCACACCCAATTTGGATCAATGTACAATATGGAAACAAAGTAAAGACTGACAGAGTGCTTTCCATGGGGGGTGGGGGGGTGGGGGGAGAGAAGCAAGATTGGGGGGGGAATTGTAAAACTCAAATATCTTTAATAAAAATAAATTTAAAAAAATAATTTAGTCATTCCAAACTTTGATTAATTGGAATATAGATGTTGAAACTTTATGGTGCCATTGAAGATATGTAGGTCAATAGGAGAAGAAATAAAATAGATGGAACCATGTAAGGTATATATTATTTTAAAAACTTGTTCTGTATAGGGCATTTAATAAATATCTCATCTTTTTGTTAAGGCACAATCCAAATTGTCTAAAGCCAATGGTTGAATTCTTATTTTCTTTGTTTCCCTGGGTTAAGAATATATATGAAATTAGAACCCTGCATAGTTAAAAAAGTTAAACATCACAAACAGCTTTGAAAATTTCAGAGATGGCATTACATGTTTAGATTTATGTAGCACTAGAATTTGAAAGAACCTTGGAGAGACACTATAACGTCCCAGATAATAAATTGTAAGAGTGAAGAAATCTTAAATGTCATGGGTTCTAGTTTTTCTTTAATAGAAGAAGGAATTGAAGGTTTGAAATTTTAAATTATTTTTCCCATATTATAGAACATTCCACTGAATGGACCAGAGATAGAATCCAAGTCTACTCATCTGGATATTGTTTAATCATCCAATATACCCACTTATCTTCCAGACTATTTTAATCCATACTTATCAATATTAAAGGTGCCCTTTACTCCCCCTTCTTAATCCTCTTCAAAATGTTTTGACCAGATTATCTTTCCAGGTATGATGTTGCAGAAATATGCTTGATGCCTCTTCCAAATAGTCAAGATTGTGAAGATCTCTGGAAAGAACCCAGGACATTTATTCTACAATAGGCAAAACTTTATAGCAGTCTTCACATATCTGAAGGAAGGAACTAAAGGTAATGATTAGAAGTTACAAGGAGGGAAACTTTAGATAGAGATTAAGTAAAATTTCTCAACAAAGCACTTCCAAAATTAAGTGACAGCTCCCCATTAGTGAATATCGTCAAACAGGAGCTAGACAGGTAGCATATTGTGCTGTGTGCTCAATTACAGGATGGATTTGAAACATTTGGTTGACCCCTCCTAAGTTTTGATTTTATGATTCAATAAAAAGCTATTGTTCCTGGTCAATGCCCTCTAGTTCATTTTCTACTACACATGATTTCTGAATCATCCTACCTGTTCAGTTCCAAGTCAGAACTGCATATGTACATTGAATCTTATTCATATTACTAATTGGGTACACTAGATTGACTGCTTTATGTGAACAAGAGCAATATCATGCCTGAAACTGTAAGACAAAACTTTAGTTATTAGATGTTTATATCCCTAGTAAGCTGGATAAGCACTTAATCATTGACTGCCTGAATACAACTCTGCTTATGTAGCCACTAGGTGGTGATGTTACCCTGTATTCTGTGGACCATATACTATCTGCATTTACTTACTTCAACACTGCCAGGGTCAAATCATGATAAGGTTTTCTAAAGATAGTGGATGGACTCCTAGAATCGTCGAGTCTGAAAGCAGAAAGAGACTTTAAAGGTCACTTGTGTGAATTTCCATCTAATGGAACAATTTCTAATACAACATTTCTAACAAGTGTTGCTCGGACTCCAACTCTCCATTCATGTTCAACAAGTTATCTTCCTAGATAATACATCCACCTTTACAAAGCCCTAATTCTTTAAGGTCTTCTCCTTTTCCTCTAATCCCTGGTCTTTGGTTCTAGTTTTGTTATTTGAGGCTAACATACATTAATGAATCTAATTCCTTTTTTCACCTGAAAGTTTAAAGGCATTTGAAGGTCCTTATCACTGCTGACATCTTTGCTATGTTACCCCTACTCCCACCTAAAACTCCAGTTTTTTTCACACTAATTTCAAACAGTATCAAACAGTCTCAGCCATCCTCATTTGGAAGATATCCTCTTATTTAAAGCTCTATTCCTTAAAATATACCAAATGGAAATAAGTCTAGCTATTCAAATATGTTTTCATTAAAACAGTTTAGCAAGATATTTTGAACTCAATCATTTTAGAAACTATAATTACACCCTGTGCTTAAATTACCATTTTTGTTTGTTTTTGACTATCATGGTGCTATACCATTGACATATTTTGATTAATAAATTCAATATTATTAGAAATATTCAAAATATATAAGACAATTTAGGAGAATTTCCTACTTCCTACCATTTAAATATTTGCAATGAAAAGAGATTTAGAATTGGATTCCAAATGTAGAATGGAAGACTGATTTTATATCATATTCACTGCAAAAAAACATGATTTTACTTTCCTATATGTTCTATTCCTCAAATTCTTCAATAACTTCATGATTTTTTTTATTTCTTTGCTTCAGTTTCTTATGAAGAGATGACCTTTATATTCTGAAAGGATATTTGAGCTTAAACTTATGGTTTTCAAATTCTGCCTCTGCTACTTACTGGCTCTGTGACTTTGGACAAGTCACTTAATCCTTTTCATTCTCAGTTTCTACATCTATGTTATGAGGATAATAATAGTATTTACATAACAAGCTGGTGTGAAAATCAAATGAGGTAGCATTTGTAAACCTTAAGGTACTAATAAATTCTAATTTGATTTGATGATATTGTGTTCCTTTGACCCCATTTCTATCTATCTTCTCTTGAAGTTGTGATCCTACAATTATTACTCTTTTGATTTTTTATTGTTATATATTAGATGCTTCCTTGTAGTATACAAATACATTCAAATTTCCCCCAACATAAAAATCTAGATTCTATGTATCTCCTCCATGTCTCAGTCAGAGTACTAGAGAAATTCAAGTGTATATTGCTTCTACTTCTTCTCATGGTCAATCCATTCCTATATGGTCATTCAGTTAAAGATGATTACCTTCAAATTTGTGAATAATTTCTTAAATTAGTGCAATTGTCTTTTCCCTCAGAGTTCAACCTTTTTGAACTCTCTGCAGTGTTTCATGTTGTTGGCTCCCCTCTCCTTCTGAATATATTCATGCTTTTCTTGATTTCCGAGTTATTCTTCCCTCCAGAAAGTCCTATTTGTCCAACTACTTTTCTCAGTCTGCTTTGTAGATCTATCATCCTTTCCAAGTCTCTTACTAACAGATATATTCCAACGTTCTGTCCTGAGATTATTTTATTCTATCTCTACATTCTCATTCTTAGTTGTTTTATAATCTCACAGGTTTTTAACTCTGAGAAATATATATATATATATATATATATATACACACACACACACACACACACACACACACACACATACACACACACACAAAAAGATGATGCCTAATCCCTTATATTCATCCTTGGTTTCTTTCTTAACCTCTAGCTAGTCCCACATTATCACCTGCCTACTAGAATCACCAAATTGATATCTGGAAGGAATAAACAGGCACAAAATGGAATTCATTATCCTTCACACATAAACCCATCCTTCCTTCAAATTTCCCTACTTCTGTGAAATAGGTAGACAGAGTCATCCTTGACTCTTTCAATTTCTTGAATCTCTCCATATTCATGTCAATGATTCTAACTTCAAATATACTCACATCTATCCCATTCTCATCACTGCTTCAGCTACCATTCTATTTTTGAGCTTTTAAAGATTTTTATAACATATACCTTATTTTATTTTATGTTTCTTAGCTTTCAAGTATCCATTTCCACTTTCAACACAGCTGCAAACACAATCTTCCTAAAGTAAAAGTTCACAGTATCACTCCTTTTATCAAGACCCTTTACTTTAATACCCTCCTTAGTATGGTATTGAAAATGTTACAAAACTGGAACCAGAGTAGCTTTCTAAGCTCATCATCCATTATTTCCCTTTCTACATTGTCATCCAGCCAAACTGATTTCCTGATATAGGCCTTGAACCTGACTCCTCCTGTTTCTGTGTTTTTTTTTTTTTTGTATTATACATACAATGAATCCCTCCCCCATCTATAACTCTTAAAATTTCTATATATCTTTCAGGGCTCTGAACCTATCATACCCCTATGAGAGCTCTTCCTTGAAATCACTATTGGTTAGTGTTCTTTCCTTTCTCATGAAATTATCTTGCTATAGCATCCCTCTTTCAGTAGGATCAATATTCCTTGTGTTCAGAGCTATTTGTGTTTGTATGACTTTGATATTTTCCAAGTCCCTAATCCAGTGTTTTGTATTTGAGGAGCTAAGCAATTTCATGACAAGGAAAAGGAATAAGCACTTATTAAAAGCCTATTATGCAGGGTGGTTAGGTGGCACAGTGTATAGAGCACTGGCCCTGGAGTCAGGAGTACCTGAGTTCAAATGCGGACTCAGACACTTAATAATTACCTAATTGTGTGACCTTCGGCAAGCCACTTAACCTCATTACCTTGCAAAAACCAAAAAAAAATGCCTACTATGTGCCAGACATTTTTTCAATTACTTTAAAATATTATTTCATCTGATCCTCACAATACCTTTAAAAGATAGGTATTATTACAAAATCCATTATTATTAACTCCATTTTATATTGAGGAAAATGATTCACAAAGAGGTTGTGACTAGACTAGGGTCACACAACTAATTATCTAAGAATAGAATTGAACTCAAATCTTGTTAATCTATCCAGTTAAAAACAATGTGAAGTTGGATTTAAACAGTAAAGGAAATGTTCAGAAAGAAATTTCTTAAAATTAAACCTTTGAGAATGAAGCTTCAATAAGATGAATAGAAAGAAAACCTGCTCAAGCAACCTAGTTAATTGGTCCATATGAGGAAGCTAGAGAGAAGTTATGTCTGGTTGATAAATAAGTTTCTTTAATATTCTAATTATTGATTAACTGTGTCTCAAATGACTTAATCTGTTTTTTTCAGAAATTAGAGGGAGGTCCTTTCAGTTTTCTGGGGTAAAAGAGAAGTAAAACCAGTCTACTTTCATATATACCTCAAATTTAAAGATAGAGTTAAAAAAAGAGGAAATAATCTAAATGTAAAAGGTAGTTCCAAAGCTGTTACTATTCAGTTATTTTAGTCATGTTCATCTCTTTGTGAGTCTATTTGGAGTTTTCTTGGCAAAGATAATGGAGTGGTTTGTCATTACTTTCTATAGCTCATTTCGTAGATAAGGAAATTGAGGCAACCAGTATTAAATGACAGGATTACACAACTAGAAGAAAGAGTCTGAAATCTGAAATTGAACTCAGATCTTCCTGACTCCAAAATTGGTTATTTATCCATTCTACTATTTAGCCACCCTTCCAGTTTAGATGTTTTCATTTTTGTAAAGGCAACTACCTCCAAGAATTTGTCCCTGATCATTCCCCTCTCTCCTTTCTCTTAATACTTAAATGTTTCCTCTGTATCTGCTGCTTGGTCCCTGAGATTGATTCTACCCTCAGACCAATGCAAGAATTGAATACCTAAAAGGGCACCTCATATGATAAGACCTGATCCTGTTGTTCTCTCTCTACTTCTGGTTCAGCCTTCAATAGAATCACATTGTTCTATTCTTTCTCTACCATGGTTTCAAGGACCATTTCAACCCATCTATGCATTATGCATAACTTCCTAATATAATGGTATCTTCATAAATGCCTGATTTATCACACCGGAATTCTGAGTTCTTAAGATAAAGTATATATATTTCTCCTATTAGTGGCAATCATGTCCTGGCAGAAAGAAACCTCAAATTAACTCATTTCTCAACCCATTGCTATAAGGTTTCCAACAGTTCTCATTCAATTAAAACTATCCCTTTTCAAATTGTAAATTATTTCATAACTGCTAAATCCAATGGTCTTTTCCCAAAACCTTCCTTCTTATTGAACTTTCTGCAGCATTTAATGTTGACTGAATATCTACCTGAATATGCCTATTTTTCTTGATTGCCATGAATTTTTTCATCTGCTAAATGGCAGTAAAGACTTTTTTTTTTTGGCCTGGTGTTCAGGGATGATGGGAGGAAAGTCAGTTTAAAACAACAAGCTTCTATTAAGCACCAACTGTTTTCCAAATACAATGCTAAGTATTGGCAATAGAAAGAGAAGAAAAAGGAGTTTCTGCTTTTACTTTATAAGCTTGAGCTACAATAAATATTCAGTCTAAATAAGTCCTATGATTAAGGTAGTTCATTTTCAGGTGTAGATGAAATATGTTACTTTCAGTCCATGAATTAATTTTAATGAACTCTACTGTTCATAATCTCTGTGGAAGACTCCTTCCATCTTCCCTTTCTATTAGAATCTAGACATCATGACATTTTCCTCAGGATATAGATCTAAAGAAGTCTTCCCTTTGTTTTCCAGGAAAAAAGTGGTTTGGAATTGTCGAAAGACACTTGATTGGCAGGCCTGAAGTTTAAGTCTTGGTCTCATTATTAGCTAGGTTAAATCAGGTAAATAATTTGAGGATTCTTTTTCTTATTATTTAAGGTTATGGTATCATAGATTATAGATTAATTAGGAAAGTATCTTAGTGACCACCACCCCCCTTTAGAGGAAGGGATTTAACATCCAGGCAGAAAAAGGGAAAGGGGGAGAGACAAGCATTTGTTGACTACTGGGTGCTAGATACTATGTTAAGCACTTTACAACTATCATCTAGTTTTTATTTCTTAACAATTTTGATAAGTGATATTATTAACCCCATTTTGCAGTTGAATAAACTGAGGCAGACACAGGTTAAATGATTTTTTCAGGATCCCACAATTAATATATGTTTTAGGCTTAATTTGAACTCAGATTTTCTTGACTCTGAAATCAGTGTCCTATCCCACTGTTCCACATAACTTAGATAGCTCCTTAATGCCTTTTCTAAGGCTATTACTACAGTATGAGAGGATTTCAGTCCAGTCTGACTCCAAGTTTATAGAGTACTCTGTACTATATTTTCTTAATTGGTAAAATGTAGACTGCAATTTTGCCCATCCTGCTAGTATGAGTCTTTCATTGTGTTTCCTTTTTGGAAAGGGACAATGTCTTTTTCTTCTATCTTGTTCCAAGGGATGGACCACCTTAGAAAAGGCCTTATATAGCCCAGTGTGCCACATTGTGAAAGATGTCTCCCTAAAGAATATCTGCTCAAATGCTGTTAAAGAGGAGTTTCTCATCTCTTACAATGTAATCTTCTATGCACGTGGAAACAGCCAATATATAAGTATGTGATATGAAAAGCATACCTCTTTACCTATGTGAAATTCTCTTCATTGAAAAGAATTCATTTGTTGTGACACCTTGCTGACTTGCTCTACTTGGACCAGTTAATTCTAGTCCTGTCATTTTTAAAAGTGAATGAGAAATAATCAGTGTTTCTTAAGATGAAGTCTTTGGAGCAATGATGATCATACCTCTACTGGAAGAAAGAGTGATAACCATACTTAATCATTAAACAATATCTGTGATTGCAGAGAAGAATCACCAAAGTCCCATTTTATTACATTTACTTTCTTCTGCTTAAAATTATTGTACCTCACGAATCTCAAACTCATTAAGCTTGGATTGAAGCCAAATGTCTTCAGGAAATAGTACTAAAAATTAATGATGGTGTATTGCTGTAAAAAAAATTATGGGGGGGAAAGGAGACATATGGTTAATGATGACATATTATTGCAGGAAAATGCAGCAGTTTGCACAAGTAGTGGTTTGGGGAATTCATTGTGGGTATCTAGCTTGTTCCAGTGGACAAAGTTCAAAACCATTTAGGTCCCCTCTAAACTGCTCTGTGAAGTTTCTTTGCCTCTGTGATCATATTTGACATACGTCATTACTCTCTGGATGCTGAGGTTCAGGATCTAATGGTGCACTACTTTAAAGTAAGAGAATTGTATAGGCATTGTTAATTTCCTCCAAATTGAATTTTTGCAGAGACAGAGTTTAATACAAACATATGGAACATTTGCACACCCATACAACCAATTCACTATCAGGAATAACATGACTGTTATTAAATATCTTGCTTAGAATAATGAATCCTTCTTACTTTTGACCTGAGAAGAGAATGATAGAATCTGGATAAAGGATATTCACTCCTTAAACACAAAAGTAATTTCCTTTTTCTATATGTTAAAAGAAAAGCAATCACAATAGTATGTCAGTTTTTTGGAATAAGAATCATAGAATCTTTAAAGATGCAAGACACCAGGTAGCACACGGTCCATTCCCTTGTCCCCATTGTCCAGAAACCAGGATCCATTCTATGATACAATTCAGCAAGCATTATTTAAGATTTGCCTATGGGCAAGATGATAGACCTGATGTTGGAAATAATTTAATAGATATGTGCTTCAATGAATCTGTGATTTCTTTAATATTGCCACTGCATTAGAATGTCACATTTATACTTTCTTAATCTAAGTGAAAAGTGTCCATATTCTTCTAGAAATCCTCCCTAGAAAAGATCCCCAACATACTAGGAACCTTCTTCTAGACCTTTTACATGCCATGGATACAATGTTATGCCTAATTTGTCTATCTATTATTCTCCACTTTTGTAATCACTGGTAATATGGGCAGACTGCTTATGCTATCTTCTATTCCTTCCAGCCTTTCTAAGCTTTTTACACTTTGTTTTGGTTCACATATTCCACTCTCCAATGACACATGCCTCTTTATTGTTCCTCATACAATCTGATGAAGGCAATGTCATCTCTGAACTCTGTGAGTTTTCATTGATGGTCACTCAAAACCAGAAGATCCTCTCTCTTCTTCTCTTCCTCCCAGTTTCATTGGGATCCTTTTCATCTCAAGCCAAAGTTCCCATCTTTTGCTAAAACTCTTTCTAAGCCATCTTTAATGTTTATGCTTTACTTCTGAAACCACAAATTATCTTTCAGATATCTTTCAGATATGTAATTATTTGCATATTATCTCTCATTTAGACTAGGACTCTTTTATGCATTTCTTTATCTTTTCAGCCCATTGCCTTTCATATAATAGAGGGTTGCAAAATCCTAGTTGACTGACTCACTGAGAGATGAACTTAAACAGTGCCTCAAACCTTTCCTATCATTGACTAACAAAATACCTGGATACCACCCTTCTTTTCTGAACCAGTTCAGTACCTAGTTCACAATCAGTCTCTCTTCCCCAAATCATTTATTCATATTAGGGAATTTCAATATACATAATTAGAGACTATATCCTAGCAGAATTGATAATATCCAAATATGGCAATGAAATTGATAACAGAAAACAGATGCAAGGCAGATACAATGCACTAAGGAGCCAACAAATACAAAGAGACTAGATGAAACAAATAGAAGAGTGATCATGACAAAGGCATGTATCATCAGGAGAGTTAGGCCCAGCAAGTACAAACAGACCAAAGAACAAACTTGGATCATCCCAGTGAGATCAATTTTGGCATATCAAACAATCATAGTGATCTCTTAGTTTCAGAGATCAGATTTCCTACCCCATGGTTGAGTCTTAGGTATAGGAATTGACTGCATACTATCAGATCTATGGAAAGGGGACAAATTTATAACCAAACAAGAAATAGAATACATTATAAACTGCAAAATGGATGATTTTGACTATATTAAATTAAATAATAAATAATGCATCTCAGTCCAAGGAGTGCCAAGGACAACTTGGAAAGTCATTGGGAAAACTGCCATACAAGAGGAAGCTTGTAGTATAGCCCTATACTAGGTCTGTTGGGCTTGAAGAGCAATCAGTCCATGGAAGGTAAGGGTGTCAGGGTCTCTCTGCTATCCTTGGGTCAAGAATCTGTTGTCTTGCTCATATTAAGATATAGTTCAAAGTCTGGAGTAATATTGCCATGGTTGAACAGGAATCATCCTCACAGTTCCAGGACATAGAGGAGTGCTTGTGGTCATGCACAGACCAGAACACAGGCCAGGAGAGTAGTCATAGCCTCTCATGAGACTTTGAAATAATTGAGGACCTTGGGGAATGTCTCAAAAAACCTCAAAATCTTGGGAAAGTGCATCCTGCACCCTGGAAGCAGAGCCCCAACTTAACAAAGGGTTAAAAATTAGGCCACGAGCTGGGGAAATGAGAAAACAACAGAAGGGAAAAAAATCTAACCATAGCATTTACTTTTGTTACCATGGAGTATCAAAATAGACACTCAGAAAATGACAAGGTCAAATTTCTATATCCAAAGCCTCCAAGAAAAATATGAACTGGTCTCCAACTATGGAAGACCTCAAATTTTTTTTTTTGAAAAGCAAATAGGGGATGTAGAGGAAAAAATGGGAAGCAAAATGAGAGTGATGCAGGAAAATTATGAAAACCAAGTCAGCAACTTGGTGAAGGAGATACAATAAAATACTTATGAAAATAAAATCTTAAAAAGCAGTTTAAGTTAAATGGAAAAAAGAACAGTCCAAAAGGTCAATGAGGAGAAGAATAAAATAAAAAGCAGTATTGGTCAGATAAAAAAGGAGATGCAAAAACTCTCTGAAGAAAATAATTCCTTCAAATGTAGAATGGAGCTACAAATGGATAACTTTGTGAGAAATCAAAAAATAATAAAACAGGAGACTTCTGGGGTATTGGCTGCATGAAGCTCACATGCTCCCAGACCTTTTCCCTATCAAAGATAAATGAAACCTCTGCACAGACATTAAAGCTACAGATCCCACCAAGGGAAAAAAAAAGAGAAGATCCAAAGAATTTTTAACAGTAGACATCATGGAGGATCTTCTTTCACTTTGGGAGAAAAGAGGAGGTAAAGACAAGCGAGAAAGGAGAGAGGGAAAAGTCAACAAGAGGCTTTAAATCACAGTGCAGTTCAGGTTCTGACAGCTTAACAACAGCATAAGTTCCAGCAGCTAGATATCAAGCAAGCAGGTAGGGTTCCCATCTCAAACAAAATCTGAACTCTGAGAATACTAGGGTAAAAGACAGGACTGTGTTGGGAGACACTATCACAGAGGCAGAAGCTGAACATAAAAGAAGTCTCAGCATAGACAAGGATAGACTGCAGAGACAACATCTTGGCCAACAACAAGTCAGGGAACAGACCCCAGCCCCAGCATAAAAAAAAATTTGGATCTATACTTCCCATACCCCAGAAACAGAACTAAAACAACAAAGACCAGCAAAAATGATAAGAGAGGAATCACTTATAGAAAAATACTTAGCAGATAAAGATGATAATGCCATGTCAGAAAAAGAAATATGTGAAAAATTACTCACAGGGAAGTCTCAAAAGAGTCCACACATTGAACTAAAATTCAAAAGCTCATTGAAGAGCTTAAAAAATTTAAAAATCAAAAGAAGAGAGGAAGAAAAATGGAAAAAAAATGAAGTGAGAACCACAGAGAAAATTTATGAAAAATTGACCAAAGAAATAAACTCTAATAACCAACTGGAAAAGGAAACACAAATGCTAATTGAAGAAAACAAAACCCTAAAATTTACAATTGAACAAATAGGAACCAATGATTCTATGAGCCTACAAGATTCTATCAAATAAAATAAAAATGCTGAAAAAAATGGAAGAAAATTTAAAGTATCTCTTAGGAAAAAGGAATGAGCTGGAAAATAGATCCAGGAGAGATCAATTATGAATCATTGGACAGAAAGCCTAGAAAGCCTAGATAAAGAATCTGGAAAACATCAAGATGGCAATAATCAGGGAAAGCTGTCCAAATTTGCTAGAACAAGAAGACCATGTAACCATTGAGTGAATACATAGAACCCCTCCGGAAAGAGCCCCCAGGATTAAAAAAAATCTCCAAGGGCTGTTAAACTCAAATTCCAGAACTCTCAAATTAAGGAAAAAATTCTGTAAGCAGAAAAAAGGAAAGAATTTAGATAGAAAGGAAACACAATCAGAATCATATTCAACTTATCCCTCACCACTGAAAGAGCAGAGGACCTGGAATATCATTTATCAGAGGGCAAAGGAGCTGATATTACAACTAAGAATTTACTACTCTGCAAAATTCAGCACATACTATCAGATAACAGATGAATCTTTAAGGAAATAGATTTTCTAACAAATAAATTTCCTAACACAAAGACCAGAAATAAACATAGAATTCAATTGCCAAATAAAAGGGGAAGGACAAAACAAAACAAAACAAATGTTACTCAAAACCATCAAATTGCATACAACCCAAAAAGGGAAGATATAACAATTATAACTCTTGAAAATTGTACTTCTCATAGGATAATTAAAGGGTAAAATATAATTGAAGAGATGGGACTTAAAGGTTTTGGCTATGGTAGAGTTTTGTCTCTCAATTGAAGAGGTTCAATATGACATCATTATGTCTGAGACAAAAATTCCTCATGAAAAGCACTTAAAACTTAAGTGTCTCAGCTTCCTTTGACCTACTCTAATTCTGCTGTGCTCATTAAGGATAACACTTTCTCTGATGAGGGCACCATAAGCTGGGCAGTCCTGAGTCAGTATCTCCCATAACTTGCAACCAATTATAAAGTTCTTAAGTGAGACATTAAGAGGATCCCAGTACTTAGAGCCCTTTGAGATTCTTAAAGTTAAGTAATCAGGGTTGAACTTAATCTATACTTTACTTAACAAGGGGTTAAGTACTCTGGGTGGGGAGAGGGGGAAAGTGAGATTCTTATAGTTAATTAAATCAGGCTTGGATTTATTTCATACTTTACTTAACAAAGGATTAATACCTTGGGAGGGGAGGGGAGGGGGGAAGTGTGGGAAAAAGTGTTTGGGGGAATGGTACAAATAGTTCATGAAATGATTTGACTTTGGACAATAATTTGACTCAGGAGGATTGTGTGTCCTTGTAAGGGACTTGAAAATAGGCTAAGGTAAAAAAAAATGATTATAATTTGATGTAATTCAAGACTCTTGAAAATGTACTTCTGAGACAGAAGAGGGGAGAGTACTTAATGACTTTGAGGCAGTGCTGCTAATCAAACAATAAAGCAATCAATCAATATATCTGTGATGGTACTTTGATAACACTTTAAACTTGTCAAGCAATCAATTAATCAAGTTGTGTTTGATACCTGATTAATAATACCTGAGTGATAAATAACACCAGGTGAAGAAGCACAAAGATTTAAAATTTTAGAGGGAAAGAAGGAAGGCCGTGAACACTGAGTAAATTCTATTCAATAGATTTTGCTCAGAGAGGAAATGAGATATATTCCCACTTGGGTTTACAAATCTATCCTACTCTACAGGGAAGGGAGGGCAAGAGAAATGAAAGGGAAGAAGAAATTGATAAAAGGGCAGGCAAAGATATAAGTGAAAAAAACCTGAAAGTGAAATTTAGAAAGAAAAGTTAAAGGGGAAAGGTAGTAAAACTTTGGTGAGGAGGAAAAAGAGGAAAGGAGAGAGGAAAAAATATAAATGAAGAAAGATAGTATGGAGGTAAATACAGAATTAGTAATCAACTGTGATGTGAATGGGATGAAGTGAAATATAAAACAGAAATAAAGTAAAAAATCAGAATCCTACAATATGTTGTTTTGCAAGAAATAAATTTGAAGCAAACAGATACACACAGGGTAAAGTTAAAGAATGGAGCAAAATATACTATGCTTTGGCTGAAGTAAAAATATCAAGGATAACAATCCTGACCACAGATAAAGCAAAAGCAAAACAGATCTCATTAAAATGGATAAGAAAGTAATCTGCATCTTCTTAAAAAGCATCATAGGTAATGAAGCTGTATCATTAAACATGTATACACATAGTGCATACATCCAAATTCCTTCAGGAAAAGTTGAGTGAATTACAAAGAGACATAGAATGCAAATCTCTAATAATGGATGACCACAACTTCCCTCTCTCACAGCAAGATAAATCTAATCACAAAATAAACAAGAAGAAAGTTAAAAAGATCAATGAAATTTTAGAAAATTTAGATATGATAGACCTCTGGAGAAAACTTAAAGGGAATAGAAAAGAATATACCCTTTTCTCAGAAGTATATGGCACCTATACCAAAACTGACCATGTACTAGGGCATAAAAACCTTTTAACCAAATGCAGAAAGGCAGAAATAATAAATGTATACTTCTCAGACTATGATGGAATAAAATTACATGTAATAGTCACAGAAAGAAACTAGTTGAAAACTTAGTAAATTAATTTTAAATGATGAGTGAATCAAAGAAAAATCATAGAATATTCAATAATTATATACAAGAAAATGATAATAATATGACATCAGACCAGAATTTATGGGATGTAGTAAGGCAGTTTTGAGCTAGAACTTTATATCTCTAAAAGTTTAAATGAGTAAATTGGTTTTCAACTAAAAAAGCTAGAAAAAGAACAAGTTACAGATCCCCAATTAAATACCAAATGAGAAATTCTGAAAATCAAAGGAGAGATTAATAAAATTGAAAGCAAGAAAACCATTTAATCTAATAAATAAATCTAAGAGTTGGTTTTTTAATGAACAAGCCAATAAAATAGGTAAACTTTTGGTTAAGCTGATTTAAAAAAAGAAAGAAGATAAGCAAATTACCAGTATCAACAATGAAAAGGCTGAACTAACCACCAATGAGTAGGAAATTAAAGAGATAATTCAAAGCTACTTTGGCAAACTTTATGCCAATAAATTTGCTAACCTGAAATAACAAAAATGCAAACTGCCCAGATTAACAGAAAAGGAAATAACATACTTAACCCCATTTCAGGAAAAGTAATTGAAGAAACCATAAATATACTCTATAAGAAAAAGTCTTCAGGTCCAGATGGATTTACAAGTGAATTCTACCAAACATTTAAGGAACAATTAATTTCTCTTCTACATAAACTGTTTTAAAAAAATAGGAGAGGGAGGAGTTTTGCCACATTCCTTTTATGACACCAACATGGTGCTAATACCTAAACCAGGAAGAACCAAAAAGACAAAAACAATTATAGACCAATTTCCTTGAGAACAGTGCTGCAAAAATCTTAAATATTATTTTTACAATGAGATTACAGTAAGTTATTACTAGGATATTACACTGTGATCAGGTAGCATTTATACCAGGTAGGCAGGGATGGTTAAATACTAGGAAAACACTCAACATAATTAAACATATCAATAGCAAAACCAACAGAAATCATATGCTCATCTAAATAGATGGTGAAAAAGCCTTTGATAACATATAGCACACAATCCTATTAAAAACACTAGAAAGTTTAGTAATAAACAGAGTTTTCCTTAAACTAATAAGTAGTATCTTTCTAAAACCATCAACAAATAAAAGAATAAAAAAGAAATTGAAGGAATCAGAATTTGTAATGAGGAAGTAAAACTTTTACTCTTTACAGATGATATGATGGCATATTTAGAGAAACAGAAAATCATCTAACACACTTCCCAAAACAATTAAAAAATTCAGCAAAGTAGCAGGATATAAAATAAGTCCACATAAATCATCAACATTTCTTTATATGAACAACAAAGCAAAAGAGCAAGAGATAAATTCCATTTAAGGTAACTGTAGACATTATTAAATACTTGTGCTGCTACCTCCCGAGATAAACACAGAAACTGTTTGAACACAGTTCTCACCCAAATGAAGTGAGATCTAAATCATTGGGAAAATATCAATTGCTTATAGTTAGGTTGAGCTAATATGATGAAAATGAAAATTCAACCCACGTTAAATTTCTTATTCAGTGCCATACCAATCAAACTACCAAATAATTATTTTACTGAGCTAGAAAAAGTAGTAACAAAATTCATCTGATAAAAAAAATGTAAAGGAAGGTGGTCTAGATCTGCCAGATCTAAAACTATTCTATACAGCAGTAGTCATCAAAACTGCATGGTACTGGTTAAGAAATAGAGTAATGGATCAGTGGATTAGGGTAGGTTCAAAACAAACAGTAGTAAATGATTACAGTAAACTACTGTTTAACAAACCCAAAGTCATTAGCTTCTGGAATAAGAATATTTGGCAAAAATTGTTCAGAAAAGTGGAAAGTAGTATAGCAAAAACTAGATATTGACCCACATCTCACACCCTATACCAAAATAAGATTAAAATGGGTACAGGATTTAGACTTAAAGGGTGACACCACAGATAAATTAATAGACAAAGAAATTATCTGATCTATGAAATGGGGATAAATTTATAATCAAACAAGTAATAGAGTACATTATGAAGTACAAAATGAATGATTCTGACTACATTAAATTAAATTTATTCATTTGCACTAATGCACATAATGCACTAACTTATTCAGTTGCACTAATAAAATCAATGCTGCCAAACTTGGAAAGCAGAAAACTGAGAAACAATCTTTACAACTACAAGTTCTGATGAAAGTCTCATTTCTAAAATATATAGAAAACTGCATCAGATTTAAAAGGTTGTAAGTCATTACCAGATGATTAATGGTCATAGGATATAAATAGACAATTTTCAAATGAATAAATTAAAACTATGTACAATCATAAAAAATGCTCCAAATCATTATTGATTAGCAAAATGCAAATTAAAACAACTGAGGTATCACCTCTCACTTATCCAATTGGCTAAGATGATAAAAAGGGAAAATGATCAGTGTTGTAGAAACATTGGGGCATTGATGCTTTGCTGGTAGAGTTGTGAAATGATCAACACATTCTGGTGAGTAATATGGAACTATTTCCAAAGAGAAAAAAAAAAAACTGTTCATACCCTTTGATCCAGAGTTTCCAAATCTTGGCCCATATCCAGAAAAAATAATAAAAAATGTAGAAAGTCCTACATGTACAAAAATATTCATAGCAGCTCTTTTTGTAGTGGCACAAAATTTGACATTGAGGAGATGGGCATCATTTGCGGAATGGTTAAACAAGTTATGGTACATCAATATTGTGGAAAAGTGTTGTTCCGTAAGAAACCATAAATGGTCAGACTTTATAGAAACATAGAATGAATTACAAGATCTGATGGTGAGCAAAGGGAGAAGAACCAAGAGAACATTGTACAACCTTGTAAGATGATCAACCCAGATGAAATGCAGCTGTTCTCAGCAGTTCAGAGAGCTAGGACAACCATATCAATCAGGCTATGGACTGTGCTATCCGCTTTCAGAGGAAGAAAAAACAAAATAAAACAAAACAAAATCCTTCACAATCTGATGAACACTGAATTCACTTTTTAAAAAATCTCATATGTTTCGTTCCTTTAATCCTAATTCCTCATACTAATGATTTATCTGTAAACATACTAAACACAATTATGTATGTACAATATTAAACTAACAATTCACTGCTCAGGAGAGAGCGGTGGGAAAGGAGGGTGAAAGGAAATTTTGTAACTTAAAAATACACGTAGGCAAATGAATAAATGCTGAATAACTTTCATACCAATTATTTGGAAAAATAAATCATCAATTAAAAATAATTTTATAATGCAAGAGAAAAAAAATCCCAGACAATAAAATGAAGCCAGAAGAATGAAAAACTAGAAAAAAAAATGTTTGATTGGAAAAACAACTGACCTGGAAAACAGATCCATAGGGTGATAATTTAAAAATTAACATGCAACCTGAAATTCATGCCCAGGAAAAGAGCCTAGACTTCATTTTTTCAAGAAATCCTCCAGTAAAAGTGCTCAAATATCATATAAGTAAAGGGACAAATAGTAATTGAGTGAATTCAGTGATTACCTCCTAACAAAGATCCAAAAATAAGAACTCCCAGGAATATTTTAGCCAAAGTCCCGAACTCCCAAGTCCGAGGGAAAATATTACAAGCAGCCAGAAACACAAAAAATTCAGATATCATGGAGCTACAATCAGGATTACAGAGCATTTAGCAGCATCTATATTAAGGACTCATAGGGTTTAGAATATGATATTCTAGCAGCAAAAAGAGCTTTGATTACAACCAAGAATCAGCTACCCAGCAAAACTGAACAAACTCTTCCAGTGGCAAAGATGGACATTCAAAGAAATTGGGGACTTTCAAACTTTTATATTGAAATGATCAGAGATGAACAGAAAGTTTGATCTTCAAGTAAAGGACGCAAGTGAAGCATAGAGAGGATAGATGGGAAGGGCAAGTTATCAGAGATTTCATGATGATGAACCACATGGGAAGTTGATACTGATAACTCATATGAATCTTTTTTATTTATTAGAGCAGTTAGAAGGAGCATATATAGACATGGCACAGGAGGGAACTGAATATGAATGTATAATATATTATAAAGATGGAGTTAATGGGTGATAAAAGAATGTACTTGGAGAAAGGGAAAGGAGAGGCAGACTGGGTTAAGATATTTTACATAAAAGAGACAAAAAAAGCTTTTGCAATGGAATGGGGGGCAGGAATTCATTCTCATTGGAAGTGGCTTAGAGAGGTAATAACATGCACATTCAATGGAGTGTGGAAATTTAACTTACCCTGGAGACAAAAGGGAGAGAAAGGGGATGGGAGAAAGTGGTCAGGGGAGGGAGTTTGTAGATTATAGAAGAGGGAAGATTTTTAGAGAGGGTAGAGATATATCACACTTTTGAGGAGGGACAGGGTGAAGAGAGGGGAAAATAGAATAAATGGGAGTGTGGAGGAATAGGAAGGAGGGAAATATAACTAGCAATGGCAACTATGAGAAACAAATTTTGAAGCAACTTCTCTGATGCATTTATGTTAAAGAATGTGATCTATCCCAGAGACAGAGTTGATGGTATTTGAACACAGATTGAAGTATTCTTTTTTTTCTTCTCACTTTCTTAAGGTTTCCCTGTCTTTGTGGGGAGGTGAAGGGGTTATGTTTATTTTTCTGTCAAGAGTATTGTAGTAATGTGAATATAAATAAATGAATTAAATAAAGAAAAGAAATTGAGGCTATTTGTCCAGAAATTCTTTTCTCTTTCTCATCTCACCTTATTCAAATGTCTTCCCTTTGTATAACCCTCTTCATTTTTGTCTCAAATAAATTAACTCCTCTCCTTACCAAACCAAATCCCTCTGCATTAATTTCAGTCCTATTTGATTCTGTTTTATATAACATTTTGCCTGCTCTATCCCTAATATTTCTTTTTTACAATTCCTGTCCTTAGCTGCTTCCTTACTGCCTACAAACCAATCCAAATTGCTCCCACTAGTTGCTCTAAATCCTTTCTGTTTTGTAGCTAAATTGCTTGAGAATTCTACATGCTAGTGATACTTCCACTTTCTATCTCACTTTCTCCTTAACTCTCTAAAGTTTGTCTTCTGAATTCATTATTAAAATTAAATGGCTCTATTCCACCTTAACAGTGCTTTCTTACTTGTCAATTCTAACATTCTTTTTTCAATTCTCATTCTCTTTAACCTCTCTGTAGCATGTAAATTTGTTGCTTACTCTTCTTCTGGATGCTTTTCTCTCTCTGGGATTCTGTGATACTACTGTTAAGCTCCTTTTATACGACAGATACTGTTTCTAGTGCTGGAGATAAGTAAAAAGACAGTTCCTGTTCTCCATGAACTCATAATAATATGAAAGTTTGGAAGATTAGAGATGGTTGGGGAAAAGAGAGAGAGGATAATGAGTTCATGTTTTGAAAAGTCTGTTGAATTTACAATGTATATAAATATATATTAAATTAAATTAAAATGCCAAATATATAGATATATAAAATATATATACCATTATATACATATATATGTACATATATATATACATACATATATATATATATATATATATATATATATATATATATATAACTAGGTGGAAGAACTTATAAACTAAGATATTAGGAAAGAGATCAGGTCTACTTAAGTAGATTTGAAGATCATGAAGAATGAGTGATAATAACTGAATCTATGGGAAAGATCAGATTAGTAGGCAAAATAGTATAAAGATGGTAGAGATGAGAATCCAGGACAGACCCTTGGGGGCACTTATCATTAGTGAGAATGTCATAGATAACTATCTAGCAAAGGAGACTGAAAAGTATCATTCAAAATGGTAGATTTGATGTCATCATCTTGGGATCTCTAGGGGATGATCCAGATTTTCACCTTTGGCTTTGTGGTACTTAATATATAAATGCTATGATAAAGGTGTAGATAGCATCCTTGTCAGTTTTTCAGATGACACAAAACTAGGGAGCTTAATAAATCCTTCTTGACTTAATATGACTTTTGATAACTAATCTAAAAGTCTAACTTCAAGGAAACAATGAATCTATTTTTGTTATTTTTTGTGGGTTATACTATATAATTGCATTATAAAGGAAGATATATGTGTGGGTCTCTGGAGTGAAAGTTAGTTTCACCCTAATGTGGGAAATTATGCTAATATATTCTCCTCAATTAAAGGGTTTTGTGTAAACTCTGAAAGTACTTATCAGAGTTGTTGTAGAAGGTTATTCTGTTTTGTATATGGATTAATTTAGACATGATTGAGTCCATAAGACTCTGAAATCCTTTAGCTATTTAAATGATACTCATACTTCTTATCAAAATTAAATCTTCACTGAGTCAGGAGATTATTTATTTTTTGAATTTCCTTGGATCCCTGGATATAGTAGATTCTTAGTAAATTCTTCTTTAATGGAAGAATAAACCTAGAACTGAACAACTTTTTAAACCATTTCCCCAAGTATCTTTCTTTCTCAAAGCTGTCAAACCAATCTGTCATGAAATATATTTCTAACACTTCAATACAGCTATATGTTTGGGAGAACATTTCTTCCCAATATGAGAATTTTGTCAGTGTCATTCAGGCAGCAGGAGCAAATGAAATGGCATTACCTACCTGCAAAACAAATTTAATTTCACAATCACATCTTGAGAATCAGTTTATTTTGGCCTTCAGGGCAAAAGATGAGAGATGGCTACTAAAATACATATTATCATGTCCTGCATCCCATTTTTAAAGGTAACAATTGACTTCTGGATTCTACCAGGAAATAAAGATTCATATCAAATCCATACAAATAAACCTATAAATACAAGTTAGACATTGTCCAGCCTGTACATGGCAACTATTTACACAATTTCTATCTGGAATACTTGTGATTATAATGACCTTGTTACATTATTTTTGTCTTAAGATTTTATCAGTATAGACAGCCATTGTAAGGATTTCTTTTACCTACATAGAAATATTAACTACTTTTCAAATTATATACTTTGGTATATATTGGAAACTCAGAGTAGATCCTTCTGAATGAAGAGGCAACATGAGTCAAGTACAAATAGACTATTTAAATTATATTTCTTATTTTTTCTTTTAAAACAAAATTACTAAGTGGGACATTGTAGATCCTATTAACTTTTTTTACTTTTTATTTTTTAAAATTGTGCTAAAGTTTTTCCTGCTTTTCTAGAGCAAGAAGTAGATGAATGGGCTAGATAGTAATAAAATTAAAATAGATTTTTAACTATTTAAAATAACTGAACACAGCAAATCATTATTAAGGGTTTGACTTGGGACAACCCCCTTGCCCAGTGGAGGGACAAGGTATTTGTATTTGGCTTAGTAATACTTAATATATTTTCTTAAAGTTTTTAATAAAGGTATAGAAAGCATATTTGCCAGTTTTTCAGATGATAAAAAGCTAAGAAGATAACTAGCACACTGGATGAGAGAGTGAGGATCAAAAAGATTTTGATAGGCTAAAAAATTGGACCAAATATAATAAGATTAAATTTAATAGGAATAAATGTGGTCTTACATTTGATTTAAAAATTACTTTGTATGTACAAGATATAGGAGACATTATTAGATATCAATTTGTTTAAAAAGATCATGGATTTTTATTGACTTTCAAATCCAATCTTAGTCAACATTAAGATGACATCTGAAGTATTACGTAAATTGCTGAATTCTACAGTTGAAGAAAGACTTTATAAGCTGTAACATATCTCAGGGAGGACAAAAAGAATGATAAAAGGCCTCAAGTCCATGCCATATAAGTATCTGTTGAAGGAAAGGATATTTAGCTCACAAAGGAAAAGACTCAGGCTAACAAATATTAGCAATCACTTAGTATTTGTGGGATATCATGTAGAAGAGGTATTAGATTTGTTCTCAGGAATCAGAAATAGGATTAATTGGTGTAAGTCACAAAAAGATAAATTTAGGGTTTTTCTTAATTTCTAAATTTCTAAAATTGAAAGTAAATGCCATGAGGTATCTAGAGGTAGTCCATTCTCAGTCATATGGTTTTAGGGCATGCCAAACAGAGACAAGATGCTGAATTATTGTGTATTAGAGTATACAATATAATACTAAAATATATTTATATTAGAAATTATTGGAGGGAAGAAGAGGTTTGACTTCTATTAAACAGCCTCTATGAGTCCTTCTACATATGAAATTTTATAATTATGTAATTAACCTCTTTGATCACAATTCTGCTGTATAAGATAAAGCAAAATATTATTGCATTATTCATAGACAAAATTTTTAAAGAAACTAATCATCCTTTTCCATCTTTTCTCTCAGCTAAGCAGCACTTTTATGCTATGGTTTTATATATATATATATATATATATATATATATATGTATATACATATATATGTATATACATATATATAATCTCATATTTATATATTTAAATACACATATACATACATAAATATATATGTGCACATACATGTATATATATATATAATTTATACAAACTAGACTCTTCCAATTAGCTCAGCACTCATCTGTCCTTGAGTATGAATCTACTTTACTACCCATCTAACAGAGGACCATAGAACCTCTATTTCAACATCTACAGTTTCTAAGTGATGCCATTCCAACTTAGAGTATTCATATTATTACATAGATTTTCATTATCTTGAAATGAAATCTGCTTTATGCATATTCTTATCCTTGTTTCTACTCTTTAAAGAGGGAAAAAAAGAATTTCATTTGAAACCCCTTCAAATGCTGAAAGGCAAGTAGTTATACACTCTATTTTTTCATTGTAAATAACCCTCCAATTCCTTCACCTGATTCTCACTGAAAATTTTCAAGTCATTTGTCCGACTGGTTTACATTCATTTAGGCATTCTCCAGCTTTTCAATGGATCTCCTAAATCATTACATTCAAAAGTTATCATAAGATTGATTGATTTATTAAAGTAGTTACCAGAGTAGAACATAATAGAATTTTTCAGTTAGAATGAACCTCGGAGTAACTCTAGTACAAACCATAATATAAGAATACCCTCTATAATATCCACAACAAGTCATTTTAAACCTCAGGGGAAGTTATAACTTTCAGAGTTAGTTTATGGATCAGACAGGATAAGTTACTTGGAGTAATAGTAATATACATGATTAGGAATAGTATCTCTCTTCCGAAGGAATTTTTAGTTGTCTAATGTGGAATTTAGATATGATAGGCAGTGAGACATCCATGTCCTTACTAAGACTTAATCCCAGATGAGTTGCTTGGAATCAGAAAAAGAAACAGATTTATCACATAAAAAAGGTGACTCTCAGATCAATTAAACAAATGCAAAGTGCCTATTTTGGATAAAGGTCTATGGATTTTTTAGCTAGAAAAAGCTTCAGAAATCATTTAAGCCTCCTAATGTTTTAAAAACCTACATCTAAATTCTCCTTTCCTGTCTTTATAACAGTTTCCAAAATATAACAAAATTATATTTCTAATATATGGATATGATTATGCTATTTCCAGAAAGAAGAAATCATAGTATAACCCTTCACACTATAGTAAAACCCCTTACACTATGATTCCAACCTTTCTTCATTTATTTTACATTGCCACCCTCATATATTCTAAGTTATATCCAAAATAACTTTCTTATAGGTTTCCACACTCTATAATCATATCTTTATCCCTGGATATAGGTTCTTCTTCATTCTTATACTAAACTATACTCCCCACTATTGCCTCTTTGAATCCTTAATTTCTTTTACAGTATATCTCAGGGGCTGCTTATCAGAGGAAACTTTCTTACCACTCTTCCTCATTATATTATAATTACTTACCAGCATACATGTTGTTTCCATCTCCAAGGAAAGATTGAGGTATCAGATAATAACCCTAAGGAGAGACATCAAATGCCACAATGACAGAATCAACTTGAGAAAGCAATTGAAGACCTCCTGAAAGGCATTAGATGATTACATTAATATCTAGCTATTACACACAGTAGAAATCCCAAATGTCATGAGGCCCAATTAAAAACAAAACAAAACAAAAAAAAGAAACATTCATAAAAGAACTCAGAAAAAAATGTGTATCAGTAAATCTAGATTTTCTCAATTTAATAGCAAGAGTTAAAAAATTAAGACACAAGGAATCCAAGCAGTACAAAAATATAGCTATTTCAGTATCAATTATAAACTATGGTAGAAGTTTGAAAAGTAAAGAACTAAGAAGCCAAACAGACCCTTTCAAGGAGTAGATTATGCAAGCATTTCTCAAATGCAAGAAATGAAATAAAGTACAATGTAAAATTCTCATGAGCACTTTATGGTCTCCCTCAATTTCTGTAGTGTTTCTGGTGGAAAAGTAAAAAAAAAGAACAAGTTGAAGCCAAGATGAAACTGTTTTCTAGTCTTTACACACTGACCTCAAAATATCCTGGAAACTTCAACCAGTAAACTTTACTGAAACTAGAACAAAATCACTGACTAATTGTTTCTAATTATTATCAAGAAATTCTGATTCATTAAAAAATTTAAAACAAACATTTTGATAGATGTCACCATACCAAACAATCTCTATGCTACACAATTTAGAAACCTGGTCAAAGAGATCAAAATGATCTAAAAATAGGGTGAGGTTTAAATAATTCTCTTATTCTCATTTATCTCATTATCTTATAATAGAAGTATCCTTAGGATGTTGTTGTTGAAGCAGAAAAAAATATATGATTTTATTGAACTGTAACAAACAATTATTTTATTTACCTATCATATATTCCATTGAATATTTCATTAAAAAGTAATAACAGGTGAATAGGGACTTGTCATCATACCATTTCTCTTTGAATGCCAATTTAAATTATAAGGATTATGATCATAGAAAAAACCCACAAAATAATGTCACTCCTAGTAAACTATAACTTCTTTTTTGCATTTGAATTTTTTTTATTAAAGATATTGAGTTTTACAATTTTTCCCCCAATCTTACTTCCCTCCCCCCACCCCCCACAGAAGGCAATCTGTCAGTCTTTACTTTGTTTCCATGTAGTACATTGATACAAACTGAGTGTGATGAGAGAGAAATATACTTAAGGAAGAGACAAAAAGTCTTAGAGATAACAAGATCAGACAATAAGATATCTGTTTTTTCTAAATTAAAGGTAATAGTCCTTGAACTTTGTTCAACCTCCACAGCTCTTTATCTAGATACAGATGGCACTCTCCATTGCAGACAGCCCAAAATTGTCCCCAATTGTTGCACTGATGGAATGACTGAGTCCTTCAAGGTTGAACATCACTCCCATTTTGCTGTTAGGGTGTACAGTGTATTTCTGGTTCTGTTAATCTCACTCAGCATCAGTTCATGCATATCCCTCCAGGCTTCCCTGAAATCCCTTTCCTCCTGGTTTCTAATAGAACAATAGAGTTCCATGACATACATATACCACAGTTTGCTAAGCCATTCCCCAATTGAAGGACATTTACTTGATTTCTAATTCTTTGCCACCACAAACAGGGCTGCTATGAATATTTTTGTACAAGTGATGTTTTTACCCTTTTTCATCATCTCTTCAGGGTATAGACCCAGTAGTGGTATTGCTGGGTCAAGGGGTATGCTCATTTTTGTCACCCTTTGGGTGTAAACTATAAATTCTTAATCTAATGGTCACTGTAAATTATGCCAAGAAATGATAAAAAATGTACAACATGTGACAAGAGATTGAAAAAATTATCAGTTGCCACATATGTGCAAAGATAAAGCATTGGGACTTAAATTATGCACCAGAATTCATCTTACTGTCTTTTGAAAAAGGTTTTTATTGATTTTAGTTGTATTTTCTGTTTCTTTATCACCATAATTGTCCTAAAAATCTCTTCCTTACTTAGAAAATCATCTGATATGGTATATAGTGTTTTTCAGGAAAAAAAATCAGTATAACTGGTTGCTAAGTTACCTGTCACTATATTAAATCTATGAAATAATAGGTTTAAATTATCTTCTCAAATCTCTTTTTTTGAGTATTTCTTGATTTTTATAATTTTTATTTTATTTTGATTTACTGGTGTATTGTTCTTTTCATTTGTATTGTTGGTATAGTATATTTTGTTTTCCTATCTCTGTTTACTTAACTCTATAAGAGTTCATATAGATCTTTTCTTTTTTTCTATTTTTTCTATTTATTTTTTCTTTGGGCACATAAATGATCCATAATATTTATGTTTTGAGTCATTCTCTAATTGATGGGCATTTACTTGTGTATATTTTAAAGCTAATATATATTAAATCACTATCCTACAAGTAAAACACTCAAAATATCCTTGAAAGTTAAATTTTACCAGTAAACAATTGTTGTCTACATCCAACTAGACATGCTACTCCAAAAATTTAAGAATAACAGCTTTAGTATAGTAGGGCCAAAATGTTGGAGTAAAAGGCAGGGACTCCTGGTAGCACTCCCCCAAACCACTCTAAATACCTTTAAATAATGACTCTAACCAAATTCCATAGTGGCAGAACCCATGAAAATACTGAGCAAAACAATTTTCCGGCCTAAGACAACTTGGAAAGTCTGTGGGAAAGGTCTGGTTCACTGGGGTTGGAAAGAACCCACATCCCAGCCTGGCCCTGGTGGAGTGTACTGACTCCATGAATCTTGGAACATATCTGGACCACTGGGGCATGATTTCCAGATCTCCCAGTGCAGGAATTGTCAAGGACAACATGGAAGGTCAGCAGGGAAATCTGCCACACCAGAGTGAGTATGGAGCCTAATACAACACAGACCTCAGTGCAGACCCAGACTTAGGAGAACATAAATAGACTTGGGGAACAACCTGTCAGGTAATCACCCTGCAACTGCTTCTAGAATTCTCAGTCCAAAGATATTGAGGGAAATTGTAGATGTATTTTTACCATCTCTGATGTAGGAATGTATTATTTTACCTCCAATTAGATATGGGTCACAGTCTGGGGCACCAAACTCAGGAAAAGGGGTGGAGGCACAATACATCTGACTGCCTGCAGCAGAGCAAGGACTCTCCTCATGATTCCAAGTCAGAGGGGAGAGCTTCTGGTCACCCACAGTGCAGAGCACAGGCCAGGAGAGCAATCATAGCCTCTCATGAGAGCTTGGAGGAATTGAGAACTTGCAGGTCCCTCGGTGGGAGGGAATGTCCCTGAAAAAAAAATCCTCTTCCTGAGTAAGCAGATGAGTGGGTGACTCCATCTGGAAATAGGGTCCCTTCTTATCAAAGAGTAAAAATCAAGACATAGACTGGGGAAATGAGCAAATAGCAGGAGAAAAAAATCCAACAAGAGAAAATTACTTTGTCCTACAGAAGATAAAAATACATAATCATAAGATAACAAAGTCAAAGTTTCTGTATCCAAAGCCTCCAAGAAAAATAGGAATTGGCCTCAGGCTATGGAAGAATTCAAAAAAAGATTTTGAAAATCAAGTAAGGGAGGTAGAGAAAAAATTGGGAAGACAAATGTTAATGATGCTTGAAAATTATGAAAACTAAGTCAAAATCTTGTTGAAGCAGATACCAAAAATGCTGAAGAAAATAACATCTAAAAAACAAGTTTAGGTAAAATTGAAAAGCCAGTCCAAAATGCCTTACAGGCAGAATTGACCAGATAGAAAATGAGATGCAAAAATCTCTCTGAATAAAATAACTTGTTTAAATGCAGAATGAAACTGATGACTTTGTGAAAAGTCAAGAAACAATAAAACAAAATTAAAAGGATGAAAAACTAGAAGAAAATGTAAAACATCTGATTCAAAAATCAATGATTTTTGAAATTTATTTTGAAAATTATTGGGCCACCTAAAAGTCATGACTAGGAAAAGAGCCTAGACTTCTTTTTAAAGAACTTCTCCAGAAAAATTGACCTTTAATCCTAGAAGCAGAGGATAAAATAGAAAATTGATGAAATCTACTTATCTCCCTCTGAAAGAGATCCCAAAATAAAACTCCCAGGAATATTATAGCCAAATACCAGAAATCCCAAGTCAAAAGAGAAAATATTACAAGCATCCAGAAGCAAACAATTCAGATGTCATGGAGCCACACTCAAAATAATTCAGAATTTAGTAACATCTATATTCAGGTTTGTAGGGCCTGGAATATGACATTCCAGCAGGCAAAAGAGCTTGTATTACAACCAAAAATAAACTACCCAGCAAAACTGAACATACTCTTTCAGGGAAAAAAGATGAACATTCAATCAAATATACTTTCAAAGTTTCCTGAAATGACAGAGTTGAGTTGGATCTTCAAGTCCAGAACTCAGGGTGGGTGGATGGGAAGGACAAATTAAGAGCAATTTAATGATGCTGAACAACTTGTATTCTTGTATGGGGAGTTGATACTGATAACTCATATGATTCTCATTTATTAGGACAGTTAGAACAAGTATATATAGTAAAAGAACAGGAAAGAGCTTAATATGAAGATTTAATATATTATGAAAATGGAGTTAATGGTGAGAAAGGAATGTACTAATAGAAGGGGAAAGGAGAGGTAGAATGAACTAAGATATTTCACATAAAAGAGGCAAGAAAAAGCTTTTTCAATATAGTGGAAGGGATGGGGAACATGAGAGGAAATGAGTGAACCTTCATTCTCAGCCGAAATGGCTCAGAAAGGAAAAAAAAAACGAACACCTTCAATAGGGTATAGAAATCTGTCCTACCCTAGGGGGAAAAAGGAGAGGAAAGGGATGGGAGAAAGGAGATAGAGGGAGGGAAGGTGGGGTGTATCTGATAGAAGAGAGGGTAGATTGTGGGAGAGGGTAGTCAGATACAACACTCTTTTGAGGAGGGTGAGGGTGAAAGGAGAGAGAATAGAATAAATGGGGGTGGAGAGGAATAGAAAACAGGTAAAGAAAGCTAGCAATACTAAATGTGGGAAAAAAGTATTGAAGCCACTTCTCTGATGGTATGATAGAGAATGCAGTCCATCCCAGAGACAGAGCTGATGGTATCTGAACATAGACTGAAGCACACATTTTTATTTTTCTCACTTTATTTTCATGAAGTTTATCTTTGTGAGGGGGAGGAGGGAGGGTTTTGTTTACTTTTACAGCATGACCATTGTACTAATGTAAAAAAATTTAATAAATTAAATGTAAAAAAGAAAGAACTGATCAATGCAAAAAAAGACAATTCTAAAAGACTTGTGATGGAAAATACAAGAGAAGGATTTATTGCAGTTAAAATCCACCTGAAGATTACTATCTTCCATATACAAAAGTTGTCTTATATATTATGCTTTTTTCCTCTCTTTTTGATTTGGTTCCCTTTTCAAAAATGATTAATATAGATCTCTGTTTATACATGTATTGCATATATTAGTTTGGTTTTGAATAGGGGAAGAGGGGAGGGAAGGAAGAGAGGGAAAAATGTAAAATTCAATACCTTGCACAAAATGAATGTTGAAAAGTACTGGTACTTGTCTTTGGAAAAAATAAATAAATAAAATGTTTAAAGAAAGAATATTCATGGCTAGTTTACCTGTATTGAGTTTTACAAAAGTATTCGGTGATCGAGGTAAAGATTCCACCCCTTATAAATGTATCCCAATAGATATTATTAGTAAAAAAGATAAAAGGACATTTAGCAGATAGTCTGTGGGTGAAGCCTTTTATGTGAAATACTAGCTCTGTGATTTTAGACAATATTCTCTATCATTTAGGAACTGAGTTTGCTTATGAATTAATGATGAAGTTGATCCCTTCTTTCTCTAAAGTTCTGTAAAGACCAGACTAATCTTGATGATCCCCTACTGGTACAATCTCCTTGTTAAGCTTATTGAACAATCACAAAGTTTAATAACAAAATCAAGGTTATAAAATCTAAATGTTGTGGCATAAACCTGTTTCAATTATCAGAATATGAAGTTGATGATAAGAAATATATATATATATATATATATATATATATATACATATACTTGGAAAATAACATTTTTTAAACTGAATCAAAATTAATAATAATCTAGCTCAAAATCTTTCTCTTCTCCAACTACTAACAGTTATTTTGGTATTCCTCTCCCTAGAAATAATTTCATTTTTACTTTCTTTTCTAGTCAAGCAAGCTCATTTGCCATGTTCCTTTATCTCCATCATTTCTTGACTACTATGAGGTAGCCTCTCACAAGATCTAATAGCCTCGTTTTTTGTTTTTTGTTTTTTTTGAGGAGGCATAATCTTATGGGAGAATCTCAAGTGTTATACGAAGTCCCTCAACGAACACTTCTCTTATCATTGTAATTCTGCTTTGTTCTATGATTTGTAAATACTCATCCCTTATACTCACTCTTTCTAAACTTCCAACCTAGTCATGTACAAATCTTATTCTCCATCTTCAACCTTCCACTTTCTTATTTCTATCGAACTCAACAGTATCCTTCCCCTATTGTCTTACTTCAGATTTCTCCAAACCTGCTACCATGTCTTCTGAAATACCTGATCCAATCAACTTCCTTCATCTTAAATTTTTTTTCTCATTCCTTCCATTTTCTATTCTTCACTATGACAAGACTCTCTCCAGCCAACACATATTCCCTCCCTTCCCACCCTTTCCCAGCAGTGACTCTTCATTCTTGCATATCTTCCAAAGCACTGGTCTTCCTAGGGGAATCAGTACATTACTTTACCCTCATTTATACTTCCAGACACTTCCTTGACCACCTTCGCTAAGCCACCTCTGCCATTTGCGATTCATGTTATTTTCATTACCCAGTTCAGATCCTGTGACTACTTGTAGTCAACCAAATCATGTTCTTTCTTTCCTCAATTAATTCAGTTACTTACTCTTTTTTTCCATATATCCTGCCCACATTCTAGGAGAGTTCAGGAAAGTATTGATATTCTTTAAAAATCTATGTTACTAATTCATCCACTTATTAAAATCCTAAAACCTATTGTTCCATTACACTCAAGTTACATAAAAGGATGGTTATACTCTATTTTTTTTCTTTTCTTTCTTTCTTTATTCTTATTTTATACATTACTAAAATAATCTTGTTTAAGAGTAAACATAATAGCCCCTCCCCCAAAAAATTACAGACCCATATGACTGATAAAGGGGAGAGAAAAAATAAAATTAAAAAAAATAATAATAGTAGGTATGGCCAGGTGTAGCAGTGGACGGAGCACCAATCCTGGAGCCAGGAGCACCTGAGCCCAAATCTGGCCTCAGACACCCAACAATCACCCAGATGTGTGACCCCAGGCAGGCCCCCCAGGCCCATTTGCCCTGCAACCCCCCCAAAAATAATAATAATAAAAATGTGCTTCAGTCTGTGTTCCAACACCACCACCTCTGTCACTGGTGGATCACATTCTTTATGATAAGTCCATCACAAAAGTTACTTCCATATTTTTCCACCATTGCCGTTGCTGATAATAATTGCCTCAATTCGTACTTCTCCTCTACCATGTACTACATTTTCTCTCTCCTTTCACTTTGTCTCTGCTGTAGGGTAGCTGAGTGGTGCAGCAGACAGATTTCTGGCCCTGGGGCCAAGAGGCCCCGAGCCCACATTCCACCCTTTAGGCCCAGCATACACCTGGCCCTATGGTCCCAGACAGACCATCCAATTCCAACCCCTTGCAAGAAGTGAAAAAGAAAATGTGTTATATTTGAGTACTCTCCCCACATGGTCCATCCTCTCCTCCATCACTCACATTCCCCACCTTTCCCCTTGTCCCCGTTCTCTCCTTCTTACTCCAGATGTCTATACCCCATTGAGTATATATGCTGTTTCCTCTCCTAGTCACCTCTAATGAGAACGAAGGTTCTATCATTCCCCCTTGCTTTCCCCCATTCCATAACTTTGCAATAGCTCATTGTAATGAATAAAAATCTTACTATATGAAATTTCTTAGCATATTCCACCTCTCCTTTTTCTTTCTCCCATTGCATTTCCCTTTTATCTATTGACTCCATTTGTATACCACATTATATCTTCAAATTCAGCTTTCTCCTGTGCTTCATCTATAAAAGCTCCTTCTATCTGCTCTATTAAAAGAGAAGGTTTATGTGAGTATTATCAGTATCATTTTTCTATACAGGAATACATGTAGTTCATCATCATTAAGTCTCTTATATTTTTCCCTTCTCCACCACTCTCTATGCTTCACCTGAGTCCTGTATTTGAAGATCAAACCTTCTGTTCAGCTCTGACAATTCCACCAGGAACATTTGAAAGTCCCCTGGTTCATTGAAAGTCCATCTTTTTCCATGGAAGAGGACGTTCAGTTTTTCTGGGTAGTTGATTCTCAGTTGCATTCTAAGCTCTTTTGCCTGCCAGAATATTATATTCCAAGTCCTATGGGTTTTAATGTCATTGCTGCTAAGTCCTGTGTGATCCTGACTGCAGCTCCACAATATTTGAATTGTGTCCTTCTGGCTGATTATAATATTTTCTTTTTGACTTTGGAGTTCTGCAACTTGGCTATAATATTCCGGGGGACTGGGTTTGTTTTTTTTTTTTGGATCTTTCTTGGGGACTCAATTTCTATTTTTCCCTCTGCTTCTAGGATATCAGGGCAACTTTGTAATTCTGTGAAAATGATGTCAAGGCTCTTTTCCTGATCATGACTTTTAGGTATTCTAATAATTTTTAAATTATCTTTCCTAAATATGTTTTCCATATCAGTTGTTTTTTAAATGAGATGTTTCACATTTTCTTCTAATTTTTCATTCTTTTGGTTTTGGAGTATTGTGTCCTAATTTCTTGTCAAATCAGCAGCCTCCCTCAGTTCCATTCTTTGTCTAAAGGATTTGTTTTCCTCAGAGAGCATTCTTATCTCTTTTTCCATCTGGCAAATTCTGTTTTTTAAAGCATTCTCCTCAATAACATTTTGAACTGTTTTATCCATTTGACCTATGCTGGTTTTTAGCATGGTATTTTCTTCAGCATTTTTTTGGATGTCCTTAACTAAGCTGCTAACTTCCTTTTCATGTTTTTCCTGCATCTCTCTAATTTCTTTCCTCATTTTGCTTCTAACTCCCTCACTTAATTTTCAAAGTCTTTTTTGAACTCTGTCATATAGCCTGAACCCAATTTCTGTTTTTCTTGGAGTCTTTAGATGCAAGAGCTTGTACTTCCTCATCTTCAGATTGATGGTTTTGTTCCTTCTCGGGATCATAAGCAAAGTATTTCTCATGGTGTTCCTCTTTATTCTCTGCTTGCTCATTTCTCCATCCTGTGCCTGGTTTGGGGGTGCTTCCTGAGCTTTTGAGTATTATTTGGACACCCCTCACAAGGATCTCAGTGTGTGAGGCTCTGTCTTCCCTCCTAGTCTGTGAATGACCACAAGCACACCCCTCTGCCACGGGGCTGAGGTGGGGGGGGGGGCTAGACTGCGATCAGAATCTGAATGTGGTCAGAACCCCAGTGTCCTGTTCCAGGGACAGAGGACAGAGCTTGGCAGTCTCTCTCCACTCCCTTCCCTAGGCTCGGCACTCATGCCTTGGAGGCTCCTGCTTACCAGTTCTGCCTGATTCTGGTTCCTGGATCTGAGCTACCATGGCCATGCTGCTGCCATGTGCCCTGATGGCTGAGTTTCACATGCTCGCTCTGGCAGAGGTACTCCCACTGATCCCCCAAGTTGTGCTTAATGCTCCCCAGGGTGTAAATCAGGAAACTGCTGCTGCTGCTGTGAGGTGCCACTCCCAGTGCCCTGGGGCTGTCTCCAAGAGGCTGACATTCCTTCACTCTGGCAGGCTACCCCAATAACCCCGTGGAGTGGTGCCTTTCCACTTTTTTCCAGGTTACCTTGGGATGGAGAACTGGATCCCTCTGCATATTCTGTCTCTCAAAAATTTAGTTAGAGCCCTTTGTTTATAAGTTTTGAGAGAGAGCACCTAAGAGAGGATCCTCTCCTGTCACCAACTTGGCTCCACCCCACTGGTTATACTCTTGAACACAAAGGTTCTACTTCCTCATTCAAGATGTCATGTCCAAATTCCTTTATTTGATCATATTATTTTGTAATTCCATATTTGCATCTTTCTTTTAGCTATGACCATGGTCTTCATTCTCAGTGTAACCTTCATTCCAAATTTCAGTAATTTTCCAGGCATTCATTATTACACAAACTAAAATATCTTCCCCACTTTTTTCACTCTCATCTCCTTGCTGCCTAGTCTAATTGCTAAAGGCATCTTGAGAAACCTCATCTCTTGATTATTCTCACCACTCATCTCCTTCACTCCTATTCATATGCTTCTGAATGGAATGGGAGGAAATCACAAAACTATGCTGACTAGTCCCACTACAAAAGTTTATCATCTAATCCCAACTGTGTCCATATTGCTGTAAGGCAACCATTCCACTCCCAATCCCTTAATTTACTATTTCACTTTTCACATTGACTGCTGCAAACCTTCAAATTCTTTCTCAAGACTGCCATAGAAGCTTCTCAGATAAGTAGCATACTTCAAAGAAAGAAATGGAAACCATTCATTGAGACTCCCTTGACTCCTTTTTTTAATCCTCCTCTTCATCTGACATGATTCAGACATCTTTTTCTATCATGTCCTTCATAGCGATTTCATATGAAAGATTTAGTGTTAAAGAACCTTTTTTCTAGCTACAGCAAACCTTTTGACATGTTTACTGCTCCCATCCCCTCCTGATATATTTAGGAACTTGCCCAACTATCATCTCCTCTTTTTTTAAAATTGTCAATGTCTCCCTCTTTGCAAGCACCTTGTTTGCTGCTTAAAAACATGTCCATGTCTCTCTCAACCTTAAAAACCACAGCAAAAAATGAAAATACACAACAAAACTCTCACTTGATCTGCTGATCCCTCCTTATCTTTCTTTAAGGTCTTTATTTCTTGACTAAACTTCCTAAGAAAACTGTCTTTTATCTAGTTTTTACTCCTCTCATTCTTCTAAAGTCCATGCAATCAAGCTTCCATCCTCATCATTCAACTGAGATAGCTGTCTTCAAAGTTACCAATGATTTATTATTTGTCAGAGATAATGGTCTAATCTCTCTTTTTTTCCCTTCTTTGCTTTATTTTAAAGTTAATTACCTTTTCATATTCTTTATACTCTCCTCTCTAGTTTTTGCATAATAGTACTTCCTTCACTATATATATCCTTTCCTTAATCTATATCCATGACATGTGTACTAATCCTGAGAATATCCTAGACTCCTTCCTGGGATCCTTTCTCTGCTCCATCTATACTATCCCACTTGGTGATCCCATAATCTCCCATGAATGATTTCTCTTTCTCTATGTCTAGTCCTACCTTTTACTAAGCTATTGCATACATTGCATACTGCCTCTTGAATATCTTATACTGGAAAAACCACCATCTTTAACTCCACATATGCAAAATAAAACTCATCACTTTTGCTCCTAAATCGTCTATCCTTCTGAACTTCCCAAATAATTCTGAGGGTACCACTATGTTTCTAATCACTCAAGCCTGCAACATCAGTGTCATTATTAATTCTTCAAATTCATTCACTCCACACATCCATTGTATTGCCAAATCTCCTTTCAACATCCCCAAATATGCCTTCCTGTATGTCTTCTTCATTATTCATATAGATAACAACCTAATCACCTCCTACCTTGAAAAATTCAGCCATCTTCTCATTAGTCTCCCAATTTCAAGTCTCTTGGCATTCTAATCTTTCTTCCATTCACTTGCCAGGGTGATTGCCCTCTCCCATAAAGCACAGATTTATGTGTAAATTCAGAAATGTAGAGTATACCTCTTCCCTCCCCAGCTCTAGGTTTGTTTTTGTTTCTGTTTTTAGTTATCCCTAGAATTGCATATAAAGTCATCTGTGTGCCATTTAAAACTTTTAATTACCACCCTTCTTCCTACTTTTCCAGACATCTTAAATTTTTTTCCTCCATAAACTCAACAGCAACACTGGCCCTCTTGCTAATACTTATAATATTCCATGTCTAATCTCTGTGCCTTTTACCTGTATTTCCTCTTCACTTGAAATTTTTTATGCCCTCATCTCTTTCTTAATTTCCCTCATTTGTTTTTTCAGAACTCAGCTCATTTCACACCTGCATGAAGAATTTTCCCCCCACTCCCTCACATGTTAATGCTTTTCCTGTTCAAACTACTGTTTATCTACTCTACATAACTCTTGAATAATCCTAATTATTTTCAGGTAGTCTCCCCCATTACAATATATGATCCTTGAGGATAGGTACCATTTATTTTTTTGGTCATTCTTTTTATCCCCAGTGCTTGGCACGTAGAAAATACTCTAAAGAGGACTGCTATCTGAACAAAGGAATTAACTCCCTCATTTTGAGGATAAAAACTAAGATAATGAAAGATAGAAAACCAAGATAGAAAAAGTAACTTTTTTGAGATCATAAAACTAGTAATTGTCCAACAAAAGGATTTCAAACAGAGGTATTTAGAATCCATGTCTTGAACTCTTTTCATTGCAAGCCCACAGTCTTTTGCTTTGTGTTAAACTGAATTTTTCATAAATTTTGTTCATTATTCATCCACTCACTTGTTCATTTTTGAAGCCTTAATTATGTGCTAACCATATCCAAAACCCAGTTCAAGGAGAAACAAGAGCTTAAGAGGAAAAACCTGAAACGGGAGTTAAGACAATCGCAATCATAATGAGGTCTAATTTAGACATAGCCTGGAGAGAACAGAAAGCGTGGGATTTATTTTTATATCCTATATTTTTAGAAACATTTTATAGTTTGTGGATTAAAATATCACTTAAATCAAAATGGATGCAATGAGGAATCATCTTGTGGTCATTTGATAGATAGTAAAGAAACACTTAAATACCATATTTATCTTGTAACATTCTCCTAATGAAATCTCCATCAGTGCTGAAAACTACCAATTTCAGCTCCCCCCCCCCCCCCCCCTTGGATAACTTCTCTCATGAGCCATCTGCAAGAAGCCAAGGTGTAACCACCTATTTCTCAGTATTGGGGAGATGGGTAAGCTCACCTGGCCAAATATATGTTTTTGTCAGAAAATTTACCATGATGCTTTTCTAGGAAAAAGACTTGAGGGAAGGAAAGAATATTTTTTAAAAAAAGATTATTGTAAAATATGAAATAACTTTGATGACCGAGGAAAGATCGTATTTAATAAATCATATGAAGATTTATCCAAAATCTGGCAACTGGTGCCTTGAAATAACCAAGAAAAAATGTTGTGGCAACATTTTTCACCATTTACAAGAGAATAATTAACAACAAACATCTGAGCCATGAGTGAAGTAGTTGCAAACAAATAAGGACAACCTTCCATGGTTTTGTTTTTCTTTCTTCTTTTTTTTCCACCAGAGGCCTCCATAGATAGGCATTCCTACCAACAAAAGCAAACAGTTCTCTTAAATTCAGAGAACTGAGAATCTTCTAGAAGCACCTATTATTTTCTATTATTTTTTAAGTCAGTAACAATGTGAAAGTATGTAGAATTTAATGGAGAAAGAAGGAAAGAGAAGACAAGAAAAAGGAAGAGAAGCAAAAAATGTACTTTTCATAAGTATGCACTTTTTGAAAGTGACTTAGGTTACATCAGTGAGCAAATTGTATGTCTTATACCATTCCCTCTGTCTTGATTGCCCTTAGAGATTCGTAGACTCTTTAACAACTGAAAGGGATATTAGAGGTCATTTAGTTATTCTTCTCTACTTCTCAATGTCCCATCTAAAATATGTAACCTTGATTTAATTGTAACACTCCAGATACAGTCTTACCTGTTTATTAGAGTATCATAGATATTCAAAGATAGAATACATATCAGAGGTCATTGAGTACCATGCATAATAAACTAAGAATCTCTTCTACACCAGTCTTAGCAAGGAGACATCAAATTTCCCACTTATGAACTCCAGGAAGGAGCAGCATCTTGGACATTAATGTTTAGGACAAGCTAGTTTCATACCTGAATAACTTAAATTACTACAAATTCTACTTCTCTGTAATCCATCAGCCTACCTTTACCATCTAAGACATAGAAAAAACAAATCTAGGCCCTTTCCCACAACATAATCTTTTAAAGAGAACTATTTTGTTTTAACTGAATGTGCTCTTATTATCTTTTCCATTCCATTTATTTAGAAAATCCCCATCTTCCAAGATTATTTTCAATTCCTGACTCCTCTGTGAAGTTCACAGAAATCCCATGAAGATCTCATAAATTATCTATCCCAGACCATTCATTTTTACAAATAAAGAAACTGAGTCCAAGAGAGGTGAATTGATTTGCTCAAAGGCAAATCTACTATAACACTATTCCTCTGAAAGAAAATAAATTGAATGATGCATGTTATATTTGTAAATTAAAGGTCATGAGTTTTACTTTAATCTATTTTGATTTAATAACCTTTGGATTTGGAAATTTGCTCTGGTCACTCCTTCCAAGGTTCATTGATATTGAAGCTAAAATAAATTAATTTTTTAAAAAAAATTACTAAATCCACTTGAATTTCCTATTATAATTTAGTATAAACTCACATTGTTGTATTATTACTTCCATTGTATGGTTCTTTTAATTATGTTGATATCTGTCCCCATCAAGTTCATATAAAATCCTTAATCCACAATTACACAAGAATTTCAAGAGTAGTTCTTTTAGCTCTTATTAGGAAAACACAATATTGAACTTATTATTCATTCATAACAACTTGTGGCTATTCAAAATCTATGACCCTCTAGAAAAACAATATTTGTTCATTTGAAATGACAATTATTAAGCCTATTCTGAATAACTATACCTTTTGGGATAGCATTGAAATTTTGAGACTATGTAATACACAAATGTTTTTGCAAGTGAAAATTTTTGCTAAATCTCTGTGTGAATTTAAAGGATTTTGACTTGGCAATTGTTAAAGAAGACAAAATTTTTCAACTTTTACCTTTTATTAGACTAATAACCTGTTCTTTAAATCACCTATCTCATAGAGTGAGCAGTATCTGGGCATAATACCTTGTGGAACAGGATGGTTATAAGCCAGAGAAGAATAAATAGAGAAGAACCCATCAAGAAGCTGTCAAGAAACTGAAAATCCTGAACTGGCCTTTGTTTTCCATCTATAACTCCCTACTACCAAGAGTTTGGATCTCTGACATGGGAAGACATACAGGAATTCTGTATTTGGGAAGTAAGTTCGATGGCAGTGGTAATTTCAAAACTGGGTAATCCACATATAGTAAACTATATTTTATATGGTTAAACTATATTTTGTACACATGGTGTACAAAGTATGACATTGCTTGGCCAGGTATTGCTGCCTTGACTTCTCATATTTTAACCCTTGGTACTTAACACAGAGCAGGGACTTAATATGTAATGTATTTTTATGCATGGATGTGTATATACATATATATGTATATACAAACTTGTATAACAATTCATTTATACAATTATTTGTCTGACTTTCTATTATATACCTTTCTGTCTACTCTCTCTCTCTCTCTCTCTCTCTCTCTCTCTCTCTCTCTCTCTATCTATCTATCTATCTAATTTCTGTCAATAATATTTCCATTGTTAAAGGAGTTTTGCCTGCTCATTTTCTCTCTCTCTCTGTGTGTGTGTGTGTGTGTGTGTGTGTTTTATTCTGTACCACCTGCAGAAATTATTTTTCAAGGATTTGTTTCCTTTCCTCTCTTGTAATAGTTGTCTTTTTAGGTGATTTTAGGCCTTTCTAGTTATTGAAATAGTGATGTGGAGTTGGGCTTATATATAACCTTTTACTTTTTTACTCAGTCTTTGTTCCCACCAGAAAATATATTTTAGGCAGAATTTGGAATGGGATGTTTTAAAGCAATTCCTTGCACTTTTCTAATTAGAAATATTTGTATGGTGTTGTCGATTTCTCTATGAGATGATGATTATGAATATTTTCGTGGTTACTGGTGTAGTGAGGGACTTGCAGTCAAAAATACATGGTTTCTGACATTGTTCCAGTGCTAATGATTTTTATGGTCAAGAGCAAATAATAATATTACCAGTCTACCTTTATGTATCTGTAAAATAAAGATAATAATGCTTGTAGTATGTTTGTTACCAGATCATTGCTAGTTTCAAAATGTGATCCTATTAACTGGTTTGAAAATGTTAAGGTGCCATAGTTCACAATTACAAAATACTTCAATGTTTTTGAGTCACTCTGCATAAATTATCACATTTTAGAACACGACAATCTCACAAGGTAAGTGCTAATATATATTCATTTACAGGTGAGGATATAGAGTTTTAGTGCAATTAAGTGACTTGTAAAGGGTCATATAAGTAGTTTGTGTTTGTGGTAGTATTTGAACCCAAGTCTTCCTGGCTTTAAGTCCTGTGTTTTAGTAATTAGAGAACAGTGAAAATAAATAAATTTCATTCATTTTCTTTTGATTCCCTCAACTGGGAAATAACCTTGACAATATAGAGTTGTAATAATGTTAACCCCAAGTATCAGCTCTTCAGGGCTGGTGAAAAGGAGAGACCATGATTGATGGATGCAGTTTTCAGTAGGAAGAGGAACCAGAGAATTCTGCAGTTTTAGTCAAGAAGGAAAAGATTCATTTCAGATCAATTCAACAAATACTTATTTCATGTCTACTATGAGCTAGGAACTATGCGTAGCTCTTGAAATACAAAAATGAAAAATGGCATAGTCTCTAATACATCAGGACCATATAGTGACTATAAAATATTAGTGTAATAAAAGGGGAAATGTGACAGAAGTACATGAATGATCTAGAAAAGGTGCTTTGGAATACTTTTTAAAACCATAATAGTATTTTTTTCCAATTATACGTAGACATAGTTTTCAAAATTCATTTTTTTGTAGAATTTTCTCCCTCCCTACTTTGCCTCGCCTCTCCCCAATCATGTTAAACCTATTTCCATATTTTTCATGTTGTGAAATAATACTTTTATTTATTTAAAATGTGGAGTATCATGTTTATTTTTAGAGAAGGGAGAAGGGAATGGTTTGAGTACGATTAAAAGAATTTTAAGAAACTGGGGTGATGAAGATATGCATTCTGGGTGTACATGATGTTCCTATAAATATAAAGGGGAGAAATTCAGTAGATCACAGAATTGAAAAGAAATGTAGTCTACTTTAGATGGAACAATAAGAAGATTGAAACATACATTTAGAAATGAATTGGACTTTAAGAATCATATAATCTAGTTCACCTCATTTTACAAAGGAGACAAACTTAAGGTTCCAGAGGCAGGAAGCAGGTAGCAGAACAAGCATTCATAATTATCTCTTCTGTTTTTAAGTTCAGTATTCTATTGACTTCACAGAGGGAATAATGCAAATAAAATACGAAAAATAGATGGGAGCCTGATGAATGGAGGGCTTTAAATATGAGGTGGAAAAGTTCATCTTCTCTCCTATAATCTACTAATTATTTGATTATTTTCTTCCTAAACACTATGGTGATTCATTACAAGAGAAGACCAGGTTTGTATTGAAGGTATATATGACCAGCAAACACTGTTGCTCCACGGACAAAAGATGGCTGCAAAGCCAAGAAGATCTGAGTTCAAGACATGCCTCTAAATGTACCATTTACATGACCCTGGCAAATCCTTTAATTTTGAAATTCTCTAGGCAGTTCTCAAATAATTATAGTTATAATATATGATGCCAGTGAGCACTGGAAGAGAGAGTGTCCTTACTTAGAAATTCTCTAAATAAAAAGGAATTCTAAATCCAGTACCCAGAAATATATGACATTAGATTGGAAGTATTGCAGTAGTGCCAGAGTTGGGGTTAGAAAGAGTTGAATTAAAATATTGCTCTGAAAACTTTCTGTGTTTTGTGGGTAGCTAGGTAATGCAGTTGGACTTGGAGAAATGGACCATTGGACTCGGAGTCAGGAGCTCCCAAGTTCCAATTCAACTTTAGACACTTATTAGATGTGTTACTTTGGGTAAATTACTTAAGGTCTACTTGCCTTAATTTTCCCTTCTGTGCAATGGGGATAATAACAGCTATTTCCCATGGTTCATTTTTTTCTTTTGAAGATCAAATGAAATAATATTTATAAAGTGCTCAGTAGAGGAAGTAGCATATAGTACAGAATTAATGAATTGCTGTTAATATTTTTATTATTATCATTTTTTAAAATATTTTATAAGCCCATAGAAATTCATTTATTCTTTTCAAAACTCAATATACTACTCTGTGAAATGGAGATAAAATTATTTCATCCCTCACAAAATCATTGTGCTAATATGCATGTGAAACACTTTGTAAACCTTAAAAATGAATGGTGGGAGCGGCTAGATGACGAAGTGGATAGGGCTCCGACCCTGGATTCAGTAGTGCCTGAGTTCAAATCCAACCTCAGACACTTAATAATTACCTAGCTTTGTGGCCTGGGGCCACTTAACCCCATTACCTTGCAAAAAAATCGTGAACTATCTTAATTATATTTAAGATCCCTGTACTCTTTAATTTGATGATTATTTGCTCTTTGACCTTGTTGCATTCTTTATGTCATTTGCCTTATATATTTAGCTTTGCATTATTTTTGCTTCTTTCAATTAGAGAATAATGAGGGGAGACTTGGCAGGAGTTCCCCAGCTGAAGGGACTTCAAAATAAATTATGAGGTGAAGCTTGCCACATTAGACTGGCCTAAAAGTTTGCATTCAACCACAGAACAACTATGTGTAGCAAATTAAGATGAATCGTTGTCTAGTTTCATGCTGTGTTATTGGCTGGGGGCCTCAATTTTTCAACTGGAACCACAGTTATTGTTTCTCCCCAACTCACTCTTCAACTTTGTACACTTTTTGATGCCTTTTCTGCTTTGATCCCTTTTCAGGCATGACCTTCCACATATGGTCTCTTAAGGTTCCTAATTTGAATGCCTCTGATTTTTTATTTTTCACATTGTTTCTAATCAGTGTTTGTCCAGAAAATTCTCAGCTACACTCTTCCTGATCCTCTTTCTCTTCTGCTTCCCAATTTGGAGGGAATTTTAGCAATGTCATAGCCTAGAATTTGCTTCCCATCTAGATATAACCATAGATATGTTATGATGGGAGTTTTAGACATTATACATTATATCTACTTGCAGAAGGAATAAGATAATAGAGAACACATCTAGGACAAAAATATTAGGACTTCAGATGCCATTTGAAATACCAATAAGAATTGTCAGGTATCAGATACATAATGCTCCATTAGTGAAAAATGTTTTGTTGCCAGTCAACTTAGGATCTATCAATGAATCAACCTATCAGCCTTTTATTTTTTATTTTTTTATTATTTTAAATTTTTTATTTTTCCAATTATGTTATGAAAGTTTTTCAGCACTCCTTCACTTTTATAAGTTACACATTTTCCTACCACTATCCCTTTCCAAATCCCTCCAATGGTGAGCAGTCTAGTAAAAAAATATATACATATATATGTACATATATGATGTATATATATATGTATATATATATAAACACACATACAGACACATTTGTGTTTAACATATTTACATATTAGTCATTTTTTGTGTGAGGAATTAGGATTAAGGGAAACGAAAGCAAAACATGGAATGGGAAGGAAAATCATGAATGTTTAATGTTTAATTAAATGAATTATAGTATCCATTCAGATTCTGTGGGGTTTTTTTGTTTATTTGTTTGTATTATTTTCCTCTGGATGAGGATAACCCAACAGCATTTTAAAAGTACCTACTATGTGCCTAGGGACATGATCTGTAGGCATTTATTGAATAACCCTCTTGTCCAAACTTCTCTCTCAACTTTAATATTTGGAAAATTAGTACCTCCAGATGTACTTCACCCAATCCATGGTCAGAAATGTGCAATTCTCACTATTGGTTTCTGCCTACCCATATACTCCCTTCCATGAAATCTCCAGTTACCTATTATCTTGATCATATACCTGTACTTAAATGAGGTTATATTTATAAAGAACTTGACTCAATGACTAGCAAATAGTAGACAATAAATATTTATTTCTTTCCCTCTTCTTTTCCCCTTTCAGTTCAACCTGCCATTCCACAGTTCTTTGCCTATTTTATTATGTTCTATAGAACTCTGAACTATAGAGTCAACAATCTGCCTCTGTTCTTGGACTTCTAATCAAATTCTTCTGGCTTTTCTGAATGGTACAGAATTTATAGCTATTTTCCAATGATTGTTCTTCTTCACACCATGTACCAACTATCTGACTGGGTCAGAAAGGAATATCTAGTCTTCCTGCTGACATTGCCTTTGCCACTATCACTGAACAATCATTTCCATCTTTTAGGGTTTATTTCATTGCTTTATATTATCCTAGCCAGATCCTTTAAGCCTCCCTGGCATACTTCCTCTTTTCTCAAAGATGAATGAATAGGTAGAGGAATCTATAGTTACACTCTTCCAGATGAGGACTCTTTTATATAGTATGAGTAAACTTAGGGTCTAACTGTAGCTACGTCGAGTCAGAACCAACTGCTGACATCTCTCCAAAAGCTTGCTGAAATGGGATAATTATAATTACAGTCTCTTCATCCTAAGGGTTTTTTCCAATATGCAATAGTTATAATAGACCTTCCTGATTAAACTTTAGAAATCTGCCTTTTTTAAATTAATCCACACTTATTTTTTTCTTTATTTTACTTTTCCCATTTACATGTAAAAAAATTTTTAACATTCATTTTCAAAATTTTGAGCTCCAAATTCTCTCCCTTCTTCCCATACCACTCTCATTGAGAAATCAAGCAATTTTTTAAAGGTTCAAAATGTGTTCTCTTGAAAAACATTTCCAAAAAAGTCATGTCATGAAAGAAAACATAGGACCCCTCATAAAAGAAACTTTAAGAAAAAATGAAATAAAAAGAAGTATTCTTTAATAAGTATTCAAACACCTTTAGTTCTCCCTTTAAGAATGGATAGTCCTTCAGAGTTGTCTTGGGTCACAGCACTGCTGAGAAAAGCTAACTAATTCATAACTGATCATCCTACAATATTGATGTTACTTCATATATAGTACATTACCTATTGCATCTGTTCAAGTAAGTTTTTTTGGGTTTTTTTCCGAGAACATTTTGGTCATCATTTTGTCCAGCAGAATAGAATTTTATTTAAACACAAACTGCAATTTGGTCAACCCATTCCCCAAATGATGGGGGATCACCTTTTCCAGTGATGTTGTTTGTCACATCATGTACCAAGTATCTGATTGGAACTAAGAATATAATGTCCTTTTCTTTCATGTTTTTAATTTCATTTTATTTTCATGTTCTTCATTTCTAAGTCATACAGAATTTGTAGTGTCATTGATTAGTAAAAGGATATGATTGATTTTTAGCCCTTTGCACACAGATTCAAATTGCTCTACAAAATTATGGAATCATTTTATAACTCCTCTAACAGTTCATTAAAGCCTCATTTTCTCTACACTCCCTCTAACATTTGTCAGTTTCCCTTTCTTCCCTGTTACTTATTCAGTGCCATACCAAACTACCAAATAACTACCTTAGCAGACTAGAAAAATAGTAACAAAATTCATCTAGAGCAACAAAATGTCAAGAATAGCAAGGGAATTGATGAAAAGAATGTTTAAAGAAGGTGGCCTACTTCCACCAAATCTAAAATTATACTATAAAGCAGCAGTCCTCAAAATTGCCTAGTACTAGTTAAGAAATAGAATAATGTATCAGTGAATTAGGCTAGGTTCAAAAGAAACCACACTAAATGACTACAGCAATCCATTGTTTGAGAAAACCAAAGCTATCAGCTTCTGGTCTAAGAACTCACTATTTGACAAAAACTAAACATAGACCCATATCTCATACCCTATACCAAAATAGGGTCAAAATGAGTACAAGATTTAGACAGAAAGAGTGACACCATAAAAAAATTAATAGATCTAGGGAAAGGGGATAGATTTATGACCAAACAAGAATTAAAGTACAGTTTAAAATGCAAAAATGAATGATTTTGATCATATTAAATTAAAAAGTTTTTGCACTAACAAAACTAATGCTGCCAAAATTAGAAGGAAAGCCGAAATCTGGGAAATAATAAACACAGCTAGGAGTTCAGATAAAGATATCATTTCTAAATTATATGGAGAATTGCATCAAACTTGTAAGGTTATAAGTAATTCCCCAAATGATAAATGGTCAAAGGATATCAATAGACAGTTTTCAAATGAAGAAATTATGGCTATATGTAATCATATGAAAAAATGCTCTAAATCATTATTGATTAGAGAAATGCTAATTAAAACAATATTGATGTATCACCTCACACCTATCAAATTAACCAAGATGAGGAAAAGGGAAAATAATCAATGCTGGAGAGGTTGATGGATGATTGGGACATTGATGTAGTGCTGGTGGGTGGAGTTGTGAATGGATCTTACCTTTTTTGGAGAGAAATATGGAACTCTGGCACCAAAACAATAAAAATATTCATCCCCTTTGACACAAAAATTCCAATTCTAGGCTGATATCCAGGAAAAAAATCATTAAAATAATGAGAAAAGTCTGACATGTTTCAAAATATTCGTAGCAGCTCTTTTTTGTAGTGGCAAAGAAATGGCTAAACAAGTTAGGGTGCATAAATAATGTGGAATATTATTTTTCAATAAGAAACCACAAATGGTCAGACTTAGAAAAGCATGGAGTGAATTACAGGATCTGATGGTGAATGAGGAGGGCAGAACCAAGAGAGCAATTAACAACAAAACTGAGAGATGACCAACCCTGTTGGAAGCAGCTCTTCTCAGCAGTTCATAGAACTAGGACAACACTTTTAGACTGGCTATGGACAATGTCATTCCAAACCAGAGGAAGAAAAACAAAACAAAACCAAACAAAAAATCAACCCTTCAGAATCTGATAAATACTTTATAAAAATTATCTTCATAGATCTCTTTTCCTTAATCCTAATTCCTCATATCAAAAATGAATAATCTATAAACATGTTTATCAAAAATATGTATGAACACTGCTAACCTGACTGTTCACCATTAAGGGAAGGGGTGGTAGGAAGGGAGGGTAGAAGGAAATTTCACAACTTAAAAATCTACATGTGCATATGGAAGAAAAATAAATCAATGAATGAATGAATGAATAAAAAACATAAATTTCTGGAGAGCAGAAATCATTAACTGTTATAACACAAGCTATAGGAATTGAAAGTGATCCTACAACAGGACTGATTTGGAATTGAAGTATCTAGTTGAGGCTTCACCAAAACAGTCCTAGCTGAGGAGCCAATAAACCTATATTCTGCTGTAATGTGAGGAAGGGGTGAAGAGATAGATTAAACAATTGATTTTCCCAGAGTTCAAGTGACATCACAGATGAGAGATAGGCAATTATTAAGGCATTAACGTCTTAAAAGTACAAAGACACATTTTCTTTTTTTTTTTCTTTTTCTTTTGCAAGGCAGTGGGGTTAAGTGATTTGCACAAGGTCACACAGCTAGGTAATTATTAAGAGTCTGAGGTCATTTGAACTCAGGTCCTCCTGACTCCAGGGCCAGTATTCTATCCACTGTGTCACCTAACTGCCTCCAAAGAAGTGTTTTCATTCTTTGACCCCATAATCATGTATGAAGTTTGTAGATCTAAAACAATCAAATTAATGAGTAGCTAGTAATTGGATGATTAAGTATTGATTATGCCCTGGTAACTCTTTCAAAGTCAAGACACTACTTAAATGTCAGTTAAGTCAGGAAATAGTTCTTAATATAAATCTTAGAAACAGAAAAGAACCAAGGCTTTGAGAAAGAATTATTTCTTCCTGGTGAGAAGTGAAATGAAAAAGGTTAACTGGTCATGACATTTATTAGCAGATCCATGTGACCAGTAGAAAACACCCAAAAGACATTATATACACTAATAGCAACATTGGATGATGATCAAGCGTGAGGAACCTGCACATTTTAGGAGTCTAATAACCAAGGACTATTCTAATCAATTTGTGATAGAAAATTCCATGCACAAGCAGAGAAGGACCTATGGAGTTTAAATGTAAACCAAAGCTTACTATATTCAGTTTTTAAAAGTTATCTTATGTATTATATCTTTTTTCTCTCTTGTATTTTGTTTTGAGTTTTTGTTGGTTTTTGAGGGGGGAGGGTTGGATATGACTTGTGGGAAAAGGGGAAAGGGGAGGAGGGGAGGGAGAAAAGCATAAAACTCAAATCTTAAAAAAACAATAAATGTTGAAGACTATCACTACATGTGGTTGGAAAAATAAATAAATAATAAAGAAAGAAAAGACATTGTAACTCTGCAGTCCCAGAGGTATGAATCTCCCAGGTCCTGTACATTCCCTCATTATGAAGAAGACTATGATATCAGGGAAATGATGGCATGACAAGCAAGTGAATCTCATTTGAGTAAGGGGCTTCTGTGATGAGTCATCAGACTCACTTTTCCTCCTGATCCATCTGGGTCCAGTGGTCTGATATGAATCAGGGTTAGGTGACTTGCCCAAGGTCACACTACTAGTAAGGGTCAAGTGACTGAGATCAAATTGAACTCAGGTCTTCCTGACTCTAGGACTGGTGCTCTATCCACAATGCCACTTAGCTGCCCTAGTATTCCTTATGTGTATGTCCACTGTCCTCAGTAATCCTAAGTAGTTGTGGGTGACTTTACTACATGTCTATGGATGAAATGATTTATCATTACTATTGTAGTAACTGTCTAACTTCTAATTGTAAATTTTCTAGTAAGGGCTCATGAACTACAATTTTAGCAGTGCAGACCCAAAGAAGTGTCTTGAACTTGGATTTAATAATCCCTCTGGGAACCCAAACTGCCAATGCAAATTAGAGGTACAGTTAATGGATAGTCCTGGGCATGGAGTTGAGAGGATCTGTGTTAAGTACTCACCTCCAGCACTCATTAGCTATGTGATCTAGGCAGACAACTGAAACTTTCTATGCCTCAGGAAAGTAGCACTTATAAAGTTCCTCCTGTGTATCGTACTAACTTCTAGAAACAAAAACAGTTAAAACATCAGCCTTACTATCAAGTAACTCACCATCTAATGTTGATGACAACTCACAAAAAATGAAAACAAAAAAAAACTCAACCCATTGTTTATAAAGATTTTACACAAAATAATCTATGAAATGTGGGCATGGGATGTGAAGTATTCCAAGATCCTTTCCATCCTAAAATCATGATCTTCTAAAACTATTGATTCTTATTCCTCATTATCAAAGAAGACCAAAACAACATCCCCATGTTTAAGACAAATTTCAGAGTGTGCAACTGTGGCTGATCAGACCAATATGAACTCAGGTTGGGCACAAATAGTCCATGTGTACACTTGGGGTGAGTACTCTAAACTTGGGGATGCCACATCTTCTTTGAGCTGCTTCAATTCTGCCTTCCTTATAGAGTGTAACACCTTCACTGATGAGGGCATGACATGCTGGGTGGTCCTATGCCAGAATCTCCCATGCTGTACAATCAGTTCTAAAGTTCTTCAATGAGACCTTCAGGTTGTCTTGGTATCACTTCCATAAAATAGTTTTTCTGGCAAGTGTACCTCTGGCACTCTAACAACATTTCCAGCCCATAATAGTTGCATCCTCTATAGTAATGTTGGAATGCTAGGTAGCTTAGCTCAGGAAAGTACCTCAGTGTCTGGTATCTTCTCCTGCCAGGTGATCTTCCTAAGACAATTTAAATGGAAGCAATTCAATTTCCTGACATGGTGTGTAGACTGTCCAGGTTTCAAAGGCTTGTAGTACTGACGTGAGCACAACTGCTCTGTAGACCTTCAGCTTGGTAGTCAGTCTAATACCTCTTCTCTCCCACACATTCTTTCAGAGCCTACCAAATATTGAGCAAAGACATTGTAACTCTGCAGTCCCAGAGGTATGAATCTCCCAGGTCCTGTACATTCCCTCATTATGAAGAAGACTATGATATCAGGGAAATGATGGCATGACAAGCAAGTGAATCTCATTTGAGTAAGGGGCTTCTGTGATGAGTCATCAGACTCACTTTTCCTCCTGATCCATCTGGGTCCAGTGGTCTGATATGAATCAGGGTTAGGTGACTTGGAAAGGACACTGCCAAGGTAATTATTCAAAACTTCTCCATTTGCTGTAATTTATGGTTTCACATATGGATGGTGTGGAACTGGCTGATGGAGCACCTGTGTTTTCTTGGTATTAATTGTTAGACTAAAAGCAGCAGAGAATTAATTCGTGTCTTATTGTATCTCAACTTCAGAGGCTTCAATAAGTGCACAGTCATCTACAAACAGAAGATCATACACCAACATTCACTCCATTTTGGTCTTGGCATATCGTATTTTCAAGTTGAAGAATTTGCCATGAGTGTGGTAATTGATCTCGAGGCCATGTTCATCCTCAATGAAGACATTTGATAACATGGCTGAAAACATCATGCTAAAGAGTATAGGAATAAGTACACTTATTTATTTCACTCCATCAGTGACTGGGAAATCTCTAGAGCATCATCCATTATCCAGAACCTGGATATGCATGCCATCATGAAATTGATATACAATACTGATGAACTTCTCTGGGCAACCAAATTTTGACATACTTTCCATAAGCCCTCATGGCTGACTATATCAAAGGTCTTGGTCAGAACCACAAATACTGTTTACAGACCTCTGTTCTATTCCTGCCATTTTCCCTGGAGTTGTCAGGCAGCAAATACCTTATCAACATTCCTCAACTCTTTCTGAAGCTCTCATGGAGGTGACCATTTTCTGGGTGAAGAATCTGCCTATTGAGAAGGACTCTGGCAAGAGTCTTACCACCAATGACTAAAAAAGAAAAATTCCTGTGATTGTCACAATCTATTCCCTTTACCTTTATAGAGATAGATAATAGAGGCATCCCTGAATTCTTGGGGGAGACCCTCTTAATGCTATATAACGTGGAAGATTTCAGCCAGTTTTAGATAAGCAATGGGATTCCTGCTTTGTAGATCTCAGCTGAAATAGAATCAGTGCCAGGTGCTTTGCCACTTGAAAGGAGCCTAACAACATTCAAAACCTTTCAGTTAAGGACTGATTGACTACATCTTGAGGTAAATGATCAAAGGCTTCTGCATTGATTGATGATGATCTGTTAAAAACACTATGGAAATATTCAGCCCATATTTCTAGGATCATGTCCCTCCATTAATGAATGTGGATTCATCAACACTGAGTAGCTGAGATGAACCTTTGGCCTTCAGAGCATCATAAAAGGATCCTAGTTTGTTGCTGTCTACATAAAATTGAATTTCATCTGCCTTCTTATTTAACCAAAAGTCCCACATCTCTCTAAGTTTCATTTATACTTTACTTTTGATGGGATAAAATGCTACCTTCTTAGAAAAGGATGTACTATCCTAGTAAACCCTATGTAGTTCTTGCTTTTCATTTAGCAGCTCCTGTATTTCCCCAACATTTTCATCAAACCAGTCTTGGTGTTTGTGTGTTCTGACCCAGATGAGCAAATGCAGTGTAGTGCACCGTCACTGAAAGCTGCCCACTCTTTTTCTGTTCCACTGTTGACAGTTGTGTGTTGAATCAGTTTTCCCTCCAAGTTAGTAAGAAATTGTTATTGCCCAGAGAGACACTCGAATATCTTGACATTAATTCTTCTAGTATTCATTTTGCCAGGGAACTACTGCTCCATTTAATTTAGCATAGAGAGGATGAGTCTGTGATCAGTCTAGCACACTTTGCCTTTGTCACTCTCACATCCTGCTTGTCTCTTCTTTCAATCACGTAATCTAATAGATGCTAATGTTTGTTACAAGAGTACATCCAGGAAGTTTTATTGCTTTTAGGTAAATGGAAGACAGTGTTTGTGATGAGAAGGTCAGGAGATGTCCAAGTCTTCAATAGGAGGTGACCATTGCTGTTGCTGTTTCCAATACCATTCCTCCCTGCAATGTCTGGCAATCTAAGCCTACTCTAGCATTAAAGTCACCTAGAATTATAAATTTGTCCTCTGTCGATACATTGATGAAAAGGGCCTCCAGTTCTTCATAAAATTTTTCTTTAACTTCATCAGAATTCATCATGGTGGGAGCATAGTCACTGATGATGGTATTTTCCTGGTAGTGGCAATCTCACTGTCATAAGTCTATCATGTACTCCTTTTGGTAGATATTCAAGAATCTTGACTAGTTTTGACTGCAAAACCTACCCCAGCTTCATTGAGTTCTACTTCACTTGGGCCACTTCAGAAAAATGTGTATCCAGCTCCAACTTCAGTAAGTTGTCCTTCATTTACCAGTCTTGTTTAACTCAGGACTGCTATTTCAATATGATACCTGCTGCGTTTTCTCACAGCAAGAGCTGTTCCTCTTTCAGGTCTATTGAAACTTGTGTTATGTATAAGTGTGCACACATTCTACAATCTATTAAGATCCTAAGTGATCTCCTCAAGGTTAAAAAAGAAAATAGAACTATCTCCATAATTAAACACTCCACCCTAAGTTGTACTGTAGCTACTTCATAATGAATAGAACTGGTTTGTTAAGTTTTCAGTACTAGCATTTATTCCTCAAAAAATAAGCAACTTTTTTTTAACTGATTGCCTAGACTTAAAAGGGTGACGGAGAAAATATCAAATGTGCATATTAAAAGCATATCTTGTGTGCATTTACTCCATTCAGCAAACTAGCTGATAAATATGTATTAGCTCCTCACTGCCCTTATGGGAAGCAACTAACATTGCAATGAGCCTACTGTGCAAAAGATATTGTGCTGAGAAGTGGAAATATAAAAAACAAGGATTAGCAATAGAATAGTAGTTTTTATAAAGGTGTGATATTTGGCATCAGAGAACTGTAATCAAAATCCAGGTCTCTTAATGAATATTTTAAGAATGGACTTTAAATTGAGTGTTCTTTCTACTTTATCATCTAGACTGGTTAATGGCATGACTTTGCTGCTTCTTTCAAGTAAAGTTTGAACTAGAGGACCTCTGAACTCTAAGGTTTTATAAATATGATTTCTTTTATATTGTTTTCATCTCTGGTTATGACTAAAACAATTTATATGCAAGAATGATCCCCCATTTTATTCCCCCCCCCCATAGAATTATGGAGTCTCTTTCTACCCTAGCCAATACAGTGAAAGGAAGTATATTTTTTCCTATGTGAATTCTATTCTTCAGGAGCATGTATTTCCTTAAGGAGATGATGAATTTTCTATTATTGAGGATATTTAAGAAAAACCAAATGACAGCTGTTTGCAGAAATGTCTTCTTCCAGTTCTAGAATGTTAGGATACATGGGTATTTTCCCATGGCTGAAAGAAGAAATTCAGTTCTCCTGAACCAAAAGGATCAGACAGATAGATAAGGGTGGCGAGAACTCCAGCTCAGTAACTTACAAATTACAATAATGCTTTGCCAATTGCTCAAAGAATTTATGAAAATGCAAACTTGCCAACAATGAATTTTCTTGTTCTTGCCTGGAGATTGCTGTGCTGGGCAAAAGAGTTTTCTTCTTAAATCAAATAAAATTTGTTTTCTTCTGAGTGGATTAAACATTTATGAGTTACACTTATTGGAGCTTGCATTGAATTTTCATTTGCTGGAGCAAATAATTTGCTGTTGTTTTCATGCTGTATTATGAGTGATACCCTTTTGGAGAATCTCACCAGACTAGGGGAAGCTGACACATAACAATGTGATTAATGATTTCCAAAAAAATGATGAAAGTTTGAAGATGTCTGATCCCTAAATCCAGCAACTTGGTAGGTTTTAATCAAGCAGCTGACTTTCTTTTTGACTGTTAAAAATCCAATTTCATTTCTGTAACAGTTTGACTCAGGTAGCCTGTCTTTCTCTTTTTAAAGTAAGGCAGGGAGGATATTTTTCCTCTATAGCTTCCAATTTTGTTTCATTAATATCTTCCACTTTTGAACATGAGTACCTTGAATCAATACCTATGTACTCCCCATCAAAAAGGCCCAATGTCTTCTCAGTCATTTCATGTATGTTATATATGAATGTTATAAATTATATGTACATATATATATATATATATATATATATATATATATATATATATATGTATATACACATATGCATAAATTCAATCTGACCACTTTCCTGGAGCTAGGCAAACTATTTTCTTCTTTATGGTTCTAGAGTACACACCTAGATGCAAGCATTGATGGGAGTATTTCTTGTCCCCTCTATCTACTTAATAGTCCATACTTAATAGTCCAGACTACCCCTACATTATTAACTAGTATGAACTAGGACACTAATTTCTTTTAATCAATTTAAATCAGTTAGCTTTGAAAAAGATATATTAGACAGAAGATAAAGATTACAAGTCTCTTCCACCACTACCTCACTCAACCCACCCAGTATTTTAGGGGGTTATTTTGGTTTCTGGAAGAGCAGTCTTGTTTCTCAATAGGATAAAAACTAAGACAGGCTATGAAAAAGATCTATTCAAAGAGTAGCATGTTGATCTTAGAAGCAAAGAACCCTGGTTCTTATATTCTTTTAAGCCTTCAGGAAGGACATAAACTTCCTTTATCAGATCTTGATTTCTATCAGTGAATTAATGGTACCAAGCTCACCTAGGTAGGTGCTGCAGTTAACTACAAATTAAAGTTCCATCCAGGATATCTAACATATGAATTAAGGAAGAGAAATCCAAGGGGATTCCAGTTCTGTCAGGGTGATAAAGCCCAATTCTTTGGATATTCACCAGGAAAGATCATTCTGGGGAAAAATGCATTATCACACTATAATACTCAGAGAGTACAATAGCAGACAACATGCAGAGAGTGTAGGGAATGAGCCTTGAAAGAAAGGCTATCAGATAGCATGAGGAAGAAACCGAGAAGGAAGAGTGAGACTCAGTATGGACCTGTACAAGTTTTAAGAGTGCTCCAGGGACAAGGTTTGGAGTTCTCATTCTTAAAAGGTTCTAATGGAGCCTGACAAACCTGTCTTACCCATGTGTCATCACCTTAGGGCATACCATTTAGCATGTGCATGTCAACTCAGTTATCAAGGCAACCTCAACAATTTCTTATTAAAAGTTTCTTCTGAACTTACTGAGCATATCTGACCATTGGGGCCTAACAGACTTTTAAGTTAGAACATAGTTTCTCATTGTGCCCATAATTAATATAGGGGGTAGTTTTGACAGGCAGCTTCTTTGCTCTCTCTTATCCTCTTATTTCCTACTGTTTGGTCTTAAAGAGGTGGGGAACCTTTTATCTGCCAAGGGTCATTGAAATATTTACAACAGCTTTCATAGATTATATTTGGTCAAACATTTAATCACTTTATCCCTAAAAAATTGTTAGACTTATTGTAGTTCCAGTTCCTTCCTGTGGTTGCCTTGGCAATGTCACACCAATATGGCCTGAAGATTAGTGGTTTCTGGTCCCTAATTTTAATGGACAACTTCACACACTTGTCTACTATTCTAACATATGCTTATGGGAACCTTAGCAAATATAATGTCAGTACATCATACAACATTGTCTGTCACTGGAAGCTGTTAGCACAGGAATAAAATCAAGAGTAATGTTTCAAATAGGAGAGAAAATCCAAGGCAACCATAATTCCAGCTCCAGAACCTGCTGTCAAAGAAACATTCACCATGTGGTTTGCAGACTAGATTAGGTAATAGATTATCTATAAATTCTCATTCCTTTTCTGGAAAGAGATTTCTCAGCCTTCTACACTCTGTGTAGGCCCAGAAGAACTGAACTTGTTAAACTTGGTCCTTTGCAAAAAAGAATCATCATGTAAATTTCAGTTCTGAACTACAGTGGATCCATTTTTGGAGTTGGAGTAGGAAGTTAAATTCTGACTCAGGCACTTCCTAATTGTAGGATCCTAGGCCAATCACTTAATTATTCTTTTTTTAATTGTTTTTGTTTCTTTGCAAGGCATTAGGTGACTTGCCAAAGTTCACACGGCTAGACAATTATTAAGTGTCTGAGGCTGGATTTGAACTCAGGTACTCTTGATTCCAGAGCTGATGCTCTATCCATTGTGCCACCTAGTTGCCCCTATACTTAATTACCCTTAGACCCATTTTCCTCATCTATAAAATGAGAATTGTTGTTGTGAATCAAATTAAATAACATAAAACATTTTGCAAAACTTAATTTGCGGGTTAAATGCTAGCTATTTTTAAATACTAATATTATTATGATTATAAAGTTCAAACTACTATTTTATATTATTTTACAACTAAAATTCTCTTGAATCAATCCAATGAGTATCTCTGAGATGGGAATTGTGATAAAACAAATACATCAATTGCCATGTAATAATATAACTAACATATAAATTAGTATTTCTATGACACTTAAACTTTACAAAGTAAATATTTCATTTCTCCCAATTCAATCTCATTTTATAAGCAATTATTAATTATCTTCTATTTTTCAGGCACTGCTGAAAACTGGATATTTTCATAAAAAGTCTGAGAGGTGGGTTATGTTATTATTTTACCAGCTTTATAAATTGAGTTTGAAGAGGGGTTTTGTTACTAGCATAGGTTTACATATATCAGCAAAAATATTTGGACCTTTGTCTTGCTGATTCCAAGAACATTTCTCAATCTATCATACTGCCTTCCAGAAATAAAAAGACTTAGAGTTTTCTCTCCTTAAGGCCCTCACATTCTACTGGATGGAGAATGGGTAGAACTTGTAAATAAAAGCCCATAAATGATCATTTTAAGAGAAAATGAAGACTAACAACTAAGGAATAAGGAAAGGTTTCCCACAGGATTTGAGAGGCACATGGGATCTGAATCTTGAGGGAAGCTGAAATTTAATAGAATCATGAATCTTGAATTAAAAGAGACATTACAGGTCCTAGAGCCTGACACCCTAATTCTGCAAATGGGAAAAAATAAAGCAAAGGTTGACTTAGTCAATAAGCATCAGAATTTTTGTTCTCTTCTCACATTGCCAATACCTAACATAGTGCCTTGCATAAGATACATTCAGAGTCAATGTTGTTTCTTCTTTTGCTCTGAAATCTCAGTGTCAAGTGCTTCCTCTTCACATGTGACCACTTCTCTCCCCCCGACCCCATGCAATCACCAGCCTACTTCAAGTTCTCATCATTTTCTGACTTGGAAAATTAAACTGAAACCCACTTGATCCTTTTCTTCATTTTGCTACATAAATTCCTCTCCCCTCTCTGATACATAATGTATACTGCTTTAAAAATTGTTCAAAAACATTTAGCAACTCTCCATTGCCTTTAGAATAATGACAACAATAATTTGTTCTTGGGTTTAGTGTTCTTGTTTAATTCTAAAAACTGTGGAAATAGAAATCCCTTTATTCTTTTGTATGTGTTATGTATACTGCCAGTGCAGAAACTGGTAGATTAACAGTAAATGATTATTACATGCTGAGTGATTGATCATCATTATTTTCATTGACATTATTAGTTAGTCAAACTGAACTAGTCACTGATCTACTAACTCATTAAATTCTGATTGCCTTCTTTATCTGGAAAGTAATCATAGATTTAGAATTGGAAGGACTATGCACCATTGAGTCAAATGGTCTCATTCTACATCTGGAAAAACAAAATAAAACAATTGAGAAACAGAAATTCAGTGACTTATCACATAGCTAGTTACTGCCTCAAGATTCAAACACAGGTCTTTCTGATTCCAATTATAGTATTCTACTACTGCCAATTGCTTTATACCCTGTTGTATGTATGTCTACTATGTCTCACTGTGATTATAATCATCTATTAAAATGCTTTCTTTTTTTCAAACTTTTTGCTGAGAGCAACTTTCCCCATGAAGGGGTGAGCTCTCCTTTCTGAAATTTTCCTAGAGTTCAGTGTTTGATTTTCTCCCATTACTTTAATACTTAACATAACCTTATATCTATTAATGAACATATCTTTTTTTACATGCCCAAGAACCAACTACTGTGCTAAAAGTTAGTAGGGATAATTTTTTTTAATGCTTCGATGAGCATCTAAGTCAGTGGGCCAATTGAGACTATCACTCAACATGAAAAATAAGATGGTATAACTTGATATATTTATCAGGTGAAAACAATGGATCGATTGCAATGTGAAATAAGCATTAAAGAAGGCCTAGAATTCAGTCAAATAATAAAAGATTTTAGGTTAAGTAGAGATAGATTTTCATAAGTTCACAAGTCCCTGAAAGTCATTGGGTAAAATGATACCATACAGGAAATAGGTTTGTATTATTTGACAAAACTGGTCATTCTCTCTGGGTTTTGTATAAAATAACCTTTTGATAAGGAACTCAAGAAATCAAACATTTGACAATTTAGTGGTGAATGCCCTAGCCAACTCCCTGTAAGAAATTCCTTGAGTGAGACTAAAGGAGCTGCGGTCTTACTCTTATTTTTTGTCTTGGTTTTCATCCTCCTCCCCTTTCCCTGCTCCCCACACCCTGCCATTGATCAGTGCAATACATTGTGAAATTTAGAGAGTTCAGAAATTTTTTGAATCTCTCACTAGCTCTCACTAAGTGCCTTAGTGCTTACCATTTTTCTCAGAACATATGATGTAGTGGCTGTATTGGAAGCTGAGGATAAGAGCCACCTGAAGAAATGCAGTTTCAGAACTCTACAAGAAGCCCAGTAGAAAAAGGCAAACTACACATAAGGTGAAACCCAGAAAAAAGGAGAGGAAAGAATGTCCAAGAAACAGAAGCTAAGAGTTACTCCTTTGCTGTGTTTTTAAGTCTCAGATTACTCTCCTTAAATGACCAGATTTACTAGAAGAAAAAATATTTTGTAATAGATTTTTGGGAGAGATTATTTTTTAACTAAATTTTTATAAAACCACCAAGGTAAACACATTTTATTAAAAGCTGATTAAGTCTGGTTGACTAAATGATGTCAACTTTGATCATGGGGTATGGGAAGAGCATCACAGGCATTAGAAAAATAGATTTTTATCCTTTCAAGGTTCACCCTAGGTCAGATTACTGAGAGAATAAGGTAGCTGTGAAATAAAGACTCAGCCTTATGGTATGATTAAGAATTGAGAGGGCAGGGCCAGCTAGGTGGAGTAGTGGATAAAGCACCAGCCCTGGAGTCAGGAGTACCTGGGTTCAAATCAGGTCTCAGACACTTTATAATTACCTAGCTGTGTGGCCTTGGGCAAGCCACTTAACCCCATTTGCCTTGCAAAAACATAAAAATAAAAGAAAGAAAAAAAAGAATTCAGAGGGTAGACCTAGAGCATGTGTTACAAAACATTCCTGGCCTGGAATGAGGGGTTGTCAGAGTTCAGTCAGGATGTTTTCATTTGGATGAGAGAAAATGTCAATAGTTTATTATACTCTGATCTCCCCACCACCACCACCACACACACACACACACACATACACACACAAACACACTTTTTCCAAATATAAAGAGAGAGTGGAGACTGAATCTGAGACTGAGACTGGAATCCAAGAGTAAGTATAGAAAAAAAGGTCACAAATAGGCATTTTTTCCTTGGCATAACTAATGTTCAAATAACTGTCATAATTTGAGGCTGATTGGGATAAAAAAGCAATTGAATAGATTCCCTAGTGACTGCCTGGGCTATGATTCATAGAGACTTATTCATAGATTGCTTGATGTCCTCTACAGAACCTCTGCATCCAATCTAGGTTGGTGACACTCAGGCTGGGATTCAATCTAATGTTTCAGCAGCTAATGGTGACAGGTAGCCTTTTTTATGCTTGGAAAATGAAATCACTTTCCACTTGCCAAATGTTTACCTCATAGTAACCCCAGAAGTTGTTGGTGTGAGTATGATTTTCCATATTTTACAGGTGAGGAAATTGAGGCTCAAGGATATGAAATGACATCTTCATCATTATCATCCTTATCATCATGGCAACTAACATTTATATGACACTTTAAGGTTTCAAAAGCACTCTGCAAAAGTTATCTCATTTTATTTTCATAGTAACCCTGGGAGTTAGGTAATATTTTATATTTTTTTTTACATTTTACAATGAAAAAACTTAGAAAACAGTTAAGTTACTTCCTCAGGTTTAGAGTTACTAAGTGTCTGAGGATGAATTTGAACTCAGGTTTTCTGATTTGTGTTCTAACAGCTCATTGCACCACCTAGTTGATCTGATCAAAATTACTCAGCTACAAGTGATAGTCTATATTCGAATAGGTTTTTTTAAATCAAAGTTCCAGGTTTATTATTTTTCCTTTTTCCTTTACCAAGATGTGCCTAAGGTGTGAGATTTCAAATTGGTAGCAAGATAGACTGCAGTCCTCAATAACTACTGTTTTCAAAGTGCTTTGTTGTTGGAAAATCACCTTTATCATAAAGAAGCCGAGAAAGGAAGGTATTGTTATTCACAATTCATAAAGTAACAGAGGTGAAATAACCTGCCTTATGCCACTTGGCAAGATTATGTCAGGTACAACACTTGAAACCTCTTGTTTTCTAAATAGTGCCATCCTGTTCTTATGGAAGTGTTCTTGTAGATGCTTCTTATGGTTCCTATTAGAACCTGTCTAGAATAACGACAAATAGCTTTCAGAAAGTGGCATTAGAAAAGGAAAAGCAAAATATCATAAAGTTGGTTGGTTCTTAAAGGGAAATATGAGAACAAGTAAAGTTATTCGTTTCTTTTCATTCACTGATAGAGCCAATTGTCTTGCCTTGATGCCCTAAGATCCCCATCTCCCTCTTAATCTTAAGTATAATGGAGAGATAATACAGCAAATTGTAAATTGTTATAGCTATGGAAGACATTATGGGAGAAGAGGAAGATTGGATTCAACTATATTGAGGCAGGCCTTCAGGATTCTCTATTAGAAAGCACAGTGGAAAAATACGAAAAGTGATTATTTTTATATGGGGTGTCATTTTCTTGACCTTCTGAGTAGGTTTTACTTCCTGCCCTGGGACTCATCTTCCTGCAGGATTCTGCATCAGAAATTCCATTTCCTGAAACTCCCCCATGCCTTGAATTAATTTCCTCCCCACACCTGATCCTAGCTTTCCTAATGTCCTTCAAGTCTCTGAAAAATTTCTACAGTCTGAAAGAGATCTTTCACAGAATCATTCCCACCCCTACCCTACCACAAATGTCTTCTTTTCTGATTATTTTCTATTTACACAATGAAGTTTTTTGTGTATATATATATATATATATATATATATATATATATAAAATATTTTTACTTTGTTTCTCTCTTGCCCCCCTCAAATAGAACAAGTGTTCTTGGAAAGCAAGGACCACTTAATTTAATTTTTATTTCCCATAATGTAGCACAGTGACTGGCACATACTGAGCTTAATAAATGTTTAATCCTTTGCATTTTGCTTCAGGTTTGTATCATGAAGTCTTTCATACTGAGAACTCAATATGTTCAGTTACCTTCCCACTGCTTCTACCTTCTCTTTAGTAACAATCTGTCAGAAGTTCTTTGCTTTAGAATTTTGAAACAACCACAGTGCTATCCTATTGACTCTTGCTATTGACAATAGGAAAATGGATCATGTGGTAATAGATCCAGAGATGAAATCTAATTTAGGCATCATCTAGACCAAGCCCTTGATTTTAAAAGGGAAAAATGGAGACTAGAGAAGTTAAAAGATTTGCCTTAAAAATAGATATTTATAAGTTTTTTAACTACTCTGGACCTCCATTTCTTCTCTTTTAAAATACTAGATGACTCTAAGTTACATTCCATCTCAAAATCTATCATCATGTGATTCATGGGTTACATTGCTCTATACTTTCAGTAAAATAGATTAATTATTCATATAGTATGTTCTATACTTTATCATTTCCGAGTCCTTTCTATAATGGCATGGTAAAAATATGGTACATATGCTATGTCCAGGTTTTCTATAAAAGGCTTTGAAAGCGTAATGGAATCTTTCAAATCAGGGCAAAATGACTTGAGTCATTGGCATAATTTTGTGCTTATCTAAGTAAAAAAAGTCAGAGCATAAGAAAACAACATATCCTTCCTCAGACTTCATATAAGCAGACCAACATGGCCAGCAGAGAGGCAAGGAAGTTACACCCAACTAAATCAATGCTCTATCTTTATTAATAGTCTTTCCTTCCTATGGCTAAGCAGAACTACTTTTCTTAATGATTAAATACTTTTTGAATGTAAAATTTAGATTTAATTTCAGTCCTGAACTACCAGACTTAGTCAGGCTTGTCTGGCAAAAAATGGTATAATGGAAAGAACAATGAGTTTGTAGTTAGGAGATACAATTCAAATCACAACTTTAATATGATGCTGATTTTTGACTAATTCTCATTAATATTCAATTACTTCATTTTTGAAATGGTGGAATTGGGCTACATGATCTCTAAGTCTCATATAAGCAGTAAGTCCTTACTGGAGACTAAAAAAGTTAGCAAAAGGAATCATATGTTTTCCTTAGAAAACACAGTAAGTACCTAGATTGGGATTGTATTCCCAGCTTTCTCTTTGGTTCTAAATAGTGCAGGAAAATCCAAAGTGTAAAATGCATTCTTTGGGGGCAAGTTCAAAATACAGAATCTTCCTAGGAATCTAAACATTTATTTGTGTGGGTATTGAAATTAGAAATATTTAGAAATTTGAGGGGTTTTTCCCTTTTAAAAACAAAAGATAGACTGAGTACACTCTTCAGTAAACTCATTTCCACCCATCCCTAAGTCTGGTTTATATGAAATTGAGTAGTAAATGTTTTAATATATATTTAATATATATTCACATAGCCTAGGAGGTCTATAATCCCCTGAAAATGTAGATCATAGTTTATTTAGTAAAAGTCCCTTCCATGCTTTCTCATAAATTCACTAGTAGGAATCTACCCAATCACAATCTCAGGAGAGTAAAAATTGAAAGTGACTCAAAAGCAAAAGAAAAGTTATAGTAACAGGTCAATAGAGTTTATTATATGATTTATAATGACTGGCATATGAGAAGTGGTATGGAAAGCATTATCAAGTATACGTATTGCTGGAAAGGGAAGTATGCTGGTGACATACTGAGAAAGAGAGAGGCATGAGAACAGAACAAATTAAATACTATACCCATAAGAAATTAAGACAACAAATGTTGGACCATTCACAAAAATTATGTAGACACATATAGACATACAACATATATATTCAAATAATGAGAAATATAATAAAAATTACATATATACATATATATTCACATTATATAATAAGTTTTTCAACTGTATATACCTTTTGACCTATTGCTATCAGTAGGGTGTCTGTAACACAAATTAAAACAAAGAAAAAAGGAAAAGTTATATATATATATACATATATATCAATTCTTTCTGGATTATAAAAAACTGGAAACTAAGGGCTAAGAAACTCAGTCAACTAAGGAATGACTGAACCAATTAAAGTTTATGAAGGTAATGTAATGGTATCATGCCAAGAGAAATGATTAAAGTGGCCATTTAAGGGAAACATGGAGAGCAATTTATAAAATATCAATAACATTCTAAAGAAGAACAGCTTTAAAATTCTTACAAATTGTGATCAATGCAATGACCAGCCATCTTTCCAGAGATGGATGATCATTCATAGTTCCTGCTTCTTTGGCTTCAATGTGTAGACCTGAAGATGTGGAATGATATATATATATATATGTATATATATATATGAATATATATACATATATATATACATATATATATATATACACACACATATATATGTATATATATATCCATATATCCATATATATATTTGTGCAGAGATTAAGTGAGATTTTGTTTTTTTACTTATATTGTTTATTTTTTTGTTTCCTTTTCCAAGCAAGTGAGAAAAATAAATGCTTTTAAATTGAAAATGTAGTAAGTAAGTAAATAAATAAAGAAATCCAAAGATTGTTCTGTTCCAAACTCTTTCTGTTTAGGAGTTCAATTTGAGAGAAACAGTCTGACAGTACAGGTATGTCCAAGGGAATTCTTGTGAAACTATAGAAGCAAGAATATCAGAAACAGGGAGCAGGTCAAGGAATACAAGCTTTGCAGCCTGTATTCTTAGTATAGCTATGATCAAGGAAAGGATGCCAATGGGTGGAGTCTTCTATAGGTGAAAAGTAGCAACAGACTTTATGTCATATGTAGGGACATATAGGTCCTAGAATGGGCTCAGGGCAGTTACCTTTTTTCCTAAATTCTTAGTCAATTGGGTTAAATATGACCAATACCAGACAAAAAAATCAACTCTACCCAGACAAATTTGGGGACAGTAACAGGATTGAATGTCTGATATGCCAGTTGGGCAATTGAGAGGGTAAAGGGAAGGATCTCATTAGTGAAGGAGTTGGGCCTTTAAAACCGCAGTGTTGGGTGCATCAGAATTCATTGACCAAATGTTACTATAGACATGATGGCAGAGTGAGAGAGAGAAAGAGACAGAGAGAGAGAGAGAGGCAGAGAGAGACAGAAAAAGAGGGACAGAGATAGAGACAAGGAGAGACAGCACAAAAAAGAGAATGAGACTCACAGAGTGACAGATAGGCAGTGAGACAGAGAGAGAAGAGATGACTTTGAGCACAGCATTCAAGATACCTTGGTTTCAGTCTCCTTGGGAATGCAAGAGGAAATTTTATTAGGTATTTTCTGATTTCCTATCTAGTTGTTCACACATAGTAAGAGATACAGAGGGAATCTACAAATTTTCTTCATTTCCATCTCTTCATCATCTCAAACTCGTGACATCATCACCTTTCTCTTGGATAGCATACAACTATTGCTCTCTTAGGAATAAATGGAAGAAACACATTTATTGCATTATTGTGTGTATGTATGTTTTCCTCCAGCACATCCCTAAAAATAAATGCATTTGCACGTATTATTAATAAGAAGGATGTATAGAGTGTTTTTTTTAAATTTCTAATCATAAGACTTATAAATAAACTTGTCTGTATGGGAATTCAACCATGTCAAAGCATGTTTATATCTATTATAGTCATTGATTTCTACCATTCTTAAAGGTTGATTGCATGGATCTTTTTCTGCTTGTAGGGGACCCTTCCTGCCTACAATGAACACAAAGAGATGCCATTCTATTGTCTGACCTTATCCTTACTCTAAGAAAATGGAGAAGGATCCTTCTCCATCCTATTTCCTTAATCTATATCCTAACCTACATTATTCTTTCCTGTTCACTCAGAGGGAAAGAAATTTCATCCTATACAAGCTCCTTTTTCTTCCCTCCTCAACTCACATTAGACATATTACTTCTTTCATGATTTCTAACTTCACCCCTATTCAACATAAAAAGATGTCCCTTCCACCTACAGCATAACCCTCAGGATCTTCAATTTATCTCTTCTATTCCATTTTCTCCATCAGCCTAGATTATCATAATAGCCTTCTGTTCTCCTTGTCTCAAATCTCTTCCAACTACTAGCCATCCTCCATTCTCCTGATCTTCTGAAAAAACAAGTCTGATCATGTCACCTTTTATTCAATAAATTCCTGTGGCTTCCAATCAAATCATAGATTACATATAACTTCCTGTTTGATTTTCAAAATCCTTCATAACTTGACACTCTCCTACGTTTTCAGCTTTCATACACTTACACTGTATCATATATTCTTGTTTTTCCTCACACACAACACTCTAACTCATAATTCTATTCATTTTCACCAGCTGTCTACCAACCCCACATATCTGGAATTTTGTCCTTCCTCACCTCTGACTTCTGGTTCTTCTGCTATCTTTCAAGTCCAAGTTTAAACCTGGCCTACAAGAAATTATTCCTGTATTCTAATTATTCCTAATTCTAATGCTTTCCCTCTGTTGAGGGAATTGTATCCAATTTAGCAAATAGTTTGTTTTTACATAATACTTTGGATGTTATCTCCCCAATTAGACTGTGAACTTGACAAAAGGAAATGTCTTTTGACTTTCTTTTAATTCCCATCACTTAGTTTAGAGACTGACACATATTAGAGTTTAGTAAATGTTGATTGACTGTCTCATTAGTTTCCCAAGGGTTAAGTAGCTCTTCCAAGTGCATTCATTAATTAGGCAAGCATTGATGGGGTGACTCTTGAAAGGTTCTATCAGGAAATGGGGAGGATACAAAGATGAAGGCAAAATTCTGTTTCTCCTGGAGATAATTATCAAGTAAGTAGTGATGATGCATACTTACAAAATTGCCCTTTTCTTCTGCACAACATAAGTTAAAAAAAATACTTTAATGTTGTATAGTAAATTTTCCAATCTCACTTTCCCACATCAAAACTAATTTCTCCCCTCATAATTTCTGGTATTTTCTGTAAGAATATTAACTCACACCCCCATTGTTAAGCACCAGAGGCTAATACCCAATTCTATTTTACCAATTAGAAACAATTAACTTATTAAGGAAATATTTACATGGAAGATATAGAAATAAGAAGAGTATTAAAATTTTCTCACAAACCCTCTGAGGGCTCAAACTCTCATCCCAGACCTTGGTCCCTGAAAAAAAAAGTGGACTCAGAATTAACATTGGCCCTATATATAGCATTGGCCCTATCCAAATGTGACATCACTTGTGGATGACACCATGTATAAATTAGTTATTTCTCTTATGTTTCACTTCTTGTTTCTCAGCTTTTCAATGCTGGCTTGGCAGCCTGAAAAACCTGGTCTAGGCTTGCTCTTTGACTTTCATTAGCAATGTCCTTCACCTAAAATTAAAGAACCAACATCAAGGTAAAGAACCAAGGACCAAATAGAAGTGGAACTTTGATGGAGCTCAAGAATTTCCTTCTTGCAGCATCTTTTCCTGTTAGCAAGAAATCTAGAGAAGAAAGACAAGAAGATATTTTAAGCTGACAAGTGGTTCTTGAATATACTCCTAGTCAGGCAATCAATCAAAAAGTCTCCTTTTTACTATATATGATTAGTAGACAGTACCTACCTATTATGTGATATCTGTACATGCTCCAAAATTCACATTAGGGTTGCATCAACTGAGCACCACATGTAGGCTCATAAGAATTCTACACATGAAAAAAGTCCAATTATAGTTCTTTATTTTTACATTAGTTACTTTCCTTAAATTACCCCTACTTCCACATTTACTTCTTTTTTTGTAACAAAGAAATACAATTTACAGTCATATGAAATATCAAGCACTTTTGATAATGTATGCCTTACTAATTCAACATCCATATTCTTCATCTCTTTTCTTTATCAGTTCTCTAAATTGGATATTATTTATGAAAATTTATCAGAGTTTAACTTTTATATTGCTACTCACTGTTGAAGTTGCTTCACATAAACAAGAATGTAAGGAGTAAGATTAGGGACTATCTGTCTACTGGACAGTCAAATGTTTGAGATGCTTTCCATTGTAATATTATGGGGTTTTGGGTAGAATTTCAGGGGTATTATAGAAACTCTGAAAAGTTCCCCATTGGAAATGATGGTATTGAAATGATGTTATTTTAATTGTGAAGATATCAGCATCATATATGTTCAATAAATGTTTCTTGAAAAAAAGAGATAAAAGGAAAGGAGAAAAGAGCAGGAGGGGAGATGAGAGGAGAGAATGCATGTAAGAATAAGGGAGAAATGTTTATGTAAACATAATGTTTATCATTTTCTGCCTGAGCACATAATTGTACATTTAAAACAATAAGGGTAGGGGAGAATTTAAGAAAACTGCAAATATGTCATTATCTAGAAAATTTGCAAGTTTTTTTCTTAATGATACTCTAGAATGAATATATAAATAATTTTATAATTTGCAATATTTCAAACATATTAACTTACAAAAACCTTGAGAGTTAAATTTTACTATTACTACCCTTCTATAGATGAAAAACTGAGACACAAATTTGTGTAATTTATTTGGGTTCACACCGGCAGTATCTAAAGTAGCATTTGAACTTGAGTCTACGAATCCAGTGTCTTATGCATTGTACCATCTATCTCCTGTTCCACAAAATTTCTGACTTACAGATTATTAATTCACAAAGTAGTGACCTGGTTTTGGTAAGGACCCTATTTTCATTACCTATTAAGTTTAAAAGAAATATTATAGCCTTCTGAGAATGATATTCATAGAGTTTGAAATATGACAGAGCAGAAAGAAGTGACATTCTGAGCATAACCATCAAATCAGCAGGGACATGAATGGATGAAAGTGGAGCAGCACTTTTTCTATACTTCAGAAGGATCATCAAGGTCAGGGTGAGCACAAGAAAATTATGCAATGGCCTAAGGTAAATGATACAATTTTTTCTTATAGCTTATATATGTGGGCAAGTGTAGTCGTATGGGAAGAAACAAGGAAAGAGTCATAGAAGAAAAAGAAGAGGAGGAGGAGAAAACATAGAAAGTGGGAGAGATACTTAGGAGATAAAAAAATGAAGAGACAAAGAAATAGAGAGAGAGACATAGCCCATGACAGAGACAAGAGAGAGGAGATAAGAGTGAGAGCAAAAAGGACAAAAAGTCTCAAAGAAACAGAAGGAAATAGGGGAGGGAAGGAGACACAAAAACAGAAAAATGAAAAGGGAAAAATGAATTGACATATAGTGATAAAAAGGAGAACTTGATGGAAAAGGGAAGAAATTAGAGGAAACAGATGAAGAAGGGAAGGGTAGGGAGAAAAAAGAAAAGAAAAAGAAGCAAATGGGAAAAAACCCCAAAGCATCAGAGAGAGAAAGGGAGAGAAATGCAAAGAGAAGGTATGTAGAAGTCAGGGAAGGGTTTGCATAAGACCAGGTTTATATTTTTTCCAAAAAAAAGTTCAATTGTCAAACTCACTCAACTTTGTTTGGAAACACCTTCAATGCTTATTCCTACAAGTCTGGGAATTGGAGCTTGATAATTCTGTCTGGAATTGTTTGAAGGTTTAATGAGGTGGACAAATTACATGCCTAAGCAAGTTTACAAAAATGTCTGATTTGTGGGCTTAGCTTTAAATTAAGTTGAATTGGAACACTTTCCACAGTAGTTTCCTGTATTGTCTCATTTGCTAGACAAATCTATCCATCTTTTGAGCAAATATTCCACCTTAAAATCACTAAGACTCCATGATAAGGGTGAACATAACCTAGGATAATTAAAGAAAAGCTAAATTCTTACACATATAGTTGGTGAAGACAGAGAGGAGAGGCCAGGGATGTGAATGATTCTTGGGGGATTTTTCATTAGTCAATGATTAAGAAAATAATACTGACAGATCTTATGTGAGGTAGTATTCAAAGGAGACTTAGCATGATGACCCCCATTCAGAGGAAGATAACGATGGATATGAGTAAGTAATAATAAAAAATGTTGATAAGAACAATAGTAACAGCAATTACTGAAAATAATAATTTAGAATTTACTTTGTGCTGTAAGATTTACAAGCATTTTAAAAATAGTTTCCTACTTTTAGACTGCAACAATCCTCAGAGGTACTAGAGGTAATATCATTATACCCATTTTATAGATGAAGAAATTGAGACAAAACTTGTAACTGTTTGAGATAGGAGTTGAAACTAATGATTTGGAAAATATGATTTCTATGTTTTTAAATTACATCTTATTTTAAATTGCAACTTATTCTTTTTCTTCATATTATATCTGCCCTCTTACTTCCCCATATATTAAATAAGAAAATAAGATAATAAAGTAATAGTAATAAGTAAATAATTGATATTTTAATTATATATAACATCATATACAATTATAACTAATATATTTAAGCATGATGCTTTAATAACAATAAATATTGAGGCAATAATTAAAAATAATTTAATTTTAAGTTTTGAAATTCATGAAGAAGCACTGGGTCACTTTTTTTTCATTTTCATATCCCCCAAACTAGCATGGTATATTTAGAATTATCAGTGCTTGAACCATCTCTATTTAATTGAACCTTGCTCTTCCCTGATTTTTAAAATAAATTTCAGCCACAGAGCATCAATTCTGACAGTATCTTCCACATGGAGAATAGTTGTGTACATGGTGTAGGAAGTTAACGCATATACATACTGAAAGACATAGTCCCAACCCAGGTCACACAGTAGAGGGTGCTCTCAAAACAAACTACAGCAGAGAAGGTACCAAGGGTTAAGTAACTCGTGTGCTTATGGTTTCCTGGCAAAGTCAAGAGACACAGAAGTGGATATAAATTGAATAAAGATAGTAGGGTGGATTAAATGGCTGTGTGCTTTTTATTACTACACATGCCAAGGCTATACCCCTCTACCTCAACCTCACTTTCCACTATTGTTTTATACTACTCCTATCTGACTGCTCCTGGTGCTTGTAATCCATTCATTCTAGATGCTTCAATTGAACGTGGCATTGATCAACTAGAAAAAAATAATCCAGGGAAAGGAGAAGATGGTGAAGGGACTAGAAACTAGATCTTATAAGGATATCTTTATAAACTTGGATTACAAAATAATTCTTTTTTTTTCAATTGAAAAGAGTAGAGGAATTAGACTTGTTCTATTTGGATTGACATACAGAACCAAAATAATTGATAGGGTTTTAACGGAACGGGGCTTGGTTCAATGTTAGAAAGAACTTTCTAATACTCAGAGGTTTTGGGGGGAAGTGGGGTTTCAGTCAATTTTCTTCCCCTCCCTAGATTTCAACTTCCTAAGATACTGGATGATAAGTTGTCTAATGAAATCTAGAATAAAAAAAATCTTTTAAATCTCTTCCAGAACAAAGATTGTAAGGTTAATATATATGTTTCCTAGCCTGCAGGCTTATAATATATTAGTAAACAAGTATTTATTTAGCTCATCATTGTGGCATTGCAGGGGAATATTTGCTATAACCCAGTAAGGCTTTTTTTTAACTTTCTTTCTAGTTTTGTGTTTCTATTCTTACAGTATATGGCTTTTTAATAAAGCAAGTGTACATCATTTACCTTTCACATAAGATCCATTATTCATGTTAATATGACATGGGTGTAAAACTGTCACCATCAAATCATTACATAGAATTTCTTTATCCGAGGCAATGTTAAGAGGCCTGATAATTGTTATTGCTAATAAAAGTAGCTGCTATTACTTGGCTTTTAAAATATAATTACATGGCAGGAATTCTTTGCCTCATTTTCCTTACACGGCCCATGTAATCACCATATAACAAAATTAGAAATGGAAGGCTCAGATTCTAACCAAGCTTGCTTGGCTCAGAGGGTGAAAACAATTTAAGTAAGATTCAACATCCACTTGGAAAGAATTTCTACCAATCCTGCACTGGACCTATGCCATAAAGACCATGAACAGTTGCCTTTTCTTTCATCTTTTCTCTTTTCTCATACAGTATATATTTCACCACTAAAGTGTAGATGTAAAATTACAGAATATTATATACAGAAAGGACATTAGTGATCATTTGGTCCAATCTGTCATTTGATAGAAGAGGAAACTGGTACTAAGATCAGAGGACTGATTTGCCCCAAGTCTCACAGAAAGTATATGGCAGAATTGGAATTTAAAAATGTCTTCAAATCCAAATAGTATGTTCTCTCTACTCCACGTCAAGGGTCTTTACTGTATCTGTTGCTCAGTCATTTTTCAGTTGTATTTGACTCATCTTTTTTTTTAATTGATATTTTATTTTTTCAAAAACATATTATGAAAATTTTATAGCATTCATCATGTGTATATGTATATTTTTAAGTTACATAATTTCCTTCCACCCTCCCTTTCCACCTCCTTCCCCTCAGAGGCAGTCAAGTGAATATTGTACATACACATTTATGTTAAACATATATCCAGATTAGTCATTTTCAGGATGAAGAATTAGGATTAAAGGAAAGAAGTGCATAGGAGAAAATTTTCAAAACGTTAAATGTAGTGTTCATCAAATTCCTGAAGATTTTTTTTATTTGGTTTGGTTTGGTTTTTCTTCCTCTGGATGCGGATAGGATTGTCCTAGTTCTCTGAACTGCTAAGAGGAGCTGCATCTATCAAGGTTGATAATCTTACAATGTTGTTAATGTGTAGAATGTTCTTTTAGTTCTGCTCCCTTCACTCAGCATCAGATCCTGTAATTCATTCCATGCCTCTCTAGAGTCTGACCATTTATGGTTTCTTATTGAATAGTAGTATTCCATAATATTCATATACTATAACTTGTTTAGCCATTCCCCAATTGATGTGCATCCCATCAATTTCCAAATCTTTATCATTACAAAAAGAGCTACTATGAATATTTTGAAACATGTGGGACTTTCCCCCCTTTTTATGGTTTCTTCTGAATATAGGCCTAAAATTGGAATTGGTGGGTCAATGGGTATTGTTGTACCCTAAAAAGTGAGTTGGAGACAAAACAAAATTTAGAAGTGGATTTTATTGGCCCAGTTGCTACATGGAGCTAGATTACTCAAATCATTGCAACCCCAAGAATAGAATGAGCAAGGCTTTTATAGATTTGGGGGGGGGGGTAATCATGAGCAAGCAGAGTACAGAAACAGAAATAGTGGTTAGATATATTTTCTTGTCAAACTATTACACACATGTGGCATAGTACAGATAGGAGACCAATAAAAGACAGAAAAGGGTCAGGGTCCACCTTATATCTAACATGTTTCCTGTGATGTAGTCACATACCCATGGGCTTAGATCAAGTGAAGCTTACTATCTCACAGCTCCAGCTCCATCTGGGAAAGGGGAGGAAGTTTTGGAAGAAAGCAGGGAATTTTCAGATGCAGCAAAAGGATTAGATTAACAAGAACATATGGTGAGTCTCAGATAAAATTTATGGTATAACTTGTGACCCCCAGGTTCGTTTATTGGAGTCCTTCAAGATGTTTGCACATCCAAAGGCGCTAGCCAAACTATTACTGAGAATTTTCTTAGGACCCAAGAAAGTGTCAATGACCCCTTTACACAGTGATTACACAAATATTAATATTGTACTTCAGTACTTTATCGCTCTTTGGGCTTAGTTCCATATTGCTCTCCAGAATGTTTAGATCAGTTCACAGTTCAACCAGCATTGCATCAATGTCCCAATCCTCCAATAACCTTTCCAACATTGTTAATTTCCCCTTTTACTCATCTTAGAAAATTTGATGGATATGAGGTGATGTCTCAGAGTAATTTTAATTTGCATTTCTCTAATCAATGATTTGGAGTATTTTTTTCCTATTATGATGAGAGAGAGAGAGAGAGAGAGAGAGAGAGAGAGAGAGAGAGAGAGAGAGAGAGAGAGAGAGAGAGAGAGATTGATTTAATTTCTTCAATTGAAAATTGTCTATTCTTTTCTTTTGACCATTTATCAATTGGGAGATGACTTGTAACCTTATAAATTTGATGCAATTCTCTCTATATTTTAGAAATGAGACCTTTATCAGAACTCTTAGTTGTGAAGATTGTTTCCTAGCTTTCTGCTTTCCTTCTGCTTTTGACCACATTGATTTTATTAGTGCAAAAAAATTTTCATTTTATGTAGTCAAAATCATTCATTTTGCAATTTATAATATACTCTAATTCCTACATAGTCATAAATTTGTCCCCTTTACATAGATCTGAAATATAGAGTATTTCTTGATCTATTAATTTATCTATGGTATTATATTTTATGACTAAATCTTATAACCATTTTGATCTTATTTTAGCATAGGATATGAGATATAGGTCTATGCCTAGTTTTGGTCATATAATTTTCCAGTTTTCCCAATAATTTTTGTCAAATAGTGAGTTCTTATCCTAGAAGCTAATGTCTTTGGGTTGTCAAACAGTAGATTTCTGTATTTATTTACTACTATTTCTTTTGAATTTAACCTAATCCACTGATCCATTACTCTATTTCTTAACCAGTACCAGGACATTTTGATGACTGCTACTTTATAGTATAATTTAAGATCTGGTAGAGCTGCATCAACTTCCTTTATATTTTTTTTCATCAACTTCCTTAATATTCTTGACCTTTTGTTGCTTCAGATGAATTTTGTTACCATTCTTTCTAGCTTGGTAAAACAATTATTTGGTAGTTTGGTGGTATAGCACTAAATAAATAATTTAGTTTGTGTAGATTGTCATATTAGCTTGACCTAACCATGGGCAATTGCCCTTTTCCAATTTTTTAGATCTGACTTTATTTGGATGAGAAGTGCTTCATAATTGTGACCATAAAGTCACTGGGTTTGTCTTGGGAGGTTGATTCCCAAGTACTTAATGTTGTCTACAGTTACTTTGAATGTAATTTCTCTTTCTACCTTTTACTCTTGGGCTTTATTGTTCAGATATAGAAATGCTGATGATTTATGTGTTTATTTTATATTCTGCTCCTTTGTGGAATTTGTTTTTTAGATGATTTTCTAGGGTTCTCAAAATATACCATCATATCACCTGCACTGAATGAAAGTTTTACTTCCTCAATGCCATTTCTGATTCCTTCAGTTTCTTTTATTCCCTTATTGCCACAGCTAGCATTTCTAAAATTATATTGAATAGTAATGGTGATAATTGACATTCTTGTTTCAGCCCTAATTTTATTGAAAATGCTCTGAGTTTATTTCCATTACATATAATATCTGTTGATAGTTTTAGATATATACTTTTTTATTATTTTAAGGGAAACTCCATTTATTCATAAACTTTATGGTGTTTTTTTAATAAGAATGCATGTTGTATTTTATTAAAGACTTTTTCAGCATCTGTTAAGTTAATCATGATTTCTGTTAGTTTTGCAACTGATATGTTCAATTATGCTGTATGTTTTCCTGATATTGAACCATCCCTACCTACCTGGTATAAATCCTCCCCCCATCATGATGTATTATCCTAGTAATAACTTGCTGCAATCTCTTTGCTAAAATTTTATTTAAGATTTTTGCATCAATGTTCTAAATTTGAAAATGGAAAGTGCACAATTTTTTGAACATCATAAAAAACAGTAGACCTGAAAAATGAACAGCTTTTATAAAAGAACTCAATACCATACCTAAATAGCAGCCCTAAGTGAAGTAAGATGGGCAAATGAATACTAGATTGCCAGAAATGAAGTTACATATACTATCAAAGAAACTGTCATTTAAAAGACTATTTTTTATAAGGAAAAGAGACAGACAGGATCTGAGAATGCAGAAGGTGCAGCATGATGGACTGATCATAGACTTATTCTCTCCGAGAGAAACATTTACATTCAATAAAAGACAAGACAACTATCAGAAGACTTACTGACACCAGATTAGAGTGTCTCGCCGAGCCTGAACAATTTGTTGTCTCAGCTTTCCCTCCATATTAACAATAAACTGTTGACAATAGTGGAGCAAATAAAGAGAGGATAGCTTTCAAAGATTTAATGTACAGAGACATTTACTCATCTCATTCAGAAAACCCACAAACATCAAGAATGGTTTGAAGAAAATTATGAGGAAGTTCCAAAACAAAAAAAAAAAATGAAAACATCACATGATTTACCAGCAGAATAGTTTTTCCATCTCTAAGAAGGCAGCATTTACATTTAAGTAAAGCACCAAAATAAAGCACCAAAAGTAAAGTGCAAGCAAAGCTTAGAGATTGATTTGTAAGAAGACTTGACTCTGTAAGAAGACAAATAAAATTGTTTTATGCTAATAGCAATGATCCAAAGTGATTGTTATGATACACTGATGGCTATTATTTATCCACCAAAGACCTTTGGTATGTCTCAACTTTTCAGTGCTGATGAAACCATGACCCTGATCCTGGAGATAAGGGCTGAACACTCCCATAGTCTTCTCAACAGATCATCAGGAATCAGTGCTGATCCCATTGACCCTTTACATCAGGTTGAAGTAAATCTCATTCTAGCTGAACTTCAAACTGAAGATGTAGTTTTGAATATCATGAGACTCCAGTGTATCTATCCTAGCTGAGATTTGTAAGTTAGGGCATTCACTGCTCATACAAAACTTTATGGAAATTTTCTAGGTTTTATGACAATATTAGATTATCACCCAGGAATTCAAGGATATCTCCATTTCACATCTCTAATAAAGGAAGAGGAAATATGCTGTCCTGTAAGTATCATAGGAGAGTCTGTCTTTTAATCATTGCCAGCAAGATTCTTGCCAGAGTCCTCTTTAATTGACTGATCTTTCAAGTAGAATATGGATATCTGTGGAGAGCCAGTGTGGCTTCAGAAAAGACTGAGGGTCTCAGACACTTAATAATTACCTAGCTGTGTGGCCTTGGGCAAGCCACTTAACCCCATTTGCCTTGCAAAAACCTAAAGAAAAGACTGAGAAATGGTCAATAAAATATTTTCTTCCAGACCACTCCAGGAGAAATACCAGGAGCAGAACAGAAGTCTGTATACAGTATTCTTTAATCTAACAAAGATCTTGATACTTTCAACAATGAGGGTCTGTTGAAGATTATCACAAAATCTGATTGCCCAGTGAAATTCATTGGTACTGTATGGTAATTCCATAATATCATGCTTTCCTGGGTTCTGCCTTTGCATTTCCCCATTCATCAGTGGAGTTAATCAGGGTTTTGTGTTTGCTTCCAATGCTTTACAACACGATGTTTTCTGTGATGCTGTTAGATGCCTTCCAGAAAGATAAAACTGATATCAAGACAAGGTCCCACCTAAAGACAAATTATTTTACTCAAAAAGGCTATAAGCCAAGACTAAAGGGCAGGAAGAATTGGTGAGTGACTTTTTGTTTGCAGAAGATTGTGCAATCATTGTAGCCTTTGAGACTGAGATGCTGCTTGTTCTATTTTTGGCCTAACAATTAACACAAAGAAAACACAACTTTCCATACATGGAACAAATATGATAATTCAGATGAATGCTGAGGAGGGTATAGTAAAATAGAACTATCACTTCCTGGATACCTAATACTCCCCAAATTCTATTTAGTATTTTATAGCTGCCATGTCACATTATTGACTCATATTAAGCTTGCAATCTACCAAAAAATCTCATACACTATAAGTTTTATCTATCCATACTCTACTTGTAAAGCTGATTACATTTTCCCATGTGCAAAGTTTTATATTTATCATTGAATATTTCATCACAGGTGTTTTGTACAGTGGCAGTAAGAACTCAATACTTGTGAATTGATTGACTGATGCCATTAAATTCAGTTTACAACAATAACTTGCCAAATTCTTTTGAATCCTGATTCTCTTGTCCAGTATTTTAAGCTATCCCTTTTAACTCTGTGTCATCTGAAGATTTGAAGAAAATTTCATTTATGTCTTTATTCAAGTCAATGATAAAAATGTTAAATAACACAAGGCAAAATACAAAACATAAGTTATCCCATTAGAGACCTCTGGTCATATTGCAATGAAGCATTCAGTAAGAAATATTTGTTAGATTTGGACTTCTGACCAGTTATGAATTCATATGAATATATCAGCCTCTGATCAACTTCTAGAGTGGCATGAAATATTTTTTTCCAAAAGCTTTGAAAATTCGTTCTAAAACTACACTTTCTAAACTACCAATTTAGTAATTCTACCTAAAAAGGAAATCATATTATTTTGTCATTGCAGGTTTATGCTAGGATGAATGCTAAATAGCTTTGTAATTGCAGTTTCTCTTTCTAGATATAACCAAAACATCTCTTGAATATCCTATTCTATAATTTCCCCCAAGTCTCAAACATAAGCTCACTTACCTATCAGGATGTTGTGAGATAGACAAAAGCAGATGTCCAATTTATTCATATCCTGTAGATGGAGAAACTGAAACTAACAGAGATAAAACTTATTTCCAATATCATATGATGTTGAGAAGTCTACTGTTTTATCTTCCACAGCTAAGTTGTGTAGTGGATAGAGCACTGACTTGGCAGTCAGAAGAACCTGATTCAATCCACCCTTAGATACCTGCTATATATGTGACACTGGACAAGTGACACTTAACTCACACTTGCCTCAAAAAAAGTATTTGTTATTTATTAACATTAAAATACTTTAAGATCTCTAGTTCAGGGGCAGCTAAGTGGTGCAGTGGATAAAGCACCGGCCCTGGAGTCAGGAGTACCTGGGTTCAAATCCAGTCTCAGACACTTAATAATTACCTAGTTGTGTGGCCTTGGGCAAGCCACTTAACCCCATTGCCTTGCAAAAAAAAAAACCCTAAAAAACAAAGATCCCTAGTTTAAAAATTAGGAAACAGAGTTATAATCATAATCATTTCCCTCTCTAAGTGACTTTGGACAAGTCACTATGTACCTCCATCTCTTAGTTTCATCATCAGGAAAATGAGGCAATTGGATTAGTGATTTTAAAGTAATTTAAAGCTTTCATATTCTAAACTCTGATAATAATAATTATTATTATTACTAAATTTTTATAGCATTTACTATGTTCTAGGTGCTGTTCTGTCTTTTGACAAAAATTGTCTCATTTTGTCCTCATAACAACACTATAATGTAAGTCTTATTATTATCATCCAGATTTAATCTACAATTAAAATGAGACAAACATCTCATCACCAGGAAACTCATCATCATGAAAATTGCTTCATTTTTTCCACTCATATTTCATCAGTATCTTCAGCTGCTACTTCCTCTTTGATTGGAGGAGTAGAGTGTAAAGCAAAAAAAAAAAAAAAACAAACAAACAAAAACCAAACAAACCCTCTTATAACATCACTTTTTAGCCACCAGATAATCTGCTTGCTTTTAATTACACTGGCATCTTCATTATCCCACTGTGCAAGATATTCTCTGGCTCTATCCCACAAATTTTTCAGCTTCTTTTTTATATTGTAGTCACCCAATAGATTGTAAGTTCCTTGAGGACAAGGCGTGTCTTTCCTTTTCTAATTAGTATCTTCAGAGTTTAGCACAGTGCCTAACAATATGAGACATTTAATCAATTTTTGTTATTACACAATAATATTCATAACATAATTCATTCAACTATTCTGTAATCAATGAAAAGCCACTTATTTTTCAGGATTTTTTTGTTTGTTTTGTTTTGATTTTTCTTGGTATAAGGCCCCCACCTTTTCTTAACGCCAAGTTGAAATGTTTATGCTTGCAATTCAGATATGGAAACTAAACCCAAAATCACTAAGGATGCTTTTAGGCTTTCCTTTTCTCAACTGAGACTGACTTTTAATTGATATTGACCCATCAACAAAGGAACAATAAACAGATGATTAACACCTATGATGTCATAATGGGCAATGGAGAAACATTAATTTTCATTCTTTATTCATTAATTATAGCCCGGGTTGAAAATGCTGTGCAGCCCTCTCTAATTAAATTTAGGAAATGCTTTGAAATATGAACTAATTAAAATTAATATTTATGAATATATGTAACAATAAACATTCATTGTTTCATCTTATTTTTTTAAATAAAAAAGCAAAGAAAGTTTCCTAGGACTATACCATTACATTAATCCAGTGAAATCTGAGATTTTAAAATTCATTGGTTTTTTCGGAAAGCCAGCCAAGACTGGCCTTATCTCCATAGACAATGTGAAAATGAAAATTGAGGAAATCTTTCATATAATAAACACTTAATAAGCACAGACTATAGAACACCCTGCTAGACATTGTGGAGATACAGGAACAGATAAAACACTTTTCCTGGTTTTACAGGGTTTATGGTGTGATATGGAAGGTAAGTTTATGTGGATTCACCTTCTAGTCGGCAAATGGCAAATCATTCATGACCTTTTATTGCCCATGTCCACTAAAAAATTCATATGATTCTAGAGGCCTTCTTTTAGCATATTATGGTTACTATGAAAAATTGTGCTATTAACCCTCACTCTTACTTGATAAATAGGTCACTTTTACTTCTTGATTGAACATTTCTGGGAAAATTGTAATATACTTATTCCCAGCAAGTCCTTTGGATACCCTGAAAATTTGATTTTTCAGAGATTATACTATGTTCAGGGTAGCATAATGGTCAAAGATGTCAATTGTCTTTGACAAAATCTTTGCTTACCTGCTTATTTCAATGGTACTACAATGTTGGTAAAACAATTTTTTCATAATAACTCTATCCAGTAGCAAGTTCAGGTACTGTTTTCCTACATTTTACAGATGAAGAAACTGGGGCTTAGAGAGGTGATGTCACCTCCCTGCAGTCTCAAAAATATTTAGTGTTAGAGTTGGCTTCAAGTCAAGGTCTCTCTCTCTAGACTCTAAGAACATTATTCTTTTTTTTGTCAATCAGTAAACATTTATTAAGCACTCTGTCCTAACCACTGAGAATACAAAAAAAGGAGCAAAAGACAGTCCCTGCCCTCAAGAAGTTTAAAATCTTTTTTGTTGTTTTTTAAATTAATTTATCATTACAACTACACTAAGTACATTATTCTTGACACACATGTCTGTCAATGCTGCCATTCTCTCATTAATATCATTCAATAATCAATTCAAGTTTTATTTTGACAGTGTTCTTGAAAAATCTGTCATGGCACCATGAGTAAAATATGTCATATGGATACAGAGAGAGATTACCATTTCTTAAAACTCTAATGCTCCACCAGTGCTTAAAACTGTTGGTGATGAAAATGCTTTGATGTAGGAATTAAAAATTGGAACAAGGTTAGATGATATCATTCAGATATGCAGTACTAGGTTGGGTCTAATATCAAAACTTCATCTGTATTCACTCTCTGTATTCTGCTTCAGAGTCTGTAAATAGGCATAATGCACTCATAGAGCACACACACATGAATTGGCCGTTACCCTTGTTAAGGATAATTACATGGGATGGAACCCTAATCTTCCAAATTTCTTCCTTCTTTGCTTTCCCTTTAGGGAAATTATATCAGGATCCGGGATCCTTCTGCATGTTTCATTATGCAGCCCTCTCCTTCTACAGCAGGGTTTGTCACTTCATTTAGGTGAGAAGCCCAGGCTGGTTGTGCTTCATTCCCCTCTTAGGCATCTTTCTGAGTTTGGATATTGCAGATTCCTTCTTTCTCCCCCCAACCCCAACCATTTTAGCTCTCTTATATGTATTGTCAACTCCCATTAGACTGTAACTTCTGTGGTAAGAGGGACTATATTTCATTTTCCTTTTATTTGCATCCCTAGCTCTTAGCACAGTCTTACATATAATAATGTTTGTTTGTTTTTTTTTGTCTACCTTACTGCTTTCAACTCTCCCCAATCTCTTTACATTTTGGCACTGGGATTTCATCAATGTGAGTAACTCCTTCCAAAGACAATGATCAGCAACTCTTTTATAACTTATAGTCCTAGATATGTAGCTGGGGACACTGAGATATCTTTCTGGTGGTCACAGAACCAATATGATGCAAATATGCTATCGATATAAATATTCATTTGTCTCTGAAGTGGACCAATGACTCAACATCTAAATAACACACAATGAAAGACCTTATTAGTAGGAGTTTTATTTATACCTTCTGGTATAGGCTATGCATGTAAGTGGTTAATTATTCATGAGCATTTTTCAAAGGACTGTGTTTGGGAGGTGTTTTTCAATCTCTTTATTTGCCAAGAAGACAGTTGTGAAACTGATATTTCTTGCTTAATTATTGATGGTCCATTGATTTGTTTGCTCTTAGGAGTAGAGACAAGACATTCTATCAAAAAAGTAGAAGTGAAGATGTCAGAGAAGGAACTTGTACTTTAAATATATAGAAAGGCAATTGATCATACTTGTACTTTTAGTCATGATCCTTGCTTTTTTATTTCAAAAACAAAATAAGACAAAAAATTATAATAAAAAGATAAGGAGAATTGAAAATTATAAAATTTAAACTTATAAGTTTACTCTTCTACTCTAAAATCTTTTTTTCCCTTTTAAACTCAAGCATTACTCTCTTTAGAAAAAAACTCCCTTTGATTGCCACAATTAGGACTTAAATTAACATGCTCTTTAAAAACTGAGTTTCTAAATGCATTTAGCAAAACCTACAAATTTACTTTCTGTATTTTGCTCTGTTTTGAAAAGTTTATTGGGCAAATCTGACTGTGTCACTCCTGAATTAAAAAAAATCTTCAATGGCCTTCTATTGAATTTAATAAAACTCTATGTAATGAATAAGCAGGTAGTTTATGCTCTATTCAACAGACTGCTAGGCACCAGGGAGACACAGTCATAATACCCTTAACCTTACATTTTAATTCCTCCACTATCTAGCTCAAATCTAATTTTTTGTCTTTGTCTATTTTATTATTTTCAGACTCCTTTCCCGTCAGACTTGACTGCTTTTCTTTCTTTCTTTCTTTCTTTCTTTCTTTCTTTCTTTCTTTCTTTCTTTCTTTCTTTCTTTCTTTCTTTCTTTCTTTCTTTCTTTTTTCTTTATTTCCTTCCTTCCTTCTTTCTTTCCTTCTTTCTTTCTTTTATTTAATGAGGGATAGATAGACAAGTTTATTACTCCTTTTCCAAGTGACCTGATTTCCAGAAACTATCAACTTAATCGAGGATAGATAAAGACTTCTAAAGGGAAAACCAAGCAAGGGTGGTGACCTGGGATGGATTAGAGAAAGTTTACCTCAGAAATAGTTGAGAACATCTTGTAACTTGGCCAACATTTTGTTTTCTCAATATTCTTTGTGTGCCTCAGTTTCCAGGGGCCAGATGGTTCTAGTTACAGAGTACTTAATATAGTCTCTATCAGCACAAAGACAACATAGAGGAAATTAGCTTTCTCAGACTGAGACAAAAACAAATTATATAATGGGCTTTTTGTGGGTAGAAAGTCGCCATGAGGAAGGTGTGCCATTTTGTTAAGATATCTTAATTAAAAAAATACACTTTAATCACTCTGGACTAAGTATTCATGAGCCATTTAGAACAATTTTGGTGCTTGCCTGTGATATTAACATAAATCTCTTTTCCTGGTATTTTCCCAGAAGAACACAAGAAAATAATGCATGCAAATGGTTTGAATTCAAGCCCACTTTCTTGGTGTTCTTCGAGGGAAAATACATCAGAGATTCCTGGGAAGACTGACTGGATACTTTTGTTTCTTCATATCTCCTTTATGTATGAATAGTCCTTCATGTTTGCCTCTTATAAAATTCAATGGGAAGCACTCTCCTGTCTCTGTCTCTGCCTGTCTCTGTCTCTGTCTCTGTCTCTGTCTCTCTCTCTCTCTCTCTCTCTCTCTCTCTCTCTCTCTATCTATCTATCTCTCCCTCTCTCTGTCTCTCTCTCTCTCTCTCTCTCTCTCTCTCTCTCTCTCTCTCTCTCTGTGTCTTTCTATCTCTGTCTGATTCTGTGTGTGTATCTCATTCTCCTCTCTGTCTCTCTGTCTCCTTCTCTCTTTCCTTTTTGTCAGTCTCTTTCTCTGTTGTCTTTCTTCCTCTCTCTCTCCCCTCCCTCCTTTCAACTTGTTTTACTTTATATATACTCAGTTACTTATGTGTACAGAATATAGCTTGCACCTTCCCACCTTGCTCCAGCAGAATATAATGTGGTTGTTTGTCCTTCATTTTTGAAGAGAACTATAACATCATGGAAGTGATGTCATGACACGCAAGTGAATTGAATTTAAGTGAGGTAGGACAGTACACTTTTTCCTCCAGAGTCATCTGAGTCCAGTGACCAATCATGAATCAAGACAACTGGAGATGACTCTGCATGCAGTGGGAGACCTTAGTCTTTTTAGACAAAGGTCTTTAATAGATCTCATGCAATGCATATTCTGTGATTAAGACTAGGTAAAAGAAATGAAGCAAAGAATGACCTCTTTTACCTACTCAAAAAAAATCTGAAAGGGGAAGACAGTTTCTGGCCAAGATTTCTGTCCAAAAGGGAAACAATTGCTATTTGTAATAATGAAGCAGGCTTTGGCTTGTGTCCTATTGCTGACCAATCAATGTGGGCCAGAGTAATTTGTGACTGATAAACCACAATATATCTTGCCAGGTTTCAGTGAACAAAATTTACATTCCTTTGGGCAGAGCACTTACAGGTAAACTCGTGTTACTCTATGTGAGTTCCTGGATGGAAGAGGCTAAATCATTATTGTCATTGTCTCTGGCATATCATCTATCATAGTGCCAGGAATATAATAAACACACAATGAATGCTTACTGATATGCAATTGACTTTCTAGATAAAGAAACTCCTGCTACCCATACAGACTTCTTAGTGAGTTCTCTGAGAGCCTTAGGTCTCACAGTTAAAGTCAGGATTTCACTGGAGATTTTCCTGGATTCAATTCTCTGTCCACTATGCAATAATTATCTTGGTGCAATGTATTCTCCTAATAAATATTAGTCGATTGATTCCTTTAAGACTCAATTCAGATTCCCCCCTGCTCCCTCTCCATTACCTTCCAAGAGTTTTCCTTTTACAACCTCTTACATTTTTTATTCCTTTCTTCTTGCTTTTGAATTATGCATTGCATCATTATCTGTATCTATATCTTATTTCTTGTCTATAAACATTTTCAAAGCAGGGAATGATACTATATTCACACTATTATTACCCAAAATAGCCTTCAAAAAATAAACCTTCAATATGTGTTTGTTGAATACAGTGTTCTCCTTTCCTCTGTAACCTTCTGGGTTCTAGGCTACTCTTCAAAGCCTAACTATAAAGTGTCACATATTCCAGAAAGCCTTCACAGCATCCTCTAATAATGACTTCTTAGCACTCATATAGTCCTTTGTTTTACACATACCTCACCCTCCTCTCATGTATGTATTTTTTCCCCTAAATTGCTGTGATTGTGTTAACTCTTACTAGATTATTTGTTCTCTAAGGGCAGTGACTCAGTTTTATAAAAGCTTTTATCTTGTTCTGGGCTTGTGACAGTACTTTGCACCACAGCAGATGAGTAAGAAATGCTGTGATGCTGTGTCTGTTGTATTGAATTGAATGCATTGACTGATTAAATGTAGAAATCTTTAATATCTAAATGTTGCTCTCTGACAGAATGTACAACACTATAGTTGTGGAATGCTTGGAGAGAGGAATTGAAATGGTGATAATTCAGGAGAAGCTGCAAAGTAATTTCCTGGACTGAGAGTGAAATTAAAAAATGGTGGGCAATGATGGGCCAGTGAGCTGATTTCTTTGGTAAGCTATTCCATGACTTTTCTCTTAAGCAATTAGGTAATTACACTGTCCACCCCCCACAAAAAAGAATAAAATATTTTGGGTATGCATTTTTAAAAATTTTTACATTAATTTAACTATGTACATGCTATATTCCTTGAAAATGGTATAAATATCCTAATGGAAAGCATTCTTTTGGTGAGGAGGACTTAGGGATTGGAGCATAATATTTTCTATTATGATCCCTGAAACATCATAGGTACTTGATACATTCTTGCTGAACTGAAGAATTGAAGGTTATTAGTCTTTTAGTACTTTGGGCAGTACAGTGGAGAGAGCTCTTTGTATTAATATTCAACATTGCTAAGAGTTTCAGATTAGTGAAAGATGCAGATATTTGAGGAAATATGAATGAACAAAACCTCACATTGTTTTTGTGTCATACCCCTCTGAAGTGTTCAAAAGTCTGAGACCGAAGAAAATATGGTCTGGGGAAGTGGAAGTTAATCTTTTGTCACATAGTCATGCACACTATTCGCTAGATGGGGAGGCAGTCTGAGTCAGATTTAGAACAAAGACAAAAAGGGAGGCAAAATGAGTCAGTGTGATACGACAGTCACAAAATCTAATGTAACTTTATGAGAGACATATTGTCAAGAAAGAGGAAGGTGATTGTATTCTGCATTCTGCCTTTGGAAAGGACATTGATAAGCTAGAAAGTATTGGTAGGAGAAAGTAAGATGGTGAAGAAATATGATACTCCATCATATATTTTAGGGTTATAAGAGCCTGAGTGAAAAACCCTATGTTTAGTTTATTTGAACTGAGAAGAATGATCATTTTTTATCAAATTTGAGATCCATAGTTTAGTCAAAGACGTTTTCTGGCTTCAGCACGGGATATAGTAGAATCCTACTAAATATAAAATGTTTTAATTTCTTTGGTTCCACTTCCATTTAATGACACCCAGATAAATAGATAATCCACACCTAAATGAACCAAGTCAAACTTATAATTAGAAACTGCCTGAGGAACAGTGTATAGAAAGAAATGAATGAAATAATCTCCTATCATCAATGAGTTTGCATTCTTCCAGGATAAATAGGCAAATATTTTCCATACAATCCCTCCTTAGATGGTCAAGGAGCATTAGTCCTTGAGCATAACTCAGATTGGTTCAAATTTTTGAAGCTTTTGATTTTAGAAGAAATTCCCGGAAATGGCGAATATGTGTGGAAGAACTGCAGAAAAGCTGCAGGAAATGATCAAAGATAGGGAGTATTGAACCCCTAAGCTTCTCCTGTTCCAAGAAGGATAAAAGAATTCAAACATGAGCTACTCTACTTGGACTGTGAAATAATTTTAGGATGTTGGTCAAATGCAGTGACCAATGCTAGCACATAGGGCTGAGAACAATTTGAATGAATTTCATTCAGAACTGATCAGAGGGGCAGCTAGGTGGTGCAGTAGATAGAGCACTGGCCCTGGAGTCAGGAGAACCTGAGTTCAAATTCGACCTCTGAAACTTAATAATTACCTAGCTGTATGACATTGGGCAAGTCACTTAATTACATTACCTTGGGAACACCCCCCCCCCAAAAAAAAAAAAAAACAAATCACATAACTGATCAGAGCACTTGGAGAATATTCCTTTAAAAAAAAGCATAAAAAAGCTGGAAATAACACCAAAATAGGAGATGGTGTGGATATGTATGAGTAGAGGAATGAGAAAAGAACTCATTACAATGTAGATTGTGCAAACACTACTTCATTTGAAGGCTGACCTGTAGAAGTAGGTATTAAATTTCTTTTTGTCCTTAAAGAGAAGATGAATACTATGCAATACATATCAGAGTGACATGAATCTAATGGTAGCATCTAAGTGAGAAGCTCCATGACCAACCTTACTGAGGTGAATTGAATAATTAAGCCTCTTTGAAGAGGATGAGCATTTCAGAGAGGCATGCTTTTGTTCAACCTAACATTAAATCTGTCCCAAAGTAAAGTAAACGGATGCTTCAGAAAAGTAGCCACTTCTCCTTCACTGAATGTGTTTAAGCAGAAGTTGAATTGTCACTTGTCTAAGATGTTGTAGACTTATGAGTTGAGTAGTCACAACCACAGAGATTCTAAAACTCATTTACCAGCACCTCATCCCCATCCTCAACATATGTGAACTTACATTATTGAGCACTTGTTGTGAAGTATAAGGGCTATACTTAAGAGAATAGAAACATGAATAAAACTAATCTTGAGTGAACATACATTCATTTTGAAATGAGGTTGTTTATTCAAATTTATATTTTAATTGAATATTTCAATTTCCAATAAATATTATACAACTTTGAACACATTATTAAAAGGAAAAAGGTAGAGAAGAAAAATATAGAATATTATCAGAGGAGAGGTAGCTCACTTATAGATGGTAGGATAATGGAGGATCAAGGCCTTAGGTTTCATGGAGTGGGTGATACCTAATCTAGTATTTGAAGGATGAATGTGATTTTTAGAAGGAAAGATGAGGTGACACGTGGAGCAGGGCATTACAGTTGGAAGGAAGAGAAAGATGTACTACTTAGAGTCCAGAAAGCTGAGAGTACTTGCAGGAAAATGGATTAATTGTGAAATGCTTCTGCATACAATATTACCAACATTTACCATTTTCTTCTTCCACCCTCAGTCACAAAATGATATAATAGTGGTTTACATTTTTATTATTATTATTAATATTACATAGAACAGTTATAGCTGTTCTAATAAAAAAAGGATGCACTAGCCTTGTAATAGCTCTTTTTGGGAGGACATAAAGCCTCTCCTTGAAACTTCAGGGCAATGCATTTGCATGTGCATTTTATTGATTTAATTAGCAATTTACTCCTGCCTTCATCAAAGGTAATGGAAATGATGATGATGAAGATAATAATAGTAATATCTTGCAGGTACACATCATCTTATAGCTTTCAATGAGTTTCCAATCCCATTATCTCACTTGATTCTCATATTACCTATGGTGTAAATGGAGACTAAATTATCACTAATCCCCCCCCCCAACTTTGTCAGATGAGGAAACTGAGGTTTAAGTTTAAGTTTGCTGCAATCCAAACTCACACAGCTATTGATAGAGCAGGGATTAGACATTAACAAGATGACTCAGTAGTTAGAGTGCTAGACCTGGAGTCAAAAAAAAAACTGTAGATCAAATCAGACATCAGGTCTTTACTTAGCTCTGTGATCTTAGCCAAATCAATTAACTAATTTGCCTCAGTTTCTTCAACTGTAATGGGGGGATGATAATAGAATCTACCTTCTATCTTTGTTGTGAGGATCAAGAAAGATAATACTTGAAAAGAACCTAACAATGTGTAATTTATAGTAGCTCTTATGAAAACCTGTTTTCCTTTTCCTTTGTCCTTTTATTGCTTTGTTCCTTCGTTCCTTCATTCCTTCCTTCCCTACATTTTAGTTTGTTTAAACAGGTGGTTTCGCTGATTTTTAGGCTTATTTAGTTGGTATTGGTATGTTCATTTCCCTGATAATGTTTCTGCAAATAATAAATAGACTCCCCACTGCGCTTCTGTAATGAAATGGGTCCTGTTCTGTGAGCCACTGGATTCATATTCTAGTCCTGGTTCTTTGTAAGCCTAGGAAAGTCATTCTACCTCCATGAGCCTTGGTTGACCCTAGACTGTCACAGATTATAATCCTCTCATTTTTTAATGTTTTATGGGTTACTGATTCATTCATTCCCCCAAAAAGATTTTACCTCACTTGCAAAACCTTTTAATTGAAGCATTTTAATCTTGGGAGAATCTGTAAGAATTTGTATTCTACTGATGTAAGCCAGAATCCAGGTTTACATCCATACCTTGATTACAGTAAGTGCCTAGTAAATGTCCATTTCAGAAGAAGATATCAGACAACATAAGCTGATACCTACTCTGCCCTATGTGCAAGGATAACTCTGCTTATTAAGAAAGGATTATTATTCCAATCTCTTAACTTTTATAACCAATTATAATTCAAAAGCACATTCATATACATATTTCCTCCTCAGTAGAACCCTGGGAAACAAGTTTATAGAGAATTTTCCTTCTATTTTACTGGGGTTTAGGAAAGCATTTTTTTGGCATGGTTGTATAGTTCATAAGTAAAAACAAAACTTGATTTGACCTAGTTTTGATGAACTTACGTGATTTCTCTTTGTAATACACTAGATATTTATTATATGGTTACTAGCATTCTGATCCAGGTAACCCTTTCATAGCATAAAGTATCATGAATCTGTCTATTTTTTCCAAAGGAGGATATCTAACTTAAGAATTCCTTAATGTTCTGAATCCAAAGAATACTATCCCATTTGCTGAAGGAAAAAATGGCAGCAAGTAGAACTAAGCAACCAGAGAAGATGCTACTCCAACTTTAGTATCTTCTCATATTTCCTAATCATAAGAAGTACTGTACTAAAAAATAAATGGAATCAGCAACATCATCTTAACTGTGGGTTCACCTCACTGCTTCTAAACCTTAATTAAACCTAATTTGTAAATCTTAATTGAACCACATGTGTAGGCATTAATGAAGCAGTAAAATAACATGGCTCTGACAATAAGGGAACAAGAATACTGAATGCATATATTCTAGAGACATGCACTGGTGTGGGCTTCATTGGAGGGTAATGGGAAAGGAGATAAACAATTAATCTCATTAATTGCAATCAAAGGGGGGGAAAGTAGAAACTGTTTGCCTAGAGAAATAGGTTTTGCTAGGCTACCTTGAAAATAGAGACAACAGTAATGATGTGGCTGGATAAGAAAAAGAAAACATCTGAAAAATTTTGCTGGAGTATCCTCTGCTCTCCTTCTCTTTAGTAATGCCGCTGTGTTTCCTATCCATCTATCAAATTCCACCCATCTTTTAGTAATCAATGATCAAACATTTATTAAATGCCTTTTAGATGGCTAGCATTGTACTAATCTTTGAGGGATACAAAATGAAGCAAGTGATAGTCCTTTCCTCAAGGAATTTATAATCTAATGGGGGGGGGAGACAGCATACCAACAAATACATACAACCAAGTTATATATGCATGATAAATTGGAAATAACAGAATAAAGGAACTAAGAATGGATAAGGAAAGCTTTCCATAGAAGGTAGGATTTTATATGAGACTTATAGGAAGCAAAGAAAACCAGTCATTGGAGTGCAGGAGGAAGACCAATCCTATTTTGGTGGGCAGCCAGAGAAAATGCCCAAGTTTGGGAAATATAGTGTCTTTTTTCATTGAACATCCAAGAGATTAGTGTCAATAGATGTAAGAATTCATGTTATGAAGAATATGTAAAAAATTCCAGAGGGGGAGGCTAGGTTATATAGGATTTTATAATTAGTGATAGAAAATCAGTCAAGTTTATTGAGATGGGTTAGGGAGATAATGGGAATCCGTGATATGTTTAGACTTATGCCATATAAAAATCAATTAATTGATTAAAAGGAGATTGGGTTAGAGTGGGGAGAAAATTGTGACAGACAGACCAATCATCAATAATTCAGTAGTCTCCCATCATCTCCCAAGAGATGATGAAGGCCTTCACTAGAGTTATGGCAATGTAAGAAGAGAGAAGGTGCCAAAAGATGTTGAAAACTGACCCTTGCCACAGGTTGAAGATGGGTTATAAGAGACAAAAAGAGTTCAGAATGACTCCTAGTTGGGAGTCCAAGGAACTGGGAGGATGATATTCACCTTTCTCAGTTGGTTCTTGTCCTTTATTATTTAAGAAGACCAAAATTATATCATTGTGCTTGAGAAAAATTACAGTGTGTATGACTGAGGCTGATCAGATCAGAAGCATGGAATTCTCTACCACAAGTTGGGCACAAATCATCCATGTGAACACCTGGGCTGGATACTCTAAACTTAAAGATGTCACATGTCCTTGGAGTTGCTTCAATTCTGCCTCCCTCATAGAGTGCAGCACATTCAATGATGAGGGCATGCTATGCAGGGCGGTCCTGTGCCATTGTTTCCCATGCTGTACAATCAGTTCTAATGTTCTTCAATGACACCTTCAGGGTGTGTCAGTATTACTTATTCTGATCCCCTTGTGAGTGCTTGCCCTGTATGAGTTTTCCATAAAATAGTCTTTTTGGCAAGTGAATGCCTGGCATTCTAACTGGTCCAGCCCTTCATAGTTGCACTTTCTGTAATACTGTTGGAATGCCAAGCAGTTTAGATGAAGAAAGGACCTCAATGTCTGGTATCTTTTCCTGTCAGGTGATTTTCAGAATCTTCCTAAGACAATTTAAATGGAAGTGATTCTGTTTCATGACATGGTGCTGGTAGACTGTTCAGGTTTCACAGGCAGATAGCAATGAGATCAACACAATAGCTCTGTAGTTGGTGGTCAGTCTAATGCCTCTTCTCTCCCATACTTTGTTTCTGAGCTTCCCAAATACTGAGCTAGCTCTGGCAATGCAAGTGTCAACCTCATTTTCAATGTGTACCTCCTTGGAAAGGAGACTTCCAAGGTAAGTTAAATTGTCCACAGTACTCAACACTTCTCCATTTGCTGTAATCAATGGTTCCACAAAAGAATGGTGTGGTGCTGGCTGATGGAACACCTTTGTTTTCTTGGTGTTAATTATTAGACCAAAATGATCACAAGCAAAAGGAGAATCAATCCATACTTTGTCGCATCTCAGCTTCAGAGGCATTGAGGGCACAATCATCTGCAAACAGAAGATCATATACCAATATTCCTTCCACTTTTAGCTTGACTTGTAGCCTTTTCAAAATAAAGAATTTGCCATCTGTGTAGTAGCTGACTTTGAGGCCATAGTTATTCTAATTGAAGGCATTTGATAAAGGCTGAAAGCATTATGTTTAAAAATATGGAAGCAAGGCTACAACCTTGTTTTACTCCTTTGGTGCCTGGGAAGTCTCAAGAGCATCATTGAGGTTAGGAGTCTAAGGAACTGGGAGAATGGTATTAGCCCTTCTCAGTAAAAGAAAGTAGGATGACAGGGGAAAGAGTTTGGGGGAAAAGGTAAGTTTTGTTTTATATATACTGAGTTTAATTTGTCTATTGGACATCCAATGCGAGATGTCTAAAAGACATTTGGAGAGTTGAGATGGGAGGTCAGCAGAGAATTTGAGGAAAGAAAATTATATTTGAGAATCATCAGCTTAGAATCCTATAATTGTCAAAAATATTTATCCTTAGGAACTACCACAATACTTTTACTGTGTTGCATTTGTTAAATTGAATTCAAATTGAATTATATTTTAATTCCATGAAGATGTATTATCTACTATGCACAGTCCTATGAAATAGGCATTTGTGGTTATAAACAACGAGTTTAGCATAGTTTTGACCTCATAGAGTCCAAAATCTACTTTTGCATATATTTCGTTTTTTATTTTATTCATTTTTGGTCATTATCTATGATTTCATTGATGTAAGGAAATCCTAGAAAGACAATTTTCTCTTTCAATGACAATCAGCAAAATTTTTCCAAAAAGGAATATCTGAGGATTGATTACATACATGGCCATTGAGTGTCAGAAGCAGAATTTGATTCAGGTTTTCCTGATCCCATAACTAATACTCTACAGCACTCTACAGACCCCAGTCAAGATCACCCCTCAAGAGGTGGTATTCATGGAATGGTCATAGTAGAACACTCCTAGTCTACTCTTCCTGCTTTCAGTACAGAGCCCATAGACATTATGTAGCAAATCAATACTTGGGAAGATGAGACCCATTAACTACTTAACCCTACCCCCTCACCTAACTTCTCACTTCTAAAAGATTTGACATAGCCAAAAATTTAAAAAGAAGAAGAATTTACTACACCCTATTTTTGAGAACTTTCCATTATATTTGTAGCCTTATAAATCTTTTGTCTACTTCATCAGAATGTGAGCTCCTTGAGAACAGTGGCTATCATGCTTTTCTATGTGTATTCTCAGTACTTAACACAATATTTTGAAGAAAGTAAATTCCTAGTAAATTACTTCCCTTCCCTCCCTTCCATTCTTTCTTTATTTAATCCTTGCTTTCTCCTTTCCTTCCTTTCTCTCTCCTACTCTTCTAAGAACTGGGATGTTGATGGTGCTATTGGAGTTTCATAGATAATTTTAATTCAGAGATTGTGCAAAGGATGGTGGTCTTGAGTGTGGGGGTGGTAAATCTTGTCATATGAAATTATTTTTAGAAATTGAGGCTATTTTGCTCTTGAGAAGAGAAGACCTATTGGGGACAATGATCAATATCTATAAGTATATGATAAACTGTTCCATACAAGAAATATTATATATATATATATATATATGTATATATATATATATATATACATATATATATATATATATATAACATAAGGTGAAAATTTCAAAAAAGATAGCTTTGCTTCCATATACAGCATAGCTTCCTTCCAAAGATCACTGATGAAATATGGAATGGGCTCATCAGAATTCAATTTTCTCTTATTGGACTTCTTAGAAAAGAGGATATATATGATCACCTTTTGCTTTTATAAAGGGAATTATTTTCTCTAGAACTTGGACTAAAGGGCCTTCATAGCTTCTTTTGATTCCATTATTCAAGGGATGGAGGAGTGTGAATCAATGTATTCTTGGTGGAGAGAAAAAAGAACAAGAAAATACATTTCAGAGACTGGCAAGTCTAAGGTTCTTATAGGGAAACTGCTCAATCCAAATGGACCATACCATAAAATGAGTAGCATGTATTATGTAGAAAAGAGTATGTAGAAACACATAAATTGAGAAACATAGCTTATAGCCAATTTGGGGAGGGCTTAGAATTCGAGGCTAAGGAGTTTGAATATCAACTGTTAGGCAATGGAAATGCCTTGAAATTTTTATTTTTATTCATTTAAAAAAAAGTTTTGAACTAGAAAATTACCAGTGAATTACTATGTCCATGTATTACTGATCATCCATTTTCAAACTCAAAATTTTGACTTATTCCCAGAATCTGCTTCATTTATTCTTATTTGGGTGCTGCTGAAGGGAGCTGGAGCAATGATTAAATTTTGTTGAATTGGGTCTTGTGTGTTTATGTGTGTGTGTGTGTGTGTGTGTGTGTGTGTGTGTGTGTGTGTGTGTGGTGGTGGTTTTAATCCTCCTCTCAATGGCCCTTTTCAGTCCTTTTTGTTTTTGTTTTTGTTTTTTTGGCAAGTCAATGGGGTTAAGTGACTTGCCCAAAGTCACACAGCCAGGTAATTATTAAGTGTCCGAGGCCACATTTGATCACAGGTCCTCCTGACTTCAGGGACTGTGCTCTATCCACTGCCCCCTTTTCAGTCCTTTTTGCTGCCTATTCCCTCAAGTCATGCCTCAGTCATGAGTATGCTTCAAGACTCTGTCTTGTACCTTCCCTTTTTCCTTCTAAACTTTATAGCTTAATGCTCTCATCACCATCTATGTTCCCTACTGATGAAGTCATGGAGTCACATTGAATAGTATAGAGATATGATCCTGAGAGAGTAATGGCCATCATCAATCAATGATGAAGCTATTGATCATTTACCTCAAGTTGAAGTCAATCCCTCCCTAGCTGAATTTCCAACTGAAGAAGTTTTGAATGTCATTAGTCTCCTTTCATGTAGTAAAGCATGGGTGCTTATTCTATCCTAGTTGAGATTTCTAAGGTGGGGCATCTGTGGCTCAAATAAAAACTGTCTGAAATTTTCAAGATTATTTGGCATGACAAAGCTATCCCTGAAGGATTCCAAGAATTCCTCCATTGAATATCTCATTAAAGGTAAAGGGAATAGATATCCTGTGAGAACACAGAGGTGTTTCTCTCCTAGTCATCGCTGGCAAGACTTTTTCCCAAGTTCTCCTTAATAGACTGATCATTCCTCTGGAAAATGATCACCTACTGGAGAGTAAATGTGGCTTCAGAAAGGGTCAAGTAACAGTCAACATGGTGTTTGCTGCCCAACAACTGCAGTAAAAATGCCAGGAGTCGAACAGAGGTCTGTATACAATGTGTTGATCTGACCAAGGTCTTTGATACAATCAGTTTTGAGATTTTATGGAAAATTATGTCAAATTTTGATTGCCCAGAAAAGTTCATCTGTATTGAATGTCAATTTCACAACGAAATTCTTGCCCAGGTATCACCATTAGAGTGAAAAAAGGCTATGCCCTTGCTTCCATGCTCTTTATCATGATATTCTCAGCCATGCTGACAAATGACTTCACTGAGGTCAACCAGGTCAGCTACTCCCCAACTTGAAAAGACTATAAGCCAAGACTAAAGTGGAGGGAGTGTTGCTGCATGATTTTCTGTTTGCAGATGACTGAGTACTCCATGCAGCCTCTGAAGCTGAGATGTGCAAAGTATGGATCCATTCTCTGCTGCTATTTTTGATCTAACAATAAATACCAAGAAAGCATAGGTGTTCCATTAGTCCCGCCATGTGGAATCATCAATTACAGAAATGGAGAAGTTTTGAATACTGTGGATAAATTAACTTGGCTTGATAGTGTACTTTCCAGGGAGCGCTACATTGATAATGAGATTGACACATGCTTTGAAACAGCTAGTGCAGTATTTGAGAGGCTCTGAAAGAAAATGTATTAGAGAAAATGTATTAGATTAACTATCAAACAAGCTCTACATAGTTTTTGTGCTGACTTCATTGCTGTATGCCTGTGAAACATGGACATTCTACCAGTGCCATTCCAGGAAACTGAATTACTACCATTTTAATTGGTTTAGAAAGATTCTGCAGATTACTTGGCATGAGAAGATACTGGACATTGAGGTTCTTTCTTGAACCAAACCTCTTTGTATTTCAACACTACTACATGAACTAGCCATGTTATTAAATGCCAAATGCACCTTTGCAAAAAAGATTATTTTTTGAAGAACTCACACAGGGCAAGTGCTCACAGACTGGTCAAAAGTAGTGATACAGGGACACCCTGAATGTCTCTTTTCAGAATTTTGTAATTAAATGGAAGCTAGATGGCTCAGTGGATAGATAGATGGCCCTGGAGTCATGAGGACCTGAGTGCAAATATCACCTCAGACACTTAATAATTACCTAGCTGTGTGGCTAGGTCACTTAACCCCATTGCCTTTCAAAAACAACAAAAAAAATAGTTTTGTAATTAATTGTTGAATTTGGGAGACTTTGGCACAGGACTGTCCAGCCTGATATGCCCTCATCAGAGAGGGTGCTATTCTTTCTGAGCAAGACAAAATGGAAGCAACTCAAAGGAAACATCAGATGTGTAAGTTTAGATTACTCACTCCAGGTGTTCATATGAACTATTTGTGCCCCAACTGTGGTAGAGTATTCTGAGATCATGTTGGTTTGATCAGCCACAGTCAGATGTCTCTAACATAGAGTGATATCATTTTGGTCTTCTTCAATAATGAAGTACAAGAACAACCAATGTGTTCAGTTGTGAGCTCTAGGCAGATGATTTCCTGATCTATATATTCATTCACTACACTCTTCCTGACTTCCAGTCTTGCATAACATTCTATTTCTTAGGCATCTTAATCTGAGTATCTGGTAGAAATCACAACATAAACATGTCCTAAATAGAACTCATTTTTTTAGGTTTTTTTTGCAAGGCAAACGGGGATAAGTGGCTTGCCCAAGGCCACACAGCTAGGTAATTATTAAGTGTCTGAGACCGGATTTGAACCCAGGTACTCCTGACTCCAGGGCCGGTGCTTTATCCACTACACCACCTAGCCACCCCTGATTTCCTTTTTTTAATATTCTCTTTTTTCCTGAACTCTCTCCTTTCAGTTCAGGGCACTCTGCTCTTTATTCTCATTTATCACTCATATCCAATTTTTGGGAAATCTTTTTATTTCTACCTTTACAAAAATCTTTAATTCTACTCAGAGCATTCTTAATTGTTTGTAAATGGTTTAATCTCTTCTTCTAGACTGTAAGGATTTTATGCAACCAAAATGGTTTTTATGGGTTATTTTAGAAGTAATTTAAGGAAGATAAAATGAACTTCATGTCCCTTTTGGTTTTTCCTCTCCATCACCATCCAGTATAACTTTGCTCAATGGAAGTCAGGGAAACTTTTCGATGCTTGCCATTGTAAAAAGCCTTAGACTAAATGAGATGATTTAATTGGATTTATTAATTTAATGCTAATTCACCCAGACAGTGCATGATAATAAGTAAGTGCCAAAATGGATAAGATCACCAATCAAATTAATGAACTAAAAAAGAAAGAAAAAAATAAGAAATACAGAGGTAGACTATTGACTTTTTCAACTTTTTCACTTTTAACTATTAAAGTTTTGGGAGACTGACAAAAAAGTTACTTAAAACTAATGAATTTGTTGCTGTGATTTTTTTTTATTTTCAAATTATAGCAATTTCTGTGACCTTTGCAACTGTACCTTATGTAGATTTGTCCTAGTCCCAATACCTGAATCCCACTTTAACATGAAAAGCATATGACTTTTACATGGACTAGGTCCAAAAGCTAAGAAAATAAACACAAATAAAACAAAACATAAAAGGAATTTTGTTGCAGAAATAAATTCCTTTACAAACAAGTATGAGGGGAATTTATATTTACATGTATTTTCATCCCCAAAGAGCACTTCTGTCAGTTATATTCTAGGTCAAACTTTCAATAATCCTGATAGAAAGTCAGGCATATATTGTTCTCATTTTTTAGGTTGGAAAATTGAGAGTTACAAGTGATGATACATTTCAAGACATCATATTACTACTAAAAATTAAAATAATATTAAGGACTGGGTAAAACAAAATCATATTACTACCAAGAGCACCACAATAAAGATTCAAAATTCAGAACAGTAAAGAAACTTAGAAATTTTTTATTTTTTCTGAAGCTTAAAATTATTTTTCTGTTTTCTTGATTGTTATGCATATCAATGATTCTCAGGGACCTTACACTATCTAATTTTTTATATTTTCCCCAGTGCCTAGCATAGTGCTATACATATAATAACTATTTTTCTTGAGTCCTGAATTATAGCTACAAATTACTCCCATATTTATAAGATGCCACAAATTAAGGTGAGACATATGATGCACTTCTCAGAGGATTCTCTTCCAGCTAATGGTTCTCCAAGTCACACTTTTCAGATTATAGATTAAATGGAATGTTCTAGTCAAGGTAGTATTTTTAAATGGAAGTAGGAGTTATTTTTCACTTGCCTTTAAGATATGATGACACCTATGGTAATTGACTCAGCTTCAAGATTGACCTTTGTTTTTAAAAGTCATGTTCCCTGATAGGAACAATAAAATCCAGGGTCTTAGCTATTAATCATTCACAGAATCCTCCATTGAGATGTGGAAGGGTTTAAAAGCCATCTATTCCAATTTCATCATGTTACAGATGATAAGCTGATATTTGAAGAGGCTAAATTACTTGTCTAAGGTCATCCAGATACTAAGCTTGATTTGAACTTGTTTTCTGTCTTCAGAGGTTATGCATTTATATTGTATCATATAGCTTTCCAATCAACAAACAATTTATTAGGCAAGTATTTTCTTCAAGTTATTTGTCCACACATAAATGAACGTTGTACATGCAATAAATGAAATAAATAAGAAATCATTATATAAACAGATTAATTCAAGTTTACAAAAATGAGTTTAACCCCATAGGATGAGACATATTTAAATGTGGCTTCAAGAGAAATACATTATTTCAAAGGAATATCACAAATAGTATCTGATTAGTGTCCTCAAGTTCAACACCAAAATCAGGCAGTTATCATTTAGTTAAGAAGTTACAATTTTGTAGCCTAAAATTTCACAGATGTTGAAGATTCTGGAGGAAGGGGAAAGAATGGATATGGATCATATAAGAGGAGTATCCTGAAGAAATAGTAGTTTGCCCCTCTTCCCCATATTATAATACCTGTAAAACCATATCTAGAATATTGAGTTCAGTTTAGGGCATCAATTTTTTAAGACAAAAGAAATATTTTATTGATTGAACATGACTCCTCCTGCAGGACATTGAATTTTCTTTCCTTGTTGCAACTATATATATATATATATACATATATATATATATATATATATATATATATATATATATGTGTGTGTGTGTGTGTGTGTGTGTGTGTGTGTGTGTGTGTATATACATATGTATATATAAATATGTGTGTATACTGTTTTTCAAGGTTATATTAATCAATATAGTTTGTGAAGACTGCATTCAAATAGTTATTTTTAAAGTCACTATCCCACTAAGTTAGGGCTTTCTTTATCTGGGTCTATGAATGTGATTTAATTTTTTTTTGATAGCAGTTTCAGTATCATTGGTTTTCTTTGAAACTATAAATTTATGCATTTTAAAGCCTTGTGAGAAGGGGGCCTCAAAAGCCAGACTTGGGAATGAGTTCCTGATGCAGCAGCTTTTAGACACTTACCCTTTTACATGTACTGTCATCAGCCAAGTCACAGGGTGTTCCCTAAAAAACCTGCAAAGATAAACTCAGGGCATATCTCCTTAATGGAGCATTGACCAGAAACTCTTCAATTTATTCCTGCTAAAGACCTTTTAAGAAAAGACTCTCTCCCAATCTTTCCCGGGATGCTCATTAAGGAGAAAGGCAACTTGGGCCAATAAACTGATCCAAGAGTTCCAAATCCAATATACAGATGCTCTAACTCCAGACCCATTATAGAGCACTCAATGGAGGTTTGGTATTCATAATTTATAAAGGATCCTGGAGTTAGTTTTTGATTTTTGGTTATTTTATTAAGTGTCTGAGGATGGATTTGAACTCAGGTCCTCCTGACTCCAGGGCCGGTGCTCTATCCACTGAGCACCTAGCTGCCCCAAGAATCTTGGAGTTTGAATAAAACTTTCCTTTAAATAGCTGTATTTCAGGGCAACACATTTTAAAAATTATGGTAACACATTCAGAGAAAATAAGGTAGGATACTATGGAGATTAGAAAATATCTCTTAAAAATATGGGTTTATATTTGGTTTTAATAATAGAAGACTTAGGAGGGAACCATGACTGCTGTCATCGAGTATCTTCTAGCTTGTCATTTGCAAAAGAGATTAATTTTTTTTTTACTTTACCCTAGAAGGCATTAACTAGGAGTCAAGTATTAAAGTTGCCAAAAAGATAGAATCATAGATTTGTAAGAGAGGATGAAGACACTTCAGAGGTCAATCAATTCAATCCCATCATTTTTCAGTAGGAAAAATAAGACTTAAGAAGGTTGTGTTATCCAAGGTCATGCAGGCAGTAGGAACTGGAAATCAAATTGGTATCTAGCCTCTCTGACTCTGCAACCAGTCCTCTTCTTGCTTAAGAAAAAATTACCAAAGTGAAAAGGTAAGCCATAGAATCCCTTTGACAACTGATCCTGAAAGAGACAGTGGAAAATCACATTGTGATGAATATTTTAGAAGCATTTTTTTGTTTGAATATAGATTGGATTATGTAACCTCTAATAAAACATTTTTCTGAGGTTCTGTGATCTTAACCCTACTGTTTCATATCAACTTTTGATGAACTGTTATAGCTATTAGTATACCTAAAAAGTGGGATAAATATTGAATATTATATTACATAACCTGTGGGTGTAGAATGATTTTTATTTTCATTTAATTTACTTTAAAAAACGATCTAGGGGCAGCTAGATGTTGCAACAGATAGAGCGCCGGCCCTGGAGTCAGGAGTTCAAATCCAGCCTCAGATAGTTAATAATTACCTAGCTGTGTGGCCTTGGACAAGCCACTTTTAACTCCACTGCCTTGTAAAAAAACTAAAAAAAAAAAAGATCTACCTGCTCTTTATCTAGTACATCTGTACCATTTTCTTCACTCACAGTCACAACCCTAGATCAGATACTAGTCACTTTTTGTTAACACAATTATTATAATCTTCTAATTTATCTTTTATCCTCTAGTTTCTCCACCTTCCAATCCATCTTTCACATGACCTTTGCAGAGATGTTCCTCAAGCTTAAGTGTAATCATTTTACTCTGCTGTTCAAAAAGCACCACTGTCTCCCTTTTTTCCCCCATAGGACAAAAGGTAAACTCCTCTGTTTAGCATTTAAAGGTCTTTATAACCTGACTCCAGTTTACTTTTTCAATTTATTGCCTAATACTTCCCTTCACAAAACCTTTGATCCAGTCAAAATGGGTTACTTTTTCCCCCCCCCAAACAGGTCATCAAATCATCAGCTTCATTACTGGAAACATTCTCACTTCACCTCTGCCTCTTAAAGACCCTATCTTCTTTTGGAGGTCAGCTCAAGTATTACCTCCTGTGAGAGGCCTTATCATCTCAGCTGCTTTTCCCTTCTCCCTACTGCCACTGCTGTAAATTACTGGGAATACATACGATACTTACTAATATATGTATAGATTATTTTGCTTAGTTTTGTTATTGTAGCTTCAGAAGCTGCTTTATTATTACTTCTACTACTACTGCTCCAACTACTCTTCCTACTGTTGCTCCTGCTGGTACTACTGCTGGTACTACTACTGGTTCTACTACTGGTACTACTACTACTATTACTGCTCCTTTTGCTGTTGTTGCTGTTGGTGCTGTGCTTCTACTACTACTGCTGCTGCTGCTGCTACAACTACCAATACTACCACTATTACTACTACTACTACTACTACTACTACTACTACTACTACTACTACTACTACTACTACTGCTACTACTACTACCACCACTACTACTGTTACTCTTGTTGTTGCTACTGCTATTACTGCTGGTTCTACTGCTACTACAACTATTACTACTATTACTGTTGCAACTGCTGCTGCTGTTACTACTCTGCTACTACAACTACAGCTGCTATTACTGCTATTGCTACTTCTGTTACTCCTCCTTCCATTACTGCTACTCCAATGCTACTACTGCTGGTTCAACCACTGTTATTATTACTACTACTACTACTGCTACTACTACTACTACTGTTGCTTTTTCTGTTGCTACTACTACTGCTTATACTAGTGCTGGTTCTACTACTGTTAGTACTATTTAATTACTTTTGTTACTGTTGCTACTCCTCCTCTTACTACTACTGCTGGTATATGGCTATAGCTGCTACTACTGCTGCTGTTTCTATTGCTTTTGCTGTGCTTTGTTAGGCACTTAACTGCTTTTCATTGATTACATGATTCATCGATCATTTCTCAATTCTATAAAAAATGCTTTTCCTCTCAGATCTGCATTGCTCAAAGTGTTCACAGTTTACACACTAAATCTGAGAGGCTTTGTTTGTTCATGTGATTACTGTAACACCTGCAGATAACTTTAGCCCCTCTTTAAGGGGCTGATTACTCAAGAAATTCTTACTTCTTCTTAGATGAATTGTTCTCTCAAACTTGAGGCTGCTCTACAAGCCACCTCTAAAATTTCCCTTCATTTTCTACAAGACTCAGTTATGGGATTATGCCACTAAAGGAATTTGAATAGTTCTATAACTTCTATAGGGAAAATTGGAGTTTCTATAACATTTTGTATGAACTCACCTCTTAGACTACATGCAGGAAAACTTGCCTACTTTTTCTCTGGAACACTATTGTTTCCTTGGTTATTGTCATCCCACTGACCTGGGAAATCTTATGTTTCTGACCTGTACTTAGACATCCCTGAGAGAGCATGAGTTCTGATCTCAAATTATTAATGATTTCCTTGGGGGGAGGTGGTCAAAACTGGACATGAATAGACTTCTCCCACAGGATACAATTTGCCATGCTGCTTTCTCTTATGTCCTTTGAATAGGGAAAAGGCAGGGGGAAAGAGGGAGCAAGAAGATCTATCAACTGACCTTTATTCACCAATGCATGAGAATGACTTCTCCCACAAAAATCTATACTTCCAAATGTCCTAGTCAATCACCTTGGAAGCACTTTTAGCCCTGAAACCAGAGAGCATTCCTTTTTGTCTTACTTGATACAGAAAGAGATCTCTTTGATATGCTACAAACAAAATATGCTGAATAAGCTCATACAATTGGTCAGTAGGGTCTCCTGAGCCTTCCCTAAGCCCCCCCCACACACACACAAATATACAGAAACAGTTTGCTTATTTTTCATTTTAATTTTACATTTTGAATTCTCTCCCTTCCTGTTACCCCTCTCTGATCCATTAAGAAGGCAGTCTTCCTGGAGGAGGAGAGATGTGACCTTGAAGACCTTGAAAGATGGATTATCTTTTTAATGCCATTGAAATGATTCTAGTTTCATTTGCATGCTAACTTATAAATTGTTACAAATTGATGTTTTAAAAATGGCCTGATTTAATGAAGCTTTGATAATCATCTTCATAACTCAGTTTATTAGACAGCATTCCTAATATGGATGGAAAGTAGGTACCCTATATAATAAGACTAAACCATAATAAAATAATGATTGAAAGAAAATTATAAAAGTCATTAAGTACAGTGTGAAATTACTGAGGATGGGGGAGGGAAGAAAAGGAAAGGCATGTTGGAATATGCTGAATGAGGACAAACATAATTTAACAACCTTTCCAAACATTTCTATTCTATACTATTCTATCTGCACTCTGGTAATCATCCTCATCTCTCTGTCCACCAGTGGAGTTAGGTAGTCATAGGTCTCCTTATCTTGCCTGGATTCAGTCTTCTTTACATTTATTTGCCCATGTACATTTTGCACAGATACCTAGCATCATCTCCCTTTCTAGATTTCTTTGATGTGATGATTTTCCCTATTAGAATGTAAGCTTTAGGGTATGGATAGTTTTGTTTGCTTGCCTGTCCAAGTCCAATATATTCCTGGCATATATTAAACACAACAAATTCTCAAGCTAGCTAACTCTCTTTCTATTTATTTTTAGGATACAGATTTTTACAGGGATAAGAATATTGATTGGGAGTGGCGAAGTGAAGCCAAGATGGAGGCAGGAAAATAGCCTCTCCTACGTGCTCTCTCCAAAGTATTTCAAAAATCTTAAAAATTGTGACTCTAACTAAATTTTTGAGAGACAGAACCCACAGAAAGATCTAGTGAAGCAACACTCCAGCCCAAGGTAACCTGGAAAATAGTGGAAAAACTTCCATTCCGTGCGGTTAGAGGGGTGACCTGTGAGACTGAATAAACTTCAGCCTCCTGGGAACAGCTCCAGAGTGGCTGGGAGCCATGACTCTCAGTCTCAGAAGCAGTTTCCTGACCTGCACCCCTTCACAACTTAGAAGACGAACAGGGAAACTTCTGCAAAGCCCAGGCCTTCAGGCCTGTTGTGGCACTCAGGGCAGGCAATAGCCATGGCAGCCCAGATCCAGGAAACTAGGAAACAGAAGCAGGAACCAGCAAACAGGAGCCTCTAGGCAACCAACCCTGAGTGCTCAGTCCACCAAAGGTAGGAGAGTGGAGGGAAACTTCCAAGGCCTGTCCTCTGTCCCTGGAACAGGTCTCTGGGCCTCTGACCACATACAGATCTTGGTTTTGGTCTAGATTCCCCCATAGAACAGGGACCGCCCCCCCCCCCCCAGCCCTGTGGCAGAAGGGTGTGCTTGTGGTCATTCACAGACCAGGAGAGAAAACAGAGCCTCACACACCGAGGTCCTTGTGTGTGTTGGAGGCAGTATTACAATAATACTCAAAAGCTCAGGAAGCACCCCCAAACCAGGCACGGGCTGGAGAAATGAGTAAACAGAGAAAAAAGAGAGGAACTAGATCATTCACAAATAATTTGTCTATAATCCCAAGGAGGATCAAAACAATCAATTTGAAGATGAGGAAATACAAGTTCTGCTTCTAAAGATTCCAATAAAAATGGAAGTTGGGGTCAGGATATGACAGAGCTCAAAAAAGATTTTGAAAATCAAGTAAGGGAGTTAGAAGGAAAATAGGGGAAAGAAATGAAAGAGATGCAGGGAAAACATGAAAATGAAGTCAGCAGCTTAGTCAAGGAGATCCAAAAAATGCAGAAGAAAATAACATGTTAAAACCAGCTCAGGTCAAATGGATAAAACAGTTCAAAAAGTTATTGAGGAGAAGAATGCTTTAAAAAGCAGAACTGGCCAGATGGAAAAGGACATAAGAACTTTGAGGAAAACAAATCCTTCAATGGAGCTAAAGGAAGTTGATGACTTTATGATACATCAAGACACAATACTTCCCCACCAAAAGAATGAAATATTAGAAGAAAATGTGAAACATCTCATTGAAAAAAAAACAGATTCAGGAAAGATAATTTAAAAATTATTGGGATACTTGAAAGTCATTACCAGTAAAAGAGCCTTGACCTCATTTTTAAAGAATTCCTACAGGAAAATTGCCCTGATATCCTAGAAGCAGAGGGAAAAATATAAATTGAGAGAATCAACCAATTGCCCCTGAAAAGAGATCCAGCAAAAACCTACACCAAGAATAGTATAGCCAAGTTCCAGAACTTCCAAGTCAAAGAAAAAATGTTACAAGCAGCCAGGACACACTTCAGATATTCTGGAACTGCAGTCAGGATCACAAAGGACTTAGCTGCAACTACATTAAAGACTTGTAGAACTTGGAATATAATGTTCTGGAAGGCAAAAGAGCTTGGAATGCAACCTAGAATCAACTACCTAGCAAAATGATGATCCTTTTCCAGAGGAAAAGATGGACTTTCAGTGAAACAGGGGAAATTCAAATGTTCCTGCTGAAACAACCAGAGCTGAACAGAAAGTTTGATCTTCAAATACAGGACTCAGGTGGAGTATAAGGAGTGGAGGAGAAGAGTAAATTATGAGGGATATAATGATGTTGAACTTCATGTATTGCTGCATAGAAAAATGATGCTGATAATGCTCATATGAGCCTCCTCATTTGTTAGAGAAGGTAGAAGGAGGTTTTAGAGATGAATCCTAGAGGAGAGAGCTGAATTTGAAGATATAATATATTGTAAAAATGGAAACAATGGATAATAGGGTGATGTACTGTGAGTAAGAGAAAAGAGAGGTGGAATATTCTAAGATACTTCATATAAAGGAATATTGAGTCTGGGATCATTTGAATGGGAATTACTTCCTTCCTTTGACACTTTTGACAACAATAACCTTCCTGCACCCTACTTTCATCATCTGTAAAATAATGAATCTATACAAGATAATTTGTGATGTTACTTTTAACTATAAATCTACAGTTCTCCATACTTGAATGAAATCATTATTAAATGTTTAAAATCTTGGATACTTTTTTCATTGTGTTTTTCTAACTTAAAAGCTAATGAACTATGTTATTTCAGGGAATTTACCAAATTTTCATATGCTCCAGTTTTCCCAACTATAAAACAGATCATATGCACTATATTACACACCCAATCTGCACTTACATATACAATGTGTATGTCATACATATATATGTATATATATATATATATGTATATATATATGGTGTGTGTGTCTGTGTGTAATTTATTTTATATTGTTTATATTATTTTATATTATCCTTTTCTTTTAAAATTTTGAGTTCCTGATTCATTGCCTCTCATATTCCTCCTCACTGAAAAGGCAGATAATAAGATATTAGCTATAAATATAAATTAATCCAAATGTATTTAGATATTAGTAGTATTGCAAGACAAATAAAAAAAATGAGAACATTATTCAATTTGCACTACAAGTCCATAAATTCTCTCTCTGGAATTGGATAAAAATTTATTATCATGAATCCTTTGAAATTCTCTCAGATCATTGTGTTCATCACAGTAGTCAAGTCTTTCATAGTTGTTCATCATTACAGATTTTTTGGGAGTGTACACAATGATCTTCAAGTTCTTTGGACTTCACTTTGTATCAGTTAATAAACATTCTGCCATGTGTTTTTTCTTCTGAAACCATCTCCCTTTGCATTCCTTAAACTCAATAGTACTCCATTACAATCATATACTGCCCAGATTTGTTCAGCCATTTCCCAGTTGATAAGTATTCTCTCAATTTCCAATTTTTCACCACCACGAATAAAGAACCTCTTTAAGTAATACATAAAGGTCCTTTTCCTTTTACCTCTGAGGTGCAAACTAGTAGTAGTATTACATGATCACAAATTATACACAGTTTTAGTTGTGCTCTTTGGGCACAACTTCAGATTGTTCTCCAGAATGATTGAATTAATCATTTCACCAATATTCATCATATTCAGGTATGAAATCTGAGGTAACACTTGAGAGTTATTTTAATTTGCATTTCTTTAATCAATGGTGCTGTAGAGGGATAGCTAAGTGTCACAGTGGATAGAGTACCAGACCTGGAGTCAGGAGAACCTGAGTTTAAATGTGGCCTCAGGTTCTTAGTCTTTGTGACCTTGGGCAAATCACTTAACCACATTGCCTTGAAAAAAACTGAAAAAAATAGTGATTCAGAAAGTCTTTTTTTCCATTTGGCTATAGATAGCATTGATTTTTTCCAGAAAATTACCTGTTAAGAGACCATTTATCAGAATGGCTTTTTATTTTCATAAATTTGACTCAGCTGCCAATGTATTTGAGAAAGAGAAACTTGCTGTAAATTTTCTTTTTACATTTCTGAATTGTTTATAGTGTCATTTTCTTAAGTGTAGTTTTCCTGACTTTCTCTTTTAATTAGATTTATTATTGCTTTAGCTTTGTCTGAGATCATGATTACCATCCTTGTCTTTTATATTTTAATACTATTGAAGCATAGTAAATTTTGTTATACTTTATTTTGCCTCTGTGTGTCATTCTGTTTCAGGTATGTCTCCTTGGATTAACTCATCTCATTTACATTCACAATTATGATACCTAATAATACATTTCCTTCTATCTTATATTGCTCTGTATATCTTTCTCTTTATTTTTAATATTATCCCATTTCAAAAGTTTGTTCTATTCACTATCACTTCCCTTTCTCCCCTGTTCTCCCTTTTATATTACCTTCTCACCATATCATTTATCTTCTTTCCCTTTTATTTTTAATTGGATAAAATAGATTTCCATTATACAGACACACACACACACACCATTTTCTTTCCTCTTTGAAACCACTGTAATAAGGGTGAACTTTAACCATTGCCTACTAAACCCCTATTTTTTCCTCCACCATAATTTTTTTCTTGAGTCCTTCTTTTATATGACAACTTTTCTCCCATTCTTTCTCTCCTTTCCTTTTCCTTCCAGTTCATCCCTCTTTCTCACTTTTTTCCCTTTTTGGAAATCATCCCAGCATAATCAGCATGCATTCATGCCCAATGTCTATATAGACTCCAAACTGCCCCATTAATCATAAAGGTTTTAGGAGCTGCATGTATTATCTTCCTATATAGGAATGTAAATAGTTAAACTTTACTGAGTCTCTTATGATTCTCTTTCATGTTTACCTTTATAGTTCCTCTTGAATCTTTGAGTTTTGAATCTTGAATATCAGTTTATCTATTCATTTCTAGTCTTTTCATCAGGAATGCTTGGAAGGCCTCCCATAGAGGATTTTTCTCTGCTTTGCTAGGATTCTTTGATAGAAATTCTTTCTAGAATATCATATTCTATATTCTCTAATTCTTTAAGAGGGAACTTTTCTGGTCTTCTGTGATCTTAATTCTGTGATATCTGAGCTGTTTCTTTCTGACTGCTTGCAATGTTTTCTCCTTAACCTGGAAGATCTAGAATTTGGGAGTTTTCATTTGAGGATCTGTTTCAAGTAATGATCAATTTCTAATTTTGCTCCCTGGATCTAAGATATCAAGACTGTTTTCCTTGATATTCTATTGAAATATGATGTCTAGTTTCTTTTTTCTTTTTTTTTTCCTTTTTTGAACATAGCTTTCAGGCAGTCCTCCTTCGTGACTTATCACAGTACTCCTCTCCACCTTGAACTGTGACCCAGAAATACTTATGAGCAGTATGTTGACTAATCTGGATTCCCTGTAATAGCCTTCTGACTGATTGTACAATTCTCTTATAGTCTCTTGTTCGAGCCTCCCAAAGCTGCTGCTTTGGGAGTTTCCAAGTTTCATCCTGGGGTTTCTATTGCTCTCTGGGCCTGTACCCACCCACCAGACTTCTTTTGCTGACTTGCCAGGATTTCTTAGTGTGTATAGATATCTCCCTCTGAACTTTTGTTGGTTTTGCCACTCCAAAATTTGATTTGCAGCATTATTTTAATGTTGTTTGAGGGAAAGTGTTGGGAAAATACAGCTGACTCCCAGCCTGAACTCCACCATCTTCCAAACATCTAGCACTCTTAGATTCTATGTCCTATGATCCTACAGTCTCTATTTAAAGTTTATTCCTTTTTAATATTCTAACTTGTATAAAATATTAAGATTCCTTTCAATTCTTAATTTCATTATCTTATTTCCTGGTTTCTTAGTCTTCCTCAAATCCCTAAAACTTTTAGGTTGTTTACTATTGTTTTACCTATCTTGTCTCTACTCACCATCCCTACGAGAGTATTCTCAGAACATGTCTCTGTTTACAGTTTCCTTGCTTACATATTTGTTTTGAATTGAATCTCATTTTGTTATTTTCTACCCAGGATTACAACCCTTCAAAGTCCATTTATATTATGTCTCTATTCACTGTTGCTTGCAACATCTCCCATTTTAGGATAATTTGCGGATTTCATTAATGTGCTATTTACTCTGGCTTTGAAAATAAATGGACTTTTCTTTTCTACTACATAGACTATATGGAGAATAAAGGAACTGCCTTCCAAATTAAATGTGCCAATGGTATTTAATTTAAATGGGTTATGGAACACCAGGGATGACAAATAATAGGAGGTGATCGAGACAGATTTGAAATACACATTGCAAACCATAAAATTGGATCCCATGTGGAGAAAGACATGCAAAAGAAAAATAAAATATCAAAATATGAATATTAAAGCCTGAAAAATAATTGGAAAACATTAATTCTCATGAAAAAAATTACAGTTGTGTTAAAAGATGTGATGAGCTTAAAAATCATTCATCACTTTATGAAAAGTATTACTACAAATAATAATAATAACATGTTATACATGTTTATGATATACTGTATATAATGCTTCATGGTTATTAAGCACTTTCACATATATACACACTATCTTTATGGTATTAAATGCCTTCTTGAGGCAGCATACTCACTGGATAGCATGCTGACCTTGGATTCAAAAAGGGGGCCAGGTACAAGAATTTATTAAGCAGATACTAAGTGCCAGAAATTATACCAAGAACTTTACAAGTATTCTATCATTGGATCCTTACATTAACCATAAAAGGTAGGTATGCTATATTATGTCTTGCCCCCAATCACATAACTAGTATGTTGAATTCAAATTCAGTATCAATGCTCTCACCTTTCTTATGACCTGTGTTCAAATACCATCTCTTACACTTATTAACTGGGTAGCCCTGGGAAAGTCAGTTAAATACTCAGACCTCAATTAATTCTCTAGCATTTAGTCTCTTACTTCCTTGGTCAAAGAACTTTCCACATCTGAAGTTACATGCCTTGCCTATTTGCATGAACAACTCCCATATTCATAGAACATTTATGGGCTGGGGTTTGTAGAGCAGAAAAGAGGAAGACCATATGACACCTTCCCTCATAAAGCTTATGGTATTAACACAGAATCACAGCATTAATATTTCATAATTGTTATAACACAAAGTGTAATGAGACATAAATTATCAGAGATTGTAGATCATTTAATAAGAATATATGAGAAGCTTGGAAGGTAGGACTGGGGAAGTATCTGACAAAGATCACTTTAAAAAAGTAACTGAAACTAAGAACTGAAGGCTGAGTAAAATGTCAGTGTTTAGAGATTGGGAAGTTTGGGTTGAGGTGAGAAAAGGCATTATATGAATATATGAAGAAGTAGATAGATCTTTTCATTGGATCCTCATGACAACCCTGAAAGCTAAGTACTTTCAATATTGTTTCCTTTATTTCACAGATAACTGAAAAGAGATGAAGTGACTTACTCAAAGTTACTAGTAAGAAAGTCCCACACCTAGAATATCAACCTAGCAATTTCCATATTGCTCAATCTAATTTACCACAGATTTAATAAAATATGATGTATGAAGGAGAGGAAAAATGGAATAATGATTTAAGAGTCAGGTCAGAAAAACCTAGACTCCAGTCAAATGCCTCTGGATAGTCTTTTGAACTAGATCATTGTGGGTCAGAAAACTTTCCTAGACTTTAAGCTATAGACTAGTCCCAGTCTCCTAGTCTATGGAGTTTTCCATATCAGAATTCTCTTCATCTTTGAAATCAGGGCAGAGTAAACTTTGAAAGGGATCAATAATACATTTCCTTTATCTTCATCTCAAACAGTTGGAAGAGATTGGCATGTTACTGGTGGGAGCCTAGGGAGAATAGAGAAGAATTTTGGGTCACTTCAGAAATACAGCAACAAATGGAAAAATCCGGGCCTCTGGATTTTATGACTACAGTTCTGTTCTACTTTGACATTCCAGGTATACAATCTCTGTGTTGTCAAGACAATCAGCCTAATTCTTTCTCCCAGTATATGCATGTCATAAACCTGTCTTGTTGAGGCAATCGAGGAGAACTGGAGCCATAAAATGTGATTCACCCCACTCCATTCTGCTCTGAATGGCAGCATGGGTACCAGGAAACAACATTCTACCTCCTAATGATCAAGTTTTCACCTTTAGATTAAAGGAGAAAAGGAGAATTCTGGGAACTCTAAAACCTCCTTTATATCATTTGCAAGTTGAACCAAATTCTGTGAATAGCTTCTAAAGAGACTGCAGGATTACACAATTCAGGAGGGAAGGCAGAGCACACTTCAGCTAACAGGGTGAGTCAGCATTTATCAGAAAAGGGGATCATTTTGAGACACTGTGCAATTAGGCTTAAAAGCCATCTCTATTTTAATCAATCAAACAAAAAGCATTTAATAAGAACTGATGGGTCAGACTCTACTAAATACTGGATGTGCAAAGAAGGTCCAGAACAACACCAACACCACCAACAACAACAAAAGTCCTTGACTTCTATTTAACCTAATGGAGGAGAAGGCTGAAACAGTCTTGAACCTTCAAGATGGAAACAAGGCAGATCAAAATTAATCCTTTAGAAGAAGTTCAGTCCACTTTATAGGAGCTGACTTTATGGAAGGCACTACCAAGTTTCTGGTATACAAACAAAGAGGGGAAAGAAAACCTTCCTCTCTTCAAAGAACTTGCATTCAAATGGTGAAGGCAATATGCAAGCAACTATAAACCTATAAGATAAATAGATGGAGAAATAATACATATGTTTGCATAAAGGCACATGTGTGTATACACATATGCATCTACATGCATATGTGTATACACACATGTGCCTTTATATGCATCTACATGCATATGTGCATGTGTGCACAGTGATTTGATGATAATCTCCTAGGGGAGGCTCAGATGCCAACATTTATTTATGAGGACAAATAAAGATCTCTTGCAGAAGATGAGATTTGAGTTGAGACAGGAAGAAAAACATTAGCAGGGAGAGCAATTCCAGATATTCTAGACAGTAAAAAGGTTGGAGTCTTATGAGAAGGACAAGAAAGTCAGTGTTTCTGAATTATACATACTTTCTGGAAGTGAGGAAGAAGTTCTTTAATTAATTTAATGATCTTCTTTAGTTAAATCTCATGACATTGAAGATGCTCCTTGAAGGCTGACCTGTTCATGTAAAAATCACTGACTTCCAGAGGAGGCAGCTGCATGGCCAGATGGTATACCTGGGGCAGTAAGGACAAGCTGGGGTAGCTCAGGGCAAGGGAAAAAGAAAGTCAGTCCTGGATTTGACATAAGATATACTTGAAGATGGGCAAACAAGAGGAAGGTACAAGGGTTTTATTTCCCTTCTAAATCTCACCCATCTGCCTCTTTGTGGTGTTCGCAGCAATTCAAGCCTCCCCAACCCAAGTTCTTTATATAATGTGCATTCTTATAAAAAATAAGGATAGAGATAGGAGGAGCATCTGTGGTTTTCATTGTATAAGAATTTTTCAGCTGAATATACATCCTCTGCCAAAGAAGAGAATTATAGTGAACAATTATAGTCATTGAGAGTGGTCTAGAATACTGAGTTTAAGTGACTTTGTCCAGGTTTATAGATTGTATCAAATTCAGAACTTGAACCCAGGTCAGACTTTTGGCCTGGCTTATTAAATAAAAACATTTAGTGACAAAGTTCTTAGAAAACAAGTTTCTTGCCTGATTATCTTTCTGATAGCTATAGTAAATCTTCTAATGTGACAGGATGGCATGGACATTCTGTTAAGACCCAAATATCCCGAGTTAAGACAAAAGCATTCTCCTGCTCCACCCCTCCTTGTCCAGGTCCTCAGCAATGTGACAAGGTAAGGCATTCTTGCCATCCTGATGGAAAACTTGATGACTTGACATAAGGCAGACATCCTGAAATTGGAGAAAGGAACTGGAATATATGGTGTGATTCATTGGCCACTGATAATCATTCTGTGGTCCTTTGTCTACTTCTTATAATTATGTGTTCCAAGATCTAATTCTGAGGGGGCCCCAGTTTCAAGTTACACCCCCATGCATTTGGTCGCAGATTTTAGGAAAAAACTATTAAGCATTTACATTAGCCAAATATCTAAGTCTTTCTTAAGTCCAAACTCTGAGGGCTAACACAAGTGGGCCTAAGTGGCATTTGCTCCTTATTGTTTAGGGCAAATTTTTGAGGTTAGCACATGCAATTTAATCCTTTTTTAGGCCCCAGACTCATGAGGTTTATTAACAGCAACAACATCAGCAAATGCAATAAAACATAATTTTCTAAGTAAATATACACCTTTAGGGATTCTTATATACTATTTAGAAACACCTGTTTCCATTTGAGTTTGCCATAACTACACTAAACTAGTTGATCATATTTATCTTATTCATCAGTACATAGGCTGGTCATGAATAAGAAAACAGACCTAAACTAAAAATCTTTGGAATACAAGTGAATGAATATATAGTATAAATTTATTAATATTTATATATGCATATACATGCATATTCTAGACTTGCAAACTAATATTAAATGAGAATGACAGTTTTGTGAAGACTTTTATATGGGAAACCAACTAAATTATGGTTTTAAAAATCCTACATACATATATATACATATACATATATGAAATTTTAAAATAAATACGTGTCTACAAATGTACATTTACAATGCATCAAAAACTGTGAAAACCTTTCATGTTATGAGAGTTATCACTTGCGCTGCCTATCTGACTTGCATTATTTTCCCAACATTATAGATGAGGGAAAACAATATCACAGAGGAGAAATAATTTGTCCAAGATTGTTAATATTTTCAGAATCATAATTTGAAACCAGGACTGTGTTCTAGAGTTTTATTTTTAGAAATTTGAAAATACTCTTCTTGGGACACTTTGAATGAGAGCACTTATAATTTCTATATGCTTCTGCCTAAAGAAGACTCTAGCAAATCAATTTGGGGATGGGGTTGAGGAAGAGGGCAGGAATAATTGTGAACATATGCAGATGATCTTCTTTCAATCCCCCCCACACACTTGAGCCATTCACTCCTAGGTCTATTGATCTCTGGGGATCACTGTGAAAAAAAGAAAAAAGGACAAAATCTTATTGGCTATATGATAGCCCCTTCTACAGAACTATTACAAAGAATTACTACACATTAGTCTTAACATCAGAAAATGATAACAATAACAACAACAATAATAATAATAATCATTGGCCTTCATTCTCAAAGAAGAACATGGCATAAGGAAAATGATGTCATGAGAAGCATGTAAACTGGATTTGAGTGAGGAAGATGCTGGGCTAAGTCACCAATTTCACTTTCTCCTCCAGAATCATCTGGGTCCAGTAGTCAGACATGAATCAGGATGACTGGAGATGACTCTGGATAAGAGGCAATTGGGGTTAAGTGATTTTCCTAAGGTCACACAGCTAGTAAATATCTGAAGTCAAATTCAAACTCTAGTCCTCCTGACTCTAAGACCAGTGCTCTATTCACTTCACCATCTAGCTTCCCTACCATCAGATACTTCAGCTTAGAATTCAGGGTCTAGTTATATTCAAGTCTGGGTCCATCTGTAGTGTCTAAACAACTCTCCGTCAATTTGCATATTTTTTCCTTGATGGTATAATAGGTTGACCTTTTTTTCTAAAATAAGATTAGGTAATTGATTTCAATCACCTTATTTTTTTTATTTGAGGAAATGGAGTCCAGAGCAGTTAAATAACTTGCTTAATGTTACTCACTAAGAAAATGCCAAACTTAGACTTTCATACTTTAAATCTCTTACTCCATCCAGTTCCCCAATATATCCCATAACAACCCCCAATTATTCCACAATAGCCTAAGACATTTATTTGATCCCCACTTTATTAGATATAAACAAAATCTCAAGCAAGTGTACTCCCAAAAAGTGTATTATAAAGCTCAGAAGACTACCCTTTAAAATTCATTACATGTGTCACTAGAATTTATTATGATTCAATTGAAATGTGAAACTAACTTGCAAATTTTGAAACTAATAATCCTTAGTGAATCCTAGCATATAGATGTGGAAGACCTTATTAATCTCCTTCAACAGAAGTTTAGGTTGCCTATTAATACAGACAGTACTTCATAAATACAATTTTTGAGACATATCTGCATTTAGTGTATATACCGATGTGTGAACATGCACATATATTCTAGACTTGTAAGTTATTATTTAATTTGAATTCTGGTTACCTGCAGGCTTTTAGGTGTAAAACTTCAATTAAAATTATGCTTTTTAAAAATCTTAGATTTATAAACATCTATGTATGTATATCTAGATCTATATGTACATGCCTATGTAGATATTAAATCTATATACTTTACATATCTGCATATATATATATATATATATATATTTGGACATAGATAGTCACATATATTCATCAAACTTCTTGTAAATAAGAATGAATTAAGTCAATATCAAATTTTTATTTTTCTTTCCACCAAAAATACTATTTTCCCAAGTTCTCCAGGCCCAGTACCACTAAAAATACTTATCTTTTTAATACATTTGTATATTCATACACTGAGAATTTTATGTATCACAAAGTTTTGCAGCACATCTCTGGGAAATTGCTAGGACTTATGTTCAGACCAATAAAACCTACTACGTACTATTCTATAATAAGTTATGGTAGCATGAAAGGCTATTACAGCTTTGTTTTTCACCCACCATGCTCCCTGGTGCTGGTAGAAATTCTGTTAGATTTAGATTCAGAGTTCTTGAACTGAAATCCCAGTTGTACCACATATTATCTGTGAGTTGTTGGGCATAAACTCAATTAATCACAGTCATTCTAAAGTTCAAAATTTGCAGAGTAGTATAGAGATTTGCCTAAGCTTATCAAGATCATTAGTGGCAGACCCAGCTTCTGATTCAGATCTTCTGACTTTTAAGGCTAGGAATCCACCACTTCCAAGATCCTTGTGAAGTTTGTTATATGCTTTCAATGCAATGATATTGATCTAAATTGAATTTCATCTCTAGGATATTGAGGCTGGAAGCATGAGTTGAGTCACTCTACCTTCTTTGTGCCTTTGGGCTTTTCTGATCAGTTCAGAAATGCCTGGCAAATTATATCTCTGCAAGAGATGTACCAAGTCGAGCTTGTAGCTCACCCCCCCCACACCTTCTCCTCTCATTTTCTAGGCCTGTTCTGAAATTTGCAAAATGTTTACTGACTCCAGTGGGAACTCCTATCTGCTGAGGCAGGTAGAACCTTCTCATTACATCCCATTAGCTACTTTTGCAACACATTCCATTAGGTTTAGAAATTCAGAGTTATCACACTTTTCAAGTCTTCAGAATGCAATTTTCATGTTTCACAATGAGAGAAATATTGATAGGAGTTAAATGGATCATATTACAAAACACGTGTTTAAGGGTTAGAAGAATGAAGACAATAAAAGGAAGGCTAAATTTTGGTCTACCTAATTTAACTATCTCTAATTTCACTGCCCAACTATGTCATCTTAATGGTGATATCTCGTGTTGAATTGTCGTTTTCCTTGCCAAAAATTGATTAGATGGGCTCTTTATAAAAATTATGATGACTAGGGAAATATGGGAGAGCTTAATTTCATCAGTTCAGAAAATATGATCTTCCCCTCTAATGGAGTGTAACATAAAAGAGGAAATAGAGGGCCAAGTTAGTTACGGTAATTAGGGAGCTGGCCAAGAAACCAGAATTATGGTTGCTGAAGACAGATTTCCATGGAGGTCTGATCAAATGAAGAAAAAAAAAGCTTTTTTGCAGATACCATAGGGACAGAGTTTGTTAAATAAAGGAAAATGAAATATGGAAAGTTTGTTTTCATTGTGGCCCTGTCTTATGAAGGATCCAAAGGTCAGAGGCATGCTGGGAGTAAAATCAGTCCATGACATGCTACTTGACATCTGAGTTCTTGTTCATTGTGATCTCCTGGTGGATGACACTCCCCCACTCTGGAAGATTGGCTTATAACCTGGCACCCCTAGTTTGCTTCCTCTTTCCAGCAGGGCAGCAACAGGGATGTCTGGCAGGTTATCTAGGTAGGGGAAAACTCAAGGTGTAATTCTGATTTTTAGTTTTCTATTTATATAGAACTCTGGATTGGAAGGATTCTCAGAGTCCCTAACTGGCTTCTCAATGAAGAAATATCCTCTACAAATTCCCCAAAAAGTTGTCTCTCTAGACACTTGATTGAACACTTTGAGACCTCCACTTATAGAGAACACTGGCTGATAAAGAATCCAACTTAATTTTTGAAAGAAAAAAATCAAATTTTGGGAAATAATTTTCTTATGCTTAGCTGTAATGGATATCCCTGTTATTTCTATTTGTTCTAGTCTTTCCCTCTCAAATAAATGTAAAATAAATCTAATCCATCGTCCATATTGCAGATCTTCCTCTATATAAAAAGATGGAATATTTCATAGATTCTGGAGCATGAAAGATCCTTGAAATTCTCTAATTCAATAGTTTTCTTATCTAGATGAGTAAATGGAAAAGAAATGTCCCTACATTATATAGTGAAATAGTAATTGATTCAGAACTGGAACATGGATATCCAAATGTGAGATTTAATGTCCTTTCCAGAATATTTAATCTTGTAAAACCTCATCCTTCCCAAATTAAACATTACTAGGTGCTTAATTAATTTGTTCTCATCTGACTTAATGTTAGGGTTCTATTTCATGTTGGTCAAATTTCACGTTGTCAAAGACCTTCCTAAAATTGAGAGTCCAGAGTTGAACCTAATACTTTATAAAGGACACTTGAAATGGAAATAAATACTCCATGGTGACAACTCACCAAAATGTAGTTAATGGCAGAAATATCATTTCTCTCATGTTCAACATTAGGATTACATGTATGCAGACTTCAATGTCAATGTCATGATACTTTGTGGGTGTCAGCACAACCCTAGTTCATATTATGCTTATATTTCATTGTTATATAAATAGAAATTAATGTGATTTTTGACCATATGGCAAAGCTATGCCATACTGGTGATTAGACTACACTGGGAGCAAAATGAAACTCAAGAATCTGTGCCAGTTATTGAGTTTAGGCTATATATTCCATAGGAAGACAGCATAATTTAGTAATTAAAACCATAGTTGTAGAAACAGGAAGACATGTCTTCCAGTCTTGCCTGTGACTCTTAGCATCTGTATGTGCAAAATGTTACTTGCTTTTTCTTAGTCTTATGTATAAAGTGAGAATAACAATGTCTATAATATTTATATCAAGGACTTGTGAATTTGAAATATGATAATCTATGGAAAGCACTTTGCAAAATTTAAGTTAATAAATTATTTTAGTATTTTCTTCAATTATTAGTAAATGACAAGATATTTAAACTTATTTTTTCTAAGTTTTAAAAAGTTGATTTATTTTATAAAATTCCAAAAAATGTCTTAAGTAATTTCAGGAGGAGTTCAGCTACCCTGATGCCAGGAAAAAATTAAAAAAAAAACTTTAAAGGAATCAAATGCACTAGAAAGCAGCCAAGACCTGATGCCAACAAATGAGAAGAGCCAGCAGTGTAATATTTATGGATAAGTTTCAGCTTTCACATCAGAAGATCTGAGTTCAATTCTTGATCTCAACACATTTTTTTTATTTTTGATTCAGTCAGTCATTCAGTCATATCTAACTCTTTGTGACCCTGCAGAATATAGCATACCAATGTTGTTCTGGGGGCTTTCTTGGCATAGATATTTGAGTAGTTTGCCACTTCCTTCTCCAGATTTTGAGAAATCATGCTGAATAGGTCAGTAAATTTGGTAAAATTGCTAAATTGTTTTAGCAAATCTCTAAGACTCTGTTTCCTCATCTATAAAATGTGAGTAGTAATAAAATTTTTCTTTCAAAGTTTTGTTTTAACTTTGTTTTAGAAAGTGATTTTGATAAATATTCAGTTTCTATGATTGGTTAAAATTAAAAGATTTCTTTGCCACTTTTTAATTTTTTCAGGTTTTGTTCCAACCCTCTGACTCTAGTTTATCTTAGCTCAAGACACTGTGTATTTGACAAATGAACTGGACACATCATCCAAAGCACTAGAAGTGAAGTCAGAGACCTTGAATTCGAATCTTCTCTCAATTCAAGAGGCAAGAGGTTTTACCCTCATATGTAAAATAAGAAAATCAGATTTAATGAAATCAAAGATCCCAGAGGGTAGTGTAATACATTTAGAACTAGAAAGAAGCTTACACCTTATCTGACATTTTTAGAGGTGAAGAAATTAAGACCAAATAAAGAAAAAGTGATTTAATCAATACCACACAAATACTATGTGGCAGAATAACTCAGATGTTTCCAAAATTCAGTGATTTTGCCAATATATAGCTAACCGATTCTAACTCTAGAAATCATCACTGTCTTTTCCACCTACTCCCAAAGGAGGAAGTGAACAGCACATTTCTTTTCCTTCTAGGACTTATTTCTTTCAAAAATTTATATGTAGTATCTATATTTCTTAGTTTTAAATACAAATATAGCTAAAAAATGTCTTCCCAAGGACCTCTGAAAGACTGTTGGTAAATTGAAATGTTTACATGCACAGAGGCAGTATCTTGTCATTTCCAATGTCACCCTAGGCTTTTTTTATGATTTATTGTTGCTACATCTTTCCGATTGCTTAATGATAGCCTACTTCTGGTAGATAAAGTCAAGCTATCTAAAGGTGTAAAATTGCATGCGGGTGTTCTTTACAATTGTTGATTTCCTATTTTGAGAAGTATTAATCATAAAGTGAATGAGTCTTCAGACCTTCCATTATCTCTCATATTGGAGAAATAATTCAGCTAAATATGAACATCAGAAATACATTGTTTCCTTGAATTAGAATGATCTAGTGCTATTTTTAAAAGAAAAATATCACTTTTATTAATTTTCTGTCTTTAATAATTTATTGCCCCCAATAACTTTATTCTGTCTGCTCAGGTGGAAGGTGAAATGGAGGTGGTGATCATCATCAGGTCACATAAAATTTTAAAAATACATACTTAATGTGAACACTTTTGATGTTGTCATGCTTTATATTTTGTAACATACTTCAGGAATATTGTCCCAGTAATAGCATGCCATCAATTATCACAGTGAAGGGAAACTATTTACTACAAACATAAATATGTATACATATATATATATATATACATATATATATATATATGAAATCAAATCTTAGTGTTTTTATCATGTGATTGGATCATTTGGAAAATATATATATTGTATTGTGGATTTAGAGATATGGAGATATATGGAAATATAGATTACTATATATATATATATACACATATGCATGATGTTTATATATATATATATATATATATATATCTCCATATCTATCACACATGTATATACCATATGTGACATGCATGTTTGTATATTCACACATATGCACATGAAAAATATATATATGATGGTCCTCAAGGAAATCTTTATCTGTGTGTATATTTATATATGTTTATAAATAGGCATATTTCATATGCTTACATAGATATATATAGCTTTAAAGTAGGAAAATTATCAATTATCTCAGTTAAGTTGCTCTTCAGACCCTTTTCCTACCTTATAGTATTATGATATTTAAAGCTTACTCTTCTACACTTTACTATTTCTCTTTTTTATGCTAAACAAGTTCTTCTCTTTCAAGTGAATTTCATGAACTTATTTCTCTAAATGTTTGTCACTTCCCACCATTTAGTTTCAGTTTTATACAGTGTCTCATCTATGATATATTTTATCCTCATTTTTCTACTCACAAAAATTCCATGTTTAGTTTAAACGTATGTTATTCACATATTGCACTGTAAGTAACTGAAATCATAATGAAGCTTTAGTATCATAGGATCTTAGAATTTGAAGTCACCAACTTTGATTTTGAGAGAAAAAACAATTTCAGTATGGATTAAATGTAACTAGAATAGAGACTGGAACTTACTCTTGCCCTAGTTAATATGAAAACATTTCAATCCTGAAACATCAGTCTTGGTATATGTGACTTCAGATGGATAGAATAATAGCAAAGGAATATGATAACAATGTTAGCCACATAGAGGAACACTCATTCATCCATTCATTAATGCATTCATTGAACAAATATATATTAGATGCAGAGGCACTTTTATGTTATGAGCAAAACCAATCACAAGGTTTAAGGTCCTCAACACTGAATGTCTCTAAGCAAAGTTTGATTGAATGATTGGTTGCTGGGGATCTTATGGAGGTGATTCCTGCTCAGGAATAAGTTGGATTAAATGATATAGGTATGTTCCAACTTATATATTCTGTGAATCAAAATTCATCAGAATATTGCAATATGAGCAATGTCCTGTGTCAGAAGAACCCTTCCTCCTTCCTCACTTCTCCATCTAAGGCAAACTACAGATACTGGAGTACTTCTCCCTACAGAGAAAATATGACTAATCATTACTTTTGAATGGTCACAGAGGTATCAAAACACCATTTTCAATAATGTGAAATAGCCCCATGCTTCAACATCTGCTTTGACCTTATTTCTTTAAGATCCTTGCATGTGACCTAATGATACTAAGTCATTGTCACTAAAACTTCACTGTAGCTTTAAAATTTATCTGCATTTTCATCATGGCCCAGAATTCTACACCCTGCGCCAATTAGCTGTCCAAAGAACCAGGAAAAACCTGAATTCAAATCCAACCTCACAGACTTACTATTTGTTTGACCTTGGACAAGTCACTGTTTGCCTCAATGTCTTCATCTGTAAAATGAGTAAAGAAGTAAATGACAAACTTTGCATTATCACTGCCAAGAAAACTCCTAAGTGTGTCTTAAAGCGTCAGATATGAATAAGAAAAACTAAGCAACTTCCTAACCCCTGGTCTGGTTCTCTATCTACTGAACTTCATACTTGTCCTAATTTCTCCATTAGTTTCTTTTATGATATTCAATGATTTTACAACTTAAACAACTATATCTTCAAGGAATAGAAATTTTTATTTTTCTTCTTTTTCTGTCTTTAACTTGTCTGCTTGCTATAGTGAATTTTTCTAGAGCTATTTAAATGACATAAATAATTATTCTTATTAAAGAATTAAAAAATCATACCATTAAAAATCTTATTTTACTTTTATTGAGAAGATATCTACTGTTTTCCCACTCAATTTTGCATTTATATGTATGTATATATATATTTCTTATCATATTAAAAATCCTTCTATCTAAGTATAATAAGGTTCTAAATTTGGAGTAAGAAGATTCGTATTCAAATTGTGTGAATAGTACTTCTTAAATATGTTACCCTTTAACCTATCAAAATTTCCCATGTATTCAAATTCTGCACATAATGGGGATAGCATTTTTATCCTTAAATATTTTGCAAAGTTGTCATAAAGAACAAGGGAAAAATGGATGCAAAATGATATCACATGATAAATATGAATACATATACAGGAGTTATTATGAAGTGTCAAAAGGATAAGAATTTATATCCCTACTTTACTTCTATTCTTTAGAAGTATCATGCAATTATATCACTATTCTAACCATGTAAAAGGAAATAAGACATTTTGTTTGCTATTCCAGTAGTCCTAAAACTTATCCTGATAAAACAGAAGCATATAACAATTGAAGCATTTCTACAGCCTTGGGGAGTGGAACAATCAGAAAAGGCATTGAAATAATGAAACTTTGCAATGTGTATATATTAGATTGCACCTACCCTACCTCACATCAAAACAGCATAAAAATAAATGTGAATAAAAAAATAACCACTGAATGTAATCTGGCAGAAATTGAGTAATACCTTACATGTATAATATATCAAGATAAGATCAAATGGTTAGATGATCTCGATATAAAGAAAGATATCATGCATAAATTAGAACATTGAACAAAGTACCTCTCAGATTTATAGATGGGGGAAATTGATTACATTAAATTAAGAATAGAAAATTTAATTAATACTCATCCATTGAAGAATGGTTAAATGAATTATGGCATTTGATTGAGATAGAATGCTGAGCAAGAGGATTTTAGGGGGAAAACATATGACAACTTATAGAAAATAATGAAGAATGAAATGGATAGAACCAAGAAAACATTATATAGAGTAACAGCAATATTTTTCAAGAATAATTGATAATGACTAAATTATTCTTAGTATTATAAATAATCAAATTAAAGGACCAATAAAGGAAAATGTTATATACCTCCAGAGAAAGAATTGATGAATATAAGTATGCAAAGCATGATTTTTATAAATATAACCACTATAGAGACAGAGAGAGATCTAGATATTTATGTCAACTGTTGACTGACACTACTGTGGCATGGAGAGAGAGAAAGAAGGAAACAGTTCAGAACTTAAAACTTAACAAATTAAAATTATTAAAAAGCTGAATCAGAATATAGAAATTATGAATACCCTCCTTTTTTGATAATTAAATATAAACCTACTTTTGTTTCCAAAAGATCCTACCAATATCAGTATTCATTCCCCTAATACAGATTTAACTCATTGTTTAGAGTAATTGTCCATACCTGAGCATAAATCCTTAAATAAGATCATTATAAAGTCTTACTCTAATTTTTAACAGTTCAAATCTTTTATAGCTATTGGGCTATATCTCTCCAGTAAAATTGGTCCTTTCTCTGCTTCTCAATCAGCAAACCCTCTCCCATCTCCATGGAACTCTGACTACCTGCCATATTTTAGATACTCTTCTTTCTAACATCTGCTTCATATAATCCTTTTTTTTTTTACTTCAAGAAACAACCTGGGCCACATTTTACATGAAACCTTTACCAAATTCACACAAAGTCTAATTCCCTTATTCTAAAACTATCTTGTATTGATCTAGTTTGTAATTTTTCTACTTTATGTTGTTTTATACATTTCTCTATCTATATATGTGTCCTGGTTATTTCCTTTGTTAGAATGATGCCCCTGTTGCTGCTGCTAGCTATTATGTATAAAGGGTTTCAAATTTTGTAAGGTGCTTTACAAATGTTTGTTTGGTTCTTGGACTTCATTATCAAAGAAGATCAAAATAACATCACTATGTTGGAGACAAGTTACCATGTGTCTGACTGATAAGACCTACATGAACTTGGAATGCTCTACCACAGAACAGGCAAAAATAGTTCACATGAACATCTTGGGTAGATTGTCTAAATTTATGAATCTTGTATTTCCTTTGATTCCTTTCTTTCTGCATTACTCATAGAACACAGCACCTTCTGTGATGAGGGCACACTATATGCCTCCCATACAACACAATCAATTCCAAAGGTTTTAAGAGGGACCTATTGTTGTATACATTTTCTGACCCCAGTCTGAGCCTTTGTCCTGTGTGAGTTCTCTATTAAATAGGCTTTATGGCAAGTGTACATTTGGCATTCAAACAATGTGACCAGTCCATCATAGTAGCAGTTTTAGTAACATTTTAATGCTCAGTTTGGTAGTCAGTCTAATATCTCTTCTCTCCCATATTTTTTTCAAAGCCTCCCAAATACTGAGTTACTTCTGGCAATGCATTTTTCAACTTCATTATCAATGTGAACCTCCCTGGAAAGTACTCTGCCAAACAGTGAAATTAATCACAATATACTGAGTTGCTCCATTTGCTGAAACCAGTGGTTCCACATATGAATGGTGTGGTGTTGGCTGATGGAGTACCTGTTTTCTTGCAAAAAAATTCTAAGAAAAAAGAATTCAATGGAAAAGTAAAAACATGACTTGTACAAAAATATTTATAGCAGCCCTGTTTGTGGTGGCAAAACAATTGTAAATTAAGTGAATGTCCTTCAATTGGGGAATGGCTTAAAAACTATGGTATATGTTTGTCATGGAACACTATTGTTCTATTAGAAAACAGGAGGGATGGGAATTCAGGGAAGCCTGGAAGGATTTGCATGAATTGATGCTGAGCAAGATGAGAAGAACCAGAAAAACACTGTATACCCTAACAGCAACATGGGGGTGATGATCAACCTTGATGGACTTGCTCATCCCTTCATTGCAACAACCAGGGACAATTTTGGGCTATCTGCAATGGAAAGTGCCATCTGTATCCAGAGAAAGAATTATGGACTTTGAACAAAGACCAAAGACTATTACCATCAAATGAGGTGAAAAAACTGTTATATTATTATGTAATTTTACTATCTCATATTTATTTTTCTTCCTTAAGAATATGATTTCTCTGTCATCACATTCATCTGAGATCAATGTATAACATGAAACCAATGTAAAGACTAATAGAATTCCTTCTGTGGGGGTGGGGGAGGGAAGCAAGAATGGGGGAAAATTTGTAAAACTCAAAATAAATAAAATATTTATTAAAAACATGAATTCATTGGAATGCTCATCCCATCTGACTAGGATCATTTCCCTACCATTAATCAATATGACTCTATCAGCACAGAATAGTTGAGATGCAACATATGTCTTTGACCCATAAATAGCCTTCAGGGCATCATAAATTTGAATTGTCACTGCCTGCATGAAATTCAATTTTTCTGCATTTTTAGTGATCCAAGAATCTAGCATCTCTTTAGTTTTACTTCTACTTTACTTTTCATAGAATTAAATACTGCCTTTAAGAAATGAATTGTCTTGTTGGTAAACCCTGTGGAGTTCTTGCTTTTCATTTGCAGTTTCTGTATTTCCCCATCATTTTCAGCAAATCTGTATTGATGTTTGTGAATGTTCTTACCCAGAAGAGCAAATGCAATATTATATACCAAATCACTCAAAACTGCCTGGTCCTTTTCTGCTCCACTGATGTCAACTGTGTGTTAGCTCCATTTTCTCTCCAAATAAGCAAAAAACTTTTCCAGTTCAGAGAATCATTCAAATTTCTTGACATTAATTCTGATAGTTGTTTTGGGCTTATCTCTTCTATTGAATGTGAATATTTAGCTTGGAGATGATACCTCTGTAATCAGTTAAACACTGCATCATATATTTCCTTCACTATGCTCACATCCTGCCTGTCTCTTCTCCTTACAGTCACATAGTCTATTAGATGCCAGTGTTTGATGCAAGAGTGTATCCAGGAATTTTTCTGCATTTAGGTCAAGGGAGGGGTCATTTGGATATTTATAACATCATTCACAGGTTATATGTGATCAACCAAATATTTAATTAAAATATTTATAGATTTAATGAATTTCAAGTCCTGCCTTCAGTTGCCCTGGTAATGCAAGACCAATATCGCCTGCCAGTCAGAAATGGTTTAGGTAACTGGAAGACAGTGTTTATATGATGAGATCATGAGATGTACAAGTTTTCAGTAGTAAGTAACCATTACTATTGATATTTCTAACTCCATTCCCCTCAAGGATTCCCTGCCATATCTGGATGTCTGAGATTACTCTAGTAATAAAAACATTCAGAATTATAAGTTTGTGATCTTTTGGTATATTGAGCCTATGTATGGTTCACTCCTTTTAGTAGACATGCAAGTTTGTTGTCTAAATTAATTTTGATTACAAAACCTACCCTAGTTTCATGGTACTTCCTTTCACTGGAATATCCAGATCCAACTTCAGCAAGCTGGTGTTCATTTGCCAATCTTGTTTCACTCAATGGCTGCTATTTAGGATGTGATACCTGCTGAGTTCTCTTGCAAAAAGAAGTGTTTGTCTTTCATGTCTACTGGATTTTGTGTTGTGAGCACATTCCATGAAGCAATGGTAAGTGCAATCATCTTTGAAGAAGTTTTTGTACATTTTTTGTGTTTCAATCTCAAGGTGAGATCCCATCTGCTGCAGGAAGAAGACCAGGGTTGGGTGAGCAGACAAATTTTAGACCACATTTTCTAGCCCTTTCCTCACACCAGGAGGTGAGCAGTGAGATCATTAAAAGGGCTGCTGCTCACACACCCATGGGGCTGCTGAATCCCATTGTTCCTTCCAATGAGGAGATGACTCTATGCTCTGGGCCACCTATGTGCAGGGTTATGACTACAGTTGCCAGTGAGTATATCTGCACAGGCTATTTTGTCACTTGCCGGTTGCCACAGATCTTTGAGATATGAATGGTAAAATGGTATGGGTGAAGTATTTTTGATTTATTCATAAATTGGATTTAAGTATGGCAGAGTTGAAATTAGATTTAAGATAGATTTGAACAAAGCTATGGATCTCTCTCTCTTCCATAGTCATCATGGTCCAGGGTAAGAGAGGAGTCAAGACAACTGGTGGTGCCTCTAGAAGCAGTGGATGACCTTGACATCTTCTATTTATGACTAAGTTCTAAGCACTTCACACAGTGTCTGCTTCAGTTTATTTCATATCTGTTGTAATTAATTGTTCTTAACTGTCTATTCCACTAATAGAAGATATCACTTTCTTAGGGAAGAAACTCCTCCAACTCATCAACAGATTTGAGACCCTTTACTCCCCCTCAACCTGATTCAGTGAGTTTGTAGAAATTGTTTACTGGGTTTAGCCACTGTACATGCTACAGCTTCTTTTTTATTTTTGCCTTCAGGTTCATTCATTCATTCATTAATTCATTTAAATTGATATTTTTATTTTTCCAAACATATCAAAAAATTTTTTTCAACATTTATCAATATGCATATTGTATATTTATAAGTTACAAAATTTCCTTCCACCCTCCCTTCCGATTTTCCTCCCTTCAGCAGCAAACAGTTAGGTTAAGATTGTACGTAGATATTTTTGATAAATATATTTACAGATTTTTTATTTTTGGTATGAGAAGTTAAGACTAAGGGAAAGAGACACCTAAGAGATAATTGTTAATAAATTGTTCATCAGATTCTGGAGGAGTTTTTTTTGTTTTATTTCGTTTTTTCTTCCTCTAGATAGAGATAGCATTGTCCATAACCAGTCAGAGATACTTCCATCAAGGCTGATCATCTCACAATGTTTTTGTTAATGAGTACATTATTTTCCTGGTTCTGCTCCCTTTGCACAGTGTCAGATCCTGTAACTCATTCCATACTTCTCTGGAGTCTGACCATTTATGATTTCTTATAGAACAATAATATTCTCTAGTATTCATGTACCATAACTTGTTTAGCCATTCCCCAAATGATTGGTATCAACTCTATTTCCAATTCTTTGTCACTACAAAAAAGCTGCTATAAATATTTTGGAAAATGTGGGACTTTTCCCATTTTTATGATTTATTATGGATATAGGCCTAGAATGGGAATTACCGGGATAAAGGGAATAAACATTTTTATTCCCCTTTGAACATTGTTCCATCTTGCCCTCCAGAATGATTGGATCATTTCACAACTCCACCAGCAATGCATCAATGTCCCAATCCTCCAACATTGATCATTTTATCTTTTTCTCATCTTAGCCAATCTGATAAGTGTGAGATGATATCTCATAGTTGTTTTAGTTTGCATTTCTCTATTCAATAATGATATAGAGTATTTTTTCATATGATTACATATAGCTTTAATTTCTTCATTTGAAAAGTGTCTATTCATAGCCTTTGACCATTTATCAATTGGAGAATGACTTTTAACCTTATAAATTTGATGCAATTCTCTATATAGACCTAGTTATAAAGATTGTTTCTCAGATTTCTGCTTTCCTTCAAATTTTAGAGGCATTGATTTTTAGTACAAACCCTTTTTAATTTATTATTATCAAAATCATTCATTTTGCACATGCTACAGTTTCCTGAAGTCATAGGTGAATTAGGTGGTTCAGAAGGACATCAAAGGTAGAAAGTAATCCTGAAAAGAATTTGGCAACCCTCATAGCAGAAGTACTAGTTTTCCTTGAACACACCATACATCATAAAGATTATATCATTTTACCTCCCAATAAATTTTAGAGTAGGTCCTATAAATATGCCCTTTATATAGAAGAGAAATCTGAGGTAGACGCTTAAATGAATTATTCACAATAAATATCTGGGGTCAGTTTTGATTTTGTCTCCCTATCTACTAGGCCATCTATCTTTTACACTACTCAACTATGCTTTGTATGAATAAGAATTGTTTCATTCATTGTACTTGTATCTCTAGAAAGTAAAACAATTTTTGGCACATGGCAGGCATTTAATAAATAGGTGGTGCAGTGGATACAGCACCAGCCCTGGAGTCAGGAGTATCTGAGTTCAAATGCAGCCTCAGAAATTTAATAATTACCTAGTTGTGTGGCCTTGGGCAAGCCACTTAACCCCATTTCCTTGCAAAATAAGTAAATAAATAATAAATATTTTATGATTGATTGATTTGTTTTTGTGCTCTTTTGCTTTCATCTATACATTCTTTTTTTGTCAAATATTGGCTTTCTTACAACTTTTTTGTCTTTGTGCACTATTTTTTAGCAAATTTATGCCCACAATAAGATTTTCTTATTGGAATTTGCTTCACCAAAATATGAACTCCTTTGTAGATTTTGGTGATTCTGAAGTTTTATAACATGGCTTTTGTAAACTCTATAAGAGATTAGCTTTTTTCCTTATGAACCATCTTTTATTCTTAAAAATTACAACATAGTTTTTCCTTGTGTGATCTTGTTCCTTCTTTTTGTCCATATGTCATTCAGGGTCCCCCTATATAATGCCTACTTGGCTTTATGTAATATTCCTTGTCACATGTTATCTTCATCCTCTATATTTTGTTATAATTGTTGGTATTACTATACTACTTTCATAGGATCATGGATTGGAGTTAGAAAGATTCTTATAGGGCACTGGGTCAGACTAGATAAGAATGCTAGAGAATCTGAGAGATTTGATGAGTGTCATACTTTCTTTAAGTAGCCAATTCAGGATTTGAATACAAGTCAGTCTGACACTAAGACCAAGTGTCTTCCCATTAAACCATGCTGTTTCCAGGGTATGAGGCTGCTTTTGGTTAATTGAAAATAAAACAAAGGGGAATGATTATAAGCATTGACTATTTGAGAATATAACAAGGTATATAAGCCTGGTGGATCGGTAAAGACTTTAACAGATTTGAATGGAAGAAATGTTATTTTTTTGTCCATTTCCCTGAGAGGGAGAAGATTATTCTTCATCTAATTAGTATAAGAAAGGAGCACACACTTTCACCTATTTTCTTTGAAATTAATCATCCCTAGTCTACTTTTTTAATTAAGTATATTTGAGATATATAGAGAGATTTAATTAATGTTAGAATGAGCTTTATACGGAAACGCCAGTTGAGATACAAAATTTCTTCAAGCAAAATCTAAGAGTCACGTTGGGCCTTATGCCTTAAGACAGAGATATATATGTCAATTCTTGAGAATTGATGAATAAAGCTTTTCTTACTTCAGACTATATCTCAAGAGTCAACCCACCCCTTTCTTAGATGAGTCTGAATTTATTTAACTTCTTTAGGCTATCAAATGAAGCAGACAGAATGGGACAAAAAAGGAGGGGAACAAGGAATTGGTGAATAAACCTTAGGTTAAATGTGCTGTCCCATAACGTGTGTACTATTTTCTCTGTGCTAATGTGTTTACTGCCCTATTTGATTCCTTACTATTTTGTAGAACTCTTAGTATAATATCATATTTTAGTTATCTGTTTACAAATATAGCCTACCATGCCAAAGATAATCTTATTATCTGTTAAATTCTTTGAGAGCAAAATAATATGTCTCATATATTGTTACATTTTTATCTAGTGAGGATCAAACTCATTGTACCAAATAAGCAAGTAATGAATGCTGAATTTATATTAAGGAATTTTGATTATCACAGATTACTTCTTTCTAGGAATATTTATCGCATACTTATGATTACTAAGTGAACCAATGAGTTTTAACTCTTTGTGTGTCATGAACATTCTTGGTATTCTGCTAGAAGCTATGGACCTCTTCTCAGAAAATTTTTAAAAACATAAATGAAATATAGTGGATTATAAAAGAAGCCAATTATAACAAAATACATTTATCAAAATATGTGTTAAAGTTCATGAACTCTCTGAAACATGCCACCCAATAACCCACATCCATAGATCTCAGTCTAAGCATTTTTGTCTTATAGTACAGTGGAACAAGCTCCTATTATCTCTATAATTACACTACCTAGGTTTAAATCCTTCCTTAAGTGATTATTGATTCATTGTATGATTATTACCAGTATGGCTTGGGCACATTACTTAATCTTTCTGTACTTTAGTTTCCTTATCTTTAAAATGAGGATTTAGGACTAAATTATCTCTTAGGTTCCTTCTAGCACTAGCTCTATAAGCTGAATCATAGGACTCAATGAATAACAGATCTTTAGATCCACAAGAGATTTATTAATGCATGGGATCAGAATGCTAATTGAAGCATGAATCTCTTTATGATTTACCATATTTCCCCATGTATAAGATGCCCAAACTTTGAAAAATATATTACATAAATTTATTGAACTCAAGTTTTATTCATCTTAAAATTCATATAACTCTTCATCACTGTCAAAACTTCCATCCATTAGCCTGTCCTCATCTGTGTTGTATGATGAATTACTGTCTTAGGAGAGACTCTGACTACTTTCCTGCCTGTACTTTGGTCTGGGGTTGACCACAAGCACTCCCTGAGCAAGTCTGGTGCATGGACTCATGCTTGGACCATTCCATTTCATGATCCTGAAGTATCAATATGTCCTCCTTTGAACTCCTCAATCACTTCTTTTTCATCAGCAGTTCTGGCTTCATAGTGAACCATCTTTGTGGACACAGGTCCTTTGCTCTTCAGTCCATCTCTTCAATTCCCTCTCGAAATCAGGCCATTTTTTTGACTTGCATCTCATGGCCTTCTTCTGCTGGGGTGTTTTCAGAGGGTTTCTTCTTCCTGTAGCCAATACTGGATTGTTTTTTTTTCAGTTGGAGGAGGATCAAATAGATGTTAAGCAACATTATTTCCATTCACTTTTTTGCAAAGTGGATCACTTTGATCTTGAATTCAGGACTGTACAAAAATGTATAGGGATCAAGAAGCTTCTGATTGAATAAGTTCAATGATGTGTAATTAAATATTTCCAGCCATTCCATTTTAAAATTGGATGTTAGAACACTGAATATTAGAACTAGGGAAAAAAGCTTAGAATGTAGATCATTGGAGCTCAAAGAAATTTTTGATATAGAATGCTGAAATAGTCTTGGCATTGTAAAGCACCTTAAAAGTTATCTGTCTAAACCTCCCACTCTGCTTGGGAAAATTCTGTGCAATATTATACATTGGCCATAAAGTTTATCGATTCTTTGTTACTAGACAAAAGAGCAGATCACTTTGGACTTATTAATTTGTTTGATAAAGAATTACCAAAGTGACAGAGACCACATTCCCTGCCCTTTCCATAGAGGAACACCTTTCTTTTCCTCTAAGGTAGAGAAAATGTTCCCCCCAAATCAGATTGAAATATGGAGAAATATAATGATGATCTCAGGTCCCAGTTTTTCATCATCGCTAAGCTGATATGTCCAAGTAGTTAAACTATATGGTGAGTGAAATCTGAAATGCCTAAGGAAACAAAAAGTTCAAGCTTCCAGGAATTAAGCAATGAATGAAAATTGAATGAATTGGGACTCGATTTTTTCAACTTGGAATTGAACACCAAATACAGGGGTAGATACATTTTATATATTGAAAAAAGCATTTAGCAGGATATGAACCTGAATACACATATTAGGTAATGTTATTTCTAATTGTAGGAAAAATTAGAGGCTTTGCAAGCTGGGAGGGGAAAAGAGAGAAGTTCCATGAAATCAGAAAATCCTCCAAGTGTCTATATTCAATCAAAGGAACAAGGAAATAGTAACTGATTAACCAATATTAGGCCAGTTTTGAAATGAAAAAAAAACATTTTAATGAGTTTAAATTCAGCCTCAAATACTTACTAGTTGTGTGACCCTTGGGCAAGCAGTTTACCGAATTTGCATCACTTTCCTCATCTGTAAAATAAGCTGAAGAATAAAATAACAAAGTACACCAGAACATTTGTTAAAAAAAAAAAAAAACAAAAGAGGATCAGGAAAAGTCTGGGAAAAAATTGAACAGTAATAATTGCTTGAGTCACATGCATTTTTCATTACTTTTTCAGTTCCAGCTTCTTAATCTACATGTCATAAATAGTGGAGCACACACACACACACACACACACACACACACACACACACACAGAGAGAGAGAGAGAGAGAGAGAGAGAGAGAGAGAGAGAGAGAGAGAGAGAGAGAGAGAGAGAAGAGACTGAATTTAAATTTAAATGTACAGAAGGCAGATTGAAAACCCGTATGACTGTGGATGAGTCACTAATGAATGGTCTTTGCTGGCTATCTTTAAGAAAAAAAAATCTACTTATTGGTTTAATTGTGCATGGGAATTTCTTTTCAATTATAGGTAGAATTGATCTTTCTTTTGAATCACCCCAAACCACCACTATGCTACTGTGTTTTGGAAACTCCCCAAAGTGCAATGACCTAACGAGTACTAATTTTTTCCTTCCTGGGGTTAATCAAGCAATGGATGGAAATGTTGTCTTAGAAGTATTCTCACTTAGATTTAATTTGAAACTGATGATCTCTCAGATCACTTCTAGCTATAAGAATGTGTAAAATAGACTGACTAATTGTAATGAGTTAGGGAGGGAAAATGAAATTTAGTAGATTGGGCAGACAGAAGAACACTAAGCTGTGAGGCAGATTGTCTGAGTTAAAGTCCTAGTTCATTCACTATTTAGATATTGTGACCTTAAACAAATCATCACTTCCTTGAATTTCTGGTGAAACTTTTGTATAATGGAAGTAATACTTGTACTGATTACTTCACAGAATTGTTGAAAGGAAAGTGATCCATAAATTATTAAAGTCTGTAGAAATGTGAACTAAATAATAAAAAAGAGATAGTAAGCAAAGTGGGATACAAAATGGATTATTTTGATTATATTAAATCCAAATATTATTTTATTAATTGGCTTATGGTATCAGCCTTTATATCTTAGTCTTGTATCCATTCCAATCTTAATTTATGAGAAGTGAGTTTATGACTCGTATTTCACATACTTCTTTTTAGTTTTCACAGAATTTTTTGTCAAAAAGTGAGTTCTTATTCCAGAAACTGGTCTTTGTATTTATCAAATAAAAGACTGCTTTACTCATTTAATACTTTTTCTTTTGTACCTGAGCTGTTTCCCTGATCCACCATTCTATTTCTTAGCCAGTACCAAGTTCTAATGATAGCTTTAATAATATAATTTTGGATTTGATATGACTAAGCCACCTTCCTTTGCAACTTTTAAAATTAATTCTCTTGATATTCTTGATCTTTTGTTCTTCCACATGAATTTTCCTACTACTTTTTATAGCTCTGTAAAATAAATTTTGGGTAGTTTGAATAGTTTGATACTGAATAAGTAATTTAATTTTGATAGAAGTATCATTTTTATTATATTAGATCAACCAATCCATGAGCAATTGATATTTTTCCAATTATTTAGATATGATTTTACTTGTGTGAAAAGTGTTTTGTAATTATTTTCATATAAGTTTCTAAGTTTGACTTACTTGGCATATAGACTCCCAAGATTTTATGGTGCCTACAGTTATTTTAAATAAAATTTCTCTTTCTATCTCTTGCTACTGTTATTTTTTTGATAATATGTAGAAATTTTAATGATTTATGTGAGTTTATTTTATACCTTGCTATATTGCTGAAGTTATTAATTGCCTCAAGGTGTTTTTATTTGATTTTCTAGCATTTTCTATGTATAACATCATATCACCTACAAAGAGTGAGAGCTTTGTTTCCTTATTGTCTATTCTAATTCCTACAATTTCTTTTTTTCCTCATTGCTATAGTTAGCATTTCTAATATAAAATTGAATAATATTGTTGGCAACAGGTGTCCTAGTTTCCCCAAACTTATCTTAATCAGGATGCTACTTGCTTATCCCCAAGTAAATATAGTATTTGCTGGTATTTTTATATAGATGCTGTTTATTATTTTAAGGGAAAATCCATTTATTCTTTTGTTATATAATGTATTTAATAGTGATGGTTACTGAATTTTGTCAAAGACTTTCAGAATCTATTGATTTAATCATATGGTTTCTGTTAGGTTTGTGATTGATATCATCAATTATGCTGATAGTCTTCCTAATACTAAAAAAATACTACATTCCTGCTATAAATCCTACCCTAATTTAGTATATTATCTTCAAGATAATTTGATGCAGTGGCTTCATTAATATTTAAAATTATGAATCAATATTTATTAGGGAAGTTGGTCTATAGTTTTCTTTCTCTATTTTGACTCTTCCTAGTTTAAGTATCAGCACCATTTTGGTGCAATAACACAGAAATATTTCTGTGATTATATTTTTTCAAATAGGAATTAATTTCCATTTTTTTCTATTTAGAATTAATTGCATTTTAAATGCTCAAAATTCATTTGCAAATCAAAACTGACTGGAGATTTTTTCATAGGCATTTCTTTAATGATTTGTTTAATATCCTTTTCTAATATTAGTTCAATTGTCTTCTTACTATGCCTTGGATTTGCAGAACTTCTAAATTGGTATTAAATTGGTGGTTTTAAATTTGTTGTTTTTCCTAGCATTTTTAGTTGTATGCCCAATTTATTGATTGCTGCTTTTTTTTATTTTATTCATGTAAGCATTTAGAAATATAAAATTTCCCCATATAAATTTGACTGCATCTCACAATTTTTGGTATGTGTTGTCATTATTGTAGTTGTTTAAGACAAAATTATTGAACATTTCTATGAGTTATTTGATCCACTTATTCTTATTTTTAGGTTTGCTTTTTTGTTTTTTTTTTCTCAAGGAAATGGGGTTAAGTGGCTTGCCCAAGGCCACACAGCTAGGTAATTATCAAGTGTCTGAGTCTGGATCTGAACTCAGGTATTCCTGATTCCAGGGTGTGTGCTCTATCCACTGCGCCACCTAGCCACCTCTCATCCACTAATTCTTAAATATTAGATTTTTTAGCTTCTAATTAATTTTAGAATATATTTCTATGATCTTTTATTACATATGATTTTTGCTACATCATGATCTGAAAAGGATGTATTTAATATTTCTGCCTATCTGCATTTAATTGTGAGACTTTTATGTGTTAATATATGGTAAGTTTATGTGTATATGCCTTATACTTTTTTTTATCCTCTTTCAATTTTTTCCTGAGCTCTATCCTATATAAGTTTTATAAAATTCTATTCCCCTCCTTAACTTCCTTTTTGTTTATTTTGGAGTGAGATTTATCTAATTATGAGAGAGCAAGGTTGAGGTCTCCTGAAACTCATTTAGTTTCTCCTGTAAAAATTTGAATATTATATATATATATATGTTGAATACTACTTATATATGTACCTCATATATATATATATATATATATATATATATATGTTTATATGTTTAGTGTTATAATGTAAATGTCTGGCATTGTCATTTCTTCATTTTCCACTGGTACCTTTTAAGAAGATCTAATTAGATCTAATTTTGCTTTTTCTTTTTCTGTGATAAGGATTGGTTTCCCTGGGTTTTTTTTAACCTTTGCTTAAGATTAATATATTCTCCTCTAGTATTTTACCTTTATTCTATGTGTATCTCTCTGCTTCAAATGAATTTCTTGTAATCAGCATATTGTAAGGTTCTGGTGTTAAATCTACTCTGCTATCTATTTCTATTTTTTCATGGGAGGATTCATGTCATTCTCATTCAAAATTATTACTGATTCTATATTATCATGCATCCTTTCTTCTCTCCATTTATACTTTTTTCCCTTCTCCTTTTACCCTATCTTTCCTGACCAGTGTTTTGCTTTTTTTTTTTTTTTTGTGTAGAAGCCCTTTATTAGCAGAATTTCATCTTTAGAAAATTATGAAGCCATTCACCTGGACCAGGTCTCATTCCTAACAAAAAGGTTGGGCTTTCTCAAACATACAAATAACCGACAACTTTTAAGAAAGTTGCCAACACTTAATTTACCACCGCCCAACAAGGAACGAAGACGGCTTATTGTGTGAAATAAGCAGGGGGTCAAATAGGCTACTTCTGTGACTGTGAGTTAGGGAAATGAACAGTCAGCTGCGCATAATCTGGTTGAGACAGCCCTGGATTAGCAGTACTGGAGGCTTCAGCTGAAGGCTTGCATAATTTAGATCCCCACAACAACCCTGTGAGGTAGGTGCTCTCTTCTAATTCCTTAGAACACAAAACAAAACAGAGAGGTTATTGTGAAGGCTTATTTGAGGCAGGGCTTGAGCTTTGTTCTTCTTGACAGGAATAACATTTTTCGGTATGATCTCTGCCTCTTAAGCATAACCTCAAACATAAGAATGCCACACAGAGATGGAAAAAACAGTAATTTAAACTATATCACAATACACATTTTACCGAACGAATGGATGCAAGAGATGAAGACATTCAAGGGCAAGACAACTCGAATAGTTTGCTGGGTTTTTTTTTTTTTTTGAAGTCTACACTTTAGCAGACAGGCTTCCAAAATGGGAGGGGCAGCAGTAGTAGTTACTTCTTATTGGGGCAATGAGGCGATTTAAGTGGTAGATGGATGAATGGATGAATGAATGGATGGATGGATGGATGGATGGATGGATGGATGCAATGGTAGGGAGGGGGAGGTGGTCTTGGTGTAGAATGTCTTTCATTTCACTGGCCATTCTTTATAACCTGAGCTTGGTCCTTCTCAAGTGTCTCCTCTTTGAATTGTACCTGATCTTATTGCCAGTTTTCATCTGAATCCTCTGGGGAACCGGACGATTCTGTTTCTGTTTCTTAGCCAGGCACCTCTTGATTCTGAATGTTTTATGAGAGGACATGATGATGAGATGACAGCCGAGCTTCCACCACGATGTCAGGATGGGCAAAAAAGGGCAGTATTTTCTTTTGACTGCCACCTCTCTCAATCTACTCCTCGTTTCTACAATTCCCTCTTCCCTTTTCCCTCCTGCTTTTACCCACCTTTCTTCCCTCCTTTCTATCAATTCCACTTTCCCTACCCCCACTTTCTCCTCCAAATTTTCTGTAGGATAAAATGAATTTTTAATGTGGACCCAATGTATATGTTAATCCCTCCATGAGTCAAATTCAAAGAATTCCCTTCTTGCTCTCTTCATGAGTCGCTTCATGTGTTGTAATTTAACCTCTCCCTTTCTCCCATTCCAGTACAATCAACTTTTTAAATGACTTTTTTATATCATCTCATCAAAATCATCTCATAACCAGACTTTTGATCTCAGTATAATCTCTTTAATAGAGATAGAATTCTCAAAAGTTACAAGTATCATCCCCCCCTTAAAGGAATGTAACCAACTTAATTGTATTGAATAATATTATCTTTGTCTTTCCCTGGTTACCTTTTAAATGTACCTCTTGTGTCTCAAGTTTAGAAATCAAATATTCTGTTTGGTTCTGGACTTTTCAATAGGAAAATTCACAAATCATCTATTTTTGTTAAATCTCCATCTTTTCTCTTGAAAAAAATATGCTCAATTTTGCTGAGTAGTTGATTATTGGTTATAATTCTGGAGAATTTTATTTCCCCTCCAGAATATCATATTCCTTAACCTTTGATCCATTAGTTTTGATACTGTCAAGTCCTTCATAATCCTGACTGTGGCTCCTTGGTATTTGAATTGTTTCCTTCTATCTTTATGCACCATTTTCTCCTTCACTTGAGAGCTTTGAATTTGAATATAATATTCTTTGACATTTTTATTTTGGCATCACTTCCAGAAGATGATTGAGGGATTCTTTCAATGACTATTAGGGCAAATTACTTAGATAATTTCGTGAGAGATGGTGATCAGGACCTTCATGTAGCCAACAATTTTTTAATAATCTCCCTGGATCTATTTTCCAGGTCAGTTATTTTTCTAATGATAAATATCACATTCTATTCTAGTTTCTCTTGCTTTGGTTTTGTATGATTGTTTCTTGATGTCTCGCAAAATCATCGGCTTTGTTCCATTTTATATTTTGAGAAATTATTTTCTTCAGTGAACTATTGCAACTCCTCCATTTGGTCAATTCTTTTTAAAATATTCTTATTCTCATTGACTTTGTTTGCCATTTGCCAATAAGCAGCAAGCCCATTGGATCAGATTTTTATTTGGCTCAGTCTAGTTTTAAAATTTATTTTCTTCAGTATGTTCTTGTGTCTCCTTCATCAAACTGTATTTTCCATTTTTCCCTATTTTTCCCTCTTTTTATTTTGCTGGACTTATTTTTGATGGCTTATAGACTTATTAATTATACTTGCCCAATTCTATTTTTCAGGGAATTATTTTATTCAGTTATCTTTTGAATCTCCTTTTCCATTTGACTAACTCTATTTTTAAAGGTGTTTTCTTTTTCCATTTGCCAATTGTATTTTTGAAGGAGCTATTTTCTTTTTTGCTTTTACTGAATTCTTTTTTAAAGAGTTGCTTGGTTTGTCTATTTGCTTAATTGCATTTTTAAAGCAGTTGTTTTCTTCAATTAATTTTTAATGCTCCCTTTTGTTCAAGATCTTGAACTCTTCTTGAATTCTCTTCCCCGGATATTCTACTTGGTTTAAAAAAATACATTTTGAACTCTTCCTTGAATTTTTTTTGGTCTAGAGACTGATTCATGATTCCCTCTAAGGCTTATTATGCAGTATTTTTTTCTGCTTGTTCTCTTCTGAGAGATATTCCTTCTCCACAGAAACTTTCTAATATTATGGCTTTTCTATGAGGTTTCTTACACATTTTTAACTGTTCCTTGTCTACTGGTACTGTCCCAAGCTTCTTAGATCTCCCACACACTTGACACATAATCTCTGTGAATTTGGGCAGTACACTTAACCCTGATTATCTTGCATCCATCTCCAGCTAGCCTGATTCATATCTGACCACTGGATGTAGATGACTCCAGAGGAGAAAGTGAGGCTGGCAACTTATCACAACATCCCCTCACTCAAATCCATTCATTTACTTTTCATGGTATCATTAACTTGATGTCATGGTCATCTTTGAGAATGAAGGAAAAATACATTTCATCTATATACTTTAGGTGTATATACTTTGTATATAATTGTTTTAAAAATTATTATTTTAATTCTGTTTTTATTTTAATTCTGTTTTTCTGATCCAAGTGTTGGCTCCTTACAATCAAGGACTCTTTATTTTTCTTTGTATCCCCAGAGCTTAACAAATGTCCATTATCAAGTTGATTTACTTCAGCTGAGAAAAAAAGTGTATGAAGGACACCATATGAGGAGACTGGCCATGTTTAGAACAGACTCCATTTGAAAATTTCTTACTTCCTAAAATAAGTGGATTCAAATATGCTAGATTTTTCCCTTCAAGAAAAAAAAATGATGCAATAAAAATGTATAATAGAAGGCAATGCTGTTCCCTGATTTCAAACATAATTTTAACCTATGTGAATTTAAAAACTTCTACTTTTTATTTTAAAGTACTGAGAAAGGAAATAATACACCTTTATCCATCAAGTCATTGTTTGAAGCCCTCCTCTCTTAAGAGAAATTCCCTTTAAGTATCCAAGATGAAATAAGTCCTTGTTTTACTTGGAATGAAATGTTCCTCAGATAGCTGGAGAACTGTATTATTGATGCCTCTCCATTAGAAGACAAGGTAAAGGACTGTTTTTTGCTTCTGTCTTTAAAGCCTTGGAGTTAGAACAATTTATGACACATGGTAGATGCTTAATTAATCTTCTTTGAAATTAATTGTATATCTGGTCAAAAGTTAATAAACTTTTTTAGTGTCATAGATTATTTTATCAGTCTGGTGAAGTCTATATACTTTTTAGAAGATTTTTGAATAAGTAAATAATGCTAAATTTCAATCAGAGTGCATTGGATTGAATGTGTGGGATTACCAAGGAAATAAACTATTTTGAAATAGCATTTTCAATATTTTTTTAAAAGTTTGTAGACTCCAGGTGAAGAACCTTTTATCTAACAATGTTAGAAGACCTGTTTAAGATCAAAGTTAGCAGAATAATGCAAATTCTCAAGTGTAAAGTTTTCTTTGTTGAGTTCAAACCCATGATCTCTATCTGGTACCATGAAGCTAAGAGCCTGACTTTAACTGCTGGTCCAATGATAAAGTTGTCTTGGTCAGCATACTTTGAAAATGTCACCTTATTGAATGAAAACAGATTTAGAGTGTTTATGTGTGACATAAATTCAGTTAGTAAAAATAGGGTGTTCCTAATATTCTTCTATGATAAAAGTGCAAGTCTAATGTAGAGACTTATGATGAAACAAACTATCATTTACCTCATCGATACAAACACTGAGTTAAAACCTCTCCATCTTCTTAACATCTGTCCTCTGTGATGGTTTTCCAGCTTTTTTAGACTTATCTAAATTTCTTCAAACCTGTTATATTCTCTGTATTTTTGAACTCCAGATAAACAGATATTTGTTAACCCTTTGAGATCAGCCCATTTCTCATTTCCCCTCTTTGTTCTGACCTCTTATACTATCAAAGTCCTCAGATCACCAGTGTGTGCCTGCTTAAGGAAAGAGATGCATCAGGCTATAAAATCTTTGGGGTCAAAACCTTTTAATCCTTTTTTTCATATTGGACATCTTTGATAGGTTGTTGAAGCTTATGGACCACTTCTTGAAACATTTTAAATGCACAAGATAAACAACATATGATAAAAAAGGAAGTTAATTAGATTAAAGTATAGATATCAAAATAGATTTCAAAAATGCAAATACTTCAGGTGAAAAATTCCTGCCAATAGGGTATTACAAATAATACAAAGGTTTGGAATTGGGCATCCTAGAATTTTCATCATTGTTATCATCTAAGCATTTGTGGAAGAAAGAAGAAAATTCCATCAAAGTTATATATTTATGCAGTTTTTTTAAATATTTGCCCCTCCCCAATCCCTACCCTGTGTTTTTCTGCTCTTGCTAAATCCTTTGAATTATAATCCATCAATATCTTTTCAATCATGTACATACTAGATGCATTTTTCCTTTCAGAAGAAAAGGTGTTCTCATTCTATCAATGTTCAGACTAAGGATACTTCCTTGAAAGCAATGCCCCAGTCAAGAGAGTGACTAGTAGCAGGCACTAAAACAGTATCTCATCATTGGCTATCACTGAGGGAGCTACATAGGTATTGCTCTGTCAGGTTTTATGGATAGTTATTTATGGATTGAAAACTACCTTCTGTCCCCCTGTACAAAAGAGAACATTTTAAGAGGTGGAAACTAGTTTTTATGATATACACTTGACTATTGGAATATGAAGGTACCTTCAACCTTGCATTCATTCAAATTTCAATTTATTATTTTTGATTTTGATATTTTCCTTAATTTTGAAATAAACTCACCCTAAGTAGGTTTATTGAAATAAAGAATTGGGGTAGGGAAGAGGGGGCAAATGGGGGAGGTAGAAAAGGTTAGAGCGATTAAAAGTCAATTTTCCAATAAATTACAAATACAGAACCTTTAACTACCTCAATAAATGAAATCCACAATTATTTCAAATAGGCTCGTAATGATGATGATAATGTCTATTTTATAAGATCTTGTAGTAGCATCACTACCTCCACAATAAACTTGTCAGATGTCAACAATATGGGTGCTGTAATCTAGTTCCTAGGTTTATTAACTGCTGTGCCCTGTGGCATTTTCTCAGAATTACTGTATACAATTGAGCCAGAAGCCGCTTTTACTTCTAACATAAATATAAGAACGACCTTAATAAAACAGATGAATTACACTGCAGTGTAAATTAGACTGTTCTAATGGACTCCAGCCCTGAATCTATTGAAATAGTAACCAATGTGATTAGGTTCAGCATGGCAAAGATAGTGACTGTAAATCACCAAGGGCTGCCAATTTTTATTTTATTTTATTTGGTTTTAGTTTTATTTCATTGGGTTTCCCATCCACATTTCTCACCTTTTGATAGGGCAATTGATTTGGCTGTGGAGTAACACTTATTCTTTTTTAATCCCATGTCTAGTTCAGGGTCTCTACATAAGATCATAACACAATCACAGAGAAAAGGTGTAAACTGTGATTAGAACATTTGTCCAATCTGACCCTTCTTGAAAGATTTAAACCAAAATACGGTGGCAGGAGAATCCTTCATAGAATCACTAAATTAGAGCATATTAGACCTAAGACATTTTAGAGCTTTACATCCATATCTGATGCTTTATAAATATTTGTTAGATTCAATTTTTGAATTTAGTAGGATATTACAAACAATGACTTCAGGAAATAGATTGGAGGAGAAAAGAAAGTTTCAAGAAAATAATGCATTCCAAAACTGTGAAATGATAACATACAGAATGTTAGGGCTACATGGAATTTTAGAACATAAAATGTTACAAAACATAACATTTTTACCAAACCCTAGAGCAGAAACTTTTTGAATATGACATATTAGTTGGTATTTGTATAGCTCTTTAAGGCTTACAAAGCCTTTATATAGGTTATCTCTTTATCCTTGCAGCAATCCTACAAGGTACATTCTATATTTGCCCATTTTCACAGAAGTAGCAAATACAAGAATCAAGTTTCAAACTTAATCCTTCTAGATACTAATCCACAGGCTCCATTCACTATATGAATAAGTAGATTTAAAGTTAAGTGGGAAAGAACATTAAAAATCATCAGGTCCACCTTGATTTTACAAATAAGTAAACTGGAATTGAGAAAGGAGAATTGTGCAGGTTGCCATATTCCTTGAAAGCAGAAACTTTCTCCTGTTTGTAGTTATGTTCCCTGTATATGGCATAGGATTTCAAACATTGTAGGAAGTAAAGAAATACTAGTTAACTGATTAAAAGAGCCAGATAAACCCAGATCTCTTGATTCATAGTCTTCCTATTTTCCCTCCTCAACTACTTGATGGTATTCATGGGATTAGGAAATACAGAACAAGATGTATATCTATATCTAATCTATATCTATATCTATGTCTAAATCTAATCTATATCTATATCATATATATATATATATATATATATATATATATATATGCCACAGTTTGTCAGGATAGTCTTTTGAGAAAGTAGCATGTCATAGTCACATTTATAATTAGGATTTTGTTTATGGCTTTACCCACAAAAGATACAAATTAAAAAGAAAATCCTCATCTATTCTTTTATCAATAACTCACATATCGATGGCACCTGATATTTAATAAAATTCATTCTATTCATATAAAAGTTATTAGTTCAAATGTACAGATGAGAAGTATGAGACTCAGCAAAGTAAAAATCTCTTATTAATAGCCATCATGTTAAACTGATAATAAAGATTAGACTTGAATTCTGTTTCCCCAGAACTGTTCAATTTAGAGCTCTTCCTCATGGATTACTGTATTTTTTATATTTTATTTATTTTTTTCCAACTACATACAGCAGTAGATTTTACCAATCTTTTTTGCAAGGTTTTGAGTTTTGAATTTTTCTGTCTCTCTCCCTTCCCTTTCCCTTCCCCTGACAGAAAGCAATATGCTATAAGTTCAACATTTGTAAGCATGCTAAAGAATAAAAAAATATTGATAGTGTTGTGAGAGAAGAATACAATCCAAATAAAAGAAAGAAAATATTAGAGAGAAAAAATCATATAATACATGAGATAATTTTTTTAAAAAAATGAAGAAAATAAGCTTTGGTTTTCATTCAAACTCCACACTTCCTTCTCTGGATGTGGATGATATTTTCCATCCCTCATCTTTTAAAATATTCTTTGATTATTATTATTATATTGCTGAAATGAATAAGTCCATCATGGCTGATCATCACCCTGTGTTATTGTTAATATGTACAATGATCTTCTGGTTCTGCTCATTTCACTGAGCATCAATTCATTCAAGACTTTCAAGACTTTTGGGAAATCCTGTCCCTCATGATTTCTCATAAAATAATAGTGTTCCATCACCTATATTTACCACAATCTTTTCAGCCATTCTCCAATTTTGGACATCCCCTCAACTTCTAATTCCTTGTCACTACAAAAAAGAACTGCTGTGAATATTTTTGTTTATGTGAGTTTTTTTCAGTTTTTCATGATCTTTTCAGGATATAGACCCAATATAGCTGGATCAAAGGGTATGCAGGATTTTACTGCACTTTGGGCATATTTTCAAATTGCTGGCCAAAAAAGATTGGATCGGTTCACAGCTCCACCAACAATGCATTAGTGTTCCAGTTTTTCCCATCTCCCCTCCAAATTTGATCATTTTCCTTTCTAGTCATATTGGCCAATCAGATCGATAAGAGGTGGTACCTTGGAGATGTTTTAATTTTCATTTCTCTAATCAATAATGATTTAGAGCAATTTTTCATATGATTATAGATAGTTTTTATTTCTTCATCAAAAAATTGCCTTTACATACCCCTTGACCATGGTGACTTTTTTTTTTATAAATTTGACTCATTTCTCTATATCTTTTAGAAATGAGTCCTTTGTTAGAACTAGTAGTAAAAAAATGTTTCCAAACTTACTACATTCCTGGCTAAGAAATAGAGTGGTGAATCAGTGGAATAGACTAGGTGCAATAGCAGGAAATGTTATAGTAATCTGTTGTTTGATAAACTCAAAGTGTTCAGCTGTTGGGATAAGGGCTCTCTCTTTGATAAAATCTATTGGGAAAATTGGAAGTTAGTATGGAAGAAACTTGGATTAGACCAACACCTCACACCCTTTACCAAGATAAGAACAAAATGGATACAAGATTTAGACATAAAAAATTATTATAAACAAACTAGAAGATCCAGGAGTAGTTTATCTATCAACTCTATAGAAAGGCAAGCAGTATTACCAAGGAAGAGATGGAGAACATCATTAAAAACAAACTAGAAGGGGTGGCTAGGTGGTGCAGTGGAAAGAGCACTGGCCCTGGAGTCAAAAGTACCTGAGTTCAAATTCAGCCTCAAACACTTAATAATTACCTAGCTGTGTGACCTTGGGCAAGCCACTTAACCCCATTTGCCTTGCAAAAAGAAAAGAAAAGAAAAACTGAAAAAAAAGAAACTAGATAATTTTGATTACATTAAATTAAAAAGCTTTTGCACAGACAAAACCACTGTAATCAAGATCAAAAGAAATATAGTAAATTGGTAAACTACTTTTACAACTAGTATTTTTGACAAAGGACTCATTTCTAAAATCTACAGAGAACAGAGTGAAATTATCAAAAAAAACAACCAGCCATTCCCCAATTTACAAATGGTCAAAGAATATGCAAAGGCAATTTACAGCTGAGGAAATCAAAGCCATCCATAGTCATATGAAAAATTGCTCTGAATCATTACTTAGTAGCAAAATGCAAATTAAAGCATCTCTGAAATACCACCTCACACCTTTCAGACTGGCCAATATGACCAGAAAGTACAATGATCAATGTTGGAAGGGATGTGGGAAATCTGGGACACTATTTGGAACTATGCCCAAAGGGCAACAAAAATGTACATACCCTTTGATCCAGCAATACCACTACTGGGTCTATAACCTGAAGAGGTTATCAAAAAGGGCAAAAACATCACTTGTACAAAAATATCCATAGCAGCCCTGTTTGTGGTGGCAAAGAATTGGAAATTAAGTGAATGTCCTTCAATTGGAGAATGGCTTAACAAACTGTTGTATATGTATGTCATGGAACACTATTGTTCTATTAGAAACCAGGAGAGATGGGAATTCAGAGAAGCCAGGAAGGATTTGCATGAATTAATGCTGAGTGAGATGAGCAGAACCAGAAAAACATTATACATCCTAACAGCAACATTGGGCTGATGATTAACCTTGATGGACTTGCAACAACCAGGGCTATCTGCAATGGAGAATACTATCTGTATTAGAGAAACAATTGTGGACTTTGAACAAAGACCAAAGACTATTACCTTCAATTTAGAAAACAAATGTTATCTTATTAAGTAACTTTACTATTTCTTATACTTTATTTTTCTTCCTTAAGGATATGATTTCTCTCTTATCGCATTCAACTGAGATCAGTGTACATCATGGAAACTATATAAAGACTAACAGAATACCTTCTGTGGGGGTGTGGGGAGGGAAGCAAGAGTAGGGGAAATAGTGTAAAACTCAAAATAAATAAAATCTTTCTTAAAAAAGCAAACTAACTACGTTTCTTTTAATGTTGGTTTATATTAAATATCTGACAAGTAAATGGTTCCTTTTCCCCCTAATTGGCTTATTGCCTTTTATGTCCAAATCCTTTATCCATTTCAACCTTATGTTGAGATAGAGTGTGAAACATTGGTCTATACCTAGTTTCTGCCATACTATCTTCCAGTTTTCCCAAGAGTTTTTAATCAAAGAATGAGTTCCTTTCCCAGAGGCTGAAGTCTTTAGGTTAATCACATAGGTAGATCACATTTACTGCTGTTTCTTTTGCACCTAATCTATTCTGCTAATCCACCACTGTATTCCTTAGCCTGTACCAAACAATTTCAATGAGTAATATTTTACAATATAATTTTAAATCTACTGTGTCTAGATCACCTTTCTTTGCTCCCATTAATTCCCTTGTTAGTATTTGATTGCTCAATTTTAACATCTTTTTCTCTTTTAGGAAGAAAAACTACATTGTGCTCTTCCCTCTCAAATTCCACAAAACATCATTTGCTTTTAGGGTGCTAATATTTGAGACTTACTGAATAACATATTATGAGAAAAGATCACTAGCTCTTGATTCAAAGTTCTAGTGAAGTTACTTGGTCCAGCAGAAACAGGAAGAGGCATGCAAATCTTGCTTTAAGCAACTATTAGCTATTCCACCTTGGACAATTCACTTAACCACTAAGCTCGATTGCCTCAATTGTAAACCAATATTATGAAAGTACCTAATTCAAAGGATTATTGTGAGGATTAAATAAATTAACATATAAAGTCCTTTGCAAGCTTTCCAGTATTGTATCCATGTAAACCAATATTGTTGGCTTCATAAATTACTGTCTGTACAACTTTGGAAAAGAAATGTCATGGCTCTGAGCTTCAGTTTCCTCAATTGCAAAAAGAAATGGTAAGGTTAGTTGATCTATTAAGTCCCTTCTAGCTCTAAGTCTATGATCCTATGATCTTAGATCAAATTCCAATGTTAGCCAAAAGGCATCAAGAGTCAGTCTTATTACAGGAAAATCTTGATAATGGAGTTTTCCAAATGTGAAATGGTCTAACTCATATTGTATTGAGTTTTGTCTCTCTCTTAGAAGTGTTTAAGGAGACTGGATGATAACTTATGTTCTTATTTAGAACAGAACAAAATAGTCTATTCAGTACCATCCCCCTCTAACACTGTTCCTATCTAGTACTAAATCTACGTTATTGTGACATTTTACTGGGAAATTTGGCCTGATGGAGTTCACCTTCAAGATCAAAAGACAATGCTAAAGTTCTGAAAAGGAATTCTGGGTACCAAGGACTAAGTTGCTGACAAAGGCCAAAGTTTAAATAAAACATGTTTGGTGGAGATGAATCAATACTTTATTTGTTAAGGAGAAGTAAAAGTACAAAAAGGCTTGTACAACTGAGCATAAAAAGTGGGAAATCAATTCTACTTAATTCAGAATGCTTGAAGAGTCACCTATGCCATTATGCATGAATAATTCAGGATCAGAAATTTATTGCAGACACATATTGTTTGCTTTGGATTTAGATTTGCCCCTCGTTTGACCCGCATCCTGTAAAGAACGATATTCAACTAATTGAAATAACATTTTGCAAGTAAGACAATGCCTTTGGGATATTTTCAACTTGATCTCAAAATAGAATTTGGACAAATGGAGTAGCTGATGAAATCTATATAAATACTGTGATTTTTATAGTGGGTTAACAAGATAAATATCTTATTCTTTGATCCAGTTGCTGTGGTAAAATGAGTCAAGAGACCATGTTACATCTTTTGGAATTACTTTTTTTTCTCTTGCAGGTGCCAATCACATAGAGGAACTATCCTCTGTTATATTCTAGAAGGGTTATAGTCACACTGAGGCAGAGGAACAAAGATCATTTCCCAAGTTAAAGATATCTGATTTCTTACAGTAATCCCCTCAAGATAATGAGGGAATCACTAATAGAGAACTGTCACAAAGATCAGATGGACATCTCAAAGTAGGGTGGACTATTGTAAAATTTAATTTAATCTAACGTATATATAATTTGGTTGCACTGGCCCCATTCTCTCAGGGCCAGGCTTGTAACATTCCATGACCTTCATCACAAGATTCTCAGCTACCTAGAATTGTTTGAGGTATCTTCTCTCTCATTTAATCAAGATTCAGATGCACAATTCCCCCTTCAAACCAATTTAGATTTGAGGGGCAGGGAGGTTACATTGATAATTAACTCATTTCCTATGTGTAATTGTTCTGAGCAGATTTATATCCACATTTCTATTACTTTTTTTCACATTCATTCCTACACCATTTACCATCATATCCTCGTTGAGAAGTTATAATATCTCCTGCTCCCCGTTGATACTTTGAGGTTTTATCTCTGATACCATTACTTAGCAAACTCTCCTCCTTTGAAAAGGTTCATTCAGTCCATGTTCTTCACAAAATAAATATTCTGACCTCTTATTCCTATCAATTTTCAGGATACACTTCTTGTTTGATTTATGATATTTCTCCCCTTCTCAGCTCCTATACCTTTCTTACTACAACATACATATTGATATTTTCTCAAATGCTTTACTTTCCTAATTCCTTAACTTGATCATTTACTGAGGTCTATTCCTCAGGAACTGTCAAGTATTAGGCCTGGGGTTAGTTTTGAGGAAGTCACTTAACCTCTGATTGACTCAGTTTACTCATCTGTAAAATGGTGATGATGATGATGATGATGATGATGATAATAATAATAATAATACTTATTTCCCAGAGTTGTAAGAATCAAATGATATTATTTTTGCAAAAGCACTTAGCAAACTGTCTGGTAGATACTGTTATATTGGAATTATTATTGTCGTTTTGTTGCATTCACTGCAATACGGTTATTGCGATTATTGCAACAACTGTTCCACATATGGGTTCAAAAACCCTTAAATTTCTTTATCTGATCACAATCTATTATTAATCTACCTTGCCCTGTGTCTTAAAATTTCATAACTTGTTTTTTATCCTACCACAAACTCCCATTTCTCAAACCCTCTGTTCTTTCACAGACCATCACCACAGGCACTGGCTATATTCTCTTGCTTCCCTATCATCTTGGAACCAGTTCAACTCCAAACTATTTTCCTCTATGAAGTCCTTTGACCTTTATCCAATCAAAGACCTTTTCCTGCTAATCCCTGCCTTGTATTATTCCCACTATCTAGTTTATGGAACATATGTTCAATTGGACTTATGTACTAGGCAATAACTATATACTTCCCTTCATCAAATCACTATCTCATTGAATATAGCAGCTTTTGATCTTTCCACAAAAGTTTCATGCTTTACCTTCCCCCAAATTCTCAGTTAAATATATATTGACACACACATTAGCAGAGCTAGCTCAATATTTGGAAAATTGAAAGAAAGTGTGGGAGAGAAAAGATATTAGACCGACTCCCAAACTGAAGGTCTACAGAGACATTGTGCTGATCTCATTGTTGTATGCCTGTGAAACATGCCAAGAAACTGAATTGTTTTCATTTGAATTGTCTTAGGAAGATTCTGAAAATCACCTGGCAGGATAGAATTTCTTGAGCTAAGCTGCAAAGCATTCAAACATTACTGCAGAGTGCTCAGCTCCAATGGCCTGTCCACATTTTTTGAAAGCCAAATGTAAGGTTGCCAAAAATACTATTTTATGGAGAATTAACATAGAGCAAATGCTTGGGTGGGGCTCAATAAAAGGAATACAAGAACAGTCTAAAAGGCTCTCAAGAACATTGAAATTGTATGGTGAAGTAAAGGCAGGGACTAGCCCAAGCTGTCCCTCAAACTTCTCCAAATACCTTGAAACAATGACCTTAAACAAATTCAGGAGTGACAGAACCCACAAAATGACAGAATGAAGAAAGTTTCTAGCTCAAGACAGCTTGGAAGGTCTGCTGGAAAAGTCTGCTGCACCTGCTTGAGAGAAGTGTATAGTACCAACATGGATGGGCATCAGCAATACAGGAACAGGAAGGAGGGAGACTGTGTTAGTGGCAGCTTGTGGCAGTTTCCAGAACACTCAGCCCAGAGACTACCAAGGACAACTTGGAAGGTCAAGGTGCATCAGTGAGATAGTGATGCACAAACCAGCATAGATCAAAACACAGCAGACCTGATCCCAGATAAGCAGGTACAGTCCTTGGAAACCACTTAATTAACAGCATCAGCTCCTTCCAGAGCTCTCTGCCCACAGATAGAAAGATTAAAGAGGTCTCTTTGTTATCACTGAGGTAAGACTCTTACTTTGCCCAGACTTGGATCTAGGCTGTGGTGGGATTCAAATAAATTAACAATAGTTTTCTGGCCAAATGACCATTTTTAAATATACAAAAAAATAGTGAAAGGTAATTTAATATGTCATGCATTTAATACTCAAATAAGAACAATAAAAGAGAAAAACAAAATTACATTCTGTAACACAATAAGGAAACACATCCTTATGGAGTGAACAGCCACATGATCCACAGCAGTCAATATTGGAACATATGCAGACCTAAAACTAATTCAACTTATTCTAACATGTTTTTTTCCTTCTATTTACATGGCATCTGAATAATGACAATAAGATAACCCTTGAAATCTAAATTTCTATTGGTTCATTTTGTAGCAATTTCCTATTGGTTTCATCATTCAGGAAACACCAACACCGCTATAATATCTCAGGGGAATTTTGGGTGTAACACAAAGCAGAAACAAATGACAACTTGTCACTCCCTAGTTGTTTGACACCTTTTGTCTCTACATTATATGTTCATTAACTGAAGTAACAAAAATGAGGGGATTAAAATATAATATTTCCTCAAAGGTATAATGAGTTTTAAGATATGAGCAAATAAATATTGCAAGCATAGTTCTTCAATTTTTCACCTATGAACAGAATGAACATTATTACAGGCACTTAGAAAAATGCAGTTGTGCTACTGTGACTGTTAAAAGAGAGTAAGGAATTTTGTGAATTCCACATTGGATAGCTGCCCAGGTGCTCACCTTAGAGAAAACCCTGATTAAAAGTCTTATTTTGACAACCAGTTTCCTGAACTCAACATAAAATTATATATTAGTTCAGTCTGACTGGTATGAACTGGCTGAATCCCACCCTTGGATCTGAGTTGCAGTCTCAAAAAAGAGGCACAATAATACAACACAATTTACTGCTACAGGTGAACAGGACCCATTCTCACAGTTCCAGGTCTTGAAGTCACCCACAGATCAGAGCTCAGACCAGGAGAATAGTAAATACGTCTCCTTGAAATATAGCTCCTTGGAGTATCGAAAAATTTGCAGGTTCCTAGAAGTATCTCTGGAAATAACTGCCCCAAAATTCCAAAAGCTTGGGACAGTGAGTTCTCCAACCTGGAAACAGAGCCCTAAAAAGAGTTAAAATCAAGTCATAGGCTTGAAAAATGAATAAACAATAGAAGAAAAAAGTTACTACTATTTTAAAGAAGATCAAAATACACACTTAGAAGATGACAAAGTCAAAGCTTTTACATCCAAAGCCTCCAAGAAAAATATGAATTTGTATCATACCATAAGCTCAAAAAGTTTCTAAAACTTAAATAATGGAGGTAAAGGAAAATTTTGGAGGAGAATTTAGAGGGATACAGAAAAATAATGAGTCAGTGGAGATGTGAACTCATCTAACCTTTCTGGAGAGATATTTGGAACTATGCCCAAAGGGCAACAAAAATGTGCATACTCTTTGATCCAGCAATACCACTACTGGGTCTATACCCTGAAGAGATGATCAAAAAGGGTAAAAACATCATTTGGACAAAAATATTCATAGCAGCTGTTTGTGATGGCAAAGAACTGGAAATCAAGTAAATGTCCTATTGGAGCATGGCTTAGCAAACTGTGGTATGTGTATGTCACAGAACACTATTGTTCTATTAGAAACCATGAGGGATGGGAATTCAGAGAAGCCTGGAGGGATTTGCATGAACTGATGCTGAGTGAGATGAGCAGAACCAGAAAAACTCTGTACACCCTAACAGCAACATGGGTGTGATGATTAACCTTGATGGATTCACTCATTCCAACAGTCCAACAATCAGGGACAATTTGGGGCTGTCTGCAGTGGAGAATATTGTCTGAATCCAGAGAAAGATCTGTGGAGTTTGAACAAAGACTAAGGACTATTACCTTTAATATAGAGAAAAACTGGTATCTATTGCCTGATCTTGCTATCTCTTAGACTTTATGTTTCTTCCTTAAGGTTATGATTTCTCTCTCTCATCACATTCAATTTGCATCAATGTATACCATGGACATAATGTAAGGGCTGACAAATTGCCTTCTGTGAGGGGTGGGGGTGGGAAGTAAGATTAGAGGAAAAATTGTAAAACTCAAAATAAACAAAATCTTTAAAAAAAGAAAAAAAAAGAAAAAAGAAAAATAATGAAAGCCAAGTCAGCAGCTTGATGAAGGAGACATAAAAAAAATGAAGAAAATAACATCTTAAAAACAAGATTGGGACAAATAGGAAAAGAGAGGTCCAAAAAGTCAGTGAGGAGAAAGCAATGTGAAATATCACATTAAGACAAACAGCTGACATGGAAAATAGGTCCAGGAGAGTTAATTTAAAAATTATAGGGTGATATGAAAGTTACGATTTTTTAAAAAAGAACCTACCATCATCATTCAAGGAAATACAAAGGAAAACTGCCCTGAAATTCTAGAACCAGAGGAAAAAATAGAAATTGGAAAATTCCACCAATCACCCCCTGAAAAAGATCCCAAAATAAAAACCTCTCAGGAATATTATAGACTAATTTCAGAGCTGACAGGCCAAGACAAAAAAAATATTGCAAGCAGCCAGAAAAAAAAATTCAATTATCATGGAGACACAGTCAAAATAACAGAGGATTTAATGGCTTCTGCATTAAAGAGCTTGATGTAGCATTTAGAATATGATATCCTGAAAGGCAAAAGATAACAACTACCCAGAAAAATTAAGCATAATTTTTTCAGAGGAAAAGTTAGAAATTCAGTGAAATAGGACATTTTCAAACTTTTCTGATGAGAAGGATTAGAAAAGGGTCTTCCTCCTTGAATTGTTGTGAAGATCTAAACTGTTTATAGCATCTTTCCTTGTGATAGTAAAGATCAAATGATACTTTCAAAACATTTGGCATGGTTTCTGCCACATTTTACAAATGTTATGATTCCTTCTTCTTCCTTTCCCTTACATCTGAAATATTGTGTTCAGTTTTTTAAAATACAATATTTCTTTAATATTTTAGTTCCTTAAATAACATGTAAAAGCAATTTCAATATTCATCATTTAACATTTAGTTCTCAACTTTCTCCATCACCTCCTCTGCTCTCCTATCATTGAGAAGGCAATCAATTTGATATGGGTTATGCATATATAATCATGCAAAATATATTTCCTTATTCATCATGTTATAAAACACAGACCAACAAATACCTAATACAAAATATTAAAAAGCATTTTTTTACAAAAGAATACTCTGATCTACATTCAAACTACATTAACTCTTTCTCCAGAGATGGATAGATTGTAGTTTACATCATAAGTCCTGTGGAATTGTCTTAGATCATTGCTGAGAATAGCTAAGTCATTCCCAGTGGATCATTGTACAATATTGCTTTTACTTTGTACAGTTTCCTCCTGGTTCTGTTCATTTCACTTTGTACCATTTCAAATTTTCTGAGAACATCTTAGTCTTCATTTCTTATAGTATAATAGTATTGTATCACAATCAAATACCACAACTTGTTCACTCATTCCCCAATTGATGGACATCTTTTCAATTTCCAATTCTTTGCCATCAAAAAAAAAAGAGCTGCTGTAAATATATTTTATACTTATAAGTCCTTTTCTTTTTTATCTAGTAGTAACAGTAGTACTAGTAGTACTAGTAGTAGTAGTAGTAGTAGTAGTAGTAGTAGTAGTAGTAGTAGTAGTATCATTGGATCAAAGGTTATGCTTGATTTTATAGATCTTTGAGAGTGATTCCAAATTAATTTCCATAAGTATTGAATCAGTTCACAATTCCATCGAAAATACATTTATTGTGTCAATATTCCTGCAAGCCTTCCACCTTCTATCATTTTCTTTTTCTGTCATGTTATCCAATTTCATAGGTATTGGGTACTACCACATAGTTGTTTCAATTTGCCCCTTCTCTAATCAATAGTGATTTAGAACATTATTCATGTAATTATATATAGTTTGGTTATTTCTTTTGAAAACAAACTATTCATATCTTTTGACCATTTATCAATTGGGAATAGCTATTATTTTTTATGAATTTGATTCATTTCTCTAAATATTTGAGAAATGAGGTAGTTACCAGAAAAAATTGCTGAAAATTTTTTCATATTTATGAATTACTATTTCTTCCTATTTTTGTACTGTCCATATCTTTCTCTGTGTCTATGTCTACCTGTCTCTCTGACTCTCTCTCCTCTCACCCTATGCATCTTTGAAAATGTTTTGTATCCAACTAGTACCTCTCTCAATCTGTTCTCTATTAAATCATCTTTACCTTTTTTATTCTACTTTCTCTTTCTCTTACTTTCATGCAGGGTAAGATAGATTTTATACTCAATTAAGAATCTATGCTATTTCCTCTTTTTGCCAATTCAAATGACAGTTAAGGTTCAAGTGTGCCCCATCACTTCTCTATTTTCCCCTCCACTGTCAAATCTGTTTCATACCTCTTTTATGTAAAATAATTTACCCCACATTGCCTCTTCCTCTTTCCTTCTTCCAGTGCCTTCTTTTTTCTCATCTCTTAATTTTATATTTTTAAATACCATTCTATCATATTCAACTCATATCAGTGCCCTCTGTCTATGTATACTCCTAACTTTCCTAATAATGAGAAAGTTTTTAGGAGTTCAAGTATTAATATTCTCATGTAGGAATGTAAATAGTTTAACCTATTCATTCTTATATTGAGTCTTATATTTGAAATTCAGATTTTCTATTCAGCTCTGGTCTTTTCATCAAGAATGTTTGAAAATCTTCTGTTTGAATGTAATTTTTTCAATTGGGGATTTTGTTCAATTTTGCTGGGTAGGTGATTTTTGGATGAAATCCTAGCTTCTTTGCTCTCTGGAATATTAAAGAGTATGTTAAATCTGGCATTACATTGACTGTGCCTCTATGATATTTGAGTTTTCCTTTCTTTCTCTTTGGAATATTTTCTCCTTTACCTGGAAGTTCCATAATTTTTTTATAATGTTTCCAACAGTTTTCATTTTGAGATCGCTTTCAGGAGGTGATTAGTGAATTACTTCAATTTCTTATTTATTCAATGGTTCTAAAATACCAGGGAAGTTTTCTTTTATAGTGTATTAACATATCATATCTATCAATTTTGATCATGGCTTTTAGGTAGCTTAATAATTTTTCAATAATATTTCCAATATTTATTTTCCAGTAGTTTTTCAAATGAGATACTTTACATTTCTTCTATTTTCTTCATTCTTTTGATTTTGTTTTATTATGTCTTGGTGTATAATAGATTCATTAGCTTCTACTTGTACAATTCTAATTTTTGAGGAACTATTTTCTTTGGTTAACTTCTGTATAAAGAGATTAACTCTGCATTTGATGTATTTGATCAAGTCTACTTCTCAAAATGTTTTTCCTTCTGTTAATGTTTGTACATATATTTCCATTTGGTCAATTCTGTTTTGTAAGGAGCCTTCCTCATTGGATTTTTTGTGCTTCTTTCACCATCTTATTCATTCTGGGTTTTTTTCTTTATCAGTTCCGTGTATTTTGTTTACTAAGCTGCTAAACCATTTTTTTCCATGATTTTCTCACATTACTCTGATTTCTTGAGATCAATTTGTATTTTTCTTTTGAAGTTGTAGATTTAGAAATTTGATTTCATTGTCTCCTTTGTCCAAGTTTTGAGCTTTCCTGACATAACCACAAACTCCCATGTGACAGTACTCTTTCTCATCTTGGGTTTCAGAACCAGGACTGCAACCTGTATTTGAGTATGCACAGTGCTACAGAGTACTACAACCAATGCCAGAAAGGGAATCTCTGCAATCTTTTTCTTGAACATATATCTGACTCCATTATTATCTGTTACCTCAGAGTTCCACATGCCTTATTGTGCAATTGATTCAGGTCCCCACAAAACCTATTGCTGTTTTGCTGCGGGGAGGGTCTGTGCTCTACTCTCTATTTGGTGTGATAGTCCTTTTCTTTTTGACTTTCTAAGATGTCCTAGGCTCAAAAATTGTTTCCTTCATCTTTTTGTAGTTTCTGCAACTATAGAAAATGTTTTGAGGCATTACTTATAGTTATTTAGAGGAGGATATATGAAATCTCAGGTGAATCTTTTGCCTTTTCTGTCTTTACTTTCTTGTGTTTAACTTTAGGCATCAAACATTCAGAAAGATATTGATAAACTTTCATATATCCAGTTTAAAAAATAAACAGGGCAGCTAGGTGGAACAGTGGATAAAGCACTGGCTCTGGAGTCAGGAGTACTTGGGTTCAAATCCAATCTCAGACACTTAATAATTGCCTAGCTGTGTGGCCTTGGGCAAGCCACTTAACCCCATTTGCCTTGCAAAACAATAAACAAACAAACAAACAAATAAATAAACAGAATGTTAAAAGGCCTTAGTAAAATACTATATGGTTACTGGTTCAAAAGTTTGAGATATTAAATGTGGATATAGAATTCATAGGTGTCATAAAAATTGTGTGCAGGTATTCGAGGTCATTAATAAGGAAGTGACATTAGTTCTTTTTAATTCCAAAGGGCAAAATCAGGATCATTATGTAAAAGTTACAAAGACATAATTTTAAGTTTAATCTTAAGAAAAAAGCATCCTAGTAAATGAACTCTAGTAAAAACATCCTAGTAAATCAGAAATTGAAATGGTGTACTTCACAAGGCAATTATTGGACTTCTATTCTTTAAGGTCATCAACCAAAGATTGAATGACATATTTATGTAGTATATGACAGAAGAGAGTCATTTTAGAGTATGAGTTAAGGTAAACACTGAGATTTCTTAGAAGTCAAATTCTGTGATTTTTGTGATTTTTTTTTTTGGACAGGTACTGGGGCTGTGTCTTACACAGGGTCGCACAGCTAAGTAAGTATTAAATGTCTGGAATGAATTTGATCCAAGGTCCTCCTGACTCCAGATCTCGTGCTCTGTCTACTAGGTGCCTCTATGCTAGCTGCCATGGTCTTGTGATTCTTATTCAAAGAATTTATACTAATGTGCCCTGGATTCAAATTCTGGATTTGTTAATAACTACCTATAATAATTGGAGAAATCACTGTATCACTCCTGATCTCCCTGTCTATATATGAAAAATAATGAAGTTAGACAATGATCATAATCCTATGATCAAAATCCCATTATCATTTGAACCATGTATGTACCTTATAGAATAGGAAAGAATTCATCAGAAGATAGTTGTCATTGATATTACCATGGCTATATCTAACACTGGTATAGCCACAGATGTAGCTGTCTGATTCAAGCCCAAATCAATATTTGAATACCTTCTATAACAAACCATAAAAGTAGCCATCTATCATCTCCTTGAAAACTGCTAGTGGTGGAGAACTTACTTCACTAACCCAATCTATTTATAACAGCTCTCATAAGAAGCAAAAGTATTAAGAATGACATATGTTGTCTTTGAAACCTATACTTTTCCATTCTCTAAAATATTCTGTTATAATATTTATCTATAATAAATATAACTCTTTCTCTCTCTTTGTATAGATACATACATACATACATATATATATATATATACCTATGATCTCTATATTTTTATATCTCTATCATTTCTGTATGTCTGCTGACTGTCAATCTCTGTCTGTCCATCTATGCCATTATAGAGGGGGCATAATGAAAAGAGAAGAGAGAAACATAGCTATTCTATTTGATTATTAAGTAGTACTCAACATTCATTTCCTAATGACTGGTCTCATCTTCAAATATTTTAACTAAGAAAAATGAAAACAGTCTCCTCAATTAACAACCCAAATGACATAACTACACTATGAAAATGTTTAGGTACTTTAGAAGAGAAAGATTGGGGAAGGAACAAGATAGTAATCATGATTTGAACCCCACAATACACTCTATATTCAGAGCAAATATTTCGATTAATTATACTTCATAGTTCTAGATTGAGTGCTGTAGTTGATGATGACAACTTGGTCTCTACCTTGAAGGAACCAAAAAGGAGCCAAGATGTAAAATCTGTGTCTAGTATCTCATTTGAGATAGGAAGGATTGGTCCTACAATTACTGTTCTACTTATTTTTCATATGAGGCCAGCAAAGCATTTGTTAATTGTCCATTTCCCCTGCTCTCAAGGAACTCAAATCCCTGAGTGAGACAAGGTATAAATATCTATGTATAAAATGTTGTATGGAGGAAGCTAGGTGGTAGATAGAGCACCAGTCCTGGAGTCAGAAGGATCTGAGTTCAAATATGACCTCAGATACCTTATTACCTAGCTGTGTGAAAATGGGCATGTCACTTAACCCCATTGCCTTGCAAAAAACAAAATAAAGTAATATATACATAGGCTAAGAGATACTCAGAAGAGGGACAGGACTAACATTAAAGTTATTCAGAAAAAGCTTCTTTTTAAAACTTTAACTTTAATTAGGACTCTAATTCAAAAAATGAGGAAACACTTATCTCAATAGAGTAAATGACTTGTTAGGGTCCCCATGTTTATAAATAGTAGAGCTAGTATTTGTACCTAGGTCCTTTTTTGTTCTTTCTACGAGATCATATTTTCATGCTAGCAAATATTTTATTCAAAAACATACTTCAACAATTAAAAAATAATTCCTTTTTTTGAACAAACCTTGAAAATGATCATTGGTTTCTAAATAACTCCAATGAGGGGAAACTACTCCTTTCCAAAGTAACATTTTCCTTTGGTGTATCTGTTTGTTAAGAAATTTTGCTGAACCTCAAGCATAAATATGCCACGTTAAACTTTTCCTTTGCCATTTTTGCCACCACCTCCCATTGTTTCTATTTTCTTCTTGATCCAAGAAGATTGTCTGATCTTTATTGCACAGGACAGACTTTTAAGAATATGAAAACTGAGTGTGGCTAGGTGGTGCAGTGGATAGAGCACTGGCCCTGGAGTCAGGAGTACTGAGTTCAAATCTAGCCTCAGATACTTAATAATTACCTAGCTGTGTGACTTTGGGCAAGCCACTTAACCCTATTTGCCTTGCAAAAACCTAAAAAAAAGAAGAAAGACTGATTGGGGGGAGATTTAACCTATATGAAAATAATTTTTAACCTTCTTGTTTTATAACTGGAATAAAATGTGTTAATTTTATATCCTTTATGAATCATTTAGGTCCATCTTTTCCTGAACAAGAGACCCTTTTCCACAATACTATCAAATGAACATCTCTTATCTGCTTGAAGTTCTTCGCTAAGAATTAGCTGAAGAGCAGCTTATTCTACCTTGGGACTTCTCTTATTATTTTGAATATTTTCCTTTACATTGAGCCTAAATCTTGTTTGAAACTTTATCCAGTTGTTTCTTTTTCTGCCTTTTGGATCCAAGAAGTCAAGTCTAACTAGTGACTCTTTCACAGAACAGTATTCACATAATTGAAGACAATTACTCATTTTCTCCTTTAATTTTCTCTTCTTCGGGTTATATAATATCCATTTCATTCAATTCAACTTTATTTTGAGCAATCCATAGTCTGCAGTATATTAATCCATCCAGTCACTCTCCATCAATATTTTTCAGTTTATTTTTTAAAAAATATACTCTCTTTTAAAAATGTAGCACTGAGCATTATATTCCAAATGTTTATCTTAATATAACCTAAAATTTTACTAATTTTTTTGGAAGGCACCTCACATTTTAGGCTTGTATTGACTTTACAAGCTAACAAAATACTGAGATTGTTTTCTACCATCTGTTTTCTCTCCAAATAGCATCAAATTACCTGTAGGATTCTTGGGCCTTTAAAGCAATTTTATGATTGGGAATGTCAATGGTCACTTTCAAGTCTACATATGGCCAACAGAAAAGTTGAAATTCAATGTGATGGCAAAAATCAGTAGCAATTAGAGAAGTAAATTTCCATGATCCACTCTAAGTAGTCTGTAAATAGAATTATAAACATACCCCACGTTTTTATTGAGACATCCCTCATTATTCCTGAGTTAAATTATTCAATGATTAATTGCAGAAAACAGTGTGTTTGATTTATCACTTCCATAACAGTTAACTTTTTTTTATGCAGCAAAAAGTCAGGACCATAAAAAACTTTCCTTTAGGAAATCTTAGGAAATCTCCTAGTTTCTCAAGAAAATGTCATGCTTATAATAAGTACCTTCAAAATAGAAAATACATTAACCATCTAAAAGTCTATAGGAACCTCTAAAATGGTAGGATAGTTTCATAATCCTAATCATTAGACTGGAAGATGAACTATAATTATATATTAACTATAGAAAATTAATAATTTAATGGTGAATACTAGTAATATTGGATAAATAGAACTTATTACAGATTTTCAACATCTGGAGGCAATCTTTTCTTATTCCTGTTCCTTTAGTGAGCAAAGTCTCACTAGACATTCTGCTATCAGCCTGTAAGTCCTGCCTAGGTCACCTTCCTTTCCAACTGTTTTTCTGGACTGTCCTCTTTTTCACTAAAACTGTACCTACTATTGGCCTATCCATGTGTAGCTTCTGCTGTCTTCAGTCTCGAGTTTAAGACCATACAAGACTATTGACTACCTAGAAATAGACATAATAAACAAAAAGTGAAGTCTGAATGAACAATTCGGAGATATTTGTTGGGATTGAGTAGTTAAATAATATCTGAGGTTCTGTTAGACACTAATTTTTCTTTTAAATTTATGAGTTGTTAGTAGTAGTTCATGGATAGTATGACTGGGGCGATAATAGAAAGCTGAGAATTCTATAAATTCAGATTTAGAAAGGTTTGTAGATCTTTCAGTTCAATTTTCATCCAAAGAATGGATTCTCTTTTATGACCTTCAGGTTCTTCATGAAGATTTTTCAGGAAAGGAGAATTCATACCCTTTAGAGGCTGCCTATTCTGATTTTAGGAGTCTCAGATGTTTATGAAATTAGTAGTTGAAAGGAGTCTAAAAACAGATCTCCCTGTCTCTGTAATGTATTTTAAGCCCCCCCCCCGCATTCTGTCAAGTTCTCTTTTATTATATTTATACTGGCCTTGAAGTATCAGACAAATGGAAAATGAAGCAAATATTACTATACCCATTTTGTAGATAAGGACATTGAAGCACTGACTATAACTTGCCCATTGCTAAATACCTAATTAATGTTTTAACCTGAACTGGAAACCATATCTCTTAATTCTGTTGATTTTTTCAATAGTTCATATCACTCTTTTTTTTTACTGACTCTCACTGACATTATATTCTCAGATGTCAAGTTGATAAGTAAATGGAAAATCTTGATTCTGCCTCTCAAACATTTCCTTCATCCACATTCTTGTCTCAATTCAAATAGCCAGTCTCGTCATCCTTTATTATTTGTCATCCTTATCATTTCAAATTTGTATGGAATATTGGACTATTGTATTGGACTATTTGTATGGACTATTATTGTATATCCTTTATGAATCATTTAGTTCCATCTTTTCCTGAACAAGATGCCCTCTGCCACAATATGAGCAAATGATCTATGGACTATATATGGACTATAATAGTGTGTATGTAAACACACATTAATACATATACACATGTGTGAATATATATGCATATATAATATTAAATGCTATAATAATAAATTCTAGTTTTCTCTCTCCTCTTCTATTCATTCTTCATATAAACAATTCAACAAGCATTTGATGAATTTCTACTACATGCAAAACATAATAGTAAGGGCTAAGGATAACAATACAACAAATGAATCAATCTATCCCTTCAGGGAGATTCATATTCAAACTTTGAGGGAGTGTCAACAGGTGTACACTGTCAGTAAATAAGTATTCTGTAGAAATATAATAAACAGAAAAGACCTGTGGAAAGTATACTTACAATGGGAGGGAGCCTCTTCCCTTAATTAGGAGGTGGTTCCTGAGTTGAACTTTGAAGAAAGTCAAGGATTGAAAGAGAAACAGATGAGAAGGAAAAGCATTCTTTAAACATACAGAACAGAAATAGACTGAAAGGCATGGAGAAAAGCAAGGAGACTAAGATGGTTGTAATACAGATTGCCTGGAGGGGGCAATGTAAAATTGACCTCAAAAGAGACACACCCATGTATATATGCACACGTGTTGATGTGAGTATATACACATTGACATATTCTTCAACCATGTATTGTGTGTATAAATATATGCATGTATGCATATATAAATATAGAGATATTTCTACTTCCTGGATTTCCTGAATGTTACTTTTTAATTTCTATAATTTCAAATTTCTGATAACTTTGCTTTCTGCATTCCTTTCTAAATATCTGGGGGTTTTTTTGGTTTGTTTTTTCATTTTTTTTTAGCAAAAGCCAAATAATTATACTGTGCCATAGTCCAGAGTATCTTGTGATGTGACTTGAAGTTGAGGGCACTCTTGAGAAAAGTAGAAATAAAACTTTGTATGTATGTAACTGATGAGGTATATCTGCAACTTCATTATGATAGATGTTATTCTATAAACATAAGTCATCTTTTTCTTCTTCTCTTTCCTATTATTATTAATGATCATCATTATTATTTCACAAACTCCCACTAGAAAAAATTAAAGGAAAAAGTGTTAGCAGGCTTCTTTGTAGAAAGAATCAGTATGATAGGATAGGATCCACTAGTATAGGTTAGGAGGATGTTAGAATTGAAAAAGAACAAAGAAACTACCCAATTTTCGGGGGGGGGGGGAGCTAGATGATGCACTGACCCTGTAATCAGGAGGACCTGAGTTTTAATCCAGCCTCAGATACTTAATAATTACCTGGCTGTGTGACTTTGGAAAATCCACTTAACCCCATTGCCTTGCCAAACAAAAAAATTTCAATTTGAATTTTAATATACAGATTTAAGAAGAAGATCTCATGAAGATAAGTAAATCGTGTAGTAATACATGTTGTAAGTGACAGAGATAGAACAGGAAAGCGGTATATGAATGTTGCATTTGTAAAGAACACTACACCAGACCGTATCCTCTTCTCTTTTCATTGCTTGATTCATGACAAAACTCCAAAGTGTAATATAAATGATGAAACATTCACTTAAAACGATGCATTCTCTTAAAACATCCTCTTAAACATTTTCTTTTAAAATATTCATTCATTCATTTACAAATCAATAATTGGACAACTACTTCAAAAGGAAAAACTAAAGTTGTATCCAACTCTTCATGACCCCACAAACCAAACAATCCATGAGTTTTTTATTTTGTTATTTGTTTTTAAAAAATACACTGGAGTAATTTGTCATTTCCTTCTCCAGTAGATTAAAGCAAAAAGAGGCTAAGTGACGTGCCCAAGGTCACACAGCAGTTTCTGAAGTCAAATTTGAACTCAGATCTTCTTAACTCAAAGTACAGAACTCTATCTACTAAGCTATCTAAGTGCCTCTAAAAATATTTAGCATTTCCTTTAATTTTTCATATGAAACGTGTTATTCAGGACAGAAGTCATGACATAGGTCATCATCATCATTATCTTTTTCTTTCTACTTTTCATCATGATCATGTGAAAGTCTGACATTCAATAACTAATTTAGTATTCTAAATGTAACAGGTTCTTAAGAAATACTCCCTTTTTTGGAACATTATTCTAAATCTGAGAAAACAAAGAATTAACAAAGTTAGGGGATAAATATCTAAGTAATAGACACATTGAATTTTACTTATAAGGTAACTTAGTATTAAAAGTTTTTCAAGATGGGTTGAGACATCATTTTTGATTTATATTATGTCTTAATCCCTGCATCAGAATAGTTATAGAGCCCTTGAGAACTATGGGTTCAAAAGACAGGTAGCCTATAAGGGTACAGCAGGTAAGAGATCAGCACAATGATGTACAAATCTTAAATTCATTTTTTTTAAAAATTCACATATATATTAGATCCAGAAGATTCTATTCTTTGTGACGGCAATAGGTTTATTTTGTAAAGATTCAAGTTGCCTATGTTTTAATAAGTGCCCAGAACCTTATATTGGACAGAGTTTGAATAATAGTATATATAGTGCTTTAAGGCTTGCGATGAAATAGATACATATACATATATGTGTGTGTGTGTGTCTATGTATGTATGTATATAATATACATATTATTTCCTTTCATCATTATATTAATCTTGTGATGGAAATATTAACATCTGGAATGCCTTCATTATACAGCTGAGAAAGACAGTTTGGAATGAATCTGACAGTATATCTAATTCCTTACATCACAATCTCCCAACTCTGCAAAGAAGGGAGGAAGGGAGATTTTTGCCTTTCTTTTTCAATTCCAAACTGTATTATAACTATGCACTTTCTAATTTTTATTTTTCATGATTGATGTACATGAACTTTTATTTAATTCCAAGTAAGTTCCTTGTAATTATAGCTTTCCTTGGTTGGCTAGGTGGCTTAGTGGATAAAGCACCAGCCTTGGAGTCAGGAGTACCTGGGTTCAAATCTGGTCTCAGACACTTTATAATTACCTAGCTGTGTGGCCTTGGGCAAGCCACTTAACCCCATTGCCTTGCTAAAACCCAAATGAATAAAGAAAGAAAGAAAGAAAGAAAGAAAGAAAGAAAGAAAGAAAGAAAGAAAGAAAGAAAGAAAGAAAGAAATAAGATTATAGCTTTCCTTGTTCTGTCTATTTATTTGTATCAGTTCATAAAATTCCTCTCATGTTCCTCAGTCCCTTATGTTCATTATTTCTTAATAATATTCCATTGCATGTATTTGCCACATTTATTTAGCATTCTCTACTAGATCAATATCATCTATCTTCCCACTTTGTAGCTCTTGGATAAAGTGTTGGAAGAAATATTTTGGTATATACTGAACCATATACCATCTCTTGGTCAAATAGTCTGTGCTCCAAGTTCTTCCAGGTATTGGAAAAACTTCAAGTTATTGGATCCATTGCTTATGTCTACAGGGAATTGTAGACTGAAAGAAACACAAGTATCAATTCTTTGCAGTCTCTCTCTCATGAAGTGCAATTTGGTCATTGTCTTAGTGCAGTCCACTGGTCCAAGAGACAGTAAGTACATCATTGATATGTATGGCTGCTCCAGATTTCTGGGTCAGGAGCTTCTAGGGATTTGGAATGGAATAAGACAGAATCTATTATATTCATTCTTATGGGTGGGGGGCAGATCATAGTTTCATTTTAATATTTGGTATTTTAATAAGATATTTCCCAACCATAGTGGAATCTTTTGGAATAGATTTATGTATTTATCTAATGTAATTTTGCATATGTTTGTTAAATATTTATTAAATATGATTTTGCATGTTTTCTATATGTTTAAATATGATTTTGTATATTTTTATTAAATATTTATTAGATAGGACTCTGAAAGAAGAAACATATTGGGGTTCAAAGAGGAGAAACTGTGAGCTGGAAAAGTCTAGATCCAAATTTTTAAAACCCTGTTTTTAAAGAACTGAACTTGACGAGAAATATGTAGCTCTTACTTTTTCTTCACATGTCAAAGACATTAAGAGGTCACGTATTAGGTCTTCTGGCATCTGAAACCTTTTCGTGAAGACCTCCAATGTCAGGGTACTCAGTACTATACAGATTACCATTTTCATTTTGTGATAGCCTAGACTTTAGGCAGATTTTTTTTATTGCTATATCAATGCAAAATTTTCCTCTTTTCAACTTCTGCCCATTTTTTCAGACTTGTAGAGAGAATTCAATCTTACTTATGAATCAAAAGATATTTGAATACAAAGATGATACCTTTCCTTTCTTCTCTCTCTCTCTCTCTCTCTCTCTCTCTCTCTCTCTCTCTCTCTCTCTCTCTCCCTCTCTCTCCCTCCCTCCCCTATTTTATTCTTTTTTTCTGGGATAAATATTTCTAGTTTCTTCAATCAAACATGGTTGACATTTTACACTTAGTTAAAATCCTTCCAAATTAAAAGGGACTGGGAATTTTCCTGCTCTGTTACTTTCTATATGCATCTATATACAAGGCAATGGGGACATCTTCCTTCCTCAGTTTAAGTGTTGGCACCATCTGCAAACTTGACTTCTCTACATGGCATTATAGACCGAGAGAATTCTGGATTTGTGATATTTTTCTAGCAGCAGATTTGTTTTGTGTTTTGGCTTCTTCCTATATTCCATGGGGAAATCAGAAAGGTGAAACTTGTCTTCTCTTTTAGAAAATGACAAGAATTCTAGGCTAAGCTCATACTACTGTTGCGGCAGCAGACTATATAGTGACCTATGGAGATAAAAGTAGAATGCAAAATAAACTAGGTATCCCAAGACTCTTGAGCATTTTCTGAGTCTCTTGGCATACAATAACTATCATCCCAAGGTTGTGTGAACCTTAGGATTCCCTCTATGTAATCATATATAACAGTCTATCCTATCACTAGATTGTATTTAAATGCTAAAGAAAGAGAAATTCTCCAAAAATGGTAAACATAATCTCAAACAAATATTCCCCCTTCTCTATAACCTTTCTAGCAACACTAAAGAAATATGTACCCCAAAACAGCAAATTCTGAAATGACATAAAAATGTTTAAGGATATCACCACAAGAAAATGTTTGCAGACAAAAATATAAAGCCTCATTCATCTGCCCATCCTTTCTAAAATTCTTGTCCCTGAATGTTCATTCTCTCCCATAGGATATGACTATGCTAGTCTAGTGCAACCACATATCCCTCATACATTTTGTTGATTTAGAGATTTAAACCCTTTGCAAAGATCTAAAGAGACATCAGTTTAGGAGATGTCTGAGTCCTGTGAATCAGATTAACAATAAGGTTTGGGAGGGAGAATTCTCTAAAGAAGCACAGAGTACAGGAGAAAGATTGCCAGTCAGTCTAAATACATTTATCAGTTGTTCCAGTTACTGTTATATGCACTGAGGATGCAAAGAAAGGTAGATGGAACTTTGCTTTAAAAAAGTTCACATTCTAATAGAACATGTGAAAAACTATTTATTCTCAAGTATGAAACATGCAAATGGGAGGCATTCTTAAATGGAATACACTGTAAAAGGGGAAGAGAGGGAAGAGACTCTTACAGAAGATGGACTTAAAATTGAATGATGAAAGAAAATTGTGGAGAATGAAAGGGTTCAGAAGCAATGGGTTGGGTGCAACTCTAAAGGAACATTAAGGAGAAAATAGGCCAGTAGAAGAAAGCATGAGAAAGGGGAAAGAAGGTTCACTATTATAGTGGTTTCTCAAAGTCTCCCTTCTGCTTTACTATTTTTTAAAATATTTTTTTCGTAAATATTAAGTTCCAAGCCACCTCCACCTCCCTCTTTCTCTCCCCATTCTGACATAGACATGGCCATCATTTGATATACAAACTCATGTTTGTGCATATATGTGTATGTATGTGTATATACCTATATATATGTATGTATATAGCTATATAAAGAAATATGTATTTAAATATACATATATATATATATACATATAAACCTTACTATGCATACTTCCTAATTCTTTCCTCAAGATGGATACTATCTTCCTTCATGGGTCCTTTATAATATATTTAAATATTTAGAATAGCTTAGTCATTCACAATTACAATATCCAATGTTTTCTTGGTTTTACTGTATTTACTGTTCAGTATTTATGCATGTGTTTTCATGTTTTATCTAAAATTAATAACTTTTCAATTAGTTTTAGCACAGGCATATTCCAACACAATCATGTTTATTTGTTTGACCATTCCCCAATTTATGATCATGCCCTCAATTTCTAGTTTTATGCAAAAGAATTAGATAATTCACAGTTCTGCCAATAGTGAAATTTTTCCACATTCTCTTCTACATTTGTAATTTTTCCTCTTCCATCATTTTAGTTGGTCTGATAGGGATGATATGATATCTCAAACTTATTTTTAATACATATTTCTCTAATCACGAATGATTTAGAGTATTTTATATGACTATATATAACTTTAACTTCTTCATCCCAAACCTGCCTCTTCATATCCTTTATCCATTTATCACGTGGGGAATGTCTCATATTCCTATATATTTGACAATGTTCTCTATATATTTTTCTTCATCATTATGACAGGATACCCAAACCCCTTTGTGACCATTCTCCCTTTGATCTGAAGAAAGTCATTTGACATTTAGGACATGGGGAAATCAGCAAAATCAGACTGGTAAAGGTAAAGAAAATATGCTACTTTAATGGCCTTTTGGAATCTCACCAAATCAGTGTCCAAACAGTTTGCCCTATTCATTGATGGTCACAAATGCTTCTACCAGCTCTGGCAACAAGTATGCTGTATATAAGATAAAAAAAAAATTAAACTAAGGATTATTAGCTCTCTGCCTCCTTTAACTTATATGGTAATAATAGCAACAAAAATCCTGTTTTTCTTACCTTACTTTGACTATGTCAGTTCGTCCTGAACCTTAATACTCCTAATACTCCATACTTTTATCTTCAATCCTTTCCCCTGATTAATTCTTTTGCAATCCCTTCCCCTATTCTGCCCCCACATTGGTCAATGAACTTTCTGTGTCATCCTTTAAATTTGCAATCACTTTGGTAACCTTTATAGCATGTATCATTTAATTCCCAACTACGTTTTCTGTCCCAGGGTCTGAGGTTATTCTACCCCTTGTTTTCTTATATGTGATATTATGTTATACTTTTGGTTAATATGTGACAACTAGGTGGGACGATGGATAGAGTACTTGTCTTAAGAGTCAGGAAGACTGAGTTTAAATACTGCCTCAGACATTTACTACCTGCATGATCCTAAAAAAAAGTACTTACACCTGTTTGCCTCAGTTTCTTCATCTGCAAAATTGGCAGAAGAAAAATGACAAATCAATCCAGTATCTTTGCTAAGGAAGCTTCAAATCTCATCACAAAGAGACAGACAAAACAGGAGTGAGCAACTGAATAATAATAACAATGAGGCAGCTAAATGATGTGGTAGATAGAGTACTGGACCCAAACAATCAGGAAAATTCCTCCTTATCATCAGCATCATCATCATCATCATCATCATCATCATCATCATCATCATTATGATTATTTCTCTATAGCTCTTAGCCAACATCTCAGCATCAACAGTTGTTTCTACTCCTTTTACCTTGTATAAATTATAATTAGTTGGACCTTCTCTCAGGTCTGAATTTGTATCCATGAATTCTCTTCCATCTCTCCACAGGATAGAGATACTGCACCCCCCCCATTTTTGCAAGGCAGAAAGGTCACACAACCAAGTAATTATTTAAATTCAGTTCTTCCTGGCCCAGTGCTCTATCTATTGCACCACATAACTGCCTGGGGATACTGCTTTTTTAACCCTGTAGTCAGTCCTGCACCAATATAATTCCTTAATATACTCCCTGATAGTTTATTGACTGACAAAGTCATGTAATAGTAATGTGATTGTTTGTAAAATAGAAATTTATATTTATTCTTCAGACATGTTATTTTAAGATTGCAATAAGAGGTTTAAAGTTGAAAAGAACAATAGAGAATATCTAGTCCAATGCCTTCATGTTCCAGTTAAGAACTCTAAGCAGCAGGGAAATCAAATGACTTAGTCAATTTTAGACAGGCATTAAATAGCAGAGCAAATATGTGAACAAGGGTTTCTGACTCCTTCTCTCTCTCTATCATGCTGCCTTCACAATCATGTACGTAACAGTTTTATAACAATACAGTTCTGCTTAATGAAATATCAACTACATATATTTTAAGTTGTTGCATATATTTTACTACTCTGTTCAGTGCTATAGGAAAAAAAATTTGGTAGCAAGAGTTGAAGGAAGAGGGAAAAATGCTTTTATTTGTAAACATCTGAGGCTGTCAAACCTAATTTTTAGGCAATATGACAGAGGGCTTTGAACTCCTCAGCACTGACTCATAGAAGTCAATATTGGTTAATGTTAAGTTATTCTCTCCTTTCCGTTCCTGGCTGAGATACAGAAACTGTGCCCAAGCACTTAGAAGCTAAAGTCCATGTGTGAAAATGAAAGCAATTGAGCACTTAATCGTTGGACATATTTCTCTCAGCCTGGATATGGTATAGTAACCATGATACTCTCCCTGATGGGTTTATTTAACAGTGAATCATATTAGCTGTAAAAGGTAGTCAATAGTATAGATCGATATTCATTATGTAATTTATAAGATAAATATATACACAAAACAGAAAATCTTTAAGCAGAGGATTAGGAGCAAGAGGCTCAAGAGGTTAGGAATGTCTTTCTTCAACTTTTATTCCCAGAACAAGCTATTGCGAGGCAGAGATAAGCTATTTACAACTCATCTTATGGGAAAACTAACATGACTGGCAAAATCTCCAGTACTTCATTAACAGGAATGTGCCATTTTTTACTCTCACTCTATTTGGCTTTGCTATAATTATGGCATCTCACACTACTTATCTAACCTTTTCAGCTTTTCTCTGGGCTCTTACCCTCTAGAGGAAAATCCTTCATTTTTGGAAGCCATAGTCATGACTTGTGAAGGATAGAGCTTGGACAACTTACATATTGTTCAAAAATGAACCAAATGGTTGAAAATCCTTATTTGTATGAATTAAATAAATAGATCATAGGATTAACTGTGTTCAATCTGAAATCTATTTGATTTAAGCTTGCTGCCATGACACCCAGGGGCAATAATTTAGATCTGACAGTAGCTGGTAGATAGTTATGTTCTACTTGTTATATCTAACACTCACAAACCTGCCCTTAATCAATACAACAGAACTTGTACTACCTACCTCAAATGAAGTTTTGTATATAAATCATAATGGCCCAATAATTACAGTCTCAACTCTCAGTAAAAGACTGACTCCTTTCATTGAGGAAGACGCCAAGTAAAACCAGAAAGATACTTGAAGAAGGGAAACAAAATTTTGTACAACGTTTCACTGGATATCTTTCTCCTGGTCATTATATCTCGTTAATTGTAGAGAAAGAAATGTTTCTATAAAGGAATCTCTTTAAGAAACCCAAACAATGCAACCATTTATTTTTCAAGTCCTCAGAACCTAACCTAAATTTAACTTTCACAAAATAACAAACCTATCTAGAGGCAAGAAAAGTTGCATAGTTAGATCACATTTCTCCTGGATTAGTGCAATTTGTATATGTTCTTTTCTCAATCCTTTCCTATTTCAATCCATCCTACAATCAATGGCTAAAATAGATCTTTTAAATCATAATTCTGACCATGTTTTTATATATACACTGTACAGTGAGTTCCAAGATCAAATAACTCATTTGTCATTCAGAGTTCTTCATCACATGGCTTCTTCCTTTGTTTTGGTTTTCTCTTTTCATTCTTTTCTGTTCCATAGATGCAATAATTCAGTTGCATTGGACTACTTAAAGTCTTGGAACATAGCTTTCCATCTTTTTTCTCCAGACCTTTGCAATGTTGGCTCTGTAGAATACTCTAGATCCTCAAAATTCAGGCTCAATACTGATTGGACCAATATTAAAGACATTCCTTCCTATATCCCTAGATAATAATTCCTTCTCTACTTCTTTATTTGTTGTCCCCCCCGCATTAGAATATATTCTCTTTGAGAATAGATACAGAATTTTTCAGATTTCTTTGTAACTTCAGAACTCAAAATTATGCCTGATACATAGTTAATTATATTATTTACAAATATGCATGTATGTCATGCATATTTCCAAGTTACAAAATTTCCCTCCACCCTCCCTTCCTGCCCAAATCCACTCAGCACGGAATAGTCAGGTTAGCATTTTACATGTATATTTTGTTAAACGTATTTACAAATTAGTAATTTTTTGGCATAAGGAATTAGGATTAAGGGAAAGAGATACATAAGAAAGAATTTTTATAAAGTGTCCATCAGATTCGGAATGGTTGTTTTTTTTATTTTTCTGTGTGTTTTCATAGTTAGTTCTTAATAAATACTTGCTATTTTGATGACTTGCATCCAGCCTATTTATCTATTGCTGACTATTACTACTCTTTCTCATTCATTAAATATCCTAGTTAATTTTACCTCCACATTCTTCCCAAAGAGTAACAAATTGCTTCTAACTTTTTTTCACTTGTTGTCCAATTATTGCCATAGTGTGTCTATATATTTGTGTATCTGTTTATATGGACATTACTTACTAAATCACATGATCTAGCCAAGATAGCTCATTAATATCTTGACACATCTCTATGTTAGTAATGTTGATATTATAGGAACTCCATCCAGTAGAATGGATTATGAAATATTAAGATATTAAGGTCTCATGATCTATCTGTGAGGCTCTTTTCTTTGTTCTCTTATAAATCTTTCATAGTGGTTCCAATGAAATGCACTTTCCTTTAGACCTTAACATTACCCAGATGCCATAGATTTTAATGATGTACCATACATAGACTATCCCCAATTCTTTCTATGTGATAAGTGTTTTCCACTTTCTAATCAGAATTTTTCAGGATGTTATCCTTTAGTTGCTTTTCTCCCACACCTGTTTTTTCTAGTTTTCACATTGGAACCGTGCTTTCCTAATGAAGATAGTTCACCATATTATTCTATATTATTCTGGTAACATTCCCACCATCATACCAGCTATCTTCCCATTATGTCCTCCTCCTTTCCTTCTCCTCAACCCTTTTGTATTTTATTAAAGTCACCATTTCTAGCAAAAGTTGGCTTATGTCTCTACTTACCATAATTATAATGGATTGATTAATTGATTAATAAATTCCCAGACCAAAAGACCTAGGTCATGATTGCTTATAGGTGATGCCTATGTTGGTTCTAAGAAATTAAAGGACAGGAGTGGATAGGTGGCTGAGTGGTGTAGTGCACAGAGCACCGGCCCTGGAGTCAGGAGTATCTGAATTCAAATACGACATCAGACACTTAATAATTACCTAGCTGTGTGGCCTTCGGTAAGCCACTTAACCCCATTGCCTTGCAAAAAAAAAAAAAGAAAGAAATTAAAGGACAAGAACGATCTTACTTTTTATATTTGTCGTCCCATTTTTTGAAGCATTCACTCACTCATTCATTCATTTATTCTGTGTGACAATTCTTTATTGATAATAGGTTCTTTATTCACCTTATAAATGTACTTTTTAATTTAATTTGGTGACTTGCAACTTTATTATAAAATAAATTGGTATTACATAATTGAGAGCAGTAAGTAATCAGTAGAACACTACTAGATCAGGATTAAAGAAAGAATTAAGCTTGTCATGGTTTTCAAATTTGTAGTACATATTTCCAAGGACTTAAATTATCATATTTTATGTAATTTTAACTTCAGGGGGATTCATTATTCATAAAAATCAGTACCTAGCACTACTTATATTTTTTAAAATTTAATTTACTTTTTTCCAATTGCATGTAAATATAGTTTTCTTTTTCTGGTGACATTTTTCTTGATACTTCATTTTCCCAATATATATTATGAAGGCTTCAACAATTATACATATACATGTATATGTATGTATATTTTTAAGTTACAAAATTTCCTTCTACCCTCCCTTCCCAACTCTCTCCTCTCAGCAACAAACAGATTAATATTATGCACACATGTATGTTAAGCACGTTTACAGATTAGTAATTTTTGGTATGAGGAATTAGAATTAAGTGAAAGAAATACATGAGATGTTTTTTTTTAAAGTGAATGTAGTGTTCATTAGATTCTGATTTTTTCTTTTTTTTTTACTTCCTCTGGACGGGGATAGCATTGTCCATAGCAGATCTCCCAAGATTGTCCCAGCTCTCTGAACTGCTAAGAGGAGCTGCAACCACCAGGGCTGATCATCTCACGTTTTTCTTAATATGTACTTTGTTGTCTTTGTTCTATTTCTTTCATTCAGCATCAAAGGCTGTAATTAATTGTTTCTCTAGAGTGCAATCATTTTTGTTCTCTTATAGAACAATAGTATTCTATATTATTCATTTAATCATTCCCCAATTGATGGACATCCCCTTAATTTCTAAGTCTTTGCCATTACAAAAAGAGCTGCTATGAATATTTTGAAACATGTAGGATATTCCCCATTTTTAAAAGATTTCTACTGAATATAGGCCTAGAATTGGAATTGCTAGATCATAGGTGTATCAAGAGTTTTGTTGCTCTTTGGACATAGTTCCATATTGCTTACGAGAATGATTAGATCAGTTCACAATTCCATCAACAATTCATTAATGTCCCAATCATCCCACAACCCCTCCAACACTGATCATTTTCCCTTTTTGTCATATAAGACAATCTGATAGGTTTGAAGTGATACCTCAGAGTTATTTTAATTTGAATTTCTCTAATCAATAATGATTTGGAGCATTTTTTCACATAATTATATAGTTCTTTAATTTTTTCATTTGAAAACTATCTATTCAAATCCTTTGAGCAGTTATCAACTGGGAAATGACTTGCAACCATATAACTTTGATGCAATTCTCTCTATATTTTAGTAATGAGACCTTTATCAGAACTTCTAGTTTTGATGATTATTTCCCAATTTTCTGCTTTTATTTTACTTTTGCCAACATTGATTTTATTAATGCAAGACCTTTTTAATTTAATATAGTAAAATCATTCATTTGTGATTTATAATGAACTCTTGATTGGTCATAATCCCTTCCATAGATCTGATAGATAGAGTATTTCTTGATCTATTAATTTATCTATGATGTCACTCTTTATGTCTAAATCCTATACCCATTTTGATTTGATTTTATTATAGGGTATAAGATATGGGTCTATACCAAGTTTTTGCCATACTCTTTTACAGTTTTCCCAATTTTTTGTCAAACAGTGAATTCTTATGATGTCTTTGGGTTTGTCAAACATTAGTTTACTGTCATCATTTGCTACTACTTCTTTGAACCTATCCAAATCCACTTATCCATTATTCTATTTCTTAATCAGTACTAGGCTGTTTTGATGACTGCTACTTTATAGTACAATTTTAGACCTGGTAGAGCTAGATCACTTTCCTTTATATTTTTTTCATCAGTTCCATTGGTAGTCTTCACCTTTTGTTTATCGAGAAAAATTTTGTTATTATTTTTTCTAGCTCAGTGTATGGTTAATAAATAGGATATAAGATTTTTCATGGTAAGGCCTTATAGTTTAGCTACAGAGAATTAATGACCCTCAATTTACCTCTAGTATACAGAAAATCACTGAACCCCAATTCACCCCTGATGTTCAGGGAAGGAAGAGGAGCAGGACTGATCTCATGCACATATTTAAAACATCTTGATTATTTAAAAAGTACCTCTGAATGTCCTTTACTGGTCCTGGCCAGATTGTCAAGGCCATACTTGATTAACATTGCCTATCTCTTCAGGAACTAGCCATTCCTGAATTTAAACACCATAATTCTTGGGGTTGGGGAGGGGTGGCTCCCTCCTTGGATAACCTGGAAAATTTGGTTTTATTCCACAAATAATTGACAAGAATCCTTTTTTTTTTTTGCTCTCAAGCTATATAAGATCTAATTAAAGCCTGGCTTAATTGGAATTTCCCCCTTGGAGAGGACGCTCTGCCTGGGACCCTTCACAATAACGATTCTGAAGGCTGTACCCCAGGACTCCTCAACTGCTATTGATTCAGATGTTGAAGCTCACCCAATTGGTGATGTTTTCTCTTAATATCTACCACTATATAGGCTTTTCTCTTCTTTTTTATAATGTTGGGACATACTGGTTACATTTGCTGTAAAACTGATTTATTTCTACCTGTTTTATAATCATTTTATTAAATATACTCTTTTTTTAGTTTTGTTGGTGTGAACATGTCATTTTATAGGAGTGAAGTGAAACCAAAATTCTTTAATCAAGCACTCAGTTAAACAATTACTTTGTAGTTTGATTGGTATGGCACTGAATAAATAATTTAATTTGAGTAGAATTGTCATTTTTATTATATTACTTCAACCTAACCATGAGCATTTGATATTTTTTCCAATTATTTAGATCAGATTTTATTTGAGTGAAGAGTGCTTTGTAATTGTTTTCATACAGTTTATGGGTTTGTCTTGGCAAATAGATTGCCAAGTATTTAATGTTGTTTACAGCTACTTTAAATGGAATTTCTCTTTTTTTATCTCTTACTCTTGGGTTTTGTTATTCATATATAGAAATGCTGATGATTTTTGTGGGTTTATTTTTATATCCTGCTACTTTGTTGATTTTTTGAAGTTATTTCAGGGAGTTTTTTTAAGATGATTTTCTCAAGTTCTCTAGGTATTCCATAATATGTTTGACAAAGAAAGAAAGCTTTGCTTCCTCATTCCCAATTCTGATTCCTTCAATTTCTTTTTCTTCTCTAATTGCTAGAGCTAACATTTCTAAAACTATATTGAATAGTAATGGTGATAATGAGCATCCTTGTTTCACCCTTAATCTTACTGGAAATGCTCAAATTTTATCCCCATTACTATTTGTTGATAATATTTGTTGATGGTTTTAAATAGATACTACTTATTATTTTAAAGAAAATTCCCTTTATTCGTACACTTTCTATTGTCTCTAATAGTAATGAATGTTGTATTTTATCAAAGCCTTTTTCAGTATCAATTTAGTTAATCATATGATTTCTATTGGTTTTGCTATTGATATGTTCAATTATGTTGAGTGTTTTACTATTATTGAACCATCCCTGACTACCTGGTAGAAATCCAACCTGATCATCGTGTATTATAAGATTTCATTCACCTTCTTAAATTCTTTCTTGTTTATTTTATGGTTAGATTTCTCTAGTTTTGAGAGAGGAAGGTTGAGGTCCCCCATCATTAAAGTTTTACTGACTATGTCTCCTTGTAATTTGCTAAACATTTCCTCTAGGAATTTGAATACTATACCACTGTATGTATATATGTTTAATAATGAAATAACTTTTTTTTACCTTTTAAGAAGATGTAGTTTCCTTCCTTGTCCATTTTAAGGAGATCTATTTTTGCTTTTTGCTTTATCTGAGATAAGTAATTGCTAGTCTTGATTTCTTTTCTTCAGCTGAAGAATAGTTTATTTTTCTTGATCCTTTTACCTTTGCCCTGTGTGTATTTCTCTGCTTCAAATGTGATTCTTGTAAACAAAATAATGAAGAATTCTGGTTTTGAATAAATTTTTCTATCCATTTTCTGTTTATGAGACAATTCATCCCATTGACATTTACAGTTAAGATTACTAATTCGGCATTTTCCTCAATGCTATCTTTCCTCATTTATAATTTTCTCTTTCCTTTCCTCTTATTCTTCTTCACCAAAGTTTTACTTCCTTTTCCCTTTAATTTTTCTGTTAAAATTTAACTCTCAGTTTATTTTCATTTATACTTTCTCCTTCCCTTTTTTCAGTCCCTTCATCCCTTTTCTTTTCCTTCCCTCTCCTCCCCCCCCCACCCCATTTGCAGTTAAGTAGGATAGATTTTTAAACTCAAGTGAAATGTATCTTATCCTCATTCTGGACCAAATCTATTGAATAGAAATTACTGAGTGTTCACAACCTCTCTTCTTTCCCTCTATAGTTATAAATCTTTGTGTCTCTTCATCTGGTGTTTTTTATCACTCAAGTACTATTAATCAGGTATCATCAATCACAGCTTGATTAATTGATTGTTTAATAAGTTCAAAGTGTTATCAAAGTACCATCACAGATTGATTGATGGATTGATTGATTGCTAAGCAGCATTTCCTCCAAGTCTATAAGTATCCTCCTCTCTTCTGTCTCATTAGGAATTCACTTTTCAAGAGTATTCAATTACATTAAATTATAATCATATTCTACCTTACCCCTTTACAATTACCCTCTAATCAGGCAAAATTCACATGAGCCAAACTATCACCCAAAGTCAAAGCACTTCATGAACAATTTGACCCTTTCCCCCAAGCATACTTTCTCCCAAATTTCCCCCATTCCACACCTAGGGTACTTAACCCTTTGTTAAGTAAAATATGAGTTAAGTCCAACCCTGATTTAATTAGCTATATAAATCTCATTTCTCCCCTCCCCACCCAAAGTGTTTAACCCCTTGTTAAGTAAAGTATAGATTAAGTCCAACCATGATTTAATTTAAAATAAGAGGGTCAGCTAGGAGGTGCAATGGATAGAGCACCAGTCATGGAGTTCACATCAGCCTCAAATACTTTCTTATTATCTAGCTGTGTGACCTTGGGCAAGTCACTTAATCCCATTGCCTTAAAAAAATAATAATTACAGATTTATTTAGATACAGCTAGGTGGCACAGTGGATAGAGCACTGGTCCTGGAATCAGGAGTACCTGGGTTCAAATCCAGCCTTAGACACTGAATAATTGCCTAGTTGTGTGACCCTGGGCAAGTCACTTAATGCCATAGCCTTAAATTTAAAAAATATATATTTTTCAAAATTTACAATAAGAATCTGAAAGGGTTCTAAGTACTGGGATACTCGTAATATCTCAATTTTACAATTGAAAGTTATGGGAGACACTGATTTAGGACTACCCAGCTTATGATGCCCTCATTAGAGAAAGTGTTACACTTTGTGAGCACAGCAGAAGTAGAGTAATTCAAAGGAAACTGAATACGACTGCTTTTCAACAGGGCTTTTTGCCTCAAACATAATGATGAGATTTTGGACCTCTTCATGGAGAGACTAAACACAACCATACCCATATCTTCTTTTTTTGTCATTGAATTATAAAGATTTTATTTATTTTGAGTTTTACAATTTTTCCCCTAATCTTACTTCCTTCCCTCCACCCCCACAGAAAGGAAATTTGCCAGTCTTTACATTGTTTCCATGGTACACATTGATCCAAATTGAATGTCATGAGAGAGAAATCATATCCTTAAGAAAGAAACATAGCAAGATCAGACAATAAGATATCAAAGTTTTTCCCCCCTAAATTAAAGGTAATAGTCCTTGGTCTTTGTTCAAACCCCACATCTCTTTCTCTGGATACAGATGGTATTCTCCATTGCAGACAAGCCAAAATTGTCCTTGATTGTTGCACTGGTGGAATAAGCAGTCCATCAAGATTGATTATTGCCCCCATGTTGCTGTTAGGGTATACAATGTTTTTCTGGTTCTGCTCATCTTACTCAGCATCAATTCATGCAAATCCCTCCAGGCTTCCCTGAATCCCCATCCCTCCTGGTTTCTAACAGAACAATAGTGTTCCAGGACAAATATAAGCCACAGGTTACTAAGCCATTCCCCAACTGAAGGACATTAACTTGATTTCCAATTCTTTGCCACCACAAACAGGGCTGCTGTGAATATTTTTGTACAAGTGATGTTTTTACCCTTTTCCATCATCTCTTCAGGGTATAAACCAAGTAGTAATGCCCATGTCTTCTAAGTCCAGTCTCTCTCCAATTATATTTGACCCATTGATCATGCTAAAATGTAAAGTTTTCAGGAATTGTGCTGAACTGTGGCTTAAAGCCTCCCACTGGCTTTCCCCCTTTCCAGCCTCATTTGGTTTTACTTCCCCCTTTTCCCCCCAAAGAGACAGACCATTGCTGAAGATCCTCTATAATGTGTACCATTGAAAATATCTTTGAATCTCTTCTTTTTTCTTGGTGGAATCTATGGTTTTAATCTTCATGCAGGGACTTCAATTATCTTTGGTAGGGAAAGGCTCTGGGAGAATATTAGCTTCAAGACACCATCTTGGCTCCACCCCAGAAATCTCTAATGATAGTTTTCAATATTGATTTTTTTGCTTATATGTTGAGTTCTACATTTTTCTGCTTCCTTCTTCTCTTGACAGTGAGTAATCTGATATAGATTATTTATATACAATCATATTTAACACATATCTATATTATTCTGCAAAGAAGTATCAGAACACAAAGTTAAAAAACATTGAAAAAATATAAAATTAATTTTAAAAATGAAAGTAGTATAGTTTACTCTGCATTCAGACTCCATGATTTTTTTTCTCTGCATACAGATGGCACTTTTAATCTTAAATCCTTTAGAATTTTCTTTGTTCACTGTATTGCTACACCTCTACTTTTATTAAAAGAAAAGATGGAATTTTTTCTTTATTAATAATGTTTGAATTATCAAATGTACTTCAAATTTCTAAAAGCAATACAATATCATCCTATTATAGCCATTGCTTACATCTATGAAATAAATTTATGTAATACATTGCAAAGTTGTAGCAATTCTGAATTTGTGAAATGTTTGTGCTCATTGCTTCCTGTAAGAGAGCTGAATTCTCTTAATTTGGGTTTGGGTTTTAGCTTTTAGATCCATACTAGGAAAGACCCTTCTCTCTTGACTAACTTTCATCACTCTCATGCACCCTTGTATTGCAAAGGATGCCAGGATATTTAAATACAAGATTAGTCACATGTTTATAAAATTAATATAAAAATATGACAATTGTGATTTTTAAGCTACTCAATTAATTAAGCTACTGGAATGTTTGAAAGTTTATACTCTACACACACTTTGCTTGTGCATAAAGAGGTCACCAAAAGGGAAGGGAAGGGAAGGGAAGGAAGGAAAAGGAGGGAAAGGATAAAGAACTGCAGGGGTCTTAGTTGTGATCCTGTTATCATCCATCCTCACTTCCCTTCTCATGCCCTCAGCATTTTCTGCAATACTTGCAGTCCAGAACTATACACTTCTACACTATTTTGATATTAACCTCATGTTATTTTCCTAAACTCATATCAATTTAATAAAACAACTAATATGCAAACATGCTATAGCATCTAAATTATTAGAGGAGAAATTGAAGGAGTTACAGGAAGACATAGACAGCAAAACTACTAGTGGGAGACCTCAAACTCTTACTATCAGATTTACATAAATCTAATCATAAAATAAACAAGAAGGAAGTTAAGGTGGTAAATAGATTGTTAGAAAACCTAGATAGACTTATGGAGGAAATTAAATGGGGATAGAACAGGATATACTTTTTTTTTACATTACATGGCATTTACACAAAAATTGACCATGTACTAGAACATAAAAACCTAATGATCAACTGCAGAAAGGCAGAAATAGTGACTACATCTTTCTCAGATCATGATGCAATTAAAATCCATATACAATATTAGGCCAGGGAGATATAGACCCAAAACTAATTGGAAACTAAATAACCTCATTGTAAAGAATGAGTGGATCAAACAAATTACAGAAAGATTTAATTATTTCATCCTAGTTAATGAAAACAACCTATCAAAACCTATGGGATTCACACAAGGTGGCTGTAAGGGGATATTTTATATCTCTAAATGCTTAGCTGAATAAATTAGAGAAAAAGGAAATCAATGAACTAAATATGCAACTAAAACTGAGAGAAATAACAAAAAAAAAAGCAAATTAAATACCAAAAGAGAAATTCTAAAAATATCAAAATGAAGAAAACTATTGAACTAATAAATAAAAGCAGGAGCTGGTTTTGAGAAAAAAGCAATAAAAATTGACAAACTTTTAGTCAATTTGATTTTAAAAAAAGTAAGAAGCAAACAAAATTGCTAGTATCATAAATGAAAAAAAAAGATGAATTCACCACCAATGAGGAGGAAAATAAAGTAATGGTGTGAAATTATTTTGTCCAACTCTATGCCAATAAATTTGATAATCTAAGTGAAATTGATGAATATTTACAAAAGTATAAGTTGCCCAGGTTAAATGAAGAGGAGATTAAATATCTAAACAAACTTATCTCAGAAAAAGAAATTCAACAAGCCATTATTGAGATTCCTAAGAAAATCTCCAGGGCCAGATGTATTCACAAGTGAATTATATCAAACATTTAAGGAACAATTGGTTCCAATTCTATATAAACTCTTAGGTGAAGACTGCCTAACTCTTTCTATGATACCAAAATGGTGCTGATGTCTAAACCAGGAAACATTAAAACAGAGAAAGAAAATTGTAGACCTATCTCCCTAATAAATATAGATGCAAAAATCTTTAATAAAATCTCACTAAAATGATTACAACAAGGTATCACTAGGATAATACATTATGACCAAGTAGGATTTATCCCAAGAATGCAGGTTTGGTCCAATATTAGGAAAACTGTTAGTATAATTATTTATATCAATAAGAAACCTATCAGAAATCATAATATTATATCAATAGATGCTGACAAAGCTTTTGAAAAAGTACAACACCCATTTCTACTAAAAACACTAGAGTGCATAAGAATAAAAGTATTGTTCCTTAGAATAATAAGCAGTATCTACCTGTAACCATCAACAAGCCTTATATGTAATGGAGATAGGCTAGAGGCATGCCCCATAAGATCATGGGTGAAACAAGGATGCCCATTATCACCACTACAATTCAATATTGTAGTAGAAATATTAGCTTCAGCAATAAGAGAAGAAAAAGAAATCGAAGGAATTAGAATTGGGAGGCAAAAGACAAAACTCTCATGCTTTGCATATGACATGATAGTATACCTAGAGAATCACAAAAAATCATCTAAAAACTACTAGAAATAATTAGCAACTTTAACAAAGTTGCAGGATATAAAATAAACCCTCATAAATCCTCAACATTTTTATACATACCTAGAAAGATGCCCCAGAAAAGGGGCAGCTAGGTGGTGCAGTGGATAAAGCACCGGGTCTGAAGTCAGGAGTACCTGGGTTCAAATCCCAGTCTCAGACACTTAGTAATTACCTAGCTGTGTGACTTTAGGCAAGCCACTTAACCCCATTTTCCTTGCAAAAAACTTTAAAAAAAAGATGCAGCAAAATAAGTTAGAAAAATCCCATTCAAAGTGACCTCATACAAAAGAAAATACCTAGAAGTCTACTTGCCAAGGCAGACTCAGAACTTATTTGAAAACAATTAGAAAGCACTTTGCAGGGGCAGATAGGTGGAGCAGTGGATAGAGCACCAGCCCTGGAGTAAGGAAGAACTGATTTCAAATCCAGCCTCAGACACTTAATAGTTACCTAGCTCTGTGTCCTTGGGCAAACTACTTAACCCCATTACCCTGCAAAAACCTAAAAAAAAAAAAAAACACTTTTCAAATAAATAAAATCAGATTTAAATACCTGGGCAGATATCAGCTGCTCATGGTTAGGTCAAGCTAATGTAATAAAAATGGCAATTGTTTATTGCCCTACCAATCAGAATTCAAAAAAAAATACTTTAATAAGTTAGAAAAAATTGTAAGTAAATTCACATGGAGAAATAAAAAGTCGAGAATTTCTAGGATTTCAATAAAAAAAAAGAGTACAAAAGAAGGGGGCTTAGTCCTAAGAGATCTAAAATTATATTATAAAGCATCAGTCACCAAAACTGTCTAGTACTAAGAAATAGAGTGGTGGATCAGTGATTCCACTAGGTACAATAGACTAGGTACAATAGCAGGAAATGATTATAGTAATCTGCTGTTAGGTAAACCCAAAGACTCCACTATTGGGAAAAAGACCCTTCTTCAATAAAAACATTCTCTCTCTTCCATAGAAACTTGGATTAGACCAGCACCTCACACTCTATACCAAGATAAGATCAAAATGGATACAGGATTTAGACATAGAAAACAATATTATAAGCAGACTAGGAGAGCAAGGAATAGTTTACCTGTCAGATCTATGGAAAGGGGAGCAGTTTATGACCAAGGAAAAGAGGGAGAACATCATTAAAAACAAACTAAACAATTTTGATTACATTAAATTAAAAAGCTTTTGCACAGACAAAACCTCTGTAACCAAGATAAAAAGAAATGTAGTAAATTGGGAAACAATTTTTGCAACTAGTATTTCCAACAAAGAACTCATTTCTAAAGTATACAGAGAACTGAGTCAAATTAAAAAAAAAAGCTTTGCCCCAGTTGACAAATGGTCAAAGGATATGCAAAGGGGGTTTACAGATAAAGAACTTGAAGTGATCATATGAATCAAAGTGATCTTAGTCATATGAAAAATTGCTCTAAAATCACTACTTATTAGAGAAATGCAAATTAAAGCATCTCTGAGGTACCACCTCACACTTCTCAGACTGGCCTATATGACCAGAAAGGACAATAATCAGTGTTGGAAGGGATGTGGGAAATCTGGGACAGTAATGCATTATTTGTGGAGCTATGAGCTCACCCAAACTTGCTGGAGAGCAAATTGGAATTATACCCAAAGGGCAACAAAAAGTGCATACCCTTTGATCTATCAATACCACTGCTGGGTCTATACTCTGAAAAAATTATGAAAAAGGATAAAAACATCACTTGTAAAAAAATACTCATAGTGTCCTTGGTTGTGGTGGCAAAGAATTGGAAATTAAGTGCATGATCTTCAATTTGGGAATGATTTAACAAACTATGTCATATGTCTGTGATGGAACACTATTGTTCTATTAGAAACCAAGAGGGATAGAAATTCAGGGAAGCCTGTAAGGATTTGCATGAACTGTTGCTGAGCAAGATGGGCAGAACCAGAAGACCATTGTACATCCTAACAGCAGCATGGTGGTAATGATCAAACTTAATAGACTTGCTCATTCCATCCGTACAACAATCAGGAAATTTTGGGCTATCTGCAATGAAGAACACCATCTGTATCCAGAGAAACAATTGTAAGTTTGAACAAATACAAAACACTATTACCTTTAATTTTTTAAAAAATTATCTTATTATGTAATTTTTCTATCTCTTATACATCATTTTTCTTCCTTAAGGATATGATTTCTCTCTCATCACATCCAACAGAGATCAGTGTATACCATGGAAACAATGTAAAGACTAATAGACTGCTTTCTGTGGGGGATGGGGGAGGAAGGGAAGCAAGATTAGTGGAAAAATTATAAAATTCAAAATAAATAAAATACTTCTTTTATTTAAAAAAATCAAATGTTGCCTTCTGTTCAGAAGAAAATAAAACCAATAGAATCTTGAGTTGTTCATTCCATTCAATCAAATGTATGACTATACAAATATAATACCTTATATAACAATAGTTTTGAAAGTCTATCTAAGATGACATATGAGCAAAGTAATCCAACTAAATTCCACCATCATCCCTCTCCAAAACCTTTTAAAATAATGCCTCAAATAAAATTCTGGAGTATCAAAATGAACAAAAAGTTGCAGTGAAATATAGTTTTTCCAAACTAAAGAAATTTAAGTGGTAGTCAAGAGAAATCTAGAAACTGGGTTGAAATCTAGAAGAGTTCTATCTGAAGGCTGCAGTTATGGCAGCAATGGTTGCACCAACAGAAATAGCACCTAAGGAGGCTCTCAGTCCAAGCATAGTAAGTGGATCACAGACATGTCTGAAAGTGATGATAAGGGCCCCCTTTGCTGGTAGTGGGTACAAGTTTCAATGAATGGCAATTCTAGTACTCATATGCACTTCTGGGTCAGAGTTCCAGGAAATGAGGAGTTCTGGAAGCCTGTCATGAGAAAGTAGGGACTGTCATTAGAGTTCCAAGGCATAAAAGAGCACCAAGGTGTACAACTACTGAGCATGGGGTTGGGGTGGCAGGGACAAGGTCAGGCTTCCTTGATAAATACCAGATCATAGACAATGGGAAAAGAGACAGTACTTCTCCCATGATCATACCTCCTTGGAAACACCAAAATCTTAAGAAATAGTTGTGAAAACAGAGGCATCAAAAAGCCTAAAACTTGGGATAGTGCCTTTTCACCATAAGGTAAGCATAATTCAACTTTAGCATTAAGTTTAAGATCAAGAAATAGACTGGGAATGGGAGGAGCTAGGTATCATTGTTGATAGAACATTGTTGACAGAACACTCCAGAATACTGGAGTTAGGAGGATCTGAGTTCAAACCCAGTCTCTTGGCTGTGTGACCTTGGCCAAGACACTTAACCCCTTTGCCTTTCCAAAAAAAAGTAGGTCAAGAAATAGATTGGAATATGAACAAATAAGAATAATCAAAAAATGACCATAAATAGTTACTATTACTACCATAAAGTGACAGGGATTACTAAGAAATAAATTCAGAATAAGACAACAATTTGAAAACAAAATAGCTAAAAGAAAAATGCTACTTGAACTCTAGCCCAACAAGATTTCCTGGTCAAGTTAAAGAAAGAGATAAGAAAGGTAGAGGGAAAATTGGAAAAATAAATAAAAGTGACAGAAAAACAATTATGAAGGGAAAATTAACAACTTGACAAAAGAGCCACAGGGGGACCTAGGTGATATAGTAGATAGAGAGTAGGACCTGAAGTCAGGAAGATACATCTTCAGTTCAAATTTTGACTTCAGATATTTACTAGCTGTGTGAACCTGGGCAAGTCATTAATCCTGATTGCCTCAATTCCTCATCTGTAAGATGAGATGGAGAAAAGTAAATGGTAAACGGCTACATTACCTTTGCCAAGAAAATCCCAAATGGGATGATGAAAATTGCTTAAATGTCTGAACAACAACAACAACAAAGAGGCACAAAAATTCACTGAATAAAAGAATTCCTTAAAAAGAAGAATGTACCAAATTGAAAAAAAAAGCCACAAAATCTCTTCGAAGAAAATAATTCCTTAAAAAATAGGGGATACTAGGGGCAGCTAGGTGGTGCAGTGGATAGAGCACCAGCCCTGGAGTCAGGAGTACCTGAGTTCAAATCCAGCCTCAGACACTTACTAATTACCTAGCTGTGTGGCCTTGGGCAAGCCACTTAACCCCTTTGCCTTGCAAAAAAACCTAAAAAAAAATTAAGGGCTACTGGAAGGTAATAATACCATGAGACATGAAGAAATTCTTAAACAAAGTCAAAAGAAGAGGGAAAAAAAAGAAGAAAATGTGAAATATTTCTTTAGAAAAGCAACTGACCAGTCTGGGAGCCAAGATGATGGAGTAAAGGCAGGGTCTGAGCCCTTCCCCAAATCATTTCAAATACTTTTAAATAATGACTCTAACCAAATTCTAGAGTGGCATAACCCACAAAAAAAGACTGTAACAATTTTCCAGACCAAGATAACTGGAAAATCTACAGGAAGTATCCATTGTACTGGGACTATAAAGGTTCTGCAGAACAACCCAAGCAGCACCACAGCAATCTGGCCCCAATCAACCAGGACAGTGTCATGAGGTGCTTAGGCCCTTGGGGTGCCTGGGTCCAACAGCAGTGGCAGTTTCCAGACCTCTCAGAGCAGGGATTGTCATCAACCATTGGGAAGGTCAACAGGAAAATTCTGCCACAACAGAGTAAGAGGGCAGTCCAGTCCAACAAATGTCTCAGTGCAGACCTGATTGTAGGGAACCAGGAGATGGTTTTGGCATCTACCTGACAGGGAACAACCCAACAGCTGCTTGCAGAGTAACCAACCCATGGACCATAAGGGTGTCAGTGGAGACTGCAGAAGTCTCTTTGCTATGTCTTTGTCAGGACTCTGTGATTTTGCCCATACTCAGAACCAGGTCAAAGCCTGGGGACTCGACTCAGTCTCAGGAAGAAAAGCATAAGGAAACCAGAGCTCATATCCTACAGCAGAGCAAGGACCCTCCAGACAATTCTAGGAGTCACCCATAAACTAGAGCATAGGCCAGAAGAACAATAAGAGTTTCACAAAAGACCGGAGGAATTCAGAACTCTTGCAGGTCTCTAGGGTTATTCCTGAAAACACATGCAAAAACGCTCAAAATCTTGAAAAACTGTATCCTCTGTTCTGAGAGCACTTCCACCTTAACAAAGAGTGAAAATCAAGCAGCACACAGTTATGTGGCATAGTAGATAGAGAGCTGATCCTGGAGAAAGAAGGTATTGAGTTTAAATCTGGTCTCAGACAATAATTACCTGTGTGATCTTGGGCAATTCACTTAACCCCATTGTCTTACAAAAAAATAATAAATTACATAAATAAATTCAAATCAAGGATGGGGGGAATGAGCAAACAATAGAAGAAAAATAATCTGAACATAGACAATTACTTTGGTCCTATGGAAGATCAAAATACACACACAGAATGCAACAAAAGTCAAAGCTTCTAATCCAAATCTAAAGCTTCCAGGAAAAATATAAACTGGTCTCAGGCTATGGAAGAACTCAAAAAAGATTGTAAAATGCAAGTAAGGGAGGTAGAGGGAAAAATTGGGAAGAGAAATGAAAATGATGCAGGAAATTCATGAAAACAAAATCATCAGCTTAGTGAAGAAGATACAAAAAATACTGAAGAAAATAACATCCTAAAAATCAGTTTAAGTCAAATGGAAAAAGCAGTTGAAAAAAGTCAAAGAGGAAAAGAATGTCTTCAAAAGCAGAATTGGCCAGATAAAAAGGAGATACAATAGCTCTCTGAAGAATAGAATTCCTTCAAATGAAGACTGGACATAAGGGAAACTGATGACAGTAAAAAAAAAATATTGAAGAAAATGTGAAATATCTCATTGGAAAAACAACTGACCTGGAAAACAGATTCAGTAGAGATGATTTAAAAATTATTGGACTACCTGAAAATCATGATAAAAGAAACAGCATAGCCCTTATTTTTCAAGAAATTCCCCAGGAAAACTGCCCTGATATCCTAGAAGTAGATGATAAAATAGAAATTGAACAAGTCCCCTGATCACCTCCTGAAAGAGATCTCAAAATGAAAACTTTCAGGAATATTATAGGCAAATTTCATAATGCCCAACTCAAGGAGAAAATATTAAAGCAGCAAGGAAAGAAACAATTCAAACATTATGGAGCTACAGTCAGAATAACACAAAATTTAGCAGTTTTTGCTTTGAGGGCTCATAGGACTTGGAATATGATATTTTGGAAGGCAAAAGAGCTTTGAATACAACTGAGAATCAACTAACCAGCAAAACTGAACATTTTGCTTCCAGGGAAATAGATGGACATTCAATGAAACAGGATACTTTCAAACTTTCCTGATGAAATAATCAGAGCTGAATTGAAAATTTGATCTTCAAATATAGGAATCAGATGAAACATAGAGAGGATGGATGGAAAGAAAGATCATTTGGGATTCAATGATGTTGTATTTCTACATGGGAAGATGATACTGATAGCTCATATGAACCTTCTCATTTATTAGGGCAGTGAAAGAGAAATATAGGCAAGGCACAGGCGGGAGTTGAATTTAAAGGTATAATATATTAAAAAGATGGAATTAATAGACAAGAAAGAAATGTCCTTGGAAGAAAAGAAAAGAAGCAGAATGGAGTTATTTTACATCAGGGCTGTCAAAAATATGGTTCATGGGCAGCATGCAGCCCGTAGTATGATTTTTTGTGTGCCCATGTGGGTTTACTAAATTCTTTAGTAAACAAATTTGAGCTACCACAGAGCTCTCACCAAATTGACAAGTCAAAATATATTATCTATTGCTTCTTTCCTTTTTTAAGGTTTTTGCAAGGCAAATGGGGTTAAGTGGCTTGCCAGGGCCACACAGATAGGTAATTGCGGCCAGATTTGAACTCAGTTCCTGACTCTAGGGCTGGCGCTCTATCCACTGCACCACCTAGCCTCCCCTGTATTGTCTATTGTTTCAATAAAAAAATTTAAAAGGTAGGACAGCTCTGTTTTATATAAAAGAGGCAAGAAAAAACTTTTGCAGTGGAGTGGAAGAAGGGAATGGTGAGGGGGATTGAGTAATTCTTACTCTCTTCAAAAGTGGCTCAGAGAAGGAGTAACATGAACATATTCAATTGGACATGTAAATGTATCTTATACTAGAGCAAAATAGGAGAGGAAAGGGATGGGAGAGGTGGAAAGAAGGGAAGAGAGGAGGGGTGTAGGTGATAGAAGAAAGGGAAAATCATGGGAGATAATAATTCTATGCAACACACTTGTGAGGAGGGATAGGGTGAAAGGAGAAAGAAAATGGAGTAAGTGGGAGTGGGAGAATAGGTTTGAGGGAACTATAGATAATAACAACTATGGGGGAAAAGTTTTGAAGCAATTTCTCTGATGGACTTATGATAAAGAATGCTATACATCCCAAAGACAGAGCTGACAATAGCTGAATTCAGACTGAAGCATACTTTTATTTCTCTTTCACTTTATTTTTCTTGAGGGTTCTCTTTCTTCGGGGGGGGTATTTTGTTTACTTTTACAACATGACTATTGTAGTAATATTTTCCATGACTACATATTTCTAACCTACACCTAGTAACTTGCTTTCTCGATGGGGAGGGGCAGTGAGAAAGGTGGGAGGAAGGGAGGAAATTTGAAACAAGGTTTTGGAAGTAAATGTTGGAAGTTTTGCATATAGCTGGGAGGAAAAAAATTTAAAAAAGAAAAATAAATGACTTAAAAAGTGGTTACAGGGGGCAGCTAGGTGGTGTAGTGGATAAAGCACCAACCCTGGAGTCAGGAGTAGCTGGGTTCAAATCCTGTCTCAGACACTTAATAATTACCTAGTTGTGTGGCCTTGGGCAAGCCACTTAACCCTGTTTGCCTTACAAAAACCTAAAAAATAGTGGTTATAGCAGAGATTATTTAAAAATTATTGTGCTACCTAAAAGCCATAATCAAAGAAAGGACCTACACATCATATTTCAACAATTATGTTGGAAAACTACCCAATATCTTAGTTCCGGACCTTTAAAAAAATTAGAAGAATCCACTATTACCTTCTGAAAGAGAGAGATCTAAAATGAAAACTCCTAAAAATATTATAAGCAAAATCTAGACCTCACAAGTCAACAAGGAGAAAATTTTGCAAGCAATAACAAAGAAATCGTTCAAATAGCCTAGAACCACAGTCAGGGTTACACAAGATTTAGTAGATTTCTTGTTAAAAATGTGGAGGGTGTGGAGTATAAGATTTTAGAAGGCAAAGAAACTAGGATTTCAACTGTCCTAAAAATTTCACAGTTTTCTTTTTCTTTTCATTTAGATCAAACACTTTTCATTTCCTTCTTTTTGTTTTTATATGCCACCCAATCTTCTCTGAAAGCCTGAAATAGAATGGATCTATGGTATGAGTTGTGTGCTATCCTTCAGGAACATCAGTGGAACTTAAAGAATGGGGAGAATTGCTAATGAACCAAGTTTTTTTACCTAATGAAAGGAAAGGAAGAGACAATGTAAAATAATTAACTGGATCTAATTTTAACTTCACATTTTTTATCTAATCTTCCTGCCTATGGATAATGGCAAAGTAGATAAATAAGGGAATCACAAAATGTAACACAATCTCATTCAGCTACTCATGAATCAATTATACATGTGTATTTAAGACTCACCAAAATGTTCACCTCTGCCATGGAAAATGTTTTCACTAGTCTTTACAGAAGATGATTTCTTCCAGACATTTCTTTTTTCTAATTACATTGCATTTATTGCTCTGACCTCAGAATTATTATAAAATCATATTTTTTTCTTTGTGAAATGTACTTTTCCAAGTACACGCAAAGATAATTTTCAACAATCATTTTTATAAGATTTAGAGTCACATTTTTTCTTCCTACCTCCCTTTCCTCCCTCTCCCGCTGACAGAAAGCCATCTAATAAAGATTATGCATGTATGTCTATAATAAACTCATTTCCATATTAATCATGTTGTGAAAGAAGAATAAGAATAAAAAGGAAATAAAAACCATGAGGGAAAAACTATAAAACATAAAACAAATTTAAAAAATTAAAAACAGTAAGCTTTGGCCTGTATTCAGACTCCATAGTTGCTTCATGGGATGTGGATGGTATTTTCATCATAAAATCTTAAGAATTTTCTTTGAGGATTGTACTGAGAAAAATGAGTCCATCATAGTTGATCATCATGCAGTGTTACAATATTCTTCTGGTTCTGCTCACTTCACTCAATATCAATTTATACAAATCTTTCCAGACTTTTTAAGGGTCCCTTCCTTCAGGATTTCTTACAGAACAATGGTATTCCAACATATTCTTATGCCACATTTTTTTCAATTATTCCCCAATAGATGAGCATTCCCTCAATTTCAAATTCATTGTCATAATGAAAAGAGTTGTTATAAATATTTTTGTACCTGTGGGTTTTTGACTATTTTTAGTGATCTCTTTGGGCTAAGGTTGTGGTATTGTTAGATTAAAGGGTATGTACTATATTATTGTCCTTTGAGTATCATTGCAAATTGTTCTTCTGAAAGGTTAGTCCAGTTCACAGCTCCACATGCACAACAATGTATTAGTGTTCAGTTTCCCCATATTCCCTCCAACATTAATCATTTGCCTTTTTTGTCATATTGATTAATCTGATTGATGTGAGATTGTATCTCGGAGTTGTTTTAATTTGCATTTCTATAATCACTAATGATTTACAGCATTTTTTCACATGACCAAAGATAATTTTAATTTCTTCATTGGAGAACTACCAGCTCATATCCCTTTGACAACTTATTAATTGATGATTGTCTTGTGTTTTTTTTTAAATTTGACTCAGTTCTCTATATATTTTAGAAATGAGTCCTTTATTGCAACCAGTAGTTATAAAATGTTTCCCATCTTACTGACTTCCTTTTAATCTTGGATGCATTGGTCTTATTTGGGCAAAAACTTTTCAAGTTAATATGGTCAAAATTTTCATTTTGTCTTTTATAATGTTCTCTATCATTTCTTTGGTCAAAAAGTGCTCCCCTTTCCATAGATCTGACAGATAACCAATTACTTGTTTTTGGTGTCAAATTTTATGTTTCCTAACTAGTTTTGGTATCAATTTTTATAGCTAAATCCTAAATCCATTTTGATCTTAGGTTGGTAGAGGTTATGAGATGTTGATCTAAGCTTAGTTTTTACCATACTATCTTTCAATTTTCCCAATGGATTTTATCAAAGAATGAGTTTTTAACCCAGAAGCTGCTATCTTTGGATTTGTCAAATAGCAGATTATGATAGTCATTTACTACTCTTTATTTTGCACCTAATCTAGTCCATAGATCCACCACTCCATTCTATAGCCAGTACTAGTTTTGTTAACTGAACATTTCTAATATAATTTTGGATCTTGTATGGTCAAGTCACCTGCCTTTGCATTTTTTTTCATTAATTCCCTTGATATTTGTAACCGTTTTTTTTTTTCCTCCAGATGACTTTGTTATTATTTTTTCTGTCTCAATAAAGTAATTTTTTGGTAGGTTGATTGTTGTGGCACAGAATAAGTCATTGAATTTAGGTAGAATTGTCATTTCTATTATATTAGCTTGTACTAATCGCTTCTCGGCCTTTTGGCTAAGATCAAGTGTATATTAGCTTGGTCTATCCATGAGCAATCATCATTGACCCATTTTTTTTTTTTTGCGTGTGAAAAGTGTTTTATCATTGATTTCATATAGTTTCTGAATTTGCTCTGATAGGTAGACTGCCAAATGTTTTATGTTGTCTCCAATTACTTTAAGTGGAATCTCTCTATCTCTTGGTATTGTAATATATGGAAATGCTAATGATTTATCTGAGTTTATTTTATATCTTTCAACTTTCCTAAAGTTCTATTTCAAGTAGGTTTTTTTTAATGATTTTCCAGGATTCTTAAATGTATCATCATATTATCTGCAAAGAGTGAGAGTTTGTTTCATTACCTATTCCAATTCCTTCAATTTCGTTTTCTTCTTTATTGCTAAAATTAGCATCTCTGATACAAAATTGAATGATAGTGGTGATAACAAGCATCCTAGTTTTAGCCCTGTTCTTATTGGGAAGGCTTCTAGCTTATCCCCATTACATAAAATACTTTTTGATGGTTTTAGATACTGCTTCCATTTATTCGTATTAACTCTACTGTTTTTAATAGGAATGTGTGCTGTACTTTGTCAAAAGCTTTTTCAGCATCTATTGAAATAATCATATGGTTCTATTGGGCTTTTTATTGATATGATCAATTATGCTGATAGTTTTTTCTAATATTGAACCAATCCTGCATTCCTGGTATGGATCCTACCTGATTATTGTATATTATCCTGGTGATAATTTACTGCAATTGCTTTGAAAATATTTTATTTAAAATTTTTTTGCATCAAAATGCATTAGGGAAATTGGTCAATAATTTTCTTTCTTTGTTATTACTCTTCCTGGTTTATATATCAGAATCATATTTATGTCATGGATGAAATTTTCTAGAATGCCTTCATCTATTTTTTTCTAATAATTTAATATAGAATTGTAATTAATTTCTCTTTTACTGTTTGTTTTGGTTTTGGGTTTTTGGTTATTTGGGGTAAGGCAATGGAGTTAAGTGACTTGCTCAAGGTCACATATCTAGGTAATTGTTAAGTGTCTGTGGCTGAATTTGTGCTCAGGTCCTGCTGACTCCAGGAGTGGTGCTCTATCCCCTGTGCCACCTAGCTGACCCTCTTTAAATGTTTGGTAGAATTTACTTGTGAATCCAACTGACCCTGGATATGTTTCTTCCCCCTTAGGTAGTTCATTGATGGCTTGTTCAATTTCTTTTTCTGAAATAAGGTTATTTAAACATTTAATTTCCTTTCCTGTTAATCTGGGCAATTTACATTTTTGTAAATATTCATCTATTTCATTCAGATTGTCAAGTTTATTGACATACAATCTGAATTATTACTTTAATTTTCCTTTTTATTACTTTTTATTTAATTTAATGACTTTTTAATTTTTCATTTTTGATACTGGTAATTTGATTTTCTTCTTTCTTTTTTTTTGCAAATTAGCCAAAGGTTTATATATTTCATTGGCTTTCTCATAAAACCAACTCTTAGTTTTATTTATTAGTTTAGTAGTTTTCTTGTTTTTGATTTTATTAATTTCTCCTTTGATTTTCAGAATTTCTAATTTGGCATTTAATTGGGGATTTTTAATTTGCTGTTTTTCTAGGTTTTTTTAGTTTCATGCTCAATTCATTGATCTCTTCTTTTTCTGTTTCATTCATGTACACATGTAGAGATATAACATTTTCCCTAATAACTTTTGACTGGATCCCACAAGTTATGGCATGTTGTCTCAACATTGTTATTGTTTCAGAAGAGATATTAACTATTTATGCTTTTTGTTTGATCTACTCATTGTTTAAAAGTAAGATATTTCCTAAAAAAAGTAACATATTTTTCTCTTCCAAGAAACCTTTTTTGAAATAGAGTTCATTTCCTATTTTCCTCTGCAGTTTCACATGTAGTGCATTTTCTGTCATCCTCTTCTGAGATGGTATTTTGCCTGAACTTGTTTCTGAGACAGCTTCCCATATTTCCCACTTTTCTCTGACCTTTCATACTCATTATGATCTTTTTTTACTGGACATTATCCTATAAATCTTATGTTTATGAATGGGGCCTCTCACAGACTTTTCAATTTGGGAACCTTAGAGACTTGTTCACTGGACTGAGCCATCCAGTCTTGTCATTGATTGAAGGGGGGGGGTCTATGTGTCAAAACCCTCCCAGCTGGCCTGCTGTGCCATTAACCTGCTCAGTTGGGATTCCAGGGGCCTCTCCTGAAGATCTGTCCTGTAGTTAAGACCCTCCAGCTGGTTCCCATGACACCCCACTGCCCATGTGCTAGGTTTCAGCTCTTTACCCTGGTCATACTCCCACTCCACCAAAGAGAGAACTTCCTGTAAAATGTTCTACTCCATTCTTTTCTGTGTTCTGTCACTCCAGAATCCATTTAGAGACTTGCTTAATGTTGCACTTGAGGGGAAACCTGAGAGAACTTAAGGAAATTTCTTGATTCTCTCTGCCATCTTGGCTCTGCGCTATTATAGGACCTCCTTAACTTGACCCAGAATTAAGTAATCAATCTGGAAAAATGAAGTGATTGAAATTTGAATATCACTCAGATTGTGACTCACAGTATGGATGACCAATTCATTGATTTTTTTAGGTAATTAATTGATTTTTTGCATCATATTTAGATTATAAAAACATATCTCAGACTCACTGAAGAAAGAGCTATAATTGTATTGCAGAAGAGATTAAATTCCATTTGGATAATTGTGGAATCCTTAAAAATTGTCCACACAAACTACTGCAATCCCCTTTGTTTTCCTAAGACTGATATTCTATTCCTCACCTGTCAAGAGGAAATCATTCCATTATCCTCTTATCAATTATTTCTTAAGGCTATGTTTGTTAAAAAAAAGTACCATTGATGGGTTTCCTATTTAAAATTCAACTTTTCCCATATTCTTCTGGGTTAGAGGTGAAAAAAACACAAGAAGAGACAAAAGAAGGAAAAAACATATTAAATAAGAAGAAAATTAATGCAGTTCTTTAAGAGATGACTAGATCAGTAAAAAAGTCAGAGATTAAATTTAGAAAATATAAATTTGGTTTAAATTGGGGATGTTTATAGGTCAACAATCTCCAATGATACATTCTTCTGAGAGAAGACTAGGAATGGTATAAAAGAAGCAAGGAGCATAAAAGAAAAAAATAATAGCAAGGAATCTGAAGAGAAGGGTGAATACAGAAAGATGTTGAAAGATAGTTGACAAAATAAGATGAGTAAGAAAAGTAAATATAGTAAATTGGTGGATAAGGCAAATTATATTAGTGATTTGTTGGGTAAAGAAAAATTTTCAAATAGATAAGACCCAAATATTAGATAGTTGAAAAAACGAAGCTGAGGAGCTACTGTGGAGTTGATGCTGAGAACATAAAAGAAATTGGAGGTAGCACACAAGTTATTAAATTTGAATGTCTAAACAAGGTGAATGAAGATCTCATACAAGTTTAGAAATTAAGGCTGAAAACATCAAACTATATCAAAACATACTAAATGTTAAATTGGCTTACAAAGAGCATGTGTCCCAGTCAAATCTTAACCTTATTTTAAAAAAAAATCACAAAAAGAAGACAAAGTAGAGTTGTATAGATCAAGTAAACAAATTATTCCCCCTCCCCCATACTATTGTTTATTTAGAGAATGAGCCTAATATATAACAGAAAAGAGAAGAAGCTGGGGTTAATGGTTAGGGTATTATACTTAGAATCAAGAAAACTGGTATTCAGGTTCTACCAAGGACACATTAAATTTGTGGCCCCAAACAACTGTCTTTAACTATATTTCCCCATTTTCTTGTCTGTAAATCAGGGGTTTGGATTCAATGACTAGTAGGATATTTTCCACTTTACCATTGATGAGGATTTGATACTGTCAAAATTTAGTAAAATCAGTGAATACTCATGGTTTGGGGTAATTCAAATGGACACAGTTTACTGCCAGAAGTAAATCAAAATTGTTGAATATTATGACAATATTGGCAAGAAAAAGAAGAGCATAGGGACAGCAATTATACTTTCATCACCATTTCTCATTGAATGATAAGTATGCAGAAGAGGGAAGGGAAAAGCACTGATTAGAGGGAGTTAATAGCTAACTAAGAATGTCATGCTTAATAATAGAATTTGGATTCCTCAACTATGGCTTCTAATACTGGGATTACAGATCCATATCAGGTATGCAGCTCACTTCATAAAGTCTAGTTTGGAAGTCTTGTCTAGAATTTTGCAAATATAATGCAGAGGACTTTTTATTAAACAACAGCAAATAACAATAGCAATTATATTGTCAGAAGAAAACTGTCTATGTATATCCAACATTAGTATCAACTAATAATATATGAAATTATCAATAGTAGGCATCATAGATTCACAGGAGAGAAAATACACACAAAAAAGGTGGCAGTAGTAAATTACATGGTCAAAAATGTCTAAATATAAATGCACAAACCTTAGGTAACAAGCAAGAGAAACTAGAGTCAATAATTCAAGGAATCATACTTTATTTAACAGATGTGCATCACTGAGATTTGATGAGATGCCAGAGCACATATTGATGGCAGAGAGTTAATACCAATGAAATATTAGGAAGTAAAAAAAAAGAGAATACAATGAATTTAAATGTCTGGACCAAATGAACTCTATTATTGAGTTTTGAAAAAAACCAATGGATGTGATAGTTGAAAGGCTGTATATATGTGAAATAGCATAGAAAATAAAAGATGTAAAATAGAGTGGGAAAATGATGTCTTATTTTTAAAATGCAAATGGAACAAACTAAGACAGCTTGAATTTGATTGATGGCAAAAAATTCTAGAATGGATCATTAAAAAGATGGTTAGTTAACATTTAGAAAAGAGTGTTTATTGCAAAGAACAAACATGGACTTCATTAAGGAGAGGTCATGTACATCTAATCTGACTTTTTAAAAAAAAAAGAATTACTCAATTAACTGATGAAGGGAATGTCAGGGACATAGATATCTTTACCTAGAATTTAACAAAGCTTTTGATCAACAATCTCATTATTCTTTTGAAAAACAAAATGAAGAGAAATGCACTAGACAACAATACAATTAGATGAATTCTCATCTGGCTAAATGGTAAAACAAACAAAAAAAAAGAAATCATTATTTGTTCAGTGACACTGACAGGAGGTGTAATAGAGTGTATCCAATATCTATATTTGTACTTATGATGTTGAATATTTTGCTTTATCAGTGATTTGAATAAAGGCATAAGTTGTATGTTTAATCAATTTGCAGATAATATTTTTTGAAACATTTTATTTATTTGTTTTTCCAGCTACATGCAATGGTTGTTTTTACCAATAATTTTTTTTGGAAATGTTTTGAGTTTTACAGTTTTTTCTCACTTCTTCTCTTCCCCAACTTCCCCTTGACAGAAAGTAATCCGGTATAGGCTCTATATATTGAGCATATTATGAGAGAAGAATCAGATCTGTATGGAAGAAAGAAAACATTAGAGAGGGAAAAAATGACATAATATATGACAACTTTTAAAATTGAAGATTACAAGTTTTGGTCTTCATTTGAACTCTACAGTTTCTTCTTTGGATAGTGATAGTATTTTATATCACAAGTCTTCATACATACATACATATATATGTATATATATATATATATATATATATATATATATATATTTATACTATAATTTGCTAAGCCATGTCCCAGCTGATGGGCCATATCACTTCAATTTCTAATTCTTTGCAACTTTGCTACCACAAGGAACTACTATGAATATTTTTGTATATGTGGGATTTTACTCTTTTTCATGTTCTCTTCAGGAGACAGATCCAGTAGTGAATATCACTTCATCAAAGGGTATGCTCATTACCTTTGGACATAATTCCAAATTGCTCTCCAGAAATGTTGGATCAGTTCACAACTCCACCAACAATGCATTAGTGCCCCAGTTTTCTCATATCCCTTCTAACACTGATCATTTTCCTTTGTAGTCATATTGACCAATCTGAGATGTATAAGAGAGGTTTTGATTTGCATTTCTCTAGTCAATAATGATTTAGAATTTGCAGATAATCTTAAACATGGAAGCATAGTTAACATTTTAGATGGCAGTCTTAGGATCCAAAATGATCTTAGCAAACTAAAGTGTTGAACTGAATTTGATACAATGAAATCTAACAGTGATAAATGCAAAAGGAATTTAAGTGCATAATTATAGAATTATCAATAAATAATAATTTAAATATAGATTTAGGATGAGAAGGTTTAGTGGACGAAATATCAATGTGATTTAGCAATATGATGACAAAGCTGAAGTGACATCCAATGCATTAAATAAATTAATAGAAACAGCTTCCAAGAATGCTAATGAAGTTGTCACTGCATTTGTTTCAGATCATATCTGTACTATTGTGATTAGATCTACCTACCAGAATTTAAGGATTTTTAAAAAATCTTAATCATGGTAAATACCACCGAGGTACCTTACAAGGAATACTTATGTGAAAGGAATGGAAATAATTGCATTGGCTAAGAGGAAAGTCAAAAGTGACATAAGAGCTGTTTTCAAATCTTTGAAGGGATATCATATAAATAAGGTATTAAAAATTGACTCAGAAAACAGAAGACAAACAATTGATAGAATTTCCTAGGCTTGATATCATCACACATTTTGTTTCAATTAATGCTAAATAATTGTAGGATGGGTTATTCTAGAAAGTGAATACCACGGTAGATCGATCAGTTTAAAATTATTCTTGCCTTAAACAGTTTTCCAATATGTTTGGGAAGATAAAACTTGCATGTATATGAAAAACTGTAAAAGAGACTATAAATAAATCCTGTATTATGTGAAACATTAGATTAAGAAAAGGAGATAAATACGGATCTTACTCATTCATGAAACTGAATCAGATTTGAATGGAGGCATACAAGGGCATTTGTCCCCTGATACACAAACCTGGCAAAAATGTGGAATTCTTTCAGAATTTGGAACTAAATTCTTTTACCTGGCCGATGTAAGTTATGTGACAAAAGTGATTTGGTTTTTTTTGTTGTTTTTTTTTTTTACAACAGTGTTTTTAAATCACATTTTAAGGCTGATATTGGTAAGAGAATTAGACTTACAGTTAAAGGACAAGGGTTTGATACCTACCTCTGATAGTGTTCTTTTTGTATGGCTTTGAATAAATCATGACACTAACAAGGAAACAAATATAACAGTATAGCAGTGAACAGTACAGCTTAATTCCCCAATAAATTCTTCCACAAAGATTTTGAAAACACACCATACTGAATCCTACTCAACAAAGTTAAGGGAAAAAAATCAACAGGCGTGGAGCCAAGATGGCAAATAAAGGCAGGAAATTCCAGCAGCTCTTCCCTAGACTGACTACTCCAAATAAATAATGACCAGCCTAGACTGGTGGAATCCACAGAAAGACTTAGTGGAACAATTTTCCACCCCAAGACAACTTGGAAGATCCATGGGAAAGGTCTGTTACACTGGGGTTAGAAAGGTTTACTGCACAGATGGCCTAATCTGAAGGACAAATATAGGCTGTCTGGCAATTCTGCTTCTTAAGACTTAAAGATATTAATTAGTCTTTCCAATCCAATTGAGGAAGAATTTTCTTGAATGCATGACACTCTGAACGTTATAAGTCAATAAACATTTATTTAACACTTCACATGTGCCAGAAACCATTCTAAGTACTGGGGATACAAGGAAGGACAAAAGAAAAATTTTGCCTGCAAAGTTCATATTTTAATGAATATAATATATGAACATCTATGTTTCAATGGCATTACATATATATGTACATATATATGTATATATATGAGAAGATCAACAAAAGGCAAGCAATGAATAAAGGGGCATGGGGAAAAAATCTTCCTGTAGAAGGGGTTAATTTATCTGGAACTTGAGGAAAGCCAGGAAAATCAGAAGGTAGAAAAGAAAAGGGAGGTACAGACATCTTTCCCCACAATAAAGACTTTAGATTTGAAATGGAAGAACTACAGACAAGATAAATAGGTGACCAGAGCAAAAGGCATTATTTGTTCCATAACTTAATTGAGTGCATACTTATAGTGATAAACTTCATAAAAGGGCTTGATTGTCCACTTGACAAACTGAAAAGATGAAGATCTCAAACAAACAAAAACTTTATTAGAGACAAAAAGAAAGCAATGAAGTTAGTTCCAAATAGTATATAAGCCCTTTGAGGGCAGAATCAGTTTTATACATGATCTTTTTATGCCAGTGCTTAGCCCAGTGGAATGCATAAGACATATGTGAAATAAATTTAAATCTTTTTATTTATTTTTAAATTTTATTTATTTAAGGCAATGGGGTTAAGAGTAACTTGCCCAAAGTCACACAACTAGGCAATTATTATTAAGTGTCTGAGTTCAGATTTGGACTCAGATCCTCCTGACTCAAGGACCAGTGCTCTCCCAGTATGTATGAAATAAATATCAGTTGGTTTGAATATAATTACATTTAAATGAGGGTTGAATTAGCTGAACTTTGTGGACCTTTATAATTCTATGAATGTTACCTATAAATTTATCAAATGCTCATAATTAGTCTTATAAAGAATTGAAAATTGAAGGAGAGTAAATAGTTCATTAAAAAAGAGTGCATTCATTTTATTTGTCAATGTGTGGGCTTGGGTTACCTCCCTAACATTTAAAGCTATGCATAGAATTTTATTATGATTGTTGTGATGAAATTGCCAGTGGTATGTTTCTGACTAAGATTAGATAATGAAAGTACTTTTGGTTTTGGAGAGCAAAAGATGAATTTAACAAGACAAGCTTAATTGAATGATAAGGAGAAATCTGTTTATCAGCAACAATAAAATAAACCTTGGAGGAAAATAAGGAATGATGGATAGGGTAGGTGATGGAGAGGACACAGACAAAACAAAAAAAGACTCAGTGACCTTTCAAACATCAGTGTATATCTGCAATGAAGGAAAAACAAAATAGAAAAATGAACCTTGCCTCCCTAAACTTTTCCTATCAATATTTCCTATTGAAAACTCTGTATGAAGATGATATAAATAGAAAATTATGTTTTTTAGTCAAGGCTATTTTAGTTCAGAAATACAGATAGAATTTCAAATTTAAAATAGAACAAAATTTACTGATAGGTTAACTGAGGCCAAGAAATGACAGGTGGTGCATTTTGTAGTTAAGTTTCTTGAGAACAAAAGGATTGAGGAAGAGGAATGGGAGGATAATGGGGAAAGAGAGAGAGAGAGAAGAAAGAAAGAAGGGGAGGGAAGGAAAAGAAGGAGAAAGAAGAAGTAGGAGGAGGAGGTGGAAGAGGAGGAAGAGGAAGAGGAAGAAGAAGAAGAAGAAGAAGAAGAAGAAGAATGAAGAGTAGGAGCAGTAGTAGGAGAATATGAAAACTATTAGGTCCTCAAATTTGTCTTTGACTCTTTGAACAATTGCATAATATATTATTGGGAAGTCCTGATGATAATGGGTTAGAATGACAAAATTTTTATGTTGTCCAAAGAGGGAAATCTTACACACATTGTTGGTAGAAAAAACTTTCAAAAAGTCTCATCTTTCCATCTTGTAGAAAATATAGACATGTTGATTAGACAAAGCAGAAGTAAATGATTTTTAAAAGCTAATTAAATACCTGTACTCCAAAATGAGTCATTAATGATTGCTTTGAATATCTCTTGTGGAATACAATAGAAATCTTTGGCCATAATTGACCTTTCTCAAAGATTTGAATAATGATATAGATGTCATAATTTTCAAAATTTGATTTGACAAGAGCCAAAGGGATATTAATTACATTGGAGAAATATCAGGATTCCAAAAATATGGTAATACTTGCGACTGAATTAAAATGATAAATATGATAGTGATTCAAGTAAAGTTTTACTTGAGTTAAATCATTTTCATTAGCATAAAATCAGAGAATCTTAGATATTAAAAAAGTTTGAAAAGTCTTTAGGGGTTTGGTAGATGGCAAGCTGTCTGAGAATGAGTGCTAAATTTAGGGTCAGAAGACAATAATTCAAATCCTAGCTCTGCAAATTCTCCCTAGGTGATCTTGAAAAATTGATTTATCATATTTTCCCAGGAATAAGATTCACCCTCTTTCAAAAAATTTAAAATCTAAAAACTGGGAGAATCTTATACAGTAATTGTAGATTTTTTTACTTGAATTTCCCAGTTTTTCACTTTCATCTTTATGTCCATTGTTTTCCCTTTGTTACCAATATATTAGGCTTTATTTTGCCATGGTCTTACCAGAAATGACTCAGGGAAGATTTTCATACAATGCTGAATTCAGGTTAAAAGTGATGCAGTTTAGGGGGTGGCTAGATGGTGCAGTGGATAGAGCATTGGCCCTGGAGTCTGGAGTACCTAATTTCAAATCTGGCCTCATTCACTTAATAATTACCTAGCTGTGTGGCCTTGGGCAAGCCACTTAACCCTTTTTGCCTTGCAATAACCTAAAAAAAAGAGTGATTCAGGTGCCAAAAGTGAATGGAAATTGTACTGCTGAACATCATTTTAGTCCTCCGCCAAACTGAGAAAACAATCTGAGAATGGCTAATGGAAGAAGAAACCTCATTGAAGACACCATGGCAGAAGAAGCCAAGAGAGGTAAGTCAGCCAAATGACCTGATTTAGAGAGGGAATTGAATAAATGGATTGAAGAGCAACAGGACATTGGAATTCCTTGTCCACAAATATGGTTCATCAGGGGGCCAGAAGAATTGCTGATGAAAAAGAAGTGACTGATTTCAAAAGAAGAGCCAGTCTGTGCTTCAGGCTCATGATATAGAATGGACTAAGCATTTGCCCACGCAGCAGACTTGCCCAGGGAGTGCTTGTGGTCAACCCCAGACCAGAGCACAGACAGGAGTGCAGGGCAGAGCTTCTCCTTGGAAAATGATTTGTCATCAAATGCAGATGAGGACAAGCTAATGGATGGGAGTTTGACAGTGATGAGGAGTTGTATGAATTTTATAATGAATAAAACTTGAATTCAATAACTTTATGTAATACATTTTTTTTCAAATTTCTGATCCCAAAGTTAAAGTGCATCTAATACAAAGGGAATTATGATACCTTCTTTCAGCTTAAGATCCCTTATGAGATAGTTTAATTCAGCAACCTCTGAAGTTCCATATAGTTCTAATTAAACTTAAGCTCTGCTTGAGAGAGATATAACTTCTGGTAATAGGAAAGCGTGATTCTCTGTAAACAGAGAAGGGAAGGGAATTCCATGTGTGAGGCACTCTTTTAAACACTTTCCCAATGTGTTCTGTACTAAGTGCCAGATTTTAGGAATGACATTCATGATGGACATAAGTTTGAGTGAAAGAAGACAAAAGATGGAAAGGGACTTCAAGTTTATACAGAATGTAACCTTTACTTTAGATCTCTTCTTGTTCTATATCAAAGATTCTATCAATTTAAGGTAATTCCAGCTCCATTTTACTCCCCATTTCTGAAATAGTGGGTTAATGTTTTGTCCACTTCTAGAATTTGTGCTACAAGACCACTTCTAGTTCTATAATTATATGTTTTAAGGTTTCTGGTGTTTTCAAATATTAATGGAGCTATAGTCTAACATTTATGTTCAAAGTTCCTTCCAGTTGTTTGGTAGTATATGAAATGCTTTGTGGTTGTGAATTAATCTAGATTTTCTTCAGTTTCTAGTAATTAAATATTTTCCAACTGAGTTTGTTACATCTTAGCATAGAAATAAGCAAAATCATAGGCTCACAAAATATAGAACTGAGAGAATTTTAATGATCATCTTTCCAGGTTAAAAAAATTTATGTTCAAATTATTTAATTCATTTTCCCAATATCGCCTGGCTAAAAACTGTGACATAAAACCATGTCTTCTGTATTCACATCCAATGTTCTTTTCTCCCTTCCATGTGTTGACCTTCCTCTGATTTCCTGAATCTGACAGTTTCCCTAATTGTTATCATGATTATTATTTTAATGAAGACCTCAAAGAGATTGACAACTAAATAAACAGTATGATAACTTCTAGATGAGAGATTTGAAATGACCTTTTGAAAATGCTTGGGGAAACTTGACAAATTTTACTTTGCTTAACAAAAACACTGTCAGCTGCCTGGCCAGCTCTATTCACTGCCTTAGAATTGGAGACAGTAATTTGAACTGACAACAGTCATAACTCTTCATGCTTCACAGAGGTCCCCTACCTAAGCTATCAATCTGCCAGCTGTTGCAAGACCAGGAGAAATGAAGGGACAACAATTTTCATAGGTCTCAATTGAAAGTACCTTCAGAATAAAAAGGTAAAAATAAGTCCATAGCTTGATGTGATTTATCTAATTCTCTTGAGAGTTCAACCTAATTGTTTTTACAGTTCATATTAAAGGTATAAGATGAACATTTCCTTTGCTCTCTATTTTTCCTCTTCCTGCTTATGTCTGTCATTACTTGCATGCAAGGAATCAACATTCACTCCCCTAAGTATTTATTAGTTGGTTTACTTTTTCTCAGACCAAATATAAAAATCATAAGAAAGTCATATTTTCCATAGTGCCTTTACATGTAGTAAGACATTTCTCATCTATTATCTCATTTGGGCTGTATGACAACTTCTCCAAATAGTCAGTTAGAATATTAGTTGACTCACTGCACATAGGAAATACCAATGAGTGGGAGATATGATGTTATGTGACCAAAGCTACACATCTAGTAAACAGCAGCACCATAATAAAATCACAGGGATTCTGTATTTTAGGTTACTATTTTTTTCCATAACATCATGCTATCTTTTGTTTCAGTTACTATTGTATCACAAGGTCACACTGAAAATATTGAAACCCATCCAATATTCAGATTCTTTCTTCTTGGTTTAACTCATCAGTATCCTTTCTCTTTTATTGGACCCTCTGAATGGAAAGCAGAAACATGATCTCCAAAAATTCTTTTTGAGGAGGATTTCCAGATCAGTCTTTCACTCATTCCCCACTTATTTCACTTTTTTGAATTCTTTGGACTTTTTTTATCATTCCCCAACACAGAAAACTTCTCCTCTTTCCCAATTGCAATTTTTTGTATCTATTGTCTTCTTTTATTGGATTATAAGGTCCTTGAAGGAAAGGATTGTTTTCTTTTTCTTTGTATTTGTATACCTTGTATCCTTGGGATACACCATTTGACCTCTTCAGACTTCTGATTTATAACTTGTAAAATGAGAATCCCTGGAGGAGCAATGTCAAACTCAAATAGAAATAAGTGTCATTAAAAAGTACATAAGTGTTTCTGTGGGTCATATTTTAACTGAGAAAACCTCATAGTAACATTATCTTTGTTCCATTTTTTTTATCTATTCTGTTAAATATTTCCCAATTACATTTTTAATCTGATTTTGAGCTTACTAGGGAATGTTGTTGTGTCTGACTTAGTGGCATACTTCTTTGCGTATAGTAAGTGTAGTAAGGAGTAATGAAACATTAAATGACTTACCCAGAGTCATACAGTCAGCATATATTAGAAATGGAATTTAATCCCATTGTTTCTGGCTCTGAAACCAGTACTCACTCACTTATTTCTCAACATAGAAGGGTCAATGAAGACAAACAACCTAGTAGGCAGACAAAACCACCAAAAATTGAAAAAATGATCAGAAATAGAAAAAAGAAATAATGAAGAAGGCAGAGGAAACAGCCACAGAAAGCAAATACATTTATGAGTGCTGCAAAAATATATTAGCTCCCAGGGAGCTATTGTCAGCTCTAAACCTATGAGAACTGCTTATAAGACTCATCATTTTACCATAAAAATGTGCACAATATTTTAGTGCTATACAATTATTCTTGGTAAGAGAATAAATATTTTGTATACATGTTAGCACATTATTTCTAAATGGAGGGTGCTATGGGAATTTTTAATTATGATAGACATCTGAGTTATCAGTGCAGGAAATAGATCAAACAAATTTACGTTCAAGTGGAGATACTGTTAAAACAATAAAAAAAAGTTCATGGATTTGGATTTCTTCTGTTGGTCAGAGCATCAGAGGTCATCTAATCCAGTTTCCTAATTTTATAAATAAGGAAACTGAGGTACAGGAAAGTTAAATGACCTACACATGAATAACAAATTATGAGTGTATTTTGAATATGGAAATAAGATTGGATTTGCAATGAGGAGAGATCTGAATGTTGTCCCTAGTTCTGACTATAGACAATTTGTTTAACCTGAATGAGCCTCAGTTTCTTCTTCTGTAAAATTAAAATAATAATCCTTTCATTCTCTTTTGTCTTAAAGAAAAATAATTTTTAAATCTTGAAATGCTCTAAAGAAATAGCTTTTGTTGATTTCTTTAGTTTTTAATCTGACTTTTTTTCTCAGAAAGAAGTTTTTTTAATTCTTTGAAATGAATAAATGCATCCCTCATGATTCTGCTACAGGAAGCAGCTGCATTGGGATTTGTTTGTCTTTATGTTGGTAATGCTTTGTTATTAACAAGGCTCATTCATTCCCTAATCCTTAAAATCAGTGATTTTTCTAATGTTATTTTGAAAACTCTAGATGAATGTAAATATTTGGAAATGAGTCTGTGTTTTTGGCACTATTCCTTTGCAAATAATAGCACCTTCCATCTTTATTTGTATTCTGCCTGATAGAAGCTACATTTCCCCCCCATTCAACTGTCTATATTGAGTGGGTTTGTTGATGTTGTAGTTGTTTATTTGCTTTGCTTTGATTTGTTTACCAAGAAAACCATTGAAACTTCAGTTTCCTAAACCTTTCTCAGTATGGAGTGAACCAGGGATCCTTCAGGGAGTCCTACCCAGTCTGGTCCATCTGTCTGACAATCTATACCACTACCATAACCAAGCAATAATGTAAATAAATATAATTGTATACAGAGCACACATATATGCATTCAAGCTCTGAGTAAATACTCTTCATTTTTTCTCTACTATTTTCATCATTGTCCTTATATTCTTATTTCAATATTTTCAAAAGTGGTCACAGTATAGAGAGATTATTACCTTGATGGTATATATTGGAATAAATAACAGAGGCATGGGGAAAAATCTGCCTGGCATTCAGCTGGAATTTAATAAATGCTTAGTAATTACCTGATTCAGACCAGTCCACTTGCTGGAATTGTATGAGATTATGACAAATTGCCTTAGCTACTTTGATGGTTTGCCTGAAGAAGCCCCAGAATTGAGTTGTCAGAGTCTGTCTCTCCAAGTTATAATTCATATTTAGATAGTTCTTCCACGTTTATAAAACATTTTCCCTTACAACAACCAGGAGAAAATACATCTGGAGTCAGTAAATAAGAATTTGAATCCTGAACATGCAATTTAATATCTGGGGTGATTGTGAGTTTACCTCTCTAGGCTTGTTATAAAGATAATACGTATCAGAGCCAGGGTATGAGCACAGATAACCTAACTGCAAGTCCTCTAAGTGACTTTACTTCTTCTAAAGGAAAGGAAAGCATTATTCCTTTAAAGTTATTTTAAAATTGTCAGTAATTGTCCAATGTGGTTGAGTGGAATTGGGGAAATAATAGAACGATACTCCACTACAATGATGAAGGACAGCCCATGATGTACATCTACTTTGCTTGCTGACTGCAAAGGATGGTAGCAGAAAGGACCCTAAGGTGAGACATGCTAATGTGCTATAATATATGCTAATAAAACAGCTCTTCATGGAAAGTCTACCAGAAGGAACAGGAGCACTTTACATGATTATGAATCTGGAGAGAAGGGAATCTTTTAGCTAATGTAGGTGTTTTCCCTTTGGTGTATATTACCTCTCCCAATTTAAATAAATAACCTTTATGATTGCAATCTCTGCTTTCCTAGATTCTCTTGAAGCATTTGTGTGTGCATGTATTTTAAATTCCTAATTCCTCTTTTCAACACTATGTATATATTTGTGATTTAGGTATGGATCTTGATAAATGTGTTTTATTTTCAATGCCATTTTTCGACTCTTTTGTTTTCCCTCTAACTTTAGTCCATCAGTATTCAATGTTATAATAGATTTGTTTGGATTTGTATCAAGTTCTGTCATGCAAGTTCATTTTAAAATTTTATTCATTTAAGGCAGTGGGATAAAGTGGTTTGCCCAAGGTCATACAGCTAGGCAATTATTAAGTGTCTAAGGCTGGATTTGAACTCCTGTCCTTCTGACTCCAGGGCTAGTGCTCTATCTACTATGCCACCTAGCTGCCCCCCCCCATAATATGAGCTTTTTCTCTCCTTTTAATGCAATTCTAGTTATATGTGTGATCCTATTTTTACTCTAATAAGTATTCCCAGTCCTCTATTTCCTTACCCAATTCAGAATTCTTGATATCTTTTTTCTTTCTTTGTCTCAATTTCCTCTTTCTCTTTACCTCTATATCTCCATCTCTCTATATTTCTATGCTTCTCTATCTCCATCTCTTTCTCTTTATTTCTCACCTTCATCTTTCCCTGATGAACTTTACATCATATGTATATATGCTTGCGCTCTCTCTCTCTCTCTCTCTCTCTCTCTCTCTCTCTCTCTCTCTCTCTCCCTCCCTCCTTGTGTGTATGTGTCTGTCTCTGCCTCTCTCTGTCTGTCACTCTCTCCAGTTTAGAAGGAAAGGGATGATACAGGATTTCCACAGTTTCTTCCCCAGATTATAGCTTGAATGATCTTTATTTTCCTCATACATAAAAATATTTATTCAGGAAAGATGCAATTTGGGACCCTGGAAAAAAGTTTTGCATCTAGGGTCCTAGGACACAGTCTCTACTAATCACCCCATAACTACTTTTGCATAAGTCACTATATCAGTAAGGCAGCATGGTATAGTTGGAAAAGTGTTTGGTTTAAATTCAATTAACCTAGGTTCCATGCTCTGCTGCTTACTAGTTATGTAAACTTGGGCAAATCACACTGAGTCTATTCTGTAATTTTTAAAATGAGGAGGTGGCAATACATAATACATAGTAAACAGTATCTTAATCTTAAGATTTACAAAGCATCTTAGGTATATTATTTAATTTTTTATCATCACAACCTTGAAAACCATGGGTGCTATTATCATTATTATTATTACCATTTTTAAAAAGAGTAAATTGGAATAAGCAAAGATTGAGATCAAACAATTACCATATGCCCAAGACAGAATTTGAATTCAGATCTTCTTGAGACCAAGTCCAGGTTCTTTCTACCACATTACCCAAATACCTCTATAAGATTGTATGAACTTTAAGGTCTATTCAGCTGTATAGCTTTGATGCTCTGATTTAATAATCCATTAATCAAGTGATCAAAAAGTGTTTACTGCTCTAGAGCAGGCATAGCGCTAAAACTTAGTGATAAAAAAGAAGGGTAGAACTGCAGATTTCCTCCAGGGACTCATATCCTGAAAGGAGAGACAACATGTAAATAATTAGATATGCAAAAAATACATACAAAGAAAATAGGGTAGAACACTCTTAGAGGGAAAGATATATGCTTAAGGACTTGGGAAAGGCCCTTTTTAGAATATAGTATTTGTGTTGAAACATAAAAAGTTTAGGAATGATAAAAAAATGGACATAAGTTGAAAAAGCATTCTAAGTATGGGGGATAGACAATGCAAAGGTGTGAAGAAAAGGGATTGTGGTGTGTGAGAAAAGAAAATAAATCAGTATATTTGCATTTTAGATCACTTCACTGAAAGTAAAGCGTATATGTATATATATATATATATATATATATATATATATATCAGTGAATGGATAAGGTAATACAGAGACAGTTTGCTTTATTTTTGCATTCTCAATATGCAAATAAAAGATTATTCATGTATAACCAATATCAAGTTACTTGCTTGTACTGGGGAGGAGAAGAGAGGGTGGTAGAAAAATATGACACTCAACAGCTTATAAAAAAGATGAATGCAGAAAATTATCTTTGTATGTACCTGAAAAAATACAATAAAATAACATTTAGGATAAAAAAATTAAAGTGGCAAAGTCAAAATGGCAGTATGAATAAGCACTTAACTGAGTTCCCCAACATTCTCCTTGAGATGACTAAAATGTCTCAAATTGAATTCTAGAATGGAAAAGAAAACAAAATGACAAAGTGAGACATTTTACTAGCCTAAGACAATATAGAAAATTGGAAAGAAATATTTGTGATATAGAAAAAAAGACTTACACAGAGTCCATGTGGATGGAACAACACTGGTGAGACTAGGTGGTAGAGACAGCAGCAAGAGCAGTTTCAGGAGCTTTCAAGTCAGAGACAGTAAATGAATCTAAGAGATTACAAGGTACCACTGTGTTAGCACTGGATGCAGGGCCAGATATTATTAGACAACTAATTAGAAAATTGTTCAGGGACAGAGAGAAACATTTTCCATCGAGGAGTTAGAGGGGGCAGCTTAGGTGGTATAGTAGGTATAGCACTGGCCCTTGAGTCAGGAGGACCTGAGTTCAAATCAAGCCTTAGACACTTAATACTTACTTATCTATGTGACCTTGTCCCATTACCTTGAAAAAAAAGGAGTTGAGAGAACAGCAATGAAAGTGTTTACTGTGTGGGGCAAGAGAGCTCTAACACAATGGATAGACATTGATCTGGTCAGTGCAACTGGTCTAGAAGACCAGGGTCTCAAGGCTCCATGTTTTCAGTAAAGTCCCCTGTATTTCATTTGAGTCCCCTCCCCCAGATTCCTGTGGGAGAAAGTGACTCTTCCCAGAACAGACATAGTAACAGCCCCCCAAATCCCGAGTCGCAGATGTGGGGAACAGATCTCCCCCAGTGTTGATTGAGTATTAAGTAGATTAACTATATAGATCAAGGACCCAAGACACATTACTCTCAGATAACCCAGATCTTACTGTTGCCCTCTAGAGAAAGCATTTAGCACCTCCTACTGGCCAGATCACTTGGAGTTACTAAGCCCACTTGGCAAAGCCTCTAGGGATTTCAATTCCAAAGTTCTGTAAACCAGTCCCTTCCCATCACAATATCCTAGGAAAATGAAGAAAAGTCAGTAGAAAGGGGGGGGGTCCATAGAAAGTTACTGTGAAGACAAGCATTCTAACTCAGAGAAAACTAGAACTTCAGAGGAAGTATGAATTGGTTGCCAGCCCCAAGGGAAAAACTTCTTAGAAGATATCAGGAAGGCATTTTAAAATCAATTGGAAAATTTAGGAAAAGAAACACTAGAGAAAATTAACATTGTGCAAGAGAAAATTATCATCATATAACAAGAAAATGAATACATAATTGGAGAAGTGCAAAAAAGGGAAATAATTCTACCAAAATCACAATTGGCAAAATGGAAAACTCCTTCAAAAACAGAATTGAACAATTCGAAAATGAGTTGAAAAAGGAAAATGAAGAAAGTTCTTTTAAAAAAAAAGTTTGGAATATGTGAAACTAATGACTTCATGTAAACAAGAACCTGTTAAACAAAACCAAAAATATGGAAAAATAGAAAAAAATGTAAAATCCCTCACTGGCAAAACAACTGTCCTGGAAAATAGATCCAGGAATCAATTTAAAAATCAAAGAACTACTTGAAAACATTGAAGAAAAAAAAGCCTGAATCTAGACCTCAAAATATAGTGGAGAATTATCCTAATATTCTGGAACCAGAGGGCAACATAGTCATTGAACGAATACATCATTCCCTCTTGAAAGAGATTCCAAAATGAAAACATCAAGGAATATGGTGGTCAAACTCCAGAACTATCAGACCTAGGAGAAAATCCTGCAAGCAACCAGAAAGAAACCATTCAAATACCAACAAGCTGTAGTCAGGATTACACAGGATCTGAATGCATCAATATTAAGGGACTGAAGGACCTCAAATATGATATTCTGGAGGCAAGGGACCTTGTATTACAGCAAAGAATTCACCATCAAGCAAAACTGAGCCTTCTCTTTCAGGGTGGAAAGATGGATATTCAATAAAATAGGAGACTTTCAACTTTTCCTGATAAAAAGACCAGAGCTAAACAGAAAATTTGGTCTTCAAACAGGAGATTCAAATTATACATGAATAGGTAAATAGGGGAAAAAACTGTGATCCAAAAACTTTAAAGTGGTTAAATCCCCACTTGCAGGAAAGATTCTCAAAACTCTTGAGAATTATAACTATATTTGAAGAAATATACTTAAATGGACCCATGACATGTCTAGGAATCTAATGGAATTATTTAAAAGTAATATCTCATTAAAAGGGAAGAAAGTAAAGACATGGGAAGAAAGGAGAGATTGAATGGGGTAAATTATATCACATGAAGAGTGGCAAAAGACTTATTACAATAGAGGGGAAGAAGGGAAAGGTGAGAACTTCCTGAATCAGATTTGGCTCAAAGAAGGATTAACAAACATACACTCAGTTAAGTTTATCTTACCTTTCAGATATTAAGAGGGGAAAGGGGAGGGGAGGGGAAGGAAAAGCAGAACTGGCTTAAGGAAGGGAAGAAAGAAAGGACAAAGGGAAAGGGGAAAGAAGTGAGAGACAGGTTAGATATAAGGGGACAAACACATTGAAGGAGGTGGTTTTCAGAAATAAAATACTGGGAAATAGGGATAAGGTGAAAAAAAGGGGGGGAAATACAAACAGAGGGAAGATACCATAGAGGGCAATAAAGAGTTAGCAATAACTTTTAATGTGAATGGAATGAACTTTACCATAAAATGTACATGGATAGCAGGGTGGATTAAAAAACAGAATCCTATAATATGCTGCTTGAAAGAAACTCATCTAAGCAAGAGCGATACATATAGGTCAAGGTAAAAGTTTGGAGCAGAATATATTATGTTTAAGTTAAAGTGAAAAAGGCAGGAGTAGCAATACATATCTCAGACAAAGCAGCTGCAAAAATAGATATCATTAAAAGAAATAAGAAAGGAAATTATATCCCTCTTTCAGAATTATATAAATCAAAGCATTAAATAAACAAGAAGGAAGTTAAGGAGGTAAATAGAATGTTAGATAACTTATACATGATAGACTTTTGGAGAAAATTGAGTGGGGATAGAAAGTAATATGTCTTTTTTTCTGCAGTACATGACACCTACCCAAAAGTTGACCATGTACAAGGGTATAAACCTCATAATCAAATGAAGAAAGTCATAAATAGTAAACACTTCCTTTTCAGACAATAATTCAAAAAACACCCACGTACAATAATGGGCTATGAAAAGACCTAAAACTAATTAGCAAATAAATACCTCATTTTAAAGAATGAGTGGATCAATAAACAAATTATAGATAAAATTAATGATTTTGTCCTAGACAATGACAATAATGAGACAACATAACAAAACTTATAGGATAAGACGAAAGCAATTATTAGGGGATTTGTTATATGTCTAAATATATACATGAATAAAATAGAGAGAGAGTAAGTTGATGAACTAAATATGCAACTAAAAAAGTAGAGAAAGAATAAATTAAAAAACCCAATTAAATGCCAAATTAGAATTTCTAAAAAAGGAGAAATTAATAAAATCAAAACCAAGGAAACTATTCAACTAATACAAAAACCAAGAGTTGGTTTTATGAAAGAAAACAACAAAATAGATAGACATTGAAGAAAATCAAATTATTAGTATCAGAAAAGAAAAAAGTTGAACTCATGACCAATGAGGAAGAAATTAAAGTAATAATTTAGAGACATTTTACCCAACTGTATGCCAATAAATTTGGTAATCTAAATTAAATGGATGAATATTTATGAAAATATAAGTTGCCCAGATTAAATGAAGAGGAAATTAAATACCTAAATAACCCTATCTCAGAATTCAACAAGCCATCAATGAACTCTCTAAGAAAAAATCTCCAGGGTCAGATGGATTCACATGTGAATTCTATCAAATATTTAAGGATCAATTAGTTCCAATTCTATATAAGCTCTTTGGAAAAATAGGTGAAGATGGAATTCTGCCTTATTCCATCTGTGACATCAATATGGTGCTGATACCTACACAAGTAAAAGTCAAAACAGAGAAAGAAAATTATGGACCAATTTCCCAAATGAATATGAATGAAAAAATCTTAAATAAAATATTAGCAAATCAATTACAGCAAATTATCACTAATATAATACACTATGACCAAGCAGGATTTATGTTAGGAATGCAGGATTGGTTCAATAGTAGGAACACTACTATTCTTCAGCAGTATAATTGACTATATCAGTAGCAGACCTAACAAATCATAGGATTATCTCAATAGATGCTAAAAAAGCCCTTGACAAAATATAATGCCCATTCCTACTAAAAAGAATAAAGAGTGTTGGAATAATGTATTGTTCCTTAGAAGTATAAGCAGTATGCATCTGAAACCATCAGCAAGTATTTTATGCAATGGGGAAAAACTAGAGGCATTCCTAATAAGCTCAAGGGTGAAACAAGGATGCTCATTATCACCACTACTATTCAATATTGTATTAGAATTTTTGTCTTCAGTAATAAGAAAAGAAAAAGAATTTGAAGGAATTAGAACTGGGAAGGAAGAAACATCCTCAGCATTTCTATATGTTAATAGCAAGATACAGCAGCAAGAGCTAGAAAAGAGAAATCTGATTTAAAATAACTTCATATAATATAATATTCTTGGGAGTCTACCTGCTAAAGCAGACTCAGAAATTCTATGTAGACAACTATAACACACTTTTCACATAAATAAAATCAGATTTATGCAACTGGGCAAATATCAACTGCTCATGGATGGGCCAAGCTAATATAATAAAAAAGACAATTCTACCTAAATTCTACCTGACTCTACTTAACTACTTATTTAATGCCATATCAATTAAACTTCCAAAAATTACTTTAATGAGCTAGAAGTTGTAATTAAATTCATTTGAAGAAACAAAAACTCAAGAATATGAGGGGCTTTAATGAAAAAAATGCAAAGGAAGATGGCTTAGCCTTACCAGATCTAAAATTATATTATAAAGCATCAGTCATCAAAACTGTTTAGTATTGGTTAAGAAATAGAGTGATATAGATCAATGGAATAGACTAGTTGCAAAAGAGACAGCAGGAAATGAATACAGTAATCTGCTGTTTGATAATCCCAAAGAGTCCAGCTTCTTAGATAGGAACTCACTCTTTGATAAAAACTGTTGCAAAAATTGGAAGATAATATGACAGAAACTTGGATTAGATCAATATCTCACACCTTATATTATAATAAAATCAAAATGGGTGCAGGATTTAGACATAAAAAGCAATATTATAAGCAAACTAGGAGAACAAGGAATAATTTACTTGTCAGATCTATGGGAAGGGGGGCAATTTATAACCAAGGAGGAGATAGAGAACATCATAAAAAACAAACTGGATAATTTTGACTATATTAAACTAAAAAAAGTTATGGACAAACAAAACCATTGTAACCAAGATCAAAAGAAATATAGTAAATTGGGGCAAATATTTACAACTAGTATTTCTGAAAAAAGACTCACTTCTAAAATATACAGAGAACTAAGTCAAATTTATAAAAAACAAGCCATTCTCCAATTGACAAATGGTCAAAGGATACGCAAAGGAAATTTGAAGATGAGGAAACCAAAGCTATCCATAATCATATTAAGAATTTCTCTGAATTATTACTGATTAGAGAGATACAAATTAAAGCATCTCTGAAGTACCACCTCACACCTATCAGATTGGCCAATATGACCAGAAAGGACAATGAGCAACGTTGATAGGGATGTAGGAAATCTGGGGCAATAATGCATTGTCAGTGGAGCAATGAACTGATTCAACCTTTCTGGAGAACAATTTGGAATTATGTTCAATGATCAATAAAAATGTGCATACCCTTTGATCCAGCATTATAATTACTGGGTCTATACCCTAAAAAAATCATGAAAAAGTATAAAATCATCACTTGCACAAATTATTCATAACAGCCCTGTTTCTGGTGGTAAAGAATTGCAAATCGAGGGTATATCTATCAATTGAAGAATGGCTAAACAAATTGTGTTTTATGTATGTTATGGAACAATACTGTTCTATTAGAAATCAGGAGGGATGGCATTTCAGAAAAACTTGAAAAGACTTGTATGAACTAATGCTGAGCAAGATGAGCAGAACCAGAAGAATACTGTACAACCTAACAATAACATGGGGGTGATTATCAATCTTAATGCTTATCTCATAAATGCAATAATCAGGGACAATTTTAGAGTATCTGTGATGGAGAATGCCATCTATATCCAGAAAAAGGACTGGAGTTTACACAAAGAACAAAGATTATTACCTTCAATTTTTTTTAAAAAATACTCTTATGTACTACATGATTTTTCTATCTAAGATTTTATTTCTTCCTCAAGGAATTTTTTTTTTCCTCTCAACATATTTAATTCAATGGAAACAATGTAAAGATAACAGATTACCTTCTATGGGTAGGGAGGAGGGAGGAAAGGGAGGGTGGGGAAAAATTTTAAATTTCAAATCCTTACCAAAAAATGATAGATAGAAATTACTATTTCATATATTTGGAAAATAAAGAAAATATTTATAAAAAAAGATAAAAAGAGAGAGAAAAATGATAGACATTAAAATAGGATGAGGAAGATGTGCAGTTAGTAATTATGAATGTGAATTAATAAAAGACTTGGAAAAGATTAAAAACTAATTAGAAACTTATCTAATATGAAAATTAAGTGGATCAAAAAGTACATTATATAAATTAATCAATAATTTCATTACAGAGAATGACAACAATGAGATAACATTCAAAATTTGTGGGATTCAGCTAAAACAGTACTTGGAGGAAATTTTAAAAATCTAAACAAATATATTAATATGAGGAGATCAATAAAAATAGTAACAAATGAAAATTCCCAAATATACACCAAAATGAAAATCCTAAAAATCAAAGGAGAGACTTAAAAAACTGAAAGTTAACAAACTATCTCCAGTAAAACTAGTTTCAAGTTCTATGGGGGGAAAAGCCATTATCCTATTGATCAATTTACTTTAAAAAATGAAAACAGAAAAGTAAATCGTTAAAAAAAAATTGTAAAAGGTGAATGCACCACTAGGATGTACGAAATTAAAGAAATTGTTAGCCATTTTCCCCACAATTATATGACAATAAACATAAAAATTTAAGTAGAGTGAATTAAATTCATAAAAAAAAACATTAACTGTCCAGAAAAATGAATGTGGAAATGAAATCCTTATATCATCCTATCTTAGGGAAAAAATTGGATTACTCCCAATTGAGCTCCCTAAGAAAAAAATACCCAGGAGCAGAAGACTTCATAAGTGATTCCTACCAAATGCTTAAAAGAATAGTTAATCCCAATAATATATAAACTGCTTTTTAAAAAAAATAGATAAATTGGTTCAAAAAAATTCCTAGAATGACACAAATGTGACTTTTGGTACCTAAAGAAAGAACAAAAATAAGAAAACTTTAGTACAATTTCCTTAATGAATATGAGAGCAAGAGTTGTTTTTTTTTTAAATGCTAACAGTGAGATTAGAGCAATTTATCACAAAGATCATATACTATGACAAGTAGGATCTTAACCTGTAAGAAAAGCTATAAATAAAACTTGGTCATAGCAATGACAATAATTACAAAGATGATATCAATAGATCAGAAAAAAAGCTTTTCAAATAACACAGCATTCATTTCTCATAAAAACACTAGAAAATATAAATGGAAACTTTGTTAAAATTGCCACTAGTATTTAATATTGCACTAGAAATTAAATATAGCAATAAGATAAGAATAACAAAGGAATAAAATAGACAATGAGAAAACAATACTATCATTCTACTGATAAAAAAGATAGAATACATAGAGAATCAACTATAAAATATTAACTGCAATAATTAACAACTTCAGCAAAGTTTCAGGATACAAAGTAAATGCACATAAATCCTGAGCGTATCTTTTTAGTAGCAAGAAAACCCAGAAGAAAGGTTTAGCAAAAAGAATCCACCTCCCCCCAAACTAAAATAACTGAAGCTAGAGGGGTAGAGCCAAGTTGGAAAAGAGAAGCCAGGAAATTGCCTAAGATCTCCCTAGTTTCCTTCAGAAATAAGTCTTTAAATGGATTCTAGAGTGACAGACCCCACAAAAAGATGTATCGAAACAATTTTCCAGGTTAAAATAACTAAGAAAAACTTTTAGGATAGATATGTCTCAATTAAGTAAAAGGGAAGCACAGCTGAGTACAGTGTCCAGATGAGTCAAAGCACAAATCCGCAACCAAGGCCCCTCTGTCCAGCCTCAGGAGTCTACTGGCAGAGCAGATCAATTGTGAGACACAGAAGGAAAATTGCTAGCCCTGTGAATCCCGGCACAACAGGTGAGACCAGGCCAGGTCACCTCAGCACAAAGAACAAGTCACAAACTTGTGAGGATAAGATATGGAAAGTCAGTGACCAGAACCCTAGCCCCCAGCAGAGAAAGCTTAGGACAGTGCCCCTGTACCCAAGGAGAAGAGTTCAACTTAAAAATTTGGAAATAGACAAAAGAAAAAAGTAAGAAACAGGAAAAGATCCATAATGATAAAATGCTACTTATGGCAACAGGAAAGTATAAAATACAAACTCTATAACGAACAATGTCAAATCTCTACATGTTAAGACTCAAAGGAGATATAAATTGGTCTCAAGCCTCCCCAGAAAAACTTGGAAAAACTCAAAAATGATTTTAAGTCTAGTGAGAGTTGTAGAAGAAAAATTTGGGAAAAGTAAAGAGAGAAGTGCAGAAGAATTATGGTAAGAAAAGTCAGAAGCTTAAAAAAGTAGCCCAAAAATTGACTAAAGGAAGCAACTCCTTAAAAGCTTAAATTAGACAAATAAAAAAAAATTGTAGAAAATAACACCTATAAAAGTTGCATTGAGCATATGGAAAGGAAAGTACAAAAACTAATTGAATGGGGCGGCTATGTGGCATAGTGGATAAAGCACCGGCCTTGGATCAGGAGTTCAAATCTGATCTCAGACACTTAATAATTGCATAGCTGTGTGGCCTTGGGCAAGCTACTTAACCCCATTTGCCTCACCCCCCCCAAAAAAAACCCTAAAAAATCTAATTGAAGAAAGTAATTTCTTTTAAAAAGAACTTGAAAACTGCAAGACTATGACTCTACAAGGCATCAAGAATCAGTTAAAGAAAAATCAAAAGAATTAAAGAAAGAGAAAATGTAAATACCTCATTGTAAGTGCAACTAACCTGGAAATTATCTCAAGGAGAGCTAATTTAAGAAGTATTGGACTACTTAAGACTATGATCAAAAAAAGAAAATACTGGATAACATCCTTCACAAAATTATTATGGAAAATTGTCCTAATATCCTAGATCCAGAGGGTAAAATAGTAATTGAAATAATTCACCTTTCACCTCTTGAAAGAAATCCTAAAGTGAAAACTCCAAGGAATATTAGCTCAATTTCAGAGTAACAGGTCAAGGGGCGGCTAGGTGGCATAGTGGATAAAGCACTGGCCTTGGAGTCAGGAGTACCTGGGTTCAAATCTGATATCAGACACTTAATAATTGCCTAGCTGTGTGGCCTTGGGCAAGCCACTTAACCCAATTTGCCTTGCAAAAACCTAAAAAAAAAGTCCATCAAATTAACAGGTCAAGAAGAAAAATACTTTCAGCAGCCAGAAAGAAAAACATCAAGGAGGGACAATCAGGGACACCCAGGATTTATGAGATTCTATCATATCATTGACAAAGAATGAGAGTTTTGTTTCCTCATTTCCTATTCTATTTCTTTAATTGTATCTCTTATTAGAACAGTTGGAAAGAGTATATATAGACAGAAGTTGTGAATATAAATTGACTTTGATGTGATATAAACAAATTAATAGGTGAAAAAAGGATTGTACTGAAAGTACAGAAAAGGTGAAGACAGAATAGGGAAAAATACATCAAATGAAGAGGTGCAAGGGACATATTACAGAAGGAAAGAAAGAAGAGGGTGAGCATTGTTTGAACCTAACTCTCATCAGATTTGGGTCAAAGAGGGAATAATAAATACACTTAGTTGGGTATAGAAATTTCTCTTACCCCATAAGAAATTGGAAAGGAAAGGAGGAAAGAAAAGAGAAAGAGAAGGACTGATAGGAGATTGGGTGAGAATGGGAGTGGAAAGGGGAAAGAAAAGGAGAAGACATTGTTGGGATGTAACTTGAAGGAAGTATTTATCAAAAGTAAAATAATGGTGAAAATGATGGAAGGAATGGAAGAAGAGGGAAAAAGTAAAAACAGGGAGTATAATAGGATGGAGGAAAATTCACAGTTAATAATATCTATGAATGCGATTGGATTGGATGAGCTCATAAAGCAGAAGCAGGATAGCAGAGTGGATTAAAAATCAGAATCTTCCAATAAAAAGAGCACTAGCCATCAAAAACTATTATTTATCTAGAAATAATAAAAATGTCGTCTCAGAAGAGGAAAGCACTGACAAATTGCCTAAATGTGAAGTCTCAAAGTTTATGAATTGGTTTTAAATCCAAAATGTCATGGAAGGATTTGTAAAACTAAGGAAGATAGAAAGAAGAAAAGTAGAAAAGAAGAAATGAAATCTAAGCAAGAGATTAATGAAAAATTGACTGAACAAATCAACTCATTTTAAAGTAAAAATGATCAACTGGAAAAATAATGTAACTTGGGGTGACTAGGTGGTGCAGTGGATAGAGCACCGGCCTTGGAGTCAGGAGTACATGAGTTCAAATCCAGCCTTAGACACGTAATAATTACCTAGCTGTGTGGCCTTGGGCAAGCTACTTAATCCCATTTGCCTTGCAAAACCTAAAAAAAAATAATATAACTTGTCAAAAAATAAAATTAATCAACTGGAAAAAGAAAACAACAAATTTAAAAGTATTGCCCAATTGGAAAAAGAAATACAATAACTAATAGAACAAAACAAAACCCGAATGACTATATAGGACTATGGTTGGTGGGAGAGGGGGAGAAAGTGTACTTAAAGGAACTGGACATGAAAAGATTATGAGGCAATTTTGTTTTTATTAAGTGTCTGAGACCGGATTTGAACCTAGGTATTCCTGACTTCAAGGCCTGTGCTTTATCCACTACACCACCTAGCCACCCTGAGGCAATTTTGTTTTGCTTGATGTTTAGTCTACAATTTAAGGGAGTGTGCTTAGAGAGGGTGAGTATAAATGGCTCATGAAATGATCTTGCTTGGCATGATGCCACTTGGTTCACGAGGACTGTGTGTCTATGGGAGATACTTGAAAAGAGGTACGTGTAGTTTAAATTGACTATAATTTGGCGTTATTTTTGACTCTTGAGAAGTGTATTTCTAATGGGACAGAAGGGGAAGTGCACTTAGTCAGTGACTATGAGACAATGTTGCTTATCAATCAATCAATCAATCAATCCTGGTAAAGACTTCTAGCAGGACATATAAAAGCAGTATATTTGGACAAAGGGGCTGTAGGTACAAGACAGGATTAAAAACATAAAGACATGAAAAGCTAGCTTATGCTAGGGAAAAAGTTATGTATCAAAGGGGTCAAAATTAGTCATAGACTCATATCTTATACCCTATATCAAAATAAGTTCAAAATGGGCACAAGAATTATACAAAAAGGGTAAAAACATGGACCAATTAAGAGATCAAGAAATACCCCATCTGTCACATCTATGGAAAAAAAGGAATTTATTACTAAAGAAGAAATAGAGAAAAATTACAATTTGCAAAATGAATGATTTTGACTATTTTGAATTAAAAGAATTTTGTACCACTGCAATCAAGATTAGAAGGAACACAGGAAGTTAGGAAACTATTTTCCTAGCCAGTGTTTTTGTTAAAGAACTCATTTCTAAAATATATAGAGAATTGAATTAAATTTATAATATTATGTCATTCCACAATTGATAAATGGTCAAAAGATATGAACAGATAGTTTTCAGATGAAGAAATGAAAGCTATGTATAGCTGCATGAAAAATGCTTCAAATCAATATTGATTAGAGAAATTCAAGTGAAAACCACTCTGAGATACTACCTCAAAGCTATCCAATTGGCTAAAATGGCAAAAAAGGAAAATGATCAATGTTTCAGAAGATATGGGAAAATTGAGACATTAATGCCCTGTTGATCGGGTTGTGAATTTATCCAACCATTCTGGAGACCAATTTTGAACTTCTCTTCTAAGATTTTAGATGCTATACCTCTTGGTACATATACATTTTGTATTGACATTATTTCATTGTCTATGGTACCTTTTAGCAAGATGTAATTTTCTTCCTTATTTCCTTTAATTAGATATAGCTTTGCTTTTACTTTGTTTGAGACCAGGATTGCTACCACTGCTCATTTTTTTTTTAACTTAAACTGAAACATAATATATTCTGCTTTAAGATTATACTTGTGTGACTATCTCTGCCTCAAATATGTATGTTATAAGCAACATGTTGTGGAATTTGTGGGTTTTTTTGAAATTTTATTTTATTTTTCCAATAACATGTGCTGATAGTTCTTCAACTTTCATCCATTTGGAAAATCCTGAATTATATTGTTTTCTTCCACCCTCTCTTCCCTCCCCTCTCCCTATGGTGGTAAACAGTCTGGTAAAATTTGTGCATATTCATTTGTGATTAGCTTATTTATATATTAGTTATTTTGTGTATGAGGAAATAGAACTAAGGGGAAAGAAAGAAAACCATGGAATAGGAAGAAAACATGAGAGTAGTTATAAAAAAATGAAGATAGTATGAATTCAGGTTCCATGTCTATTACAAGTCTCTAACAGTTGTCCTTGATCTCTGAACTGCTGAGAGGACCTGCAACCATCATAATTCATCATCTCACAATGTTGTTACTATATACAATGCTCTTTGATTCTGCTCCCTTCATTTATCATCAGTTCATGTAATTCTTTCTTCTTTTCTCTAAAGTCCCACTCATGATTTCTAATAGAACAACAGTACTCCATAGTATTCATATACTATAACTTCTATAAATATTTTTGAACATGTGAGAATTTTCCCATTTTTTATTATTCTTTTGGATATAGCCCCAGTATTAGTACTGCTGGGACAATGGGTATAATCAACCAAAACAGTTTTTGGAGGAAATTACATATCTCTAAATACTAACATGACAAAAATTGAGATCAATGAAATAGGCATGCAACTATAAAAGCTAGAAAAAAGAACAAATTAAAAATCCCCAATTAAATACCAAATTAGAAATTTTGAAAGTAAAAGGAGATAATAATGCAATTGAAAATAAGAAGAATATTGAACTAATAAATAAAACTAAGGGCTGGTTTAATGAAAACAGTTAAAAATAGTTAAATTTTGATCAATTTGATTTTTAAAAAGAAAGAAGAAAGTCAAATTTCTAAAATTAAAAATGAAAAGGAGAAATGAACTACCATCATGCCAATAAATCTGACAGTCTCTATTAAAAGGATGAATATTTTCAAATCTATAAATTGTCCAAAATAAAATGCATAAATATCCCCATATTATAAAAAGTGAAATTGAAGCGATGATCCACAAACTCTCTATGGAAAAAATCTCAAGGGTCAGGAAGATTTATAAATGAATTCTAACAAAAATTTTAAGAAAACTTAGGGGTGGCTAGGTGGCACAGTGGATAGAGCACTGGCCTTGGAGTCAGGAATACCTGAGTTCAAATCCGGCCTCAGACACTTAATAATTTACCTAGCCATGTATCCTTGGGCAAGCCACTTAACCCCATTGCCTTGAAAAAAAATCTAAAAAAAATTTTTAAGAAAACTTAATTACAATACTATGTAAACTATTTGGGAAAATAGGTATAGAAAATGTCCTACCAAATTCTATTTATGATACAATTGTGGTTCTAATATTTAAATTAGGAAGACCCAAAACAGAGAAAAAAAATTATACACCAATTTTCCTCAATAAATATTGATGTAAAAAATTTTAAATAACATATTTTCAAGGAAATTACAGAAATTTATCACCAGGATAATGCACTGTGACCCAGTGGAATTTGCACTGGGAATACAGAAATGACTCAGTATTAGGAAAGCTGTCTGCTTAATTGACTATATAAATAACAAGACTGACATTATTTCAAGATATGCTGGAAAAGTATAAGTATTATTAAAAATAGTAGAAAACATAAATACAGATGAAATTTTGCTGAAAATGATAAGCAATAAAGATAGAAAATAGAAAGTTATAGATATTTATACTGATATCTATATCTACATATGTAATCATCAGCAAGTATTATGTGAAATGTGGATAAACTAGAAGCATTCTCAATATAATCAGGGGAGAAACAAGGATAACAATATTACTCAATATTATTACAAAAATGTTAACTTTAGCAATAAAAGAAGAAAAAGAAAATAAGTAAATTAGAATAGGCAAAAAGGAAACAAAATTCCCAATCTTTGCAGAGGACATAAAGGTAAACTTAGAGAATCAACAAAAAAACTAATTGATACAATTAACAACTTTAACAACCCACATAAAGTTATCAATATTTCTTAATATTACCAACAAAGTCTAACAACAAGAGATAGATAAAGAAATTCCATTTAAAGTAATCATTGTCAACATAAAATGGAATCTACCTCCCAACATAAACTTAGGAACTGAGCACAATTAATTACAAAACACTTTTGACAGCAATAAATCCAGTCAAAGACAATGAAAAAAATTTCACTTGCTCATTGTTAGGACCCAATTTAATAAAAATTACAATTCTTAAATTAAATTACAGACAGTTTTCAAATTAATAAATTAAAACTATACATATATATTCATATGAAAAATGTTCAAAATAATTATTAATTAGAGAAATGCAAATTAAATGACTATTATGTACAACCCCACCATTAGATTGACTAAGACGACAAAAATGGAAAATAATCAATATTGGAGAAGTTATGGAAGGAATAGGACAATAGTGCATTGTTAATGGAGTTTATGACCAAGGAAGTGATAGAGAAGATTATAAATTGCAAAATGGATAAGTTATAAGAATACAAGTCTTTCTTCAATTGATAAATGATCAAAGAATTTGAATAGACAGTTTTCAGATGAAGGAATTAAAGTTACCTATAGTCATATAAAAAGGTGTTCCAACTCTTTACTGATCAGAGAAATTAAAACAACTCTGAGGTACTATTTCACACCAAACAAGTTGGATAACATTACAGTAAAAAAAGGTGTTATATGTTGGAGAGGATGTGGGAAAATTGGGACACTAGTGCATTGTTGATAGAGTTGTGAATTTATCCAACCATTCTGAGAGCAATTTGGAACTATGTCCAAAGAGCTATAAAACAATACATATACTTTAATCCAAAAATATCACTACTAGGTCTGTATCGCAAAGAGAACATAAAAAAGCAAAAAGATCCAAATATATGAAAATATTTATAGCAGTTCTTTTTGTAGAGGCAAAGTGAAAATTGAGGGAGCTCATCAGTTGGGGAATGGTTCAACAAACTGTGGTATAGGAATAAGAAGGAATACTATTGTCATATCATAAGGAGGGAGATTTCAAAAAAACCTGGAGGGACTTACATGAAATGCTAACAGAACTAGAGGATCATTATACACATTAACAGCAATTTCATGATAGATTTAGCTATTCTCAGTAATATATTGATCAAAGCATAATATTTTTACTTTTTTATAATTTCTTTTATGTTTTGTTCTTTCTCATATTTTTTTATTTTCTGTTCTGATTAATTTTTCACAACATAACTGATATGAAAACAAATTTAACATCATTATACATGTATATCCTATATCAGATTACTTGCTGTTGTGAGGAATGGGAAGAAAAGAGGAAAGGAGAAAAATATAGAATTCAAAATCTTACTAAAAATGAATGTTGAAAACTATCTTTACAAGTAATTGGAAAAAAATAAAAGGTTGAAAAGAAAAGCTGAGTTTAATGGAATGGACATTTAATGAAATGGAAAATTTCCAGGTGTTCCTAAAGAAAAGACAAGAGGTGAATAATCATTTGACATTCAACATTTAAATAAAACATATAAGAGGAGAAGAAAAAAATAATTCTGATAGAATAATCATAAGGAAATCAATAAAGTTAAACTGTTGTAATTCCTATATAAGAAAATGCTACAAATAATTTCTAATTCTTATAAACTCCAAAGCGTAGTTAAGAAATGAGAAAGAGGGAGACACTTGAAAAGATGGGGAAAAGGTAGAATGAGGAAATTTTCTTCACATAAAAGATGTACAAAAGGATAAGCATCATAATGGAGGAAGTAATGGGTTAATGGTAGTAACGCACAATTCTCATCAGATTTGATTCAGTTAAGAATATATGCATTTAATGAGATACAATTGTAACAGAAAAATATACAGAGTTAAAATAAAGGAATGAAGCAGAATCTACTATTATGCTTCTCCTGAAGTAAAAAAGATAGAGGTAGCCATAGTGATATTAGACAAAGAAAAAACAAAAATAGACATAATTATAAGAAATAATCAGGGAAACTGTATTTTGCTAAATTATACTATAGACATTAAGGTAACATTTTTTAAATTACAGCAAGTTTCTCTGATAAAGATCCCTCTTCTCAAATATGTTCATAAAAATATGTTCAAGTTCATAAAAATAAGATCCATTCCCCATTTGATAAATGGTCAAAGAATAAGGACAGTTTTCAGAAGGAACCAAAGCTCTCTATAGTCATGAAAAAATGCTCTAAATCATTCTTGATTAGAGAACTGAAAATTAAAACAATTCTGAGTTAACACCTCACATCAATCTGAAATGATAAATGACAGAAGTACATTAATAATAGGTGTATTAATAAACTGTTATAGAGATATGGACTTGTCCCAACATTCTGAAGAGCAACTTAGAATGACGCATAAAGGCTATAAAACTGTACCCATACTTTGACAACTAGATTTGCACACTAAAGTGATTAAGAAAAAGAAAATGTCCACTATTTAAAAAAATTATAACAGTTCTTTTTTTCATGGCAAAGCATAGAAAATTAAGTGGTTACTCATCAATTGGAGAACAAATAAGTTAGGAATTTTGTTGGAGTATTATTGTGCTATGATGATGCTTTTCCTTCATTCTCATAGAAGACCATGACATCAGGGAGGTAATGCAATGATAGGCAGGTAAATTGGATTTAAGTGAGGGGATGCTGTGCTAAGTCACAAGTCTCAGTTTTTCCTCCAGAGCCATCTGAATCCAGGGGCCAGATCTGATTCAGGATGACTGGAGATGGCCTTGGATATGAGGCAATGAGGGTTAAGTGATTTGCCAAGGACACATAGTTATTAAGTGTCCAGAGGCTGGATTTGAAGCCCATTCCTCCTGATTACAAGCATTATTCATTACATCATTGATCTGTCCCTATTCTTCTATTAAAAAAAATGATGAAGGGTGAGTCCAAATAAACAAAAACATGGCAAGACCTCTATGAACGGATTCACAGTGAAGTGAAAAGAACTGGGAAATCATAGCCCATAGTATTACCAATGTTGTAATAATAATCAAATGAAATACTTGACAATGATCCAAGACAATACTAAATGATTCACGATGAATAATTGCTGTCTACCTTCAGAGAGAAACTCATGAACTCTGAATACAAGCAAGTATAATTTTCTCATCTCTTTTTTGCTTTTTATGATATAACTAATATGAAATATATTTTTCATGATTTCATATGAATGTTTTATAGTTTTTTCAATATTCATTCATATGCATTTTAAGTTACAAAATGTCCATCCCCCCTCTATTCCCACTCCATTCCCCCTCAATAGCAAATGGTCAGGTTAGCATTGTACATACATATTTCTGATAAATATGTTTCATTCATAGTCATTTTTGGTATGAGGAATTAGGATTAAGAGTTACAAAAGATAATTTTTGTAAAGTGTTCATCAGATTCTGAAGGGTTTTTTGTTTTGTTTTGTTTTGTTTTTTTCTCTCTCTGGATAGGAATAGTATTGTCCATAGTTGGTCTAATACAGTTGTCCTAGCTCCCTGAACTGCTGAGAGAAGCTTGTGATCATCTCACAACAATTGATATAATTTTGTTTGTGCTTACAGTAAGGAAAGGAGTGAAAGGAAGGGAAAGAATTTAAAACTCAAAACATTTAAATAATTTTATTTTTTTCAATTACATGGAAAAATAATTTTCAACAATCATTTTTATAAGGTTTTGAGTTCCAATTTTTTTCTCTCCCTCGTCTCCCTCCCCTCTCCCTTTGACAGAGTAATTTAATATAATATTTCAATATTAATCATGGTGTGAAAGAAGAAACAGAACAAAAAGAAAAACATGAGGGAAAATAAAGCATAAAACAAATTTAAAAAATTGAAAATAGTATGCTTTATTCTGCATTCAGAATCCATGATTCCTTCTCTGAATATGAATGGTATTTTCCTTTAGCATTGTCTTTAAGTATTGTTCTGCTGAGAAGTCTGTCAAAATTTATGATCACACAATGGTGCTAGAAGTCCAACTGCTCTTGATTGCTAATAAAACAGATGTATTCCATCACATTTATCTATCACAATTTCTTCAGTCATTCCCCAATTGATAGCTACCCCTCAATTTCCAATTCTTTGCCACTGCAATAAATGCTTTTGTATATTTGTATATTTTTTTCCATTCTTATGATCTCTTTGGGACATAGATATGATAGCAGTATTACTGGTTCAAAGGATATGCATGGTTTTTTGCCTTTTGTGCATAATTCCAAATTGCTCTCCCGAAAGGTTGGATTAGTACACAACTCCACCAATAATGCATTAGTGTCCCAATTTTTCCACATCCCCTCCAATATTGATCATTTTCCTGTTTTGACATACTGGCCAATCTGATAGCTATGAGGTGGTAACAAAGTTTTAAATTTCATCTCTATTATCAATAATGATTTAGAGTATTTATTCATACGATTATAGATAGCTTAATTTCTTCATCTGAAAAATGCCTTTTGATATGATTGGACCATTTAACAAATGGGCAATGACTTGTATTTTTATAAATTTGATTTAGTTTTCTAAATACTTTTAGAAATTTATGAAAATCAAGTAAATGTCCTTCAAATGAGGAATGGCTTAGCAAATGGTATATGTATGTCATGGAACACTATTGTTATATTAGAAACCAGAAGGGACTTGAATTCAGGGAAGCCTGGAGGGATTTGCATGAACTGATGCTGAGTGAGATGAGCAGAACCAGAAAAACACTGTGCACCATAACAGCAACATGGGGGTGATGATCAACTTTGAAGGACACATCTATTTCATCAGTGCAACAATCAGGGACAATCTGGGGCTGTCTGCAATGAAAAATACCATCTGTATCCAGAGAAAGAACCATGGAGTTTGAATAAAGTTCAAGGACTATTCCCTTTAATTTAGAAAAAAAACTGCTATCTTATTGTCTGATCTTGTTCTCTTATGAGTTATGTTACTTCTTTAAGGATATGATTTCTCTCTCATCACACTCAATTTGGATCAGTGTATACCATGGAAACAATGTAAAGACTGACAAATTGCTTTCTGTTGGGGGTGGGGGGAGGATAGTAACATTGAGGGAAAATATTGTAAGACTCAAAATAAATAAAATATTTAATTAAAATGTAAAAATATATAAAAAATAAATGAATTCTTTATCATAAACAGTAACTGAAAAAATTTTCCCCCAAATTAATGAATCCCTTTTAATCTTGGTTTCATTGGGTTTATTTATGTAAACCTTCTTAATTTAATATAATTAAAATCACCCATTTTGCATTTTATAATGTTCTCTATATCTTGTTTGGTCCTAAACTTCTTCCTTTTCTATAGAGCTGACAGGTAAACTATTCCTTCTCCTAACTGATTTATGGTATCACTGTCTAAGTCTGATAAACCTGTCAACCTTGTTGGAAATCATGTTTTTTAAGATCAAGCTCTAGCACATGATCACTATCCTACTCAACCTCGCTGGATTGCAATTATCTGGTTATTGTAACATAGCTAACATCAGGTAAAAAGTTCCTTTTTCCTGAAAGTCTTCAATTACAGAGGTGAACACTTTCTTAGTATGTTGTTTTGAGAATTCCCTTTGAAGTAATGATTGAGCTTGAAGGCCATTTTCTCCCCTTCAAATTCTTAGTCTATTATTCTCTATTATCTGTTTTACAGCAAATTGCTTTGAAAATTCCCATTTTATAAATAAGTGACACCCAAATTCACACAGTTGGTAAGTGAGCAGGTACAGACTAAAATGCATGTTAGAAATCCAGAACTGACTCTGCTCCATATTAGATACTTCCTTACTCCTGTTCCTGATAGTATTTACCCTTTTTTCTTCCAAATCACCTGTGAGTTATTATTAGTCAGGTCAGGTAGATTCAGAATTGTATTGCTGTTGGCCAATGTTCTTTGCAAGACATTCAGAGCAAAGAGCAGATATGATGTTATCTTAAAAAGAAATTATAAAGATCGAAATGGAGCAAAGTTAGAGTGAATTTCTGGGTGGAAAAATAGATAACCTTTTAGATTTGATATTATGAAAGGCATCATCATCAAATCAATACATCACTTTGTCGTTTTAACTGTCTCTCTGTCTCATTTCTCTTTGTATAGTCACAAAACTCAGTGCAAGGTCTTGTCTGTCTGATATAGTTATAGAAAAGTGTAGAAGGCAGTCTGTAAAACATATTTCACTCTGACTCTGTAATAATAACTTCCATTTTAAGAACTTTATAGATTGCTAGTGCTCTAAACATACTAGGAATTTAGTGTAGTGAGAATGTTGCAATTCCTCCTATACAATATGACTGGGTGACAAGGGCAACCGTCATGGAGAGTGAGGAGAGTGCAAAGGGGGAGAAAATATTTGAAAGAAAGATGATTGAGATTAAGGAAAGGATAATGCTAGCATGCTGAACTGTGATACAATGAGAACTTCAATTATCCTAACCTTTAGGTTCTTAACATATATATGTATGAAATTATATATATATATATATATATATATATATATATATATATATGCATTCATGTATGTGTCCATCTGATATAATATTTTTATATTTGTTTGGTTTTGAGGTTTTATGGCATTCTTGGGCAGGAAAGAGTAATCACAGTAATTACAGCAATTGAGGAAGAAGAAAATTAGGGAGTTTCTGAAGTGAAATAAGTATAAGAGTTGAAGCCCTTCAAGGTCTTAAATCTTTGGAAGCATAGAATAGATACATAAACATCATTACAGGATACACAGGATAGATACATAAACATTGTTATGTAGAATTGCAATTTATGCATTTAAAAACATTATTTTGAGAAGGAATACATAAGCTTTACCTGACTTCAAAAGGATTCATTAAGTTAAAAAAATGCAGAACTTTGTATTAGAGACAGAGGATTTATATTTAAACTCTTCCTCTCAAAGTTATTTTCTATATGACCTTCACTCTTATGGACTCCAGTTTTGTCATTTGCAATAAAATTGTTGTTCAGCTCTAGATATTATTTTCATTTTCATGTTTAAAATAAATATTTATTAATATCTACCATCAAAGTGTCTCAAATATCCTTCCCCTCCCCATCTAGATGAATGATTCCATATAACAGATAATATATTTTGAAATCGAAAAAATCAACAAACTAATTATTATATTAAAAAAGTCAAAAATTCTGCAAATATGTAATTCTTGTGAAACTTCTACCTCCACAAAAGGGAAAATTGAAGGTTATATGTGTCTATCTCCTCATCTGAATTTGATTCGATCATTTTGAAAAAATGAATTATTTATTTTTCCAACTACATGCAAAGATAGTTTTCAATATTCATTTTTTTTAGGTTTTTGCAAGGCAAATGGGGTTAAGTGGCTTGCCCAAGGCCACACAACTAGGTAATTATTAAGTGTCTGAGACCAGATTTTGAACCCAGGTACTCCTGACTCCAAGGCCAGTGCTTTATCCACTATGCCACCTAGCCACCCCAATATTCATTTTTATCAAAATTTTGAGTAACTCATTTTTCTTCCTCCTTTCCTTCTCTCACCCTTCCTTTGACGGAGTAATCCCCTATAGTAAAGCTGTATTAAACATATTTCCATATTAATCACATTGGGAAAGAAGAATTAGAACAAAATGCAAAACAAAAAGCATAGAAGGTTACCTGACTGCAAAATTTAATAAAAATATTAAACAAATTTTAACAATTTAAAATAGTATGCATTCCGAATCCATTGTTTCTTCTTTGGATGCAGATGATATTTTCTATCACAAGTCTTTTAGACTTATCTTTGAGTATTGTACTGCTGAGAAGAGCAAGTCCATCATAGTTGATTGTCACACAATGTTTCTGTTAGTATGTATAATGTTCTTCTGGTTCTGCTCACTTCACTCAGCATCAGTTCATAGAAGTCTACTTAGGTTTTTCTGAAGTCCATCAGCTCAAGATTTCGTATAGAACAATAGTAGTCCATCACATTCATATATCACAATTTGTTCAGCCATTTCCCAATTGTTAGATACCTACTCAATTTCTGGTTCTTTGTGACTATAAAAAAGAATTACAATAAATATTTTTATACATTTCTGTTTTTTCCCCTTTCTTATGATCTCTTCAGAATATAGACCTAGTAGTGTTATTGCTGAATCAAAGGAAATGTACAGTTTTACTGACCTCTGGGCATAGTTCAAATTGTTCTCCAGAAAAGTTGAATCAGTTCACAACTCTATCAACAATGCATTAGATTCCTAGTTTTTCTATATTCCATCTAATATTAATCATTTTCCTGTTATGTATTATTGGCCAATCTGATTGGTGAAAGCTATTTGAATTTTCATTTCTACAATAAATAATTATTTCAAGTATTTTTTCATATGTTTGTAGATAACTTTAATTTCTTTATTCGAAAACTCCCTATTCGTATCTTTTGACCATTTAGCAATTGACAAATGCTCAATTGTCTATATATTTTTAAAATGAGTTCTTTATCAGAAACACTAGTCCTAATTTACTGTATTACTTTTAATCTTGTTTGCATTAGTTTTATTTGTACAAAACTTTTCTAATTTAGTGTAATTAAGATTATCTGTTTTGTATTTTATGATGCTCTCTGTCTCTTAGTCATAAACTCGTTTCCTTTTCATAGATAGGACACATAAACTATTACTTGTTCTCCTAACAAGCTTATAGCAACATCTTCTATGTCTAAAACTGTATCTATTTTTATTTCATGTTTGTATAAGGTGTGAGATGTTGGTCCATGCCTAGTTTCTGTCATACTATTTTCAGTTTCCCCAGCAGGTTTTGTTAAAGAGTGAAATCTTATTCCAAAAGTTGGAGTCTTTGGTTTTATGAAATAGTAGATTACTATAGTCATTTACCACTACTTCTTTTGTACCTTATACATTCCCCAGGCCCAACTACTCTATTTCTTAGCCAATACCAAACAGGCTTGATTACTGTTGCTAGATAATATAATTTTAGATGTGGGTAAGCCACCTTCCTTTGTATTTTTTTAATTCCTTTATATTCATGATCTTTGTTCCTTTAAATGAATTTTGTTATTATTTTTTCTAACAAATAATTTTTGTTAGTTTTATAGTTATGACATTGAATATGTAATTTTATTTAGGTAGAATTGCCATTCTTATTATATTATCTTGACCTACCCAGAGCTAGGTCAAGCTAATATAAATAGATGTTATAAATATTTTGGAGTATCTGGGAAAAGTTTTATTTTTGTTTATTTTTCTTGTTGTATTTTTATTTTTCAATTAATGACTACCTTGATGTATAATCCCAGGGCATGTACATTTCAATCAATATTTTGCATAATTTTAAATTGCTTTCCAAAAATGGTTTCACTATTTCCTAGCTTCACCAGCCATTCATTATCTTTCACAAAGTCTTTCAAGGGTGATTATTGTCATATTTTGGAGTCATTTTGTCATTTTAAGGGTGTGAAGTAAAACCTCTGAGTTCTTTTGAATTGCATTTTTCTTACATTTATGATTGGAACATTTTTTCACATGGTTGAAAATACATTGTCCTTTTTTGAGAACAGTTTGTTCATCTCCTTTTATCATTGATTTTTTGAAGAACGGATATCTTATAGGTAATTATTAATTATTTATATATTTTGGATTCTGATGGCTTTCAATTCCTACTAAGGGTCTCTGGGCAGCTGGAGGTGGAAGAGTCACATTTGTGGAGGTCTTCACATAACCAATAAGGCACAAAGGACCTGGGTTGGGAGTAGTCATTCCATCTGACTTGTCCTCTTGAACAAGCCTCCTTGTAGGTGTTTGTATATGTAATATACTATCCTAACGAGGTTCACTCCCTTCTTTGATAGAGAAAGAGCTTTACAGATCGTGCCTTCTGATAGTAAAATGTCTTTAAAAAATTTTCAAAGCTGTAGTATTAAGGATCTGGTTCTTTAGTAAGCCCCCCTCACACACGCACACCTTTGTAATCAGTGAATATAGAGAAGTATTAATAAATATGCAAGTTAATCTAATTCTGTTTTATTCTTTCTTAAGATCAAACCCTAGAAGTTATCATTTGTTCCTTATTAGGACTAACTCTGAAGGTTAACACCTATTTAATTTATTATTTTTAAGACCAAATTAACAAAGGTCCTCAATATTAAACCCTATCAGGGAAATTTTATACAAAATAATCCCTCCCCATTAGTCTGTTCAAAAGTTTTTCAGTTTTAAATATTCTATCATGTGTATGTATATATATATATATATATACATACACATGATATATACACACATATATGTGCATATATATGCATATATATAATTGTGTGTAGATAGATGGAGATACAGTGATAGATGATAGATAGATATATAAATAGATAGATATAGTTCCTTCAATTACTTTAATCTTTTACTTTTTTAAGGTAGCTTGGTTTTTACTGGCTCTCTTCTCCTTACTCTTAATCACTTGTTATTTAATATATCTTTCCTTTTAGAGTTATGTTCATTAATACTTTATTCTCTTTTTGATTTTATCTGGTTTTACATACCCCCCTTTTCTCTCAGTCAAGAAAGATTTCCATTTTCAATCTTCCCCTTCAACTAGTCCTAGTGTTGACTTTTGAAATTACTTTTTTTGTGCCACTTTACCAAAAAAAAAAGATTTCCATCATTTTCTTCATTATTCATCTTCTCTTTCTAATTACTGGAGATGGTCACTCTTTGTTCAGTGTTCCTATGCTTATCTTATCTCTTTCTTTTTTTGTCTATTCTTCATATAAGCAAAGTTTCCAAGATATCCATTGCCAAGTTCTTAGCTCTAAGTGTTCCCCTTTAAGCCATCAGTAAAGGAGGTTTACCCTAACTGATTCCCATTTTCCATTGTGCCTTATTTCAGAACAATGTCAAGTACTGCAAATTTCAGAAAAAAACAATGCCCTTATTAGGGTCCCTTCTCCACCAGTCCAAGAGTGATCTGTACCCTCTCTTGTTGACTTTTTTCCTTTCAATATTTCCTTAGAGAATCTCCTCCCTTACTCCCTACTCTTGCATTCTTCTGGGTGTGAATTGCCCCAAAGGGTTCCAACTTCTCCCTCCCAGTACAAGTATAAAATCCCTCAAGCACAAAATCCCTCAAGTGTCATCCAATGCAATGTTCTCATCTCCCTTCACCCAAAGAAACTTTCATCAGTGAAATCCCCTTTTTTACCTCCTTCATACTTCTTTTCCTATCATCATTTTCAGCCACTCCCCTATTATACTATGCTTTTTCAAAGATCAGAAAGATCATTTCTTCATTGCTACCCCTTAATTGGAATCCAGTGTACCATTCAATTTTCTCTATTCCCCTTCTCCCTGTCTCCTTTATGCCTTTCAATGTTATAATATATTCCCATTAAAAAAAGCACCACTAGGCATAATATTACCTCCTCCTGTTACTCCTACAAGATTTCTGCTCTCATCCTTGTATACTTGTGTACATCACTGGTCTCTCTATCGTCTCTTACTGATCTCTCTGTTATCACTCTTTTGCTATTATTGCTTACTTTTTAAATTTTTCCTGCATTTCCTTTGTTTGTGGTATTTAGGTAGTAATGCCTTTTGTATACATTTTATTTCAAAAGTGCTTCAAAAACTTTATTGAATATACAATTTATTTTGTATACTGTGTTTCATTTCAGATTTGCAGGATAGGTAACTCTGTGCTGCATACTGAGAACATATTATTATAATCCCTCTTCCTTTTTCTACTGGTAAGGAATAGTTGTGCATTTTTAGAATGCCTTTCTCCTGATGGCTTGTAAAAATTGTCTAAATTGAATTGTTAAATTTAACCATTATGTGTCTTGGATTCTTTCAACTGGAATTTGATTTTCTATTTTTAGATGTTCTGGGCAATTCTCGTCTATATTTCTTTCACAGTGGTGTTAAAAGTTTTTTTCTCCCTATTGTGTTCCTCTTGGACAACTTTCATCTTTACATCCTTTCTGTGCACCTCCTTTTTCAAGTTGAACTAATTTCATTTGAATAGTGTTCATATTTTTTTTAAAGTCACTGGGTTTTGCTATTCTTCTAAGTTGTCCTTCACTTCTCTGTATTTGCATTCACAATCTTTTGTTCTCTCTTTTGTTTCTTTTGTGAGACTCACCATTATAGGTTAAAGTTTTTCTATTTCATTCATATTTTGTGATGCAGGATATAAATTCTGATTTCAAAATTCTTATTTTTCCTTAAACTATTCATCAATAAATTATTTCAGTTCCATATTCTCTTCAAATTTCAATGTCTTCTGCCAAGTATTGGATCAGTTTCTTTTATTTTGTAGTATTTATTCAGAGATGCCTATACCCTTTACTAGATCTAGCAGCCATATTTCATTCTTCTGTTACTATTTTTGCCTATTAGTTTCTCTGTTTATGTTTAAGATCTTTGAAATGTTTTCTTCCTGAATTCTTGGGTGCTTTTAGTTTTCCTCTAATGTTCCTTTTGTTGATATTGTTGTTTTTTTAATTATCATTCATTTCCTCACTCCCTCCCTTCTAATTGTGATTTCTTTTAGGACCAAATCTCAAAGAATCTCATCCTCCTCCCATACTGCATAATTCACATTATAACTTCAACAATCTAGGTCTCTGCCCAGATGGTTTTTGGGTGTTTAAAATGGACTTTTCCTCAATGCTCTGTTCTTTCCCTCAATCTTGCTTACCTAACCCCTCCACATAATAGTTTTATATGTCCCAGTGACATGTTCCATTTTTTTCTGCTCCTCAGTTCTCCTATCTGGAACTTTACAATACTGGTGCTTCCAGGTTGCATCCCTTAGTTGGCTTTTGCTTCTGAAGGGCTGTGGATAAGTTGCCTTTTGAAGCATCTTCAACATAGAGTAACCACAGCACTTGAAAGAGATGTGGGAGGGGAGGGAAACCAGGATTTAGGAATGGGTTTTCTAAAAAGTCTATGTTTTGTCCTTGAATCTGCTAGTGAGACCTGGCAAAATCCAAGGCTATAAACTCTCAGTATGATCTGCAAGTACTCAGCAGGTTCTCTGAGATCCCTGAATTTATCAGCTTACTATAAATAGCTTTTGAATTCAAGAATAAACTGTTTCTTCCTTTCCTGAAACACTGGAGAAGCAAGTGTCTATGCATTTGATGTGCTTGGAAGGGGTTGAAGTAATCTGACGTGTATGCAGTACTTACTTTAATATTATATCACCTTTTATAGTCACTTTTTCTAAATACTTTATAAAAGAAATGACCTTGGTAGAGGAAGATGCAGAGGTAATGAATTTTAGGTGGGGGCTAGAGTTGAATGATTTGATTGCTTAATGCCAGGCTTAACCCACAGAGGACTAGATCTAAGTGATGAGTGATTTCTTTGTTTAAAAAGCCACAGGCAGCTTGAACTGAAATTCTAAACAGACTCTGATACAGATTGAATTAAAATTATTTCTATATTTGGAGGAGCCAGTCATAATGGACATTTACCTGATAACAGGCAATACTGTTACTCTTATCATCTCAACACTCCCTGATGGTGGTTGGTAACTAAATTAGCAGATCCCAGATTACAGCTGAAAGGTAACCCAGAAGCCATTTAGAACAATTTCCTTATTTTGTAGTAAAAGAAACTGAGGACCAGGGAGATTAAGTGGGTTTCCTTATGGTCATCCAGGTAGTGAGCGATGTTAGTAATTGGAAGTGAATCCAGGTCCTATGGCTCCAGCTTCAGTGTTCATTACTATACAGAATTCTGATATCTTGAAAAAATATATGATAGGACCATTTTAAATTCTAGAGACAGAGAGGGAGAATGTGAGAAAGAGAGAGAGATTCAGACTGAAAGACTTATGAATATCATCAACATTAAGTAAATGAGAAGTAAATGAGAAACTGGCAAAGGAAAAAGAGAAATATCAATAAAAGAATAAAGAAAGCAGGAGAACATGGAAGCAACACAATAAGCAAAGGAAGCAGTGTGGTAATGAGCACTAAAATAGAGAAACTCAGATTGGATAGATCATGGCACTTAGTAATACTGGTTTATTGCTTTCTTGTCATCACAAAGTACAAAAGATTCCTGTTTAGGCATAGGTTGGCTTTTATCCTTCTCTGGTCTTTTCCAAATTTGAGCTTCTATGATTTTGTGAATCAACTGAAAATAAACTGATTAACTAAAAGCGACATGCAACAAATATACAGTTACAATTCTGCACTTATTCTGTTGAGATTTCCTAGCTCAAATAAAAAACAAAAACAAAAACAAAATAAAACCTTATATTTGGTCTGATTTATTTATGCCCAGTCCTATTTTGCCTCTAGGGAGATGCCAATTTCCTTTTTGTCAGGACTAGGAGAACATTTTCTCTGTGCAGAAGATGCTTCTTTTATCACAATTGGAGTCAAATCATGACTTTTACAGATTCTAACTGATATATTCTTCCTTTACTATTTTGAAAATAGAGCTGCAAATAGCATCTGCCTAACACTTTTTGAAGATTGGGTGCCTTAAAACTTTTTTTTTGCTTTTATCTACTTTTTTCATGTAATATATCATTTCCCTAAATACTTCAGGAGTATGCATCTGTCCTGTGAATTTCTGCTGAGTATTTCTTTGGGTTTTATATTCCTCTGTTTCTCACTTCTTCTCATCCTGAAATCTCTCCAAATGATTACTTCCTTCTTTGGCTTCCATTTTGGTGAAGAATCAGATCATCCATGCTTTATTAACCTACCAATTGTGTTTATGAAACTTTGACTATTGCTCCATGATTAATTTCTCTTCTCATCCTGAAACTTGCATTAGCACCTGGGTCCTTTTGACATGGGGTTATTTTTTTCTAACAAGTCCCATTGCCCTCTTAGATTGATGAGTTCTGACTAGGATCTTCATTCTTTAGACTGGTAAAGGACAGCTATGCTTCGTTTTCTCATTAGGTCTTTTCTCCTTACTCATTTAATTTCATCACCATATCTCTAAGCAAATTGTTTATATACCACACATGGAAAATTCAATTGCTTTTTAGTTCCCTTTGTGTGTTGATTTCCCTTATTGGACTGCAAAATTCTTAAAGACAGAGATTAATTTTCTTTTTTATTTTTATTTGTATCTTCAGGACTTATCTAAGAACCTGGAACATATTCAATTATTAATATAAAATTATTGCCTTGCCTTACTTTTCCTCCAAAACCTTTAAAGATTTAGCTATGGGTATTTGTACATCTTTGAAAACAAAGCTCTAAACTGATCAGTTTTAGAATCATATTTTTAGTTCTGATTTTCCCTATTTGTGTCTTTATTCTACTACAAGAATTCCCATTTGAAAAGTAAGTGATTTTATATTGTTTCTCTCTCTCCCATGTGTATACTTCCATCTTTAGTATTACATATTAAAAATATCGATGCTCAAAAATATTTGCTAAATTGAATTGAATTTTTATTCTCTTTGAATATCTTGTGCTTTCTTAAGGAGACTATTGTCAAATTCTTAGATTCAATTATATAAATATTGAAAGAAATTGACTACAATCTGTATCCTTATAATTACACCCATTAGAAGAGATATCAATAAGGGTTGATATGATTATTTCATTCTTCCATTCAATAAATTTCAGGAAAGTCCTCTCCCAATTGCTTCCATGATGAAATATGCTATGTTATCAAATATTTTTTTTCAGTTTTTAAAGCCTACCCGACTTAAGGCTTCATATGGAATTTCTATCATTAACTTTACTGTTTTCAAAAACTATCTGAATGTTTGAACCATTTGTCTAACATTATGCTTTTAAATTACCGTTGCTTGCATTAAAGTTTATATTGATCACTATGAATTGTTTGATTCTATTGATAGATCTTAGTTGCTTCATAGATTCCTGAAAGTGAAATACTTTTAGGAATATTTAACAAATCCAATGAAGTGTACTTCATATCAGTCTTTCTTATTACTCAATAAAGTAATATTCAATCATACAAGAACTATTTTTATACTTAAAAATAAAACCTGTTTATCATATGTCTTAAAATATTTATTAACCTCTTTCCTCATTTTTGACTAAAAATCAATGGTTCTTACAACTATCTTAAATGGTATCATTTTTATTGTTATTGTTCAAAGTATTTTGGTTGTTCAATTGGTCCAGTTTTATTCAATTTGTTATGACTCCCAATTGGGATTTTCTTGGCAAAGATTTTGGAGAGGCTTAATATTTCCTTCTCCAGTTCGTTTTATAGATGAATAAAGTGAGAAAAATGGTGTGAAGCTACTTGCCCATGCTGCTGGGGTTTAGTGCCACCAATTCAAGATTGAGATTTTTTTTTTGAATAGTGAAAGAATTCACATACAGCCCTGGGATCTTAAACCTGCTCAGGATTTATTATGAAGAGATTAAAAACTTTTCTCCTCTTGGAGAAGCAGGTACTTTGAAGACAGTAATGAATAACAAAAGGCTAGGCCATATTTGTTTGGGAGACAGAGAAAGACAAAGCGGGGGGGAGAAAGAGACAGACAGATAGAGAGACAGACAGACAGGCAGACAGACATTCAGGGAAAACTGACTGTGCGGAACTTTGGAGAGTTTAGGCCAGGTTTTTATACTCTTGCTCATTCTCTAAGTACCAAAGGGTGTAGGGCAAAGGAGAATCCCTTCTCCCTTAATGTACTTGGTAAAAAGATGGAAGCTCCAGGTTGGAAAAGAGGAGACTTTACAAATTTTGCATTTACCAATGGAACAACAGAAAGACAATTTACATCACAGGAGCAGATAATATTTTTTCCACTTTAAATTTATTTATTTTGAATTTTATAATTTTTCCCCTAATCTCACTTCCCTCCTCCCACCCCACCACAGAAGGCATGATCTACATTGATCTAAGTTGAATGTGAGGAGAGAGAAATCATATCCTTAAGGGAAAAGAATAAAGTATAAGAGATAGCAAAATTACATAATAAGATAACCTTAAAAAAAATAAAAGTAACAGTCTTTGGTCTTTATTCAAACTCCACAATTCTTTCTCTGGATACAGATGGTATTCTCCATTGCAAATATCCTGAAATTGTACCTGACTATTGCACTGATGGAATGAGCAAGTCCATTATTGTTGATCATCATCCCCATGTTGCTGTTAGGGTATACAATGTTCTTCTGGTTCGAGCACATAATATTTTTAACAAAATTTAGCAGTATAAAGGATTACAAAATATGTTTCCAATTATAAATCTATATTTATAGTTCCCTGCCTCATATTTTCATAAATCCCAGTATCACCCAGGGTCAAATAGATAGTAAATGTCTGAGGCTAGATTTGAACTCAGAAAGATGTCTTCCTGACTCTAAGTCTGGCATCCCAGTTACTATTTTAAAAGTATATTTTATCCAAATACAAATATGTCTATTCTGATAAGTATGAAAAAGATATTATTTTGTACATATTTTTCCCTTTTTGGTTTTGATTTCTGAAAACCATCACATCAATATAATCATTCCCTAAGTACTCTTTCATATAATTAGGTTTGTGTGACTTGCCTAAAGGAGAACAAGGTATTTGTGTCTTTAAAAAAACAAGAAATTTATTTAAATAACAAGAAGTCTGACTTAAAAGGAAAAACTATGCAGGATTAAATTCTTTATAGTAATGTATACCTACTGAGAGACAGATGATTCCCTACATATGACAGTTGCATATAAAAATTATGAAAAATCATCCTTAGTTTTGCAATGATAAAATATTGAAATTATCCAATCAAACAAGGTATGCAAGGATTTTATTTGGATTATTTTGAGTGTATTGAGTGTCATTATGAAATAGTGAGAGCAAAATAACTTATTAGAATATATTGACAAAAGTTGAATGAGCATGCCATTAATGGAGCAAAGGGATATTTTCAAAGAACCAACTTGGTTATTTCCCCTCCCTATCTCCATTTAATGTTGATCAAAACATACAATTGATCATTTAGGTAAAAAAAAAAAAAGTGTGTGCATATACCAGTTTTGCTTCAGTGTTACATTGACCGTGATGAATCCAGGGGTCTCCTTAGTCACACTTTCATAAAAAAGAAACAAAATACTCGCCTCCAAGGGAATAGGGGAGAAGCAGCAGTGACAGAAGCAGGAGGAAGAGAAAGAAGAAAAGAGCAAGGTATTTGTATGGAATTTCATCCATTATTTCAATGTAGCTTTTGGATCCAAATTCAAAACCTTTAATCTCTATCTTTCATGAATGGTTGTTAATAATTTTACATTCACTGAATGTAAATTATATTTTGATATCAAAGCAGAAACAATAAGCTAATTTAATTTTTCCCAGTAGAATCATCAAGTATGATGTCACCTACTGTCACTTAAACTTTATCAATCTCATTTTCCTCATTTCTAAAATGGAATAATAGAATCTTTATTACAAGATTATTGAGAGGATCAAAAGAGATAACATGTATAAAGTGTTGTGTAAACCTTGGAATACAACATAAAATCCAGATATACTCATCATGGAGGTAATAATCATCATTAACATTTTCATTGCTATTATTATTTTCCATTTTTATCAAGTTATTTTGAAACATTCAAATCATTTCATTATATTTAATTCTATGTAGGAGAAATTTAAAAGCAAGTAAAAACCATAATTGGTTTAAAGTCTCCTTGAAAAAATGCCATATTCTACATGAATTTTTATTGACAGTTTTATATTGGTAGCATCTTTCCATTGTGAATAGTTTCCAATATGGACACTAAATATTCTAATGTTTAAATGTAAGTGAGATCCATATGTTCTTATAATTTGTACAATCAAAAATTCCTTAATTTATTTTTTTTACCAGAAGGTATTGTTTTGGGGGCATGATATCTACTGGTAGAAAAGTTAAAAACTAGCTAGAAGTTGTAAAAAGTAAATAAGAAATTGAATACAAAAAAAGAAAACATTAAAGGTATAGAAGACCACAAAATCAGATAATTTTAACTACCTTGTTAAATTATATTCATATATTGTAATATGGCTACATAATATATATATATAGTATACCAGCACATGTATAAATATATATATATATATATATATATATATGAGCAAACAACAACACATATTCAAATTTTCTATAAAAAATAAGACAAATGGCATTTATTTATAAAGCACTGAACTAGATCAGATATTGTAGTAAGAGCTGGGAATAAAAATACTAGCAAAAAGAATCTCTGTCCTTGCTCTCAAGTTTAGATTCCAGTGGAAAAAGATAATGCACAAAAGGGAGCTGAAAAGCAAAGGTAGTCGGAGAAGGAAAGATACCTAGGGGCATGCCATTAAGATCTAGAATATAAACAGCTAAACTGAGGGTAATTTAAGAATTACTGATCTGGCATTCTTCCTGAAATGGAGAACCTAGAAAAAATTTAATGAGAAGAGGGTGACAGAATATCAGAGGAATATTCCAGGATAAGAAGAATGCAGGGAAGGATAAATATTTCAAATTAAGGAGACCTCAGACATTGAGGAAAAATCTAGAACATGACTAAAGCTAATGCAAAAGTTAGAAATACAAAAGTACAATCAGGAGGGAAATCAAGGTAAATTTAGGCTTCTCCCCAGGGGAGGTAATTGGAAAAACAGCAATAAAAGAAATTAACCAGCATATTGAAGACATGGTTGTATAGTCCAGAGTAAGAAAACTCCAAACTTCTTTTTTTGTTTGAATTTGAAAAGTTCAATTTTTTAAACACATTTGATTTTCTTTTTTATTGACATTTTATTTTTCCAAATTTATGTTATGGAAGTTTTTCAACATTTATCCTTATGCATATGTATATTTTTAAATTAAAAAATGTCCTTCCATTTCCCCCCTTCTCACCCACCCCCCTCAGCTTCGAACAGTCAGTTTAATATTGCAATACACATTTGTGTTAAACATGTTTACAGATTAGTCATTTTCAGTGTGAGAAATTAGGATTAAGGGAAAGAAATGCATGAGATATTTTTTAAGAAGTGAATGCAGTGTTCAACAGATTCTGAAGGGTTTTTTGCTTGTTTTGTTTTGTTTTGTTTTTGTTCCTCTGGATGGGGATAACATTGTCCATAACTGATCTCCTAGGGTTGTCCTAGCACTCTGAATTGCTGAGAGGAGCTGCATCCATCAAGGTGGTTTATCTCACAATGTTGTTGTTAATGTGTACATTGTTCTCTTGATTCTGCTCCCTTCACTCAGCATCAGTTCCTGTAATTTATTCCATGTTTCTCTAAAGTCCAACCATTTCTGGTTAGAAATTTGACTTTCTTTAAGACAAGATAAATATATGTAGGCCCAAGATCTTGTATTAAAAGAAGCTTGTAAAAGTGACTTGCTAGTAATTCATGCATCGTTGTTAAGCATGTGGGTCAATTATTATGAATCTTATCTGGTCCTTTCACTTTTTAATTTTTCAGAGAACCTAGAATTTTAGTCATCATTCTTAATGTAACAATTCTGTCATATACTATATTGATGATGCCCAGCTGGTTACATTTCTCATTTTATTTAACATGTTTTCATTGTATTGGGTATGTTTTGACTATATATATAACCAGCAATTTGTCACATTCTCTTTCTTGAGGGAGTCTTATTTTTTTCTTATTCCTTTCATTTTCTAGCCTATGCAGTAAAGTTTTTGATTGATGTTGATTTGCTTTGTCTCCTACATGACCTTAACTCTTCATTTTTTTTTTAAATTTTCATGATCAAAAAGGACATCTGGAATTTTTATTATGTTTTTTAATGAATTTTTTTCTAACACAACAATTTTTTTTGCTGAAATTCAGTTAGGTAGTATGGTACTTAAATGTTCTACTGTAGTACAACCTGGTTGTTGATATGCTTAGGGAAAAAAAGATATTCAATATTTCTTTCAAGTTGCTTCAATCATACTTGTTTATGATACTAATCCTTAGGAGACTTCCTTAATAACTCCACCTTATCCCCTATTATTCTTACCATGGTAATGACTATTGGTTATACTGTTGTGTGAAGATCCTAAATGACTTTTTACCATTAATGTGAAACGCTACGACTTTCCAGAATACAGCATCAATATGTCTGTTTTCATTTCCTCTGCAGGAATAATTTCTAAAGTCAGAATTTAGGTGAAGATTGTCAATCTCATTATTATCTTCAATTTTCTCTCTCTTTAGAATTTTTAAGTTCCTCTGTCTCTGATTTTGTCTGATCTTGGCTCAGGAATGAAACTGCTTTTAATGATGGATTTCCACTAGTCAGAAATATGTTGTATCATAACTTGGAGTTGAAGTTATGACTAACAAAAAAGTATGAAACCCTTGCATACACGGTATCTCTTTTCTATTTTTTTAATTATATGATATTTACAATTAATAAATATTATGAACAAAATAATTCCTTTTGAATTATAATTTTCAGTACTAGTTTTACTAAAACATTTCAAATATGGTATGAATTGATTCTTATTATTATTACGTACTTAACATCTTAAAGTAACAGGACATTAATGAGTGCCATGTTTTCCATTGTTCTCATTGTCAAGTTGTGGTTTATCACTATTGTTGCATATAGGGCCATCCTGCAAACCATGATTGCCTAGATATTTCTGAAGTTCATAACAACAGTTTCATGAATTTACTCACGTTGGTTGATTTTTATTTACTCACTTTCATTGCTTTTCTTCCCCTATGCCATGGACAATTGTTTGCTCTTTGGTGGTTACCATAATTAGCAACATCATCAATGATAATAATAATAATAATAACTCTCCTAAAATGTATAATTTTGCACATCAATGTCTATTCAGTCTTATTTAATATTTCTTTCATGATGTTCTCATGGTATTTGTTTCATAAATAGAACCAAACTGAAAGGAAATCAGTATAGTGAGGGAAATGCCAAGCATGTTTTATCAATAAATCAGCAAACATATTTTGTTTAATTTTTTCTAATTCATAATAGTGCTTGGGACATGAATATAAAAGAGGGACAATCCCTACTAAGAATCAGACATTCTACTCAGAGGGGGATAAGATATTCACAAATTAGTAATATAATATAGAATGGAATATAGGCAGAAATAGGTAGCTATATATCCATATTCATGTCTATATCTTCATAATTAATTTATATCATGTATATATATATATATTTATATATACTGAAAGTCTAATTATTGTTTGAAGAAATTGAGAAATTTTATCCTTCAGAACAATAAGCTTATGGGTAATATGATAATAATCTTCAAGTGTTTGTATTTCTGTGATATAGAAGAAAGACTAAGTTCATTCTTTTTAATTTCAAAGGGTAGAAATGTGAAAAATTATTAGAAGTTTCTGAAAAGTCTGAATTGGCCAGGTAAATCCAGAGCTCCTGGTTGCTTGAAGTCCTTTTTTATTCTATATTAATGAAGTTTCTTCATGAATATCCTCTTATTTTTAGCTTTCTGCTTCACTGATGGAAATTTACTTCTTTAGTTGTTTCTACTTTCTTGTCCAAGTATCTCTCAGTTCTTGGTTCAAGTATTGTCTCCAGTCACTATTTTAGGGATGTTGCTACCTGCTTAGGAGGACACTCATACTTACACAGAAAGGATCTCTAAATACACATAGGCAATAGGGTGGTGAGAGAATAGAGAGAAAGAATGATTCCCAGTCCCTTGTTTCCAAGAACTGCTTCCTCTTAGAAGTCATTCATTTCTATATTTGACTATTTTCTATTGACCACTAGCATATGTTGTCTATATTTGGTTATTGCTAGCCTAGTCTCCTGCTGAATGATGAATTCTGAAATATCTTACTTTGGTCTACATATTCCGTGTGTTATTTCTGATTTTTTTGGTCAATCACAAGATATTATCTTGTAATACATTTGTATTTATTCAATAACTAAACAAATTGATTTCTCTCAGACTGAGAATTTACTCATACTTTATACTGCTGATTGAATGACTCAATCAACTGTCTGAAATTTCTGTAATTGAAATGACTGAGTAGGCTGAGAAGGAAACCCCATAATTTTGTATATATTTTTAATTTGCCTATGTTGTTATTTATCTTTAGTACATTTTAAGCTCCTTGAGGGCATGTACCATCCCTTTTGTATTTCCAGAACATACTAGAATCCTCTGCAATTAAAGAATGCTTGTTGGATGATAAGCTAAGATAATTTCTATTAAGACCTTTGGAAAAAGATATTTTCTTTGCAAATGTATAAGTTGTTAGGATTTTTTTCTAACAGTCAACACAGGAAAAAACTACAGCATGTCAACAATCTTACCACCCAACACAGAATTTCAAGAAGCTCATTGCTTTCTAAGAAAATCTAAAAATTTGCAAGTAATTTTCTCATGATTATGAAGTCTTTTCTCATACTTTTTGCAAAACTATCTCATGGAAACTCTCCAGGATTTGTTGGTTTGGTTTAATAATTCACAGTTCAGGCCTGACAAGTGAAGTCAGAAGTAAATTTTGGTTCCTCTAGTTAAACATTGGTGATTGTATAGAGTCAACAAATTCCCAGATAAGTCCCTTAGCTTTATTTCTGTCCCTTGGGGAATGATTTTATGTAACACTGACAATTTTAGGACACACACTGAAACAGAACCTACTTAATCATGACAGGGGTAAAAAAAGGTATATCAAAATATGAAAAAGAGAGGATGGTTAAATAATACCAGATATTATGAACTATGCTTCTATTACATCACCTGCTCTGCTCCCTGAATGCCAAATATGTTGTATTTCACCCCATTCTCCATAGTTTCTTTATAGGGTTTAAGGACTATGATATCTGATTTCTGTCATTGGCTCAAATTCTTAATGATTGTGCTCCCCTAAGTTTGTGGGGGTGACCTTTGGCATTCTCGTTCTATATTTTTTACAAATTAACATTTCCTTCAAAGATATAGTCAACAAATATATAAACACCCTCCAAAAAACATGGTATTATTATGCTTTCTTATATTCCTTCAGTCTCTGGAGAATGGAAAATTAAGTTTAAAAAAATCAGTTCACTTCCAATATTTTAGGGTTTCACCGAGATCCTAGGCCAAAGTTCCTGTAGGTTCGTGTCCTAGAACACTTCTCTGCTGGGTTGCCAACATCTGAGACTATAATCTAGCCTCCAAATGAGCATCCTATGATTCCCTGGGTCTAGGAACTCCATTTGTGTCTGGAACTGAAATGGAAGACTAAACATCACTAATTCTAAGAGTCACAATGTCTAATGTTGTACCTTCCCACCACACAGCTGAGTCCATGGTGCCTGTGCTATGGATGAACAAAACCTTCTCCCATGCTGGATGTTACTAGCAAGGAGAAAACATTCCAATTCTAATAATTTTAAGGAAATAGCATGTTCTTACAATGCTGGCAACTAAAGGAGACTACTTTAACCTGTGTAGTAGAAAACAAAATGTCTTGTCCCAAAATCAGGACCCTGGCACTTCATTCCTGGTTGCTTCCTTCTTAGGCGAACTGAAGATAAGCCAAATTTTGGTCACCTGGATACTAACAAGTATTTTAAAATGTAACTTTTTTTTTTAAATAACATCACAAAAAAGTGTTGATAATTCTTTCCCCTTTTTTCCATCTCCTTTATTGTGCATCAACAAAATTTTTTGAAAGTACTCACCATTTGCAAAGTGAAATATAGAATATCCTCAAAGAATTCAAAGAAGACCACAATTCACATTCTACTTCTGATACAGAGATACATAGTAGTTATGTGGCAAGTCATTTACCTTTTTGCTGTCCTCAGAAAACTCTAGCTGAGTAACTGAATATAAATTACAGATAAGAGTATTGATCTTCTTTTGTTGAAAAAGTCTTCACACCAGAAATTCCTGCACCAATGAAAGCACAAATCAGAAGCGCATATCTTGAAGGAAGGTCCTGACGTGACATATCAATATTGATAACTACCAATAGATGGATGAAAATATATATATATGTATGAAAATATATATATATGAAAATATATATATGTATATATATATATATATTTATATATATATATATATATATAACTACAGAATTTATATGTAGATGTGCCTGTTTGTATGTATATAGGAATGTGGATCAATAGATACTCTAAAGATACCTTAAAGAATGCTTGTTGCATTCTACTACTTAGTGTAGTATCAGACATAGCTTTTGATATGGTACACATTTATAATACACACATACATATACTACATATAGTACATATATAGTATGTGTAGTATATATAGTACACATTTACATACACATTTATAGAAATATAAAGTCCAAAAATACATAAAATTGTCTTCTTTCAAAGTGTTTTCTACTGTATGACTGAGGGCAGTAACAAATAATTAAATAAATAAATGAATGAATGAATTTCCTATGAGAAGGAAAATAAGCTTAATAAGTGTGAGGGGAAGGAGGGAGGTTTGTGTGGCTTAGAAAAGACCTAGTGGAAGAGAAGGCATAATGGGCTAAATTTTGAACATAAATAGGATCCTCAGAATCTGAGATAAAGAAAAAATAGAGGGGCGGCTAGGTGGCGTAGTAGATAAAGCACTGGCCTTGGAGTCAGGAGTACCTGGGTTCAAACCCAGTCTCAGACACTTAATAATTACCTAGCTGTGTGGCCTTGGGCAAGCCACTTAACCCCATTTGCCTTGCAAAAACTAAAAAAAAAGAACAAATAGATTTTCTGCAGAAGTGTTTTATAGAGGACGGAGTTAGAATATTGATTTCAGGGAAGAGCTAGAATTTGTAGGAGTGAATTCTAATTAGTTTATGAAATTCTGAAATGGGGCAAGCACAAATGATTCTTTGAGCATTTGCCAAGAAAGGCAATGATGGCTATGGGAACCAAGTTGGCAATCACTTTAATAAGTCACAGAGGGTATAGATGAACCAATAGCAAAGACAGTAAAGAGACAAACAGCAAAAAACAGGTTCAGAGGCAGCTGGCATGGGAGTGATGGGGTTGTGAAGTAAAGTGGGCAGTGATGAGGAAAAGGATGAGGAGGATAAAAAGCACAGAGAAAATCACTCATGAACCACAGAATAGAAATGTAAGCCTGCCATGGCTTGGATCAGGTACAAATGGAAGAGTACTTGGGGCAGGAGTTTGAGGTCTTATTTTAATAGGGTTTTCTAGGAGATAGACTAAATTTTCATTTACCTATAAAAATCATCTCAAAGATAGGTAAAGTTTTGAAGTTAATATATCCATGCCATCTCAGAGTTATCAACCCCATTTGGTGTCCTACTCACCTTATTGTTAATATCTAGAATTTGTCTGAGATTTATATAACAAAGGACTAAAAAGTTCACAAAGTTGGGATGGCTTTTCCTGATTAGAACAAATTTCCAGCATGTAATTTTTAGTCATTGTATTATATGATTTGTGAATTATGCTCTTTTGATTTTTGGATGATTTTTAATGTGACGTCTAGGTTCGCTTTTATAATCTTTCTCTCTTGTCATTTTATACTGGCTGCTTATAAACTTACTGTTTAAGGCAGATTATTAGGAGGAACAAAATAAGATACAATTTTAGCAGTTAAGTTAGTCTAACATACTTAGATTAGTCTGGAGCAAGCTTGTAGAGGGTTTAAATGATTTTAATTTTCTTTCATTTTTATTTTTTCCCAATTACATGTACAGATAATTTTCAACATTCATTTTAGGAAGATTTTGAGTTCCACATTTTTCTCCCTTACTCCCCCAAATGCACATTAGTCATGTTGTGAAAGAAGAATCAGAACAAAAGAGAAAGAAACCATGAGAAAGAAAAAAATAAAACAAATTTTACAAATTTGAAATAACTTGAAAATAGTATGTTTTACTCTGCTTTTACATTCCATAGTTTTTTCTTTGAATGTGGATAGCATTTTCCATTACAAATCTTGTGTTGTTTTGATGAAAAGACCTATGTCTATCATAGTTAGTTATCACAATATATTGCTGGTAAGGTATACAATGTTCTCTTGCTTCTTTTCATTTTGCTCAGCATCAGTTCATATAACAAGTCTTCCCATAATTTTTATGAAATCTTCCTGCACATAATTTCTTACAACATAATATTATTCTATTATATTCATATGTCACAGTTTATTCAGCTATTCCCCAATTAATAGGCATCCCTTCAATTTCCAGGTCTTTGCCACTAAAAAGCTGCTAGAAATATTTTTGTACATGTGGGTCCATTTCCTTTTTATTGTATTATCATTATCATTATTATTATTATTATTATTATTATTATTATTTATTATCTTTTGGGGGATACAGATCTAGTTTTCTGGCCTTTAGACATAGTTCCAAATTGCTCTCCAGAATGGTTGGATCAATTCAAAACTCCACCAACAATGCATTTCCCACATTCCCTCCAACAATTGAATGACAATCTAAAGATATTTTAATTCATCTGAAAGTTCACTGGGAGCCATTTCAGGATTTGGAAGAAAGAGATAAATGTTCAGAACTGCTCTGAGGAAAGATTATTTTGGCAACTATATAGAATATGACTTGGAAAGGAAAAAAAGAAGATAAAAATTAGAATATTAATTCTCCTATAGATGGTAGTTAACAAGGGCTTAAAAAAGCATGGTATTTCTATGAATGGAAAGAAAAGTACAGATGTGAGAAACAATATATAAGTAAAATTGACAATATTTGGCATGAGATTCAATAATTTTTAGATTTAGGGAATCATAACTTTCGCAACTGTAGTTATAATAATTAAGTGGCTCTTGTGACTATAATTCTTTGTCAGTTAGCATTTATCAAAATATAAAACACAAAATTTAGTATCAAATATCAACAAATTGATATTATTTAAGTGTTCATTACTATTTGCATTACTATTTACACTACTATTTACATTATTATTTGAAACAGTGTACATATTATCTTAGACATTCATTCAAGGACAGGGAGAATGGCCACTTAAGATATTTTGGAGATATTTCATGCTTTAGGCATAAATAGATTGCAATAAATGGCCTGTGAAGTTTATTCCATCTCTAAGATTATAAGAGGTATAAAAACAAGAGTCCTTACGAATTGACCATTAATTTCTAAATATGACCAAAGTCCCAACAATTAGAATTCAGGATTTGCTTCAAACATATCTGAGATGTTTGGTTTTGGATACACTTAAAGAGTTATAAAATAGATTTATAGAACCTAAGAAATTTTGGACTTCCTCTTGTATAATCAATGAAAGAAGGTTAAGGGAGTTACATGATTACCAAACTAAAAAGATTCTTTCAGTTATTAATAGCAATAGCAGTTATTAACAGCAATTAATAATAGTTTATGTTTTCCTAGTATTTTAGGATCACAAAGCATTTTCTGCATGACCCTTCCTGGAGTTAGGCAATTGATCATTACTTTTCATTCTACAAATGAAGAAACAGGAAGTGAGAGTTTAAGGTCATGCAGAGGTTTACACTTTGAAGTAGTGCCTGAATCAGCAACTAACTACAATGCTATAACTTCTTATTCCATTTCTCTCTATTCTACACTGTGCTTCCAAATTCCCAAACCATAATATCCCTAACTTAAGGCCATCCATTATATGGCATCAGATGTTGATTCTCTCTAAAGCTATCTCTTCCTCTCCCTCCTCCCTCTCCCTATCCTTCCCTCTCTCTATCTCCCTCTCCCTGCCCCAGTCTTTCTCTTTCCCCTTCTTCTCCCCCTCTGACCCTTTCTTTCTCTTCTTCCAGTGAACTTATTCAGATCTAATTAGTAGGGAACAAAAAACTTGATCTTTTCATCTGATAATCACCTCTATCCTTTCAGCCTTCATATATCAACCCCATATACTTGAGAACTATCTTTCACGGCATTCTTCCTGTAACATCTGAGGTGTCCATTGACCATTGCTATGGTGAATACCTGACCAATGAGGGATCACCATTTGGATATTGGGGCCTATAAGTATATATTCAGTGATTGAAAAAACAGAAGCTCCTCCTCCAGAATGCCCTTAATTTTAACAAAGCATATTTGAATGACCTCTTAATATCAGCATCTCTATAAAATTACAATTAATAAATTGAATTACTCAACTTAATTTGCATTTTAACAGGAATTATCCAAAAAATAAGTCTTAATCTTAAAAATAAAGTAGTATTTGTATTACAATCATATGTTATAATAGTACATATATATATATATATATATATATATATATATGTAGTGTTTGACAGTTTAAAAACTGCCATGACTGATGCTGAGAAAGATGAGCAGAACCAGAAGAACATTATACATCATAACAGCAACATGAGGTAGATGATCAATCTTAATGGACTTGCTCATTTCATCAGTGCAATTATCAGGGAAAATTTTGTATCTGCAATGGAAAATAGCATCTGTATCCAAAGAAAGAATTGTGGTGTTTAAACAAAGACGAAAGACTATTAGCTTCAACTTTTTTTTAAAAAGTTTATATTACATATTATGTAATTTTGCTATTTCTTATATTTTATTTTTCATAACAGTATTATTTTTTCTCTCAACACATTCAATTTTGATTAGTGTATAGCATGGAAATAATGTAAAGACCATCAAACTGCCTTCTGTGGGGGGGAGTAAGGAAAGTGAGATTGAGTGAAAAATGGTAAAATTAAAAAAATAAAATAAAAATTGTCATGTATATATATATATATATATATAATTAAATTTATAGAAGACTAATACTCTGTCAAATATAAAATGATATATCATTATCTCCATTTTACAGAGCAGAAAGATGAGACTGAGAAAGTTTAAACTGCAGATTACATAACTGGTAAGAGGCAAAGCTAGAAGACCATCAACTTCTTATTCTATATTGTTTTTCTCCCCTCCATTTGCAATTTGTGGTAGGGTCCCCTTAAAAAAATACAAGCAAGTGGGAAAGGTACTATAAGAATGGTAACCCCTGAAATCATGCTCTATTGCCTATTCTACCTATGCTTAAAAGTTACCTCACTGAACTCTTCAAAGAACTAAGTCAAAATCTGAGTCACTGGTACTTCAGCTGAAAGTACCTTAGCTGAAAAAAATGGAAGAGTAGATAAAAACTTTTCAGACCTAGCTCCCTTAACCTTCTTTCATAACTTGTTCCCTCATCTGTAAATCAAGGTGAATCACACTGACCCAGTCCTTGGACTCAGGTGGAATTGGTTATGTAACATTTGCAGATAGTTTTGAAAATGTGAGGGGTTAAGGGTTTTTAAAAATACACTTTTAAAATAAATTAAAGGTAATGGTCATTGGTCTTTGTTCAAATTCCTCAATTCTTCCTCTGGATACAAATGGTATTCTTCCATTGTAGATAGCCCAAAACTGTCCCTGATTGTTGCACTAATGGAATGATCAAGTCCATCAATGTTGATCATCACCCCCATGTTGCTGTTACGGTGTATAATGTTCTTCTGGTTCTGCTCATCTCACTCAACATTAGTTCATGCAAATTCCTCCAGGCTTCCCTGAATTCCTATCCCTCCTGGTTTCTAATAGAACATATACCATACATATGCCATACATATACCACAGTTTGTTAAGCCATTCCTCAATTGATGGACATTTATTTGATTTCCAATTCTTTTCCCACACAAACAGGATTGCTATGAATATTTTTATACAAGTGATGTTTTTACCCTTTTTCATCATCTCTTCAGGGTATAGACCCAGTAGTTTTATTTCTGGATCAAAGGGTATGCACATTTTATTGCCCTTTGGACATAAATCCAAATTGCTCTCCAGAAAGGTTGGATGAGTTCACAGCACTACCAACAATGTAATAGTGTCCCAGATTTCCCACATCCCTTCCAACAACGATCATTGTCCTTTCTGGTCATATTGGTCAGTTTGTGAGGTGTGAGGTGTTACCTCAGAGATTCTTTAATTTGCATTTCTCTAATAAGTAGTGATTTAGAGCAATTTTTCATATGACTATAGATCACTTTGATTTCCTCATCTGTAAATTGCCTTTGCATATCCTTTGACCATTTGTCAACTGGGGAACGGCTTGATTTTTGTTAAATTTGACTCAGTTCTTTATATATTTTATAAATGAGTCCTTTGGCAGAAATACTAGTTGTAAAGATTGTTTCCCAGTTTACTACATTTCTTTTGATCTTGGTTACAGTGGTTTTGTCTGTGCAAAAGCTTTTTAATTTAATGTAATCAAAATCATCTAGTTTGTTTTTAGTGATGTTCTCCATCTCTTCCTTAGTCATTAACTGCTTCCCTCTCCATAGATCTGACAGGTAAACGATTACTTGATCTTCTAGTTTTCTTAAAATATGGTTTTTCATGTCTAAATCCTGTAATTATTTGGATCTTATCTTGGTATAGGGTGTGAGTTGTTGGTCTAATCTAAGTTTCTTCCATACAAACTTCTATTTTTCTGAGCAGTTTTTATTGAAGAGAAAGTTTTTATCTGAATTGCTGGACTCTTTGGATAAGCAGCAAATTACTATAATCATTTCCTGCTATTGAACCTAGTCTATTTAACTGGTCCACCACTCTATTCCTTAGCCAATACCAGACAGTTTTGATAGTTGATGATTCATAATATACTATTAGATCTGGTAGGGCTAAGCCACCTTCTTTTGCACTTTTATTCATTGAATCCCTGGAAATTCTTGACTTTTTATTTCTCCATATGATTTTTTTTAGTTTTTTTTTTGCAAGGCAAATGGGGTTAAGTGGCTTGTCCAAGGCCACACAGCTAGGTAATTATTAAGTGTCTGAGACCGGATTTGAACCCAGGTACTCCTGACTCCAGGGCCAGTGCTTTATCCACTGCACCACCTAGCCACCCCTCTCCATATGATTTTACTGACAAGTTTTTTCTAACTGATTAAAGTACTTCTTTTTAAATTTTGATTGTCAGGGCAATAAACAGGTAGTTTAGTTTTGGTAGAGTTCTAATTTTTATTATATTAGCTCTACCTATCCATGAGAAGCTGATGTTTGCTCAGTTATTTAAATCTGATTTTATTTGAGTAAGAAGTGTTTTGAAATTGTTTTCAAAAAGTTTCTGAATCTGTCTTGGAAAATAGGCACATAGGTATTTTTTTATATTGTCTGCAGTTACTTTGAATGAGATTTGTATTTCTAACTCTTCCAGCTGTATCTTGTTAGTCGTATATATAGAAAAGCTGAAGAATTATGAAGGTTTATTTTATATCCTGAGACTTTGCTAAAGTTGCTAATTCTTTCCAGTAGTTATTTTAGATGATTTTTGGGGGTTGTCTAGGTATATACCATCGTGTCATCTGCAAAGAGTGAGAGTTTTGTCCTTCTTTCCCAATTCTAATTCCTTCAATTTATTCTTCTTTTCTTACTGCTGAAGCTAACATTTCTACTACAATATCGAATAGTTGTGGTGATAATGGGAATCCTTGTTTCACCCCCTATTTTACTGGGAATGACTTTAACCTATCCTCATTGAATATAATGCTTGTTGATAGCTACTGCTTATTATTTTAGGTAACAGTCCATTTATTCCTACACTATCTAGTGTTTTAATAGGAATGGGTGCTATATTTTCTCAAAAGATTTTTCAGCATCTATTGATATGATCATATGATTTCTGATAGGTTTGTTATTGATATAATTGATTATACTAACAGTTCTCCTAATACTGAACAAACCCTGTATTTCTGGGATAAATCTTACTTGTTCATAATGTATTATCCTAGTGATAACTTGTTGTAATCATTTTGCTGAGATTTTATTTAAGATTTTTACATCTATATTCATTAGGGAGATAGGTCTATAATTTTCTTTCTCTGTTTTAACTCTTCGTGGTTTAAGTATCAGCATCATATCGCTGTCACAGAAAGAATTAGGCAGACTTCCATCTTCCCCTATTTTTTGAAAGAGTTTATATAGAATTGGAATCAATTTTTCCTTAAATGTTTGATACAATTCAGTTGTGAATCCATAAGGCCCTGGAGATTTTTTCTTAGGGAGTTCAATGATGGCTTATTGAATTCTTTTTTTCTGAGATAGGGTTGTTTAGGAACTTAATTCTCCTCTTCATTTAACTTGGGCAATTTACAATTTTGTAAATATTCATCCATTTCACTTAAATTGTCAAATTTATTGGCATAGAGTGGGGGAAATAATTCTGAATTATTACTTTAATTTCCTCTTCATTGGTGGTGAATGCATCTTTTTCACTTAGGAGACTAGCAACTTCTTTCTTTTTTTTAATCAGTTTGACCAGAGGTTTATCAATTTCATTGTTTTTTTCAAAAGACCAACTCATGGTTTAATTTATTAATTCAATAGTATTTTGCTTTCAATTTTTATTAATTTCTCCTTTAATTTTTAGAATTTATAATTTGGTATTTAATTGGGAGTTTTCATTTTGTTTTTCTTTAATTTTTAATTGCATATTTAGTTCATTGATTTTCACTTTCTCTAATTTATTCATGTAAGCATTTAAAGATATAGTATATCCCCAACAGCTGCTTTGAGTGAATGCCATATGTGTTGGTATGTTGTTTCATTGTTGCCATTATCTAGGATTTAATAATTAATTTTTTCTATAATTTGTTGTTTGATCCACTCGTATTTTAAAATGTGGTTATTTAGTTTCCAATTAGTTTTGGGTCTATATCTCCCTGGCCCAATATTGCATGCAATTTTTATTGCAGTATGATCCGAGAAAGATGTATTTACTATTTCTGCCTTTCTGCAATTGATCATTAGGTTTTTATGCCCTAGTAAGTGGTCAATTTTTGTATAAGTGCTATGTACTGCTGAGAAAAAGGATATTCCTTTCTATTCCCATTCAATTTCCTCCTTAAGTCTATCATATCTGGTTCTTCTAACAATCTATTTATCTCCTCAACTTCTTTCTTGTTTATTTTATGATTAAATTTATCTAAATCTGAGAGTGGGAGGTTGAGTTCTCCCACTAGTAGAATTTTACTGTCTATGTCTTTCTGTAGCTCTTTCAATTTCTCCTCTAAGAATTTGGATACAATCCCATTGGGTGCATACATATTCAGTTTTGAAATCACTTTATTGTCTGTGATAACTTTTAGGAGGATATAGTTTCCTTCCTTATCTCTTCTAACACTCTATTTTTGAAGTTGCTTTGTCTGAGATAAGGATTGCTACCCCTGCTTTTTTCACTTCAGCTGAAGCAAAATATATTTTGCTGCAACTTTTTACCTTATGTATCTCTCTCTGCTTCAAATGAGTTTCTTGTAAGCAGCATCTTCTAGGATTCTGGTTTTTAATTCTCTCTACTATTTGCTTATATTTTAAGGGAGAGTTCATCCTATTCAGATTCAGTTACAATTACTAACCCCTTTATTGCCCTCCATGCTATCCTCCCTCTGATTGTATTTCCCCATTTTTCACATTATCCATATTCCCCAGTATTTTGTTTCTGAATACAAGCACATTCAGTGTGTTTGCCCTTCTATATCCACACCTCCCCTTTACCTTTTTCCTTCCCTTCCTTCTGTTTTTTCCCCTTTTTCTTCCCCTCCCTGTTACTGTTCCCCCTTTCCCTTTTCCCCTTTTAATACTTGAAAGGTAAAATGTTTCTTAAGTTAACTGAGTATGTGTGTAAGTTGACTTTAAGCGAAGTCTGATGAGAGGAAGATTCAGGTGTTTCTCCTCCCTTCTTCCCCTCTATTACAATAGGTCTTTTGTACCTCTTTATGTAATGAGATTTACTCCCATTCAATCCCCTCCATCCTCCCATCTCCTTCTTTTCCAACTTTTTAAAGAGGTAATGTTTTTAAATCATTCTATCTGAGTCACAGAAAATCATGAGTATCCATCACTTCTGGCTAAGTATATTCTTTCTAATACTGTTTTAATTCTCAAGAGTTATTAAAATCCTTCTCCCAAATAGGGATATGACCAATTTCTTCCCATTGGATAGCAGTCTCATGGATAAGTCATGAGTGTCCATCACTTTTTGCTGAGTATATTCTCTCTGATAGCATTATAATTCTCAAAAGTTATGAGAATCTTTTTCCCATGCTGGGATATAGCCAATTGCATTTTATTGGATAACAGGTTTTTTTTTCCCTATTTATCCTGCCCATTTTTTTAACCTTTTCATGTGTCTCTTGAACCTCCTGTTTGATGTCCAAATTTTGTATTTAGCTCTGGTCTTTTCATAAGGAATTGTTGGACGTCTCCCATTTCGTTAAATAACCATCTTTTCCCCTGGAAGGGAAGGCTCAGTTTTGCCAGATAGTAGATTTTTGGATGCATTCGAAGTTTCTTTGCTCTTCGGAATATCTCATTCCAGGCCCTTTGATCCCTTAATGTTGATGCAACCAGGTCCTGCATAATCCTTATTGTGGCTCTTTGGTATAGAAATTGTTTCTTTCTGGTGGCTTGCAGGATTTTTTTTCCTTGATCTGATAGTTCTGGAATTTGGCCACAACATTCCTTGGTGCTTTCATTTTAGGATCATCTTTCCAGAGGGCATCAATGTATTCTTTCAATAACTATTTTGCCCTCTGGTTCTATGATATCAGGGCAATTTTCCATCACTAAATCCTGTAATATTAAGTACAGGCTTTTATTTCTCTTCAATGTTTTCAGGAAGGCCTTTAATTCTCAGGTTGTCCCTCCTCTATATATTCTTGAAGTAAGTGCTTTTGCTGATGAGGTATTTTACATTTTCTACTATTTTTTTTTATTTTTTGGTTTTGTTTAACAAATTCTTGTTTTCTCATGAAGTCATTAGTTTCCACAGACTCCATTCTTTTTTAGAAAAGAATTTTCTTCATTTACCTTTTGCAACTCTTTTTCCAGTTGGTCAATTCTATTTTTTATAAGACTTTTCCATTTCACCAATTGAGGTTTTTAAGAGTATTGTTTTCTTGTTGCAAGGTGTTAATTTTCTCTTGCAAATTTTCCAGTTGATCTTTGAATTCCTTACATTTTTCTTCAAGGAAGTCTTTCTGTGTTGGAGAGAAGGTCAAATTCTCCTCAGAGGTTCTAGGTCTCTCTGTGTTAGTGTCTTTTCGTTCCAAGAATTTTTCTAAGAATCCTCCTTTGTGCTGGCCTTTCTTCATTATCCTAATACCTGGTGTTGGAGAGGGGCTGGTTCACAGAGGTTTGGTGTTGGGATCCCTAGAGGCTTTACTCACTGAGTGTAATATCTCCAGCTGGCCAGTAGGGGGGTGGTGGTTGCTTTTTATGAAGTGTCTGTGACCTTGATGAGGCCCTCTCCCTTGGCCTGGAGGGAGTGACTGAAGCTGTAGACTATTTTTATCTTTGATCAAGGATGGGCTTTACCCTGTGGTGAAGTAATCACTCTCCCTATTCACAGCTGAGTATTCTGCTGCTCAACCTTAGCCTGGGGCATAAGGTGTTTGTTTGGAAGAGGCTTCAGTTGAAATGAATGTATGGACTCTAGAGGAACCCAGTGATTGATATCTGCAGCTCTCCCACCCTGGAAGTCTCCCTCCAGTCCTGCCTGCAAACTCCAGATAATCATGGCCACAACCAATGCCTCTGCTTCCTAGTTGGCCTGAGACCCTGTGGCCAACCAGGCTCTAGCCCCACTGCTGATCAAGCCAGTCTGGTTCTCAGGCCCTCAGGCTCTCAGGCTCCTGCCCCTTGCTAATCAGGCTTATTTGAAACTAATCCAGGTTCCCAGTCTCACTGGGTAGGTGCTCCTGGCAGATTCTTCCTTCTGTACCTGGACTCACCCACAATCTTGGAAGACAAATCCTGAGGTGGATGTTGTTCTCTTGGCTTTTCTTTCTGGCTTTGTTAGATTGGATTTCTGTTAAGAGGTTTGTTTCATATCATATATGAGGGACTTTTAGCACTGTACCTGTTTTCTATCCACCATCTTTGTTTTTTAATTTTTTAATAAAACCTATTCATGGTAATTAGATTATCAATTTTAATTATATATAATTTGGCAAAATATTTTAATGGTTTCCTTCATATGATGTTTGTCATCAATTTTCCTTGAAAATTTTTACATTAGCAATTATGCATTCTTTCTTTATATAAAAACAATTTAACCAACAGTTAATCTTGAAAACCAGATTCTATTTAAAATTTTTTGCCTTTTAATTTGTTTTTCTTTTATTCTTGAGCGTTTCTTATATTTGTATTTTACTGTATTTATTGCATTTATATTTTTCTTTAAGTTCCACATTCAAATGATCATTTTCTTCCTTTTTCTTTTTTCTTCATGAACTTGTTTAGAGATATAAATTATTTTCCAATTGTTGTTTGGACTTTATCCCAATAGTTTTGTTATGATAGTTCCATTGTTGTCATTACCTTTCATAAAATCATTTATTTTGTTATCATTTGTCCTTTTGCCTACCAATTTTTAAATTAAATTATTCAGTTTCAATTTAAACATGAATCCTTTCTTCAAAGGTCCCTTATTAATAATATTTTATCTGAAAAAGTTTGTTTAATATCCCTGCTTTTCTGAATTTCCTTAATAAATGTCTATGCCTGACCACAGGCATACACATCATATGCCATTTTTAAATTTCCATTCCATGATTTCCAAAGATTTCTGCATTACATTTCTTCTTGTATGACTTAGGTTACCTACTTAAAAGATGGCTTAAGTAGATAAAGACTCTGTGAATTATATTTTTTCCTGGTAAGAGAAAAAGACTACATTTTGAATTTTTCACAAACAGTGTAGTTTTGAAACATGTTTTGGAATAGAGGATAGTGGACTTGTGGACAAAGGTAAGTTGGCATTTGACTACCCGCCCCATCCCCACTTACAGTTTATTTCTTCAGATTCAAAGCTCTCAGGAAACTATGAGAAGTAATAACTAAAGGAATAAGCAGAAAGGTATATGACTATTTTTAATTTTAAAGGATTTTTTCCCGCTTATCTTCCCCTGTCAATCCTCTTTATCCTTAATCTTCAATCTCTTTTTCTTCTGACTTTTTTTACTGCCTACAAACATGTCCCTGTCTCTCTCCCAAACATCTTCACTTGATCCCTTGATCCTTCTATCCTTATTAAGTATTATCCTACATCTTTTCTGCCCTTATAGCAAACTCCTGTAGCAAATTACAACATATACCTCCTTTTTGTCCTCCTTTCTTAATCCCCACAATTTGATTTCTATCATCATTCTACCAAAATTGTGCTCTCCTAAGTTGCAAGTAATCTCTCAATTGATAAATCCAATGTTCTTTCTTTATTGATATTTTATTTTTCTAAATACATAGTATGAAAGTTTTTCAAGATTCATTCATATACTTTTGTATATTTTTAAGTTACAAAATTTCCTTACCTTCTCTTCCCATCCCCCTACTCTCAGTGATGAACAATCAGGTAAATATTGCACATACACATTTGTGTTAAACAGATTGGTCATTTTCAGTATGAGGAATTAGGATTAAAGAAAAAAAATTACATAAGATATTTTTTGAAATGAATGTAGTGTTCATCAGATTCTGATTTTTTTTTTGTTTTGTTTTGCTCTGTTTTTCTTCATCTGTATGGGCATAGCATTGTCCATAGCCAGTCTCATAGGTTTGTTCTAAATTCTCTGAACTGCTGAGAGAAGCTGCATTCATCAGGGTTGCTGTTAATCCATCCATCAATGTCGCTTTTAATATGTACATTGTTGTGTTATTTCTGCTCCCTTTGCTCAGCATCACATCCTGTATGTCATTCCATTCTTCTGTAGATTCCAGCTAGCTATCATTTCTTATAGAACAATAGTATTCCAAAATATTCATGTAACATAAATTGTTTAGCCATTCCCCAATTGATGGACATCCTTTCAATTTCCAATTCTTTGCCACTACAAAAAGAGCTGATATGAATATTTAGAAACATGTAAGACTTTTCCCATTTTATATGATTTCTTCCAAATATAGGCCTAGAATTAGAATTACTGGGTCAAAAGACTATGAACAGTTTTATTGCTCTTTGGGCATAGTTCCTTTTTGCTCTCTAGAAAGGTTGGATCCCTTCACAACTCCACCAACAATGCATCAATGTCCCAATTCTCCCCACAACCTCTCCAACATTGATCATTTTCCCTTTTTGTCATTTTGGCTAATCTGTTAGGTGTGAGGTGGAACCTCTTAGTTATTTTGATTTGCATTTCTCTAATCAATAATGATTTGGAATATTTTTCATATGATTATATATAACCTTAATTTCTTCATTGGAAAACTATATATTTATATCTTTTGATTTTTGACAGTTGGGAAAATATTTGCAACCTTAAATTTTATGCAGTTTTCTATATATTTTAGAAATGAGACCTTCATCAGAACTCCTAGGTGTGAAGACTGTTTCCCAGATTTCTGCTTTCCTTCTAATTTTGGCAACATTAACTTCATTATTGCAAAAACTTCTTGATTTAATATAGTCAAAATCATTCATTTTGCAGTTAATAATGTATTCTATTTCTCATTTGGTCATAAATTTGTCCCCTTCTCATAGAGCTGATAGATAGAACCTTTGTGTCACTCTTTCTATCTAAATTCTTTACCCATTTTGAATTTATTTTGGTATAGGGGGTGAGATGTGGGTCTATGCCTAGTTTTTGCCATACTATTCTCCTGTTTACCCAAATATTTTTTTTCAAATAGTGGTTCTTATCCCAGAAACTAATGTCTTTGGATTTGTTAAACAGTAGATTATTGTAGTCATTTACTACTGTTTCTTTTGATCCTATCCTAATCCTCTAATCCATTACTCTATTTCTTAAACAGTACCAGATTATTTTGAATACTATCATTTTATAATATAGTTTTAGATCTCATAGAGTTAGGCCACCTTCCTTTACATTTTTTTAATCAGTCTCCTTGCTATTCTTGACCTTTTCTTGCTCCAGATGAATTTTGTTACTTTTTTTTTTAGTTCAGTAAAATAATCATTTGGTAGTTTAATTAGTCAATATTCTTTTATTAATGCTCATTCCTCTTAACTTCTCTCTAGCCTGGGCCTTTGCTAGTCATCTTTTTTTGTTTTTGCAAGGCAAAGGGGTTAAATGACTTGCCAAGGGTCACACAGCTAGGTAATTATTAAGTGTGTGAGGTTGAATTTGAACTCAGGTCCTCCTGACTCCAGGGCTGGTGTTCTATCTACTGCACCACCTAACTGGCCTCCCATTCTATTCTTACTCTCTTTTCTCTAGTCTTGGAACTCTGTCAGTTCTTTCTCACTTTCCTTTGCAGGATCTTTACCCAATTCACATGTTATATCTTTTAGAATCCCATAGGATTGCCCCCTGAGCCTTCTCTTCTCCCTCTATACTATTTTACCTCATTATCTCATTAGTTTCAATGGGTTTCATTGCTATCTCTATGCTAATTCTCTTCAAATCTCACTATTTTTCTCTAACCTCTTACTGACCTACATTGTTGCATGTACAACTGTTATCCAGATAATTTGAACTATTTCCCAATAGACATCTTAACTTCAGAGATGTCTTATATATTTAAGACAGAACTTATTTTCTTCCTCCCTAAACCTCTATTATTAATTTTTGTCTTTCTGTAATGAGCAAAAATATCCTCTTAGTCTCACAGGCTCTCGATTCTTCATTAAATCTCATTGACAATGTAAAATTTGTTATCAAGACCTTTTGCAATATCTATCAAATACTCCTTCTTCTCTTCTCTGATGCAGCCATCATCTAGTAATACACCCTCAATAATTCATATTTGTACTATATTGCAATTAGAATTTCTAATGATAAATCAGACTATCTTAAGTCCTTTCCTACTTCAATCCATCCTCCATTCAGTTGTAAAAGTGATCTGATATCTTCCCTTATCAACTCACTATATCACTATATTCTCATTATATTTCCAAATCTTTTCATTCCTTTTTAATCCAAAAGTACAGGATCTTATCATATCACCACACTATTCAATAAACTTCAGTCTCTCCCTATTATCTATAATATTATACAAAATCTTTAGGTTGTCATTCAAAGTATTTTATAACAATGTGCTCCTTTCCCCTGCTCCCCTCTATATGAGCACCACATACAACAGAATCCTACACAATTCCAGACTTCCTGCTCCCCATGAAGTATGATTCAAGCCTGTGACACCGGCCTCCTTGGTATTCCTTAAATAAGATATTCTTTCTTTCAGTTTGTGATGTTTTCCTCATTTTTGGAATTGTCTCCCTTCTCATCTCTGCCTACTGGCATGTAGGGTTCCTAAAGGTCACAACTAAAATTTTATTTTCTTTAGGTACCATTTATCAACTACTCTTAATTTGAGGGTCTTTAATCTTTAATTTTTTTTCCTATTTTCTCTTTGTACATAAATTTTCTCTATATATTTGCTTCTTTTCCCCCTCATTTGATTATCAGCTTCTTGAAGTCAGAAAATGTTTTGTGTTATTTACTCATTCAATAAACATTTAACAATGTCTAGCATGTTCTAGACATTCTTGTAAGTCTTGCAGGATACAAATATAGGCAAAGACAGTCTCTTGCCTGGGCAGGTAACATCCTAAATATCTGAGAAAACAAAGGATCAAGCTTCTGAGCATACAAATCAGAATTAGACCTCATCATCTTGGCCCTTGGCCATGAATATGAGACTAGGTCATCTGATTTCTTACTGGAGGACAGATTAGGGACTTTCCAAGTTAGAACAGGGAGAGTGAAAGGGACAATTCCCTGAAATCCGAAGGAGTGGTTTACCATCCCCAAGTATTTCTAATTAATGAAAGGGACAAAGAAACAGTAACCAATTGATCAGGACAGGGTTAATTTTCAGATAAGACATGGTTTGCTTGAAATGTATAATTATGAGAACTTTGCAACAATCTTCAGATCTGATTAGGTTTCTGAACAGCATAACCCCAGACACACGGTTAAGGGTTTCTTAGCAATAGGTAGAGGTGGTGAAGTTTTCGAGCTATGCAGGACTAAGTTCAGATTATATATAAAGTTTTCTCACATTTCCTATAATTGAATAAATTTTTTCCCAAGACAAAAAAAGAATTGCACTCTGCCTATAATTGAGTAGTAAGGAAAATGAGTAAAATCCAGAATTAAATCACAAGATAGAGTCATTGTGATCGATACAATTCTCACAATTCTTTCATTCCTCAAGGACCTTTTTGTATCTGCAGTGCTAGTGTGTTGTCAGAAACATGCTTATTCTTTAATCACTGTTTACTAACCAACTTAGAGTATGAAGGAATTTACCTCTATTTTATTTCATTTACATTTATCATTGATTTTTCTGTTATCTTTTGCATGTATTTTCTAAGCAATTTGAGGCAGAACTAGGCTTTTGTGGCCATATTAACTGGGATAACAATAAGTCCTTGTTTATCTTGTCTCCATTACCCACATTATCTTATTTGTTTTTGCCTTACTATACTGTGATTTTTATATAATCTTTCTAATTTGTGATCCCTTCAACTTAACATAGAATTGAAGATAACTTAGAAAACTATTAAAAATAAGCTCTAAGAAAGATTAGTTATAGATGTACTCTCACAGTCTGTCATACCCCAGTGTGTATAACACTCACAAATACTTTTTTCAAAAAGTATTTATGTATTTATTTTTAAATATTAATTTAATCATAATAATCTTTTTTTGTTGTCATGTCATACTGATATCACAGTATGATACCTTCTAATATTCCTGAATTTTTGCATATTAATTTTTCTTATCATTATTTACACTTTTTGTACTTTTGTTGACTAACAGAAATCAAATAGATTTTATATTTATTTTTATATTTATCACTTTTAAATTTCAACTTACTTAACTCAGTTCATTGGTTTAGTCTATCATAAACAGTTTGAATCCAGATTCTTGTTATTTGTACTTACCAGTTTCATATGAAAATTGTAAAAGAATGTCATCTTTGCCTTCATAGAAGTCATTGACAAAAATTCTCCAAATTAACTTTGTCTACAAACAGGATAACATATTTCCATTGTAATATAATGATACTTCTTGCCCAAATCCATCTAAGCATATCACTTTTAAATTTATCCAATTCTGATCCAGAGATTCTATGCCTATGAAATTTTCCTAATCTACCATCCATCTACTAAGTTAGTCATAAAATGATACAAGTTTGTTTTGGCCTACTTTGCTCTAGAGGAAACCAAGCTATTAAAAAGTAAGACTCCAGTCTGACTGCAAGTCCAATAATTTTTCTATGGCACCAAGCTGATGCTTAGGCAAATACATTGGTGTTATTATTTTTTCCCATGCACATAAAGGTAACTGAGAGACAAGATCCTGTTTTAATGAATTCCACAAGGAGTGCATGCCAATGGTGTGCCTTTGAACTTTTTGTGTACTTTGAAATGTCAGAAAAAAAACTCCCCAAGGTTCAGGATCATCCTGTTTTGAATAGAAAAATTCCTGTAACTCTGAGCGGACAGATTCACAAGGAAATAAAAACAAACAGTATACATATATTTACGTAAAGACAGAGAAAGAAAGAGAGATATACTGAGAGGGAGAGAAAACAAAAGAGAAACAGGCATAAAAAACAGAGGCTCTTACATATAAAATATGTAATATAATATAATATAATATAATATAATATAATATAATATAAAATTTACTATTACAGAAATGAAATGCTATTTAAACTTTTAGAGAATAATTGATAAATACATAGAAAGTTACAGTGATAATCAATCCTTAGGTAATTGGTATAAATGATTCTGTATCCATATTCACATCTCTGTACTTAACCCTAGCTATATCTATATCTTCATTTATGTAAATATGTATCTCTCTGTAAAAATTATAATAGTTGCTACCCTAGCCCTTACTTTCATCACTCCTCTATGATTGTCTGGCATCTTTAAAGGAGTTTGGTGTATATAGGATCTGTCTCGAGCCTCCCTTGATGGTGTTTCCTCAATTATAGTGGGTGAGTTCCCTGCATCCCAGTTTGATTTAATGACTAATATAAATTAGAATTTATAAAAGAATATTAACTTCAAAGGGTATAATCATAAATATACAAACTTACTCTGGAGAAAGTGACTAAGTATAGTTTACCTTAGTTCCTATTGAAAAATAATCCCAATTTTCAAATCTATTCTCTCTCTCTCTCTCTCTCTCTCTCTCTCTCTCTCTCTCTCTCTCTCTCTCTCACCTCCTTACCTTACCCCTTCCTCAAATTTTCAACAACATGGCTTTTCCAGTCTTCTCTTCCAGGCTGACCAGCTGTTCCATCCCACTAAGGTTGTAATGGGTCTCTAGAACTTGAAACTAAGGATAAATGATACAGAATAGAAATCCTAGGCCCATTTCTTAGACCTGAGATAATGGGGACAAAAGGATCCCCCCCCAAGTTTGTTTACCACCTTAGTATATTGGTACAGTGGATAGAACATTGACCTTGGAGTCAGAAGGACAGGAGTGTGATTCTGGACTCAGACAGGTGATACTAACCAGCTGCATGACCTTGGGCAAGTCACTTAACCCTCATTGCCTCATGCCTAGGACCATCTCCAGTCATCTTGATCCATATCTGGTCATTAGACCCAGTGGTTCTGAGGAGAAAATGAGGCTGGTGACTCAGCACATCACTCCCTCACCTCCCTTGATGTCATGGTCTTCTTTGAAAATGAAGGACAAGCATCATCATCATCATCATCATTGTGGGTAAACTGTAATATTCACTCTCTGACACAACAGGAAAGAGAGATTGTTTCAGTCTGACCAGTTTTAAAAACATTTTAGCTGTGCTGCCAATGCTGAAGGGGCTGCACTAATCCATGTGGTGGTTGCCTCCATGTTAGACAAATGTTTGTGAGTGTGCTTGCTAGAGAGGCTATACTGAAGCTAGGCTATTCCTGAAATCTCTATTTACTAGAAATCTGGATTCTAGTGTCACTTAATTGAAGGTTGAATATATGTAATTGAATTCACTTTGGGAAAACAGCTTATGTTGCTTGTTTTTCTTATACTATGGAATAGTAGGTGGGCTAAATGCCCCTTCTAATCCCATTTGTTTTCTCAGTCTTAGGGCAACATTTTTATAACTCGGTTTTCTTAACTTAGACTCTGCTTTGAAGATGCTCCATTTCAGGTTCTTCTTCTTCTAAAGAATAAAAAATAAATAAAAAATAAATAAAAAAATAAAATAAAAAAATAAAAAATCAATCATATGTGAGGTAAACACCATTTATCTATGAATATTGTATATGATATATGAATTTTGGTTGATTGATAAGCTTAGACAGAAGTTAATTTTGTATAGTACTTCACATCTACTTGTAATGGTTATTAATATGTCTATTTGACTGGACTCATTCAGTGCTCAGTGAGGATTAAGTCAGGCTAAAAAGATTGGGTCATACTGTTATGAGATATAAAAGAAGAATCACCCTTTTCTGTTAGGTCTACAAAAAAGGGAGATGAAGTCAGACCTTGATTCCCCATTTCCTCTTTTTCATTTACATTCTCAGAGAGCAGAAGATCTAAATCTATCTGATTCCTAGAAAAGTATAAAATTTGCCCAATTCAAGAATGCTTGGTGTTAGGGCTTCCAGTTCTTTCAGGCTCTATCAGTTCTTTATCTGGAGATACATAGTACTTTAGAGCATATGTCCTACAGAACTTCTTCCATTCATTGTAATGCTGCAATAATGTTATTCTGCAGTGTTCTCCTGGTTTTGTTCATTTCACTATTCATTAGTTCTTGTAAGACTTTCCATATTTTATCTGAGAGTATCCTGCTCATCATTTCCTAAAGCATAATAGTATTCCATCACAATCATGTACAATTTATTCAGTCATTCTCCACTTGATGGACATTACCTCAATCTCAATCTCCAAGTCTTTGTAACTACCAGAAGAGCTTCTATAAAGAGTTTTGCACACATAGGTTCTTTTCTTTATTATTTTTGGGGTTTTTTTTGGGGGGAGAGCCTCTTTGGGATACAGACCTTGATCAGAGAGTATATGTGGTTTATAGTCATTCAAGAAGAGTTGCAAATTTTTCTCTAAAATGGTTGAGTCAGTATGCACTTTCACCAATAGTACATTAAGGCTTTTATTTTCCCACCCATATCCCCTTCAATAATTGTCATTTTCCTTTTCTGTCATGTTAGATAATGTAACAGGTGTAAGGTATTATTTAGGCTGTTTTAATTTGCATTCCTCTCATTAAAAGTGATTTAGAACGTTTTTTCACATGACTATAGATAGCTTTGACTACTTTGTCTGAAAACCTCCTGTTATTATCCTTTGAACATTTACCAATTGAGGGATAGCTCTAATTTCTATAAATTTGACAATATTTCCTATATGTTTGGGAAATGAAGTCTATATCAGAGAAATTCATTTTTTTACAGTAATGTTGACCAACTAGGTATTTCCCTCCAATCTATTTTCCTCATTTTTCCTACTCTCTTTCCTTTTACCCTGTCCATTCTCAAAAGTGTATTGTTTCTGTCTTTTACCTCCTGCAAACTGTCCTACCGCGTATTAACTTACCATCTCCATCTTCTTTAGTAGCAAGAGATCTGGATATGCCCTCAAATATTATGAGTTATTCAGACATCATAAGTAAAATGGGAAAGGAGTTACTTCTCCAACTGTCTCAAGTCTAGTTTTGTTGTATTCCAAAGGACTCTCAATGAAGAATTACATACCATACAGGATACATAAAAAGAAAATGAAAGATAACTTTGTGGAAGATAGATTTAACATTGTGGATGGAAGACTAGGGAATATCACTTGTACAATGGATTGTAACTGAATCTAAAAGGCAACCAAGGAACTGTTAGTGAAAAGAGAATATTCTGGTCATGAAGAATAGCCTAAACAAAGGATCAAATATTGGAAATAGTGTGAGACTGGGAAGAACAGCAAGACCACAAATGGATTGAAGTGAGAAGATCTTTGAGGAAAGGTAGTTACTGAGAAGACTACAACAATAGTCTATCCTTGTGGAGGGGACCTGAACTGAAGAGGGACAGGCTGAGGAGATTGTTGTTATGTGAGTAGAGAGAAAAGACATATCAGAGAAATGGTACAAAATCAAAAACAAGATTTAAGAACTAATCTTATTTATGAGGAAAGTGAGGTTGAAGAATGACACCAATATTGTGAATCTGTGTTTTTGAAATAAAGGGGCTGAATTCAACAATAACAGTAATTTTTGGAAATGGAGTTGGTATGAGGATAAAGATATTAGGTTCTGTTTTGAACATCTTGAGTTTGAGATATCAATGAGACATTAAGGGAATAAAATGTCCAATATAGAGTGGATGATTCTGGACCAGTGTTCATAAGATAGACTAAGACTGGATATATAAATTGGGAATTATATGCATGGATAGTGTCATTGAAATCATGGGAGCTGAAAATATTATCAATTGAGATATTACATAAATAAAAGAAAGAAAAAAATTTAAAGATTTCAGGGGCCACAAACAATATGTAGATGTGAAATGCATAAGCAAGGGTCTGACAAGAAGGAAAAAAAACAAACAAATGTAAGCTACACCATGAAAATGGAAAGAAGAGCAAATATCCAGGTAGAGAGGTGTTTAACAGTGTCAAATTCTGCAAAAATATAAAAGAAAATGACAACTGAGAAAATAACATTAGATTGGGCAGTTAAGTAAGCATCATTCCACAACTTTGGAGAGAGAAATATAATTTTAATACTTGAATCAGACTCAGATTTAAATGGTGTTAGAAAAGAATGGGAGGAGACAGAATGGAGAGATTTTTAAAAGAATTTTAGGTGGAAAGAGAATGAAAGCTAGTTGAAGAATCAAGATAAATAATTGATTTTTTATTATTTTGAATTATTTTAAGAATAGCAAATTCATGAAAATGTTTGCTATCAGCAAAGAAGCTGTGATCATAAATTATCATGCCCATTTAATAGATCAATAAACAGATATAATATGGTCTAGTTGAGATTTAAAGGATGAATTCAAATGTTATCTTTGCCTTTACTCTCTGCATGACCTTGAATAAGTTATTTCCTGTGTGTTACCATAGAAGTACTAGATATAAAATTGGAAGATTTGTATTCAAATATGGAGGACTAAATCTGATGTTTCTAATCTGAGTGAACTAAGAAAAGTCACTTAAAGTGAGTGGCTAGACCAGTAGTATACTTAAATTGAAATAGGGGCCATTAAACTGTATACAAAAATCCTTACTAGCTACATATTCTCTTAGAAAATTATATTACCATTATCTATGTTCTATTGAATTTTTATTTATTTAATTAAACATTTCCCTATTTCTTTTTTTTTTTTGCAAGGCAAGGGGGTTAAGTGGCTTGCCCAAGGCCACACGGCTAGGTAATTATCAAGTGTCTGAGGTCAGATTTGAACTCAGGTACTCCTGACTCCCAGGCCAGTACTCTATCCACTGTGCCACCTAGCCACCCCTCCCTATTTCATTTTAATCTGGTTCACATGCATGCTATGTTATGAATTTGATACTCCCAGGTAAGACTATAATCTATGATCTAATACTCAGCACACTATTGATACTTCTAATCCTTGTTGATTGGATTTTATAGTTATTTTAAAACCAAAATAAAAATTATAGTTATAGAAAGTGATACGATTTCTATTAAAAGCATCAGTTTATTTTATTTCATTGTTTATTTTATTATATTTCATTTCTTTTTTTTTTCAAACTGCAGTTATTCTGACAATGGAAATCAAAACATCACTTTGTTTAACCCACATAGGAAAAATCCTGTAGTGTCAGTGACATGAGCATTTCCTGCATAAGTGAACAAAACCAGAAGAATGATTTCTACACTCTCAATAATATGATAAATCAAAGAACTTTGAAGATATAATGACTCTAACTAATACAAAGACACACCATGATTTCAGAATATTGATGATAAAGAATTTTACCCACCTCCAGATAGAGTGGTGACAGACCTAGAGAACAGAAAAAGACATACTTTTTGAAAACATATAGCCACTGTGAGAATTTGTTTTTCTTAACTATATATTTTTTTTAAGTTTTTTCCCCTCCTTCTTTTCCCCTGTGGGGGGATTTATAAAGAAGAAAAAAAATTATATTGAAATTTAATAAAAATATGAAACAAAACAACAAGCAAAACAATCCTTCAAAAGATGAGATACCAAGCATTTTGCTTGGATTTTCTTGAAACTGACCTGTGGCTAATATTCAGTTGTTAGTGTTTATAGAAGAAGATAATAAAAATAATAACTAACATGTACATAATGCTTTAATATATACAAAATACTTTACAAATATCTTATCAGTTTATCTATGCAACAATCCTGTTAAGTACGTGCTACAATTATCTGCATGGTACAGACTTGGAAACTAAGTCAGGCAGAGGTCAAATAATTTTCTGAGGACCACAAAGTCAGTAAAGCGTGAGGCTGAATTTGAACTTAGATCATCCTACACCCAGTTCTAGCACTCTACATGCTGTTTGACATTATTAACAAGTAGTAGCATTTTCTTTTAGAAAAGAATATAATACAAAATAAATCAAGATTAATTGTTTTTCTTGTAGCATATTTAGCCTCATAATCATGTGTTACTTTGAATGCAATGACAACTTCCTGCTATTGTTCTATGATGTTGTACAACTCTTTTAATGTCTTTGGTCCTCAGTTTTCTTCTTGACTGAAATGGGGCAGGGGTGACAGTGAAGAAATAGATTAGATGATTCAATGATCCTTTTAGTCTTATAATCTTATGATGTATAACTGGAATTAAAGTTCATGAAATGGATGGGATAATAATATAACTCAATTACTCCATTGATGTAATTGATTTTGTGGAAAGTTGAATATTCTGGAGCCATTCTAGAAAGCATCCGAGAGAGAGAGAGAGAGAGAGAGAGAGAGAGAGAGAGAGAGAGAGAGAGAGAGAGAGAGAGAGACCCTTTACTTTCCCTTACAATTCTAGCCCCATTAGTCCAAGATTGATTTACTTTGGTTGTTCCCAAGGGTAGCTAAGGAGTAGTTAAATCTGTAAACATAAGAGAAGGGATTCATCATAAACATCTGGAGAAAAATAGATCTGATCAGAATCTTAATGCTGACTTTCCAAAAAGACACACACACACACACACACACACACACACACACACACACACACACACACACATAAACACATATAGAAAGAGAGGCAGAGATGGACAGAGAGACAAAGAGACAGAGACAGAGAGGGAATGGGAAGGGGAAGGGAAGGGGAGGGGCAGGGAGGGAGAGGGAGGGGGGGATGAAGAGGAAGGGGGGAAGGAGAGGGAGAGACTGACTTTTGCATGTTTAAAGATTCTTTGCTTTCCAAACACCAACTTTTATACCTCCTTTTTCTCCAGATGTCCTTTCTCTCATGTTTACAGATTTACCTACTCTTTTGTTACCCTTATAAACAATAGCAGTAAATTGATACAGATTGCCTTTGACTTTGAAATAATGGGGCTGGAATTGCAAGGGAAAGTAAATCTTTCACTGGAACTTGTGTGCCTTCTAGAATTGTTCCAGAAGATGTATTTTTCCAATAACCCAACTCTATCCTTTCAATGAACATCTTGGACCATGTCCAACACAATAACTTTCAATAGCTCCCTATTGTCTTTCAATAAATAATCCAGTACTTTATCTTGGCATTTTAAGTAGCTCTTCAATATGATTCCCGTCTACATTATCACCCTTATCACCCAATACTCCCATTTATATAATCCATATTCTAACAGTGTTACCTGCTTCCTCTGCATTTGCCTGCACTTTTTTGACTTTTTCTCTTGGATTCATGCCTGGAATCTTGTGTCCACCCCACAATTACCTCATTTCTACTGATCTTCACTCTTTATCTCAAATAATCCATACAACCATGGAAAATTAAAGATAAATTAAGAAAATTAAAGATTAAAACGGATATTAGAGCAAATAATAGAACCTTTGTCATGGACTCTTGAAATTCTAGTGAATTCCTCAGAAAAAATGGAATAATACATAAAATAAAAGATTGTAAAGGAAACATATTACATTGAAATATATTTTTGACTCTCTTTTTTAAATTTATAGGTGCTTTGGAGACTTTGTAGTTCTCTCATTTTACAAATGAACAAACTGAGGCTGAGAAATAAAGTGATATTCCCAAGGTCATATATCTTATTCATATAACAAATCTGATATGAGAACACAGATCTCCTTATATTTGCTCCATCAAACACTGAATGTTAATTCAATTTAGATTATGTATTTGGTTTTGTTTATTATAATATTCCAAATCTCTCATTTATCTTTCCCCCTGTTGATTTACTTATATTTTTCTTTTAGTGATTCCTTTTCAGAAGCACATTTTGGTTTTTAAAACAGTCTTTGCAAACAAAAATTAAAAAATAAAAGTGACTTTGCTTTGTTATAATTTGCCAGATAATATTTTATTTATATATTAATAAATTGCCAGGAATATCCTTTGCTATTAATGAGGGGTACATGAACCATTCTGTAGTGTGTAGGAGCTGAAAGAAAGCTTTAAAATAGTTATTGCTGTTCCATGAACTGATAAATCTCTTGTTAAAATACTTCCATTTTCTATCTTCCAGCTGTCTGCTCCAAGAGGGAAAAATCAATCAATTGCAGACTGAGAATTATGCATTACCACAGAGTCTATTCATATGCTTTATTTTTAAGCTCAAAATCAGTCTGCTCCATGTTTAAATATTGGATCTTTCAGAGTTTGATTGGAAACTTCTATTATTTATTTTAGGTTGCCAAACTTTCAAATACATTTGTAATTTGATTTTTTTCAAGTCTCACCCTCATAAGGGTGATGACATCTACTTCTCAGAAACAAATAGCTTCTGGGAAGGATAATGGATATTAGTGTTGATCCTCCAGCTGCCCCCAAGGGAAGAAAGAGCAGCAAGCAAAATCTCTAACCCTGGGTAAAATGATGTACTTTATGTTTCACACAAACTGAACAGCTTACTATTCCCTAACATGTTATTCCATCTTTGTGTCTTTGTTAAACCTTTCTTCCCTTCTTTGAGTCCTCCTTCTCTCCTCTCTCCCCCACCCCTCCAACATCTTTGTCTTGTTTAAGATGCATTCATTCATTCATTCACCAAATAATTATTGAACACTATGGTGGGTCCTGAGTTGAGACAGCAAATAGTAATTATTTTTTGTATAAGTCAAAGAGTCTTACACAGAGGTGAGATACATTCTTGATTTTCTATCACACTCTATATAATACATTATATTATATGTGAATAAATATGTCTATGTATATGTGCATGTACACACACAATGATTATAATATAAGCATAAGATAGGCAAATAAATGAAAAATAAAATGTGATGTCTGATATTAAGGGGAAAATTATTACAAAAAAGGGTTTCAGGCAAGACTTCCAGAAGTAGGGAACACCTTGTTGCAGTCATAAACAATTTGCAGGAATTCAAAATACAAATACATATTATATATATATATATATATATATATATACATATGTATATATATAAATGACTCAAAAAATATAAAAATTACTCCTTGGAGAGGAAAATAAAGAAGTGGCTATAATTGTGTAAGAAAGAGAAGGAAAAGAAGAGGGAGAGGGAAAGAAGGAGTGTGCACTGAACAAGCATATAGGCATAATACTTTCTGGTTTTATTATTTTTTGCAAGGCAATGGGGTTAAGTGAATTGCCCAAGGTCACACAGCTAAGTAATTATTAAGTGTCTGAGGTCACATTTGAACTCAGGTCCTCCTGACTCCAGGGCTAGTGCTCTATCTACTGTGCAATGTAGCTGCCCCAGAAGAATATTTTCTAAAGGAGGAAGCATATGTAGGGAATCTGAAAAAGATAAGAGGATGGAGAAGGATAATTGAGGAGTGAAACAAATGAATTGTGTCTAGGACACTTGAAATAGGAGTTTGGAGAATAGCCATTCCTCAAGGAAGTAAGGTTTCCGAAGTAGATAATCCTAATATAGTATGACTGTGCTTAGTAAAGAGAAGGTCGACAGTGAGTTGAGTCATATGAAAGAACATTGTATCTGGTATCAGGGTACCAATACTGATTTTATTATTATGTGAATTTGCACAAACTACTTAATCTAACTGGACTTCAGTTAAGTCATTTGTAAAAAATGAGAAAGGTTTGATAGATGAATTCTGAGGTAATTTTTTTTCACTTCTAAAATTTTGGTGTAAAATTCCTTGATAGCTTCTAGTAAGAAAGTAATTGTATTAATATAATTCTCTGATTATTAACCTCAGGTAAAACATTAAATAGAGAGATGCATGCATGAGAAAATGTAACCATCATGAAATATTTCACCATAAGATTCAAATAGAAGAAAGTTCAAAGTCATTCATTTCTCTAAAATGATTTTGAGTTTGGCATTTTATGGATTGCATCAAATCCATGATCACTATGGAGTCTCCTCAAAGAAATCTGCAATTTCCCTAACAATAAAATCACAATGAAAAAGTAAAGAAGATTGTATGATCTAGCTAGAAACAGTTGACAAGCATTAAGTCTAGCATATGTCAGATAACATGTGAAGTTCTGGGGATAAAAGAAAGGGTAAAGCATTGTCCCTACACTTAAGGAGATCAAGAAGATGGAATCCCTGAGGAGACAATATGAAATAACCATGATCATACTATACATATATACACATATACATAAACACAAGTATGTAGTAAAAGGGAGGTAATCCCAGGAGAAAAGAATTAGCAAAGGGTGGGGAGGGGGAAATGAAAAAGATCCCTTTTAGAAGGTTGAATTTGTGCTGAGCTTTGAAGGAATCCAGGAAGCAGAAAAAAGGATGAAGAGCATTCCAGACAGTGGGAGACAGTAAAAATGCAGAGTTGGAAGATGGAGTATCTTGACTAAAGAAAAGCAGAGGCCATTAACACTGAATCACAGAGCACCTAGAAGGGAGTAAAGTTTAAGAACATTTTAAAGGTAGTAGGGGCTAGCTTAGAATGAGCTTTAAAAGCTAAAGATAGGATTTTATATTTGGTTCTGGAAGTAATGGGGGCTATGATAACATCAAACCATTGTCATATAGGCATAAACAGCAGACCTTGAATTTGATTCTGAGTCCATCATCTAAAATCAAGTCTCTTTCAACTTCACTGCTGCGCACTCATGGAATCATAAAAAAATTCCCCAGACTATCCGATTATTGCTTCTCTCACTCAGGCCCTACTGAGTAAGCAGTTTGGTTCTGATTCCTTCCATTTTTCTTGGTTCTTTCCTGAGACACAAAGATGCTGTCTTCTGATTTTGTTTCCTTCATGGTCCTTTTTTACCTCTATATTCTAGCTGCCTCTCAACTTTTAGGATCCTCTCATTGAGAATATGGAATGGTCTGTATATAACTGTGCTTGCTTTTGCCTTTGAATTCTCAATTTGTCTTTGAATTCTCCTATTCTCTATGAGGAAAAAATACAGAATTTGAAAAAAAATAATGGCTTTTTATCTCAGAGTAGAAAGGACCTTTTGTAGTCACTGGATCATAGATTTGGATCTGGAAGGCATGTTTAAGTCAAGTTCCACTGAAAGATGTGAGTTGTTTCTGGTCACATAATTAATAAACAAAAGCTAGTTTGAGTTCTGTCCCTTTCCTCCAAAATCAGTCCGTTTTCTGCCATATCATACTTTTAGGGATGGGTCAATATTGCATAAAACCTCCCTAAAACATTAGTCCTTCTCACATTTGAGGAGGTACCTCTTTCTTTCATGAGGGGTCATTCTTTACAAACTAAAATAGAGCAATCATCAAGAAACAGTTTCAGTTATAGACTTAATTAACCTTGTCTCACCACCCAGTTTATCTTCTAATGAATGTTAATCAACTTGGGCTACATTCCTGATTTCAACATTGAAGTACAAACTGCTAGGGTTTTTGCTTTCCAAGGAATAATCATAGAAAAGTTTTCCTGTATAAAACTTGGATGGATTCTACAACAGAGAAAGTACAAAATCATAGCCATGAGGAGAAGCAAGAGGTTCTCAGATGGTACTATTTGAAGGAAACTCTTAAGTTCTCACCTTTGCTTGGTATTCTTTTAACAAAATTGCATCACTTCTTTGATGTAAAAATTGATCCTAGGAATGATTCTTTATTTTATTTTTATTTTTTTAAGTTCTTGCAAGGCAATGGGATTAAGTGGCTTACTGAAGGCCACACAGTTAGATAATTATTAAATGTCTGAGGCTGGATTTGAACTCAGGTACTCCTGACTCCAGGGCCAGTGCTCTATCTACTGTGCCACCTAGCTGCCCAGCCACCCAGAAATGATGCTTAAGCAAGGGGTTAGACTAAAGTTATGCTTTTAGTATTAGATACTAATCCTTTTAAGGGTCTTAATATAATATACAGATTGACTACCTTCAAAGGAGAGGGGCAAGCAACTAAACATTGTGGGATACAACAACTTCTGTCATGGGTCAGTGTCTTCACAGTAATATGATCTCTGGAAACTTTGCTGCTAGTTTGTCAGAAGTATCACATTTCATGTGAGAAGGAAGTTCGTTTATGATCATGTCACACAGCTTTATGTCTGAGAGGAAGCAGTTTTCAAACAAGGTTCATTGGACAGTCAAACATGGTTCAGGTTTTCATGTTGCAAGGCAAAAAGTAGAATAGGGGAAAAGAATTGAATCTTGATTTAGGGAACTTGGGTTTGAATCCCATCTATGCTATTTACAAGTGGTTTGTACAAGAAAAAATAATTTCAACTCTCTGAGTCTGTTTTTGATATCTGAAAGTAAGAGAATTAATATCCCCAAGTTATTTTCCATTTCTGACTATATAATTGCAATGAAATAATTTATATTTTTGAAGTTCACCTCCAATTCCTTAAAAATTTCCTGATCCAAGGTGCTATTTATATCATTTTCTGATTTTCATCATTACAATCACTAAATATAATGTTCTATTTTACTTTTCCTTCTTTTCATTTTCCTTCATGATTTTCTTTCTTCCTTTCCTCATTCTTTCTTCTCCTTCTTACCCCCTTTCATTTCTTCCTTCTCTTACTTTCCTCCTTTCCATTCTTTCTTTCTTCCTTCCTTACCTACCTTCTTCCCTCTATTCCTTTCTTACTTCCTGTCTCTTCTTTCCTTCACTCCTTTCCTTCCTCTTTCCTCCTATTCTTTTTCCCATTTCTTCCTTCCTTCCTTCCTTCCTGTCTTTATTGTCCTCTTTTTTCCTCTCTCTCCTCTCTGGCTAACATTATTTCCTCACTATTTTTTTGACTCTCTCTCACTCTTTTCTTTCTTACATTCTTTGTCTTTTCTAAACCAAGACTTTCAATAAATGTTAAAGTGATGAAACCAAACTACCAGCCAAGATGGCAGAGAGAAGACAGACACACCTCTAAAACTCTCCTGATCTTCCCTTATATTTAATATGAAATTAACCTCTAAGCAGAAATAAGATCAATAAAACCCAGAAAGAAAAGCCAAGAGAACATCTACTTCAGGATTTGTCTTCCAACATCCTGGGTGAGTCCAGGTGCAGAGAATGGACTCTGCCTGAATGTGTGACCAGGTGTGAGCCTAAGAACCTGAATTAACCTCAGATTAGATTGATTAGTAGTGGGGTAGGAGCCCGGGAGCCTGAGGATCTAAGAACAAGACTGTCTTGATCAGCAGTGGTGCTAGAGTCTGGTCAGCCATAGGGGTTCTGATCAACTAGGGAGCAGAGGCATTGGTTGTGGTGCTGACCATCTGGAGCTTGTGGCCAGGGCTAGAGGGAGAGTTCCTGTGCAGTAGAGCTGCAGACATCGATCCTTGGGCTCCTTTGGTCAGGAGGAAGTCAGAGTCCATACCTTCATTTCAGTTGAAGCCTCTTCCCAGAACAAACACAATTACAGCCCACCTTCCACAACAGGCAAAGGATGAGCAGCAGAACAATCTCAGCTGTGCATAGGAAGAGTGATTACCTCACCTGAGGGTGTAGCCCACCTTGATCAAAGATAAAAGAATTCAACAGTTTAAACCACTGCCTCCAAGAAAAGAGAGAGGACCTCAATTAATGTCACAGATGCTCCAGAGAAAGCAACCAGCACTCCCTACTTGCCAGCTGGAATTATTACACTCAGTGTGTTAAACCTCTAGGGATCCCAACACCAAACCGCTGTGAACCAGCCCCTCCACAATACAAGGTCTTAGGATAATGAAGAAAGGCTAGCACAAAGGAGGGTCCATAGAAAAATCTTGGAAGGAAAAGATACTAACTCAGAGAGACCTGGAACCTCTAAGTAGAATATGACCTGCTCTCCAGCACAGGAAGACTTCCTTGAAGAAATAAGGAAGGAGTTTAAAAATTAATTGGAAAAGATGGGAGGGAACATTAATACCTTTCAACAAGAAAACAATTTTCTCAAAACCTCAATTGGTCAAATGGAAAACTTACAAAAATAGAACTGACCAACTGGAAAAAGAATTGCAAAAATATAAATGAAGAAAATTCTCTAAAAACAAGACTGGCTGCTGTGGAAACTAATGACTTCATGAAACAACAAGAGTCAGTTAAACAAAACCAAAAAATTAAAAAAAAGAGAGAAGAAAATATAAAATACCTCATCACCAAAAGCACTGACCACAAAAATATATTGAGGAGGGACGATCTGAGAATTAACGACCTTCCTGAAAACACTGAAGAGAAAAAAAGTCTGTACTTAATATTACAAGATTTACTGATGGAAAATTGCCCTGATATCATGGAAACAGAGGGCAAAATAGATATTGAAAGAATACATTGATCCCCTCTGGAAAGATGATCCTAAATTGAAAACACCAAAGAATGTTGTGACCAAATTCCAGAACTATCAGATAAAGGAAAAAATCCTGCAAGCAGCCAGAAAGAAGCAATTTAAATACCAAGGAGCCACAGTAAGGATTAGGAAGGACCTGGCTGCATTAACATTGAGGCATCAAAGGACCTGGAATGAGATATTCAGAAGAGCAAGGGAACTTGAAATGCATCCAAGAATTTGCTATCTGGCAAAACTGAGCCTTATTTTCCCTGGGAAAAGATGGTCATTTAATGAAATGGGAGACTTCCAACAATTCCTGATGAAAAGACCAGAGCTAAATACAAAATTTGACATCAAACAGGATGTTCAAGAGACATATGAAAAGTTTTAAAAAGCGGCGGGGGAGATAAAGAGAAAAAAAATTGCTATCCACTAAGATGAAACAGGCTATATCCCAGCATGGGAAAAAGATTCTCAAAACTCTTGAGAATTGTAGCTCTATCAGAGAGAATATACTTAGACAGAAGTGATGAACATTCATGACTTATCCATAAGACTGCTATCCAATGGGAAGAAACTGGCTATATCCCTATTTGGGAGAAAGACTCTAATAACTCTTGAGAATTATAATTCTATTATACAGAATATACTTAGCCAGAAGTGATGGATACTCATTATTTTCAGTGACTCATATAAAATGATTTAAAAATTTTACCCCCTTAAAAAGGGGAACAGGAAGGAGATGGGAGGATGGAGGGGACTAAATGGGGTAAATCTCGTTACATAAAGAAGTACAAAAGACCTGTTGTAATAGAGGGGAAGAAGGGAGGAGTTGAGAAACACCTGAATCTTCCTGTTATCAGACTTGGCTTAAAATTAAGTTACACATACACTCAGTTAATTTAAGAAAAATTTTACCTTTCAAGTATTAAAAGGGGAAAGAGGGAGGGGGTAGCAGAGACAGGGAGGGGGAGAAAAAGGGGAACTTAACAGAAAGAAGGAAAAGAAAAAGGGAAAAAGGGAAAGGGGAAAGAAAGTGGAGGGGTGGATATAGGATGGCAAACACACTGAAGGTGGTGGTATTCAGAAACAAAATATTGGAGAATATGGATAATGTGAAAAAGGGGGAAATACAATCAGAGGGAAGATAGCTTGCAGGGCAATAAAGAGTTAGTAATTATAACTTTGAATGTGAATGGGAAGAACTCTCCCTTAAAATGTAAAGCAGAGAGATACATATAGAGTAAAGTTAAAAGGCTGGAGCAAAATATATTTTGCTTCAGCTGAAGTGAAAAAAGCAGGGGTAGCAATCCTCCTCTCAGACAAAGCAGGATTGCTCATTAGAATGATAAACAGTATTCATCTGAAGCCAGCAACTTGCATTATATGCAATAGGGATAGGATAGAAGCCTTCCAATAAGATCAGAGGTGAAACAAGGAGGACCATTATCACCACTACTATTCAGTATTGTAATAGAAAGGTTAGCTTTAGCAATCAGAAAATAAAAAGAAATTGAAGCAATTAGAATTGGTAAGGAAGAGACAAAACTCACACTCTTTTCAGATGATATCATGGTATACCTAGAGAATCCCCAAAAATTAGAGAAAGAGGAAATCAATGAACTAAATATACAACTAAAAAAATTAGAGAAAGAACAAATTAAACCCCCCCATTTAAATACCAAATGAGAAATTCTAAAAATTAAAGGAGAAATTAATAAAATCGAAAGCAAAAAAAAAAATTTGAATTAATAAATAAAACCCAGAGTTGGTTTTATGAAAAAAAAAACAATAAAATTGATAAACCTCTGGTCAATTTGATTTAAAAAAGAAAGAACAAAACCAAATTGCTAGTATCATAAGTGAAAAAGTTGAACTCACCACCAATGAGGAGGAAATTAAAGTAATAATTCAGAATTATTTTGCCCAACTATATGCTAGTAAATTTGACAAAGTGCAGTCATTGAATATCTACAAAAATATAAATTGCCCAGATTAAATGGAGAGGAAATTTCAATCCTAAAGAACCCTTTTTCAGAAAAAGAAATTCAAGGAGGCATTATTGAACTTCCTTAGAAAAAATCTCCAGGGCCAGATGGGTTCACAAGTGAATTCTATCAAACCTTTAAGGAACAATTGGTTCCAATTCTATATAAACTCTTTGGGAAAATAGGGGGAAGACTGAAGTCTGCCTAACTCTTTCTATGAAAACAATATGGTGCTTATACTTAAGCCAAGAAGAGTTAAAATAGAGAAAGAAAATTATAGACCTACCTCCCTAATGAATATAGATGCAAAAATCTTAAATAAAATCTTAGCAAAATGTTTACAAGTTATCACTAGGGCAATACATTGTGATCAAGTAGGATTTATCCCAGGAATGCAGCATTGGTTCAATATTAGGAAAACTGTTAGTATAATTACTTATATCAATAACATACCTATCAGAAATAATGTGATTATATCAATAGATGCTGAAAAATCTTTTGACAAAATAGAGCACCCATTCCTACTAAAAATACAAGAGAGTGTAGGAATAACTGGACTGTTACTTAGAATAATAAACAATATCTAACTGAAACCATCAAGAAGCATTATATGCAATGGGGAGAGGCTAGAGGCATTCTTAATAATATCAAGGGTGAAACAAGGATGCCCATTATCACCACTTTTCAATATTGCATCAGAAATGATAGCTTCAACAATAAGAGAAGAAAAAGAAATTGAAGGAATTAGAATTGGGAAGGAAATGACAAAATTCTCACTCTTTGCAGTTGACATGAGTGTATACCTAGAGAATCCCAAAAAAATCATCCAAAAAATTACTGGAAAAAAATAACAACTTTAGCAAAGTTGCAGGGTATAAAATAAACCCTCACAAATGCTCAAATTTTCATATATGACTAGCAAGATACAGCAGAAAGAGCTAGAAAGAGAAATCCCATTCAAAGTAACTTCAGACAATATAAAATACCCGGGAGCCTATTTGCCAAGGCAGACTCAGAAAATTTTTGAAAACAATTACAAAACACTTCTCACAGAAATAAAATCATATTTAAATAACTGGGCAAGCATCGGCTGCTCGTGGATAGGTTGAGCTAATATAATAAAAATGATAATTCTACCAAAACTAACCTGTTTATTGCCCTGCCAATCAAAATTCAAAAAAAAATTTTAATGAGTTAGAAAACGTTGTAAGTAAATTCATATGGAGAAATAAAAACTCAAGAATTTCCGGGAATTCAGTGAAAAAAAAAGTGCAAAAGAAGGTGGCTTAGCCCTACAGATCTAAAATTATATTATAAAGTATCAGTCATCAAAACTGTCTGGTATTGCCTAAGAAACAGAGTAGAATAGACCAGTGGAATAGATTAAGTGCAATAGCAGGAAATGATTATAGTAATTTGCTGTTTGTTAAACCCAGAGTCCAGCTATTGGGATAAAAATTCTCACTTCAATAAAAAAATGCTGGGAAAATTGAAAGATTGTATGGAAGAAAGTTAGATTAGACCAACACTTTAAACCCTATACCAAGATAAGATCCAAATAAGTACAGAATTTAGACATAAAAAATATTATAAGCAAACCAGAAGATCAAAGAATAGTTTACCTGTCAGATCTATGAAAAGGGAAGCAGTTTATGACCAAGGAAGAGATGGAACATTACTTAAAGCAAACTAGATGATTTTGATTATATTAAATTAAAAAGCTTTTGCATAGACAAAACCACTGTAACCAAGATCAAAAGAAATGTAGTAAACTGGGAAACAATCTTTACAACTAGCATTTCTGACAAAGAATTCATTTCTAAAATATACAGAGAACTGAGTCAAATTTAAAAAAAAAAGCAAGCCACACCCCTCCCAGTTGACTAATGGTCAAAGGATATGCAAAGGCAATTTACACCTGAGGAAACCGAAGCGATCCTTAGCCATATGAAAAATTGCTCTAAATCATTACTTATTTTATTTTTATTTTTTTGCAAGGCAAATGGGGTTAAGTGGCTTGCCCAAGGCCACACAGCTAGGTAATTCTTAAGTGTCTGAGACCGGATTTGAACCCAGGTACTCCTGTCTCCAAGGCTAGTGCTTTATCCACTACGCCACCTAGCCACCCCTAAATCATTACTTATTAGAGAAATGAAAATTAAAGCATCTCTGAGGTACCACCTGACACCTCTCAGACTCGCCAATATGACCAGAAAGGATAATGATCAATGTTGGAAGGTATGTTGGAAATCTGGGACACTAATACATTGTTGGTGGAACTGTGAACTCCTCCAAGCTTTCTGGAGAGCAATTTGGAATTATACCCACAGGGCAACAAAAATGTGTCTACATTTTGATACAGCAATATTACTACTTGGTCTATATCCTGAAGAGAAGGTAAGAAAGGGTAAAAACATCACTTGTACAAAAATATTCATAGCAGCCCTGTTTGTGGTGGCAAAGAATTGGAAATCACATAAATGTCCTTCAGTTGGGGAATGGCTTAACCACCTGTGGTATATGTATGTCATGGAACACTATTGTTCTATTAGAAACCAGGAGGGATGGGAATTCAGGGAAGTCTGTAGGGATTTGCATGAACTGATACTGAGTGAGATGAGCAGAACCAGAAAATCATTGTGATGATTGGGGCGATGATCAACCTTGATGGACTTTCTCATTCCAACAGTGCAACTATCAGGGACAATTTGGGGCTATCTGTGATAGAGAATAACATCTGTATCTAGAGAAATAATTATAGAGTTTGAATAAACACCAAGGACTATTACATTTAATTTAAGAAAAAAACTGATATCTTATTATGTAATCTTTCTTTTATACTTTATTTTTCTTTCTTAAGGATATGATTTCTCTCTCATCACATTTAATTTGGATCAATGTATACCATGGAAACAATGTAAAGATTGGCAAATTGCCTTCTGTGGCGGGGTGTGGGGAAAGAAGAAAGATTAGGGGAAAAATTGCAAAAGTCAAAATAAATAAAATCTGTATGTCAATCAACAAAAAAAAGTGATGAAACCACTCCAAACAATTCATAGGACTGGGAGATTCAGAAATGCTCATAAGGAAACCCAAAATAAGGCCACCCAAACCTCACAACTCTGAGTCAAGATGGAGTGATAGAAGTTCACTATGAGGATTCCAATTATGTCTCCTGCAAGCATGCAATAGGAAATGAACATAAATTTCCTCCAACATTTCCATCTTTTTGACAACCACCAATTTTCTTTTACTTGTGACTTTTTCTTCATATTAGAGCTTTCAAATGCTTCTTCATAAAATACTTTACCACAGACATGGGAAAATAAAGAAATAGCATTTGCTTAGCCTCATTCGACTACAAGTCAGTCAGATTAAAGCTATATCTTTACATTAAGGAAAACAAATAACTACATAAAAGAAAACAATATCCACAAATATCTATCTATCTATTTATCTATCTAATCTATCTGTGTATCTCTATATGCATAGATATAAATAGATGCTCTATCAATGTTGGTAGATGAAATCTGCTTATAAAAATACTAGAGGGATCTAAATAATTGGGATAATATGGATGTATATCTTTAATGACTGAGAGACAGAGAGAGATAGGGGAGAGAAACAGAGAAAAAGAGAAACAGAAACAGAGACTCAGAGACTGAGAGACAGAGAAATAGAAAGTACTGCCATTTATGACCAGAGAAGAAGATAGACTGGTTATATATTGAGAATGTGTGTATGTGGGGGGGGGGGGGTAATAAATTCAATGTACTCTAATACTTGATACTTAAACATATCTATGAAGACTCAGATTTGTATTCTCCCTCCAATTGTGTTGATTGCAAACTAGCATTTTCTCATCCTGAATAACTCTTATCTGTGACTTCTTACAAATCTTCTGCTGGGAATTTAGCAAACTTGCTGAGGAATTTCTCTAAAGTTCTTGACATTGGTTGCATGACAGCAAAACATTGATATGCCCATTACTTTTCACTGACTGTGGCTGCATAAGTGCCCCATCTTATTTTATAGTAATACATTTCTCTAATATCTTTTATGCTTCTGTTTCTGTAGAACTCCTGATTGGTAATTTGTTGTGATCTATAGTCCCAGAAGATGATACCCAGAGTGTTGGGTAGATTTTCTATGAAGAATTCCTAAGAGGACATAGATGAAACCTGCACATACTAAAAAAGGATAAATAAATAATAATATATTCTAATGAGGAAGGATAATTATGTTTATATTAATATTGTATTTAGCGATATTACTACTGGATCTATATCCTGAAGAGAAGGTGAGAAAGGGTAAAAACATCACTTGTACAAAAATATTCATAGCAGCCCTGTTTGTGGTGGCAAAGAATTGGAAATCACATAAATGTCCTTCAGTTGGGGAATGGCTTAACCACCTGTGGTATATGTATGTCATGGAACACTATTGTTCCACACAATGCTTAAGAGTTTAAAAAATTACCATTTTATTAGATACTACAACCCTGGGAAATACATAGCCTAGTTTTCAGTTAAGAAATTGAGAGTGGACAGATTAAGTGACTTGCACAGGGTCAGAAAGCTAGCAACTATTAGAAGCACAATTCAAACTCAAGTCTTTCTAATGTTAGGCACAGTTTTCAACAATTGAAATGTTTCTACATCAGAGTTTTGCCCCATTCAATGACTTTAAGGGGAGCAAGAATATCAAATGTGTCTTTTGCCTGTTATTTCTCATTATTGGCTAACTCCTATATTGTTGACCAATATTCTTTTCCCTGGAACTTATTTTTTATTATGCTGACAACCCACATCTTGCATCTCAAGATTTTTCCCTCTTTATTTACAAGTATATATTTATTTCTGGATCATGCTTACAATTTGCATTTTATTTCCACTTCAGTGGAATGGCCTGAAGCTAAAAGGACTTGAACAGTTCATATGGAGTAAAGGATTCCTACTCTCTGATATCTCCACTTGGGTAATGGAAATTTAGGTATTTTATTTCCTCTTCTGTTAATCTGGACAGTTTATATGTTTTTATAAGTATTCATTTATTTCATCCATTTTACTAAGATCCTCAGTTTTACTGGCATTTAATTGAGCAAAACAACTTTAAATAATTTTTTTAAATTTCATCTTCATTTACCCTTTTCATTCAAGTAATTTAGTTTTCTTCTTTAAAAAATCAAATTAGCTAACATTTAACCTATTTTTTCATAAAAATCTATTCTTGGCTGTATTTATTATTACTATTTTTAATTTGAATTTTATTAAACTTCCCCTTGACTTTTCAAAGTGCTTAATTGAGTGTTTTAAATTTCTTTTTTTTTTTTTTTGCTGTTGTTTCATGTTCAATTCATTGATCTGTCCTCTTTCTCTTTTACTGAGGTATAAGAAATATGTTTCTCCTTAAGTACTTTTTTTGGCTGCATCCCTACTTATTTATTTTAAGCCAAGACTTTATAATCTGTTAGGAGGCAACTAGGTGGTTCAATGGAAAGAACATTTGACCTGGAGTCAGGAAGACATGAACTCCAATCCAGGCTCAAATGCTTACCTGGAACAATGTCACTTAACTTCTATTTGCCTTATTTTATTGGAGAAGGAAATGGAAAACCACACCAGTGTTTTATACCAGGAAAACTCTGTATGGTCCATGGAGTCACAAAGAATGGGATTCCTCTGAAAGACTAAGCAGCAACAGTACCAAAGAGCAACTCTTTTGGCAGCATTGTAAGTCATTAACCTAGGATACTTAAACAATCAAGTATGAGGGGCAGCTAGGTGGTGTAGTGGATAAAGCACCAGCCTTGGAGTCAGGAGTACCTGGGTTCAAATGCAGCCTCAGACACTTAATAATTACCTAGCTGTGTGGCCTTGGGCAAGCCACTTAACCCCATTTGCCTTGCAAAAAAAAAAAACTAAAAAAAATGAAAGATTGGAAACAACTCAGTTTTAGGAAGATTATAAACCCTGATGACTAAGAGTGAATACAAATAGCAATTGTTTCTGTTTTGGTCAGAAACTGAGGGTCTGGGGTGGCTAGGTGGTGTAGTGGATAAAGCATGGGCCCTGGAGTCAGGAGTACCTGGGTTCAAATCCAGTCTCAGACACTTAATAATTACCTAGCTGTGTGGCCTTGGGCAAGCCACTTAACCCCATTTGCCTTGCAAAAACCTGAAAAAAAGAAAAAAAAAGAAACTGAGGGTCTTCCCCAATCAGAATGATTTTTTTTTAATTAGGCAAAAGAAGTCACTCTTTGCTTCATTTCTTTCTTAGCCTTACTCAATGAATGGGCATTGCCTCAGTCAAACTGTTGCTGAATATTAGAGATTTAGAGATTGAAGACAGAAGATTTAAGGCCACTGAAAAAAAAAAAGAAGGAATTTCCAGCTCTCTGTGATGTTAAAACTGCTCAGGATTTTATTATGGCAAAAAAAAAAATGTTACAAAGTACAGTGTCAAAAATTAGTAAGAAGAACAGTAAGCACCCTAAGGACAGATCAGGTGAAGTCTGTTAGAGAGACAGAGAGAGACAGACAGACAGAGACAGAGAGAGAAGAGGATGGGTAAGTCATGGGGCTTGCTTTAACTACATGGTGAGACCCATGGAGCTCTGTGTGGATCAAGGAAGAGCCATCTGTTTGGATGGGAGCCCAGAAGAAGCAAGAGAGCCTGAAGGGTGGTGTTTCCTACAAAATACCCTTCTGGGGTAGGTTGGACAAAGGGTGGTGCTTGGGGTGTGGTCCTACACCTTAAACCTAGGTAACCCCCAATGGCAAGCCATATACTGGTCCTCCATATCTCAAGTTGCTCAATCTCTGAGTTCAGCATGTCATTTCCCACAGTGCCAGCCTCCAGGGCATGGTTAAGTGAAAAGGGAAAATGGGGACAAAATAGACAGAATACAATCAACAGAAGGTCAGTTTACATCTCAAGAGTGGAGAACCTCCACCCATTTAACAAGATTTAACAGCATCTAAGATCACAGATTCTGTTTCTGTTGCACTCATAATTCTCTATATCACTTCCCTGCAGCAAAACTGACACCTGAGAAAGACCTTATGTAGAAAAGGCTAAGGACTCCCACTGCCTCCAAGGCCATCGTCTATCATTCTGTTCCACATTTTGCCACTGAATCCAATTGGTTCCAGGGGATTCTTTTCACAGCCCTTCTTCACTTAAATTCAATTCACTTACCATATTACCCCATGTTTTAGATGCACCTTAATTTGGGGGGCCGAAATTTGAAAAAAAAAAATGTGTTACATAAAGTTTTTGAACTCAAGTTTTATTCATCATGAAATTCAAGGACCTTCTGCTCATAGCTTTTGGGCATCTTTTGGGTGAGTCTAGTGCATGTACACATCCTTGCTTAGTCCATTCTGTTTCATAAACCTGAAGCACTAATTATAGTTGAAATCAGTCACTTCTTTTTCATCAGCCTTCCTTCTTGCCTCATGCTGAACCATCTTTGTGGATACAGGAATTTCAATTGCCTTTTGCTCTTCAATTCATCTCTTCAATTTCCTCTCTAAATCAGGCCATTTTATTGACTTGCCTCTTGTGACCTTCTTCTTGGACATTTTCAGTAAGGTTTGTTCTTCCTATAGCAGCCAAATGTGGCAAAATGTAGCCTAATATACCAGTAACAAATGTGAAACATTGAGCACAAAGACAACAAGTGCAAAAAAGCAGGAAATGCAAGTAAAAAAAAAATCTATAATCACTGTATAAGGTACTCCCAGCTTTTAGACCCAATTTTTTTTGAAAAAGAGTGCATCTTATACATGAGAAAATATGATACATCACTCTCCTGAAGTTATGGAGAGAATGAAGGACATACAAAAACATGGGAGAAGAGAATGACAGTTGGATTGGAGGTCTGCCTGTGGTCAAAAGGCTACACATTGCCTCCTCAGTGATGACCAGCCTGACACTCTTTATTGTCTTCTTTCAGAGTTCATCTCTGTGCCCTCTATTTGTTTTGTTTCTCTTCCTGATTCTTACTCAAGCTGTGACTGAATTCTCTACCATTCATGGCATAGGCTCTTTGTAAATTAAACATTGATAAATGTTTTAAGGGCCAAGAGAAAAGCTGTTTGAAGCTGACATCAAATTATCTCTTCATTCTTTAAAGCCTGTTTGCTAGAGAATGAAAAGCTACAATTACCATAACTTGATCATGGGTTTTCATGAATGAGAAATGTAAAATGACTCTCTGTTTCCCCTATGAATTTGAGGACTATAAAGCTGATGTAGAGGTGATCAACAAGATGTCCCTGGAACAAAAACTGGAACTACTTCATGAACAATAAAAATTGTGAAGAGGACTCAACAGCAACAACAGAAGGCATTTATTTACATAAATTACATGGGATAAGGAGTGGAGTTGAAACACACTATTTTCAAGCAAAGGAAAGACTACCTTGAGAAGCAGAGAGACTAGATTTATTCTTGATCCTAGAAGGCATTACTCGGGAATGATGGGCACAGGGAATGTTGTAATTGGAAACAAATTTTGTAATATTTCTTCGCTGTTAAAATACTGTAATCTTACTGATCCTTGTAAGCTCTGTACTGTTAAAAACATTTTCTCCTGATTTCATTTTGACCTTGACCATGCTTTTGCTGGTGAATCAAATTTGATGCTAGATTACCCAGGCATGACAATCATCTTAAACTACAGGAAATGAAGTATTGAACTTAAAGGTTACACCCCTTGGGAAGGAAAGAACGATGTGGCATAAACCATCACCCATGTATTGCCCATGTACAATGAGTACTTTCTTGTTTGCTCCTTGGTTGACCACTCCTATGGTGTGCATATTGGAGAGTACCCAGTTGCTAAACCATTCCCCAAGGGCCATCCTTGTCCAATCCATTACCGAGATACATTTAAGTAAGAAGTTCTAGAAGGGGGAAGCTAGGTGGCACAGTGGATAGAGCACCCGCCCTGGAGTCAGGAGTACCTGAGTGCAAATCTGGCCTCAGACACTTAATAATGACCTAGCTGTGTGGCGGGCAGCCACTTAACCCCACTTGCCTTGCAAAATCCTAAAAAAAAAATTCTAGAAGAAAATCTCACTTCCTTCTTTCTTCTTTCCCTCCTGTCAGGATGGCCTCTCTCTCTCTCTCTCTCTCTCTCTCTCTCTCTCTCTCTCTCTCTCTCTCTCTCTCGTCCACTGATCCTCAAATTTAAGGCCTCCTCTCCATGACACAGGCCTCACTCAAGTCTCAGCCCAGGCAGGTCTGGTGGTTGCTTGCCTTTCACTCTTTCTCTCAAGCATCTTGTCTAGTCCTTTGTTTTAATCTATGAATTTTGCAGGCTTTTGAAATAAATCCTGAGCTATTTCAACTCCAGGCCTAGTAGCAAATTATTTCACTTTTAAAAGAATTCTGTGTTTTTAATAGTGACATCAATTTTTCTGGCAATAGTGTCACTAACTAATAAAGAAACATACATAGGGTGAATTTTCCCTAAAAATTTGAATTCTCTTCTGAATAGCAATTTCTCTGTAGAGATCTTCAAAGAATTTTGATGACTACTTATTGGAAGGTTAAGTTTTAGATAGGTTTGAACTAGATAGCATTTAAGGTCCTTCTCTCATGAAGAGGATTTTTTCCCTCAGTATTTGTTACAATATGATCATCTCAGTTGTTTTGATGATTATTGTGGTTGAGAGCCAATTGCTATCAATTGTCAAAGAGTAAATTGTCTTTTGTGGACCTAATTGTTCCTTCTTGAATTAGCTTAGAATTCTGAAGGAGACACTAGAAGAAAGCAAAAGTCAAAAATCTAGCTGCTGTTTCCATCTTAAACACTCCCTTTCCTCAGACCAGGAAGGAGAGAGTTTTTTTTTTATCTTGAACCCAAGAGCCCTGGAAATAGCAATGTCCTCCAAACCACTACCCTTCTTTCCAACCTTGCCCCTGGCATGATAATAAAGAGTAGCAACCTTGGTAAGGAAGTGACTCAGTATTCTTGAAATAATGAATAAAAACATTGAACAAACTGCCACTGATGGCCATCCAATTCCAAGGACTACAAGAAGAGAAGCATCCCCTAGACTATTACACCTGCTTCTAACCCTTTCCCTCCAGGCAAAATCTAGAGAATGATCTTCTTTCAACTATGCATGAACCCTTACACCTGAAGCAAGCTAGTCAACCTTATTCAAACATCAAAGTATCCTAAGAAAAAGACAGGAGGCAAAATGTGTCAGGTTAGTCAAAACATCACCATCACCTAGAAAAATTGCTTCACCTATTTAACAATTACCTTTAATATGCAGAAGGTAAAGCACTTAACTCCTCTGAAGTCTTGACAATTGAAGACTTATAAAAGAAAATTCAAACAACAAAATCATTGTTCAGTTCAATTTGCAAACATTTATCAAATATCTACTTGATACTAAGCACTGAACTAAGCTCTAGGAAAGCAAAAAAGGAAGAAGACACCCCTCAAAGAATTTACAATCTAATGAAGGAAGATAACATAAAAAAGGAACTTGGAAAGAATCATGTATATGTTTTCCTTTGAGGAATTGGGATAGAGGCTGACATTAGGGACCTGGTTTGGAGATATCTTGATTTTGAAGTTGAAACCAAACAGAATGACAGAAGGAAAGGTAAAGAGAACTGGTAATCCTAGTTCTGCACTCTATTATGGAAAGCTTTGAGAGAACTGAAATGTTTCATCACTATCCCCACCCCTAACTCCATAAGAGGGGAGCAGATACTAAGGTGGTGAGAAGGGATTTGAGTTTTGAGGTGTATGGGATGACTGTAACCACTTAAATAAATTTCAGAGATTTCTCAAGGTATGAAAAGAATAAAACTTAATTCGATCTCTAGAAGTGGACCCCACTTAGCCTTAACACAGAGAGGCAAAAGGTACAAAAGACCTTAGGAGTCTTATATCCTAACTTGATCGCCCCCCTACACTGACCCATCCTCATTAGTGAGAAATGTGGTCTTCACAATCTAAAGGTGTAAACTAATCTAAGGAAAAAATCAGAGAGAGACAGCACTAGTAATGTCTGGACTTCAACAGATAAGACAGGGTCAGTTGGCTTTTTACATTTCATTCATAATACCCCAGAAGTTGTTTGTCGGGGGGAGGAGGGGCAGAAGAGATATAATACACAGTTGAACTATTTCTAATCTATAATATTTTACGGAAGAAATCTCAGACCTTATCCCACTTATAGGGCTGATTTAGTAACATGATGATGAGTTTAGAAGTGATCAATTTATGCCTAGAGGAGTGTCTTGTTTCCTGTATTTCAAATCAAGAAGATATGCAGATAAAAATTGGAGTGGGTTGACACCAGAAATGGATGTATTATTTGTTGTTGTTGTTGTTGTTTTTCCCCAATGAAAATAGCTTTAGAGAAGAGGCATTGCCATCTTGCTTTTTCATTATCATCTAGGGACAAGGGTTTTTTCCATTCTGGCTTGGAGCTGAAATGTCTTACACATGTTGTTCCTAGAATTTTCATGATAAAAATGTATTAATTAAGTACTAAAATACATAAATGACTAATTATAAAAGCAGTTATAGCAGTTTTAAAAAAAAGGAGGGATGGAGAGCAAAAGAAGATATCTTGAAGGAAATATAATTTTTTTTTCCTTCAATTACAAAGACCACACCATCAGAATGACCAGAGATGGCCCTGGATGTGAGGCAATCATAATTAATGGCTTGCCCAAAGACACACAGCTAGTAAGAGTCAAGTGTCTGAGGCTGGATTTGAGCTTCCTGTCTTCCTGACTCCAATGTCACTGTTCTGTCCACTGTATACCTAGTTGTCCTTCTTGGAAGAAAACAATATTAAAAGATGATGGAATTTAGAACTGGAATGGCCTTAGACATGATTAGTCTAAGAAGATGATTTGCCTAAGAAGACAAAAGGAAAAAGAAAAGTTATTTAATCTTTTTCAACCTGAATTTCTTTATGAATGAGTAGATTTGAATAGATGGTGTATTAGGTCCCATGGCCATCAGACACCAAATTTATTCCACCTCATGATTCCCTGGCCCCCTTCTTGGAAAAATTATGATTATGTATAGATACCCCCACAGAACATTCCAGTTTTTGTCTTGTCTCATTTCATTAGAAGATAAGCTCATAAAACATGATATTCTTTTTGGTTGTATTAAATTCCCAAAATTTTTTGAAATAAGGGAAATGTTAAGAGAAATATATTCTATAGTCAATCTTTTTTCTTTGTACTGACCATGTACCTTACATTAACACTGTCACCATCACCCCCTTCCCATTGCCTAAGTTGTGAGCCGAAGACAATGAACTTTTAGTAAAGTACCTTGCCCTTCCCTTGCAAAGACTCAGTGAATCTCTGTCACCAGACAAAAGACAAGCCCCTATCAATAAAATAATGGATCCCTGACTTAATTTAAAGGGATTAAATCTTTGAGCTACCACCCCCATCTGCATGTCCCTAATTATGTCATCTTTCTTCTCTCTGAGATACTGTCCCAAACCAACAAACAAATCTCTTATTACTTCATTTTTGCTCTGTGAATCACCTGCCCTAACTTAAGTTTTCCTTCATCTCCCTACATTCTCCTTAAAAGCTCATTCACTCCTCATTTGAGTTGCTTGTCTTCCTGTGAAGCTAGCCCACTCTTGAGGAATGTCATACTCCAAATAATCTCTCTTGCCCCTTTATTTTTCTCTACATCTTATTCTCTGCTTGCTTGGTTTCCTTTGGGAGGTCAACCCAATGTGGTGGTGGGGGAGAACCCATGCTCCTCCTTTCTTTTCTGCTTACACCTTACTTACTTGACTATCTTTGGAGGGCAGTCTACTCTAGGTCCACCTTGGTCCCTCAAACTCTCCTACCCTCTTCTCCATGCTGCTGGACTCATGTGGTCATAGTTCCATGCTGCTGGATCTATGAAGATCTAAGCCCTGTCAAAGCCCTGTCAACCAGTCACGGGTATTGTGACTGCTTCCCTTATTTCCCATTCTTAATTGTCTTTGCTATTCCCCCCCCCTCAGCTTGTAGCTTTGTCTTCTTTATGTAAACTTATTATCCTCTTAAAAATTTTTAAAAAACTGTTAGCTTTTTACAGTATCTTGTGAATGAAAATTTTTGCCTTTTCTTTCCTGAGTCAGAAAATGGTGATTTCATCACCCAAAACAAATCCACATAGATCCTTAAACCATCCCCCCCATGCCTAGCACATATAAAATTCTTAATAAATGCTCTGTCAATCTTTCTATCCATCATGACTGTTAGTTTTCTCCATAACCTTTATTGTGGTTGATTTCTTTGTATGAATAAAGGATTACCTTGCAAGTAGAGCTGCGGTAGGATTCAAGTAAATTAACAATGATTCTCTGCCCTAATGACCAGTTTTAAGTATACAAAAAGATATACTGAAAGGTAATTTAATATTTCATGCATTTGATATAAAAATAATAAAAGAAGTACACAGAACTAGATTATGTTATATTACTCACAGTAAGCAAATGTATCCTTATGGAAGGAAAACAGTCACATGACCACAGCAGCTATTGTTAGAACATATGCAGAACCAAAACTCATTCTACCTATTCTAACTCCTTTTTCTTCTATTTCCATGACTTCCAAATTGGGCAATAAGATAATCCTTGAAATATATATTGCTATCAGTTCATTGTGCCCCAATTTCCTAATGGTTTCACTGTTCAGGGAACACCAGAGGAAACAAATGGCAAGTTTGTCACACCCCAGTTTGGCACTTTTCCTTTGCTTATATGTTTGTTTACTGAAGAAACAAAAAATGAGGAAAATAAAATATAGTATTTCATCAGAGGTATAATGAATTTTAAGAAAAATGTCAATAAATATTACAAGCATAGTTCTGTCAATTTTTTTCACCTATGAATGGAATGAAAATAGAAAATGCTTTTGCAAAGATGAACATTAAAAAGAATAAAGAATGTAAATTTGTGATTTCCACATAGGGTGACTACCTAGGTGCCCACCTTAGAGGGAACTGATTACAAGAACCATTTTAACAGTCTGTATGCCAAACTTGACATAAAATTAAGTATCAGTTCTGCCAAACTGCTTCGAACTACCTGAATCCCACCACTGAAGTAGAGGGTCTCAAAATTCTCTCTAGATTTTATATGCTGCCTCCAAGTTTGGATAATGTTAGAATTTAAAAAAAAATGTATATGAAATTGAGAATCATATCAATGGCAGATTAACCCCCAAATCAATGAAAAAACAAAGATGTAGACAATATCCAATGACAAGGGATATGTTAGTTGCATTTGATGTTTTCATGAAATATTATGATCAGTTTAAGGTAAAGCTAATTTATCATTTTATATTTCTGTCCTTATTACAATTCATTTATTAATAGAGAGTAAATTAATTCTAATGTCATCCTTTTGAGATTTTTCTAATTTATTCTCTTTGTAAAAAGTTATTTTCATGTTGTCTGAAATGTTAGAATACAGGCTCTTTGAAAGAAAAGGCCTTGGTTTTTGTTTTTTATACTTGTTTTGTATGCTTAGTACTTGCTACATAAATTTCATATCATAGGCACAAAATTAATGTTAATTGAATGACCATAATTTTACTTTGTAGATAAGACAACTGAGTCACACTGCAACTAAGTAAATTCATGAACATTAATTACCAAGGAAATATTCAAATTCAAATTCAAATCTTCTAACTCCAAATTCTGTACTCTTGCAATTCTACTATAAACTTGAGCTAAGTGCTAAAGGATGGGTAGGACTCAGATAAATGGAGGGAAAATGATAATTTGACATGGGAAGATTGTTGGAAATATACCAGAATTGAAATCACAATGAACCATAAAGTTAAGACAGGGAATAGGTAGGGAAGAAAGCCATTCTTAAAGCAGGTAAATGACCAACTAAGGCACAGATAAAACAAGCAATAACTGTCTGTGTCATCTAGAATACTTTATATCATCTTTCCAGACTTCATTTTCTTTAAGGAATGAATTGGTGTAATGGAATGAGTATGGGCTTTGTAGTTTAGAATCCTGGATTCAATTCCAACCTCAAACATTTACTTCCTTTGTTATCTCAGAAAAAAAGTTATTAATCTCTCTCAGCCTGTTTCCTCATCTAACACAATAGTATATTTAATTAGATGTTGTTTTGTGCCCTATCTACCTTAGATCTATGCTTATTTATAAAATATCAAAGTGAGATTAAATTATCTCCCAGTTCATTTCCACTTCTGACATTCTAATCATAAATGTGGAACTAGAAGAGATCATAGAGGATATAAAGTCTTCTAAGTTTCTCACTTAAAATTTAAAGAATCTAAAACACAGAGAAGTTAAATGATATTCAATATCACATAATAAATATCTGAAGCCAGGTTTGAACCTAGGGTTTTCTGACACTAAGTTCAGTGTTCTATTCAGTATGCCCCATTTGTCTATCTTCTTTGTTCTATGTTCTAACAACCACGGTCCCTAGGGGTTAGGACTTGGGATAGCTATAAGTCTGAAAAGGGGAAAAAATGGAAATATATATATATTTTTCCATTTTTCCCCCCCTTTCAGACTTATCCCAAGAATATAATTTTACTCTTTTTCTTGCAACTCCATGGTGGTATTTAGGAGTTATGAAGAGAGTAGCCTCTGGTTAGTTTGAGACTGGACAAATGTAAAGAAAAAAGGATCATGGAAGTGCTGGTGATTATATTGAGATTGTGTCTAGATTTTTTGCTGTAATGTTGCAGTGTTATTGAAGAGAGAGAGAGAGTTATGTGATGAAGAATAAGACTGTAGTGTGTTTGGGGAGTGAACTTAGCATGAGGGTGGTTTCAGTAGTTATATGTATGATTGGCAAGACATTGAATGAGTGGATGCATGCCAGGACAAATGAGAAGCTTGGCAGCCCCAGCTGTGCTTTGGGACTTGGTTTGAAAAAGACACCATAGGAGGTTAGGGCTATGACCTAGTTGCAAGTGTCCTCCCATGCAGTTAATACCAGCAGGATGCAAACAATGATGAAAAGACTGTGAAATCAGATTCTGTCTCATACAGAGTTCTGGTTTCTGAGTCATGAGCTTCTGAGTTCCTTTAGATGTCTGTTCTGGAAAATGGGGCTTATAGGTATAAACTAGTGGAGTGTTACAGGATGACTTGGGACATAAAGTATCATAATGCAAGGCACCTTCCAGCTCTAATATTCTCAGATATAAGAAATTCCAAGGTCTTTTTATCTATAATGCTCTGTCAATGTTCTGAACTCATGGGCAGCTTTTAAACTCCCATGATTATTGATGATGATAACTTGGACAAAATCTTTGCCCCTTCAGAACTCCTATAATAAGACAGAAAAAGATTGAACTGATTATATACCACTATCCTTCCTATCATTGTAAAAATACAATTTACAAAGAAATATAGTGAATTGAGAATGGTCTCAGGGCAACGAAAGGGTAGAAATGTTCTTTTTAGTACCCAGAACTCAAAAAATTCATCAGGAAATTTAGCTTTGTCTTTAGAGGGTCATGATAAAGAATGTCTATTCTAGGTTTACTGACAGTGTCTCAAACTACACTACTAGTAGCTTGAGCTCAGCAAAAGACAAGGTTTGAGCCATTTATACTTGTCTCTGAAATCTTCTCTTTTCCTAGTCCCTAGAGTCTAAGTATGTCAGCCTCCAGGAAACAGCAGAAGAATCTATTTTGTTGGTGAGTTACCTTGAGGGAATATCTCTATGCTGTCTTATTTAACTTTGGAATTTACTTTTAATGCTTTATTTTTAACCTGCCAGGGGGCCAATACATGTATCTTAAATAACTGTGTAAGCAAGTTGAATTCTCTACATTTTTCTAGACCCAGTATCAAACTTTCTTTCTATAAAGATATATTTAGTGAACTAATTCATTTATACCAATAGGAATCTATTTTTCCATATGAGTCCTTGATAATCTGACTAATTTTTCTGGCATATATATAATTCAGCTCTTCTCTTTAATGCAAGAGACAGGAAATAACTCACGTTGGACTCAAAGGTTACACCTTTTGAGACAAGAAGGACTGATGCATAGGCTGTTAGCCATGCACAGTGAGTACCGTCTTGACCACTCCTTGGAGGAGTTGTCAAGATTGTGACATGCATGTTAGAGAGTGCCTGGAGATAGGTGCTAAACCACTTCCCAAGCACCACTATCTTCCTGGAAATGTGGAAATACATTTAAGTGAGGGGTCCCAGAAGAGAAGCCCCTTTTTTCCTTCTCCCCCTCTTCCCCTTTGTAGGATGGGCACTGTTTCTTTCTAGGCTAGAACCAAAGCCTAGACCAGTGGAGAACTATGGTCTCTATTTCTTCCTCCCTTACCCTCAGGCAATCTCACCTAAAACTGTTGTACAACCTGTCCTCAAGCTTCAGACCTCCTTTCCATGACTCAGTCTCACTCAAGTCTCAACCCATTCTGGTCTTCTGACTGCTTTCCTTTCATTTTTTTCCTCAGGTACCTCTTCTATTCCTTTGTATTAATCTGTGAATTTTGTAGCTTGGGAAATAAATTCTGAGTTATTTCAACTCTAGGGCTAGTAGTGAATTCTTTCACTCTCAACATCAGTCAATCTTAATTGGCAACGTCAACTTCTTGGTCAACATCTTATGACAAATTAGATAACTCATTCTATTATGGACATATTTCTCACTTATTTCTTGACTATATGCTGTTCCCCGTGCCTGGAATGCCCTCGTACTTCATCTTTATCTATAGTCATTCTTTAAGATGCAGCTTACAGGCAACATTCTCCAAGAAGTTTTTTCAAAATTCCTTCTCAGTCATAATTTAGCTTCTGTGTGAAGATTTCCAGTGTTGGGGAACTTCTTTGGGGGCTGATTTTTCTTCAAGTACAGTTGAACTAAGTAGATTTTTGGTCTACTTCCAGATTTGAAATTATTCTCTCAATCTGTCAGCATGCTTTCATTTCTATTAAAGGTTTATATGGTTCTGATCTATATCAATGAAGGAAGTATCCACATGGAAGAGATCACACATTCATGAAAAACATGAAATGAAAATCTCTCCTTGTGTCTGGCATACTGCTTTGCATCCTGTAGAATTTTAATAAATGTTTGATTAGTGAATGATTGAACTTTGTCTCCCTGAAGGTAGAAGCAATATGTTTTCCTCTTTTGTTATCCACAGGGCAATATACATCATATATGCCTAATAAAGCCCTGTTAATTGTTTAGTATGAGGTTTAGGTATGATAAAAACATAACCTCATAATCTTAAGAAACCTGCCCATTTTCTTCTGTTTCCTTTTTTTGCTCTTAATTCTATTTTTACTTAAAGACAAATTTAAAATACCAGCTCTCTAACAAGATCATGTTCCTTGATTACCCTATCTGGGAAAAAAAGATGCTATTCTTTAGAAATCCCATTGCTCTTTCTTTATGTATCTCTTATGGACTCTATTTCATTTGTATTATAGTCTTTTTTTTTTTTAAAAAAAAAGATGTTTATATCCTATTAATCCTAGGTTCGTGCTTGAGTTCTTGAAATTACTATCTATGTAATTCTTTCAAAATTACTTAACCTCTCTAGGACTTAATTTTCTTCTCTGTAGAATGTTTTTTACCTCATTTGCAGAATCATTATGATGATCAAATGAAATATTATCTATATGGGGCAGTTAGGTGATACAGAGGATAGAGCACTGGCCCTAGATTCAGGAGGACTTGAGTTCAAATCCAGCTTCAGACACTTGATATTTACTAACTGTGTGATCCTGAGAAAGTCACTTAATCCTGATTGCCTTGCCAAAAAAGTAAAAGAAAATCATCTATAAATAATAATTTTAAATGGAAAATGATATAGTCATTCAAATTATTATTATGCCAAGATACAATAAATGTAAGAACAATTTGGTTTTTGGAGACATCATTTGTCTATTCTTTTAAAAAATTTTATTAAGTACCTGCTAAGTTTAATTTCTTATAAGTAATCAATATAATCTTACCATTGTCTAGTATAGTATGTGGTAGATAGGATTTTATTAAATGTTTCTTGCTAAAGCAATTAAATATCATGAAATTTGGGGATGTTTTCTTGCTTTCCAAACCATTTTCAAACTGTTCATGTAACTGACCCCCCCAAAAAAAGGAAGCATTACCCTTAAAAAAGTAGTTACCCCAAGGCATGAATATAGAGATCATGGCTACAAGGCAGTTTGTCAGAATACGGGATGATTTATGGAAATTCAATTTCAATTCAATTTGACTCCCACGTAATATGATAGCTACCAAAAAACCCAACAACAACAACAACAAAAGACAAAAATACAAAGTTATAGTAAAATAATAGTAACATAGTGTCCAAAGTGAAGGTGAAAAACTAGGCTCCAGTTTGTTCACACCAAAAGAATTCGAATCCTGAAATCCTATCTTGGCAACTCCTACTCTGTGACCTTGATATCTATTCTGTAAAATGAGGTCATTGGATTAAATTAAACCTGCCTGATAGGTCCACATATTTGTCCTATCATTTGTTCTCTTGTATTTCATTGGGGCACCATCTTTTTTTCTGGGAAAGACAAACTGGAGTTCATATAAAGGAGGGTTACCACTATAGTGAGAAGACTTTAAATCATATCAAAGAAGGATTGATTGAAAGAACTGGAGACATTTATCTTGGGGAAGAAAAGTTAGAGGGATTGGAAGAGAGTGTGAATCCTTAAAAAATACAGTTAAAACAAAATGACAGAAATTATAGGCTATACATGAAGTTTAATTCTCTGAGATTTACCATTAACCTATAGGTGGAGACCATTATGGTCATGACTACCCCCCAAACTGAGACAGAGGGGAATATTTATCTAGAAACAAAGAATAGGGAAAATCATTAATCTCTTTAGTGATCTGATAATGACAATCTTAAATTTCTCAACAGCTACTCAGAGATTATCACCCTTATACTATACTATCTGGTGAATTGTTATCTCTTCCTGGACTTGAAGCATCAGGAGGGCAGCACAAGTCTTCCAGTATCCTGATCATTGTTTTCCCTGAGTTTCTAATTAATAGTGAGAAATTCCCACAGTCTTGATTTTTGGCCTAGTGGCAAAGATGAAAGAGATGAAAAGACTGAGTATTGTCAAAAGAAATCATCCTTTTTTTTGTTTTTAAATCAGGAATATAGCTTAGAAACTTTATACTTCAATAGAAAAGAAGAAATGACAACTGGCTTCCAATATTTGAATGACAATCGTGTGAGAGAAGAATAAGACTTTTATTCTGCAGAGTCCTGGAAGCCCTAGAACTAGAAAGACAGAATAGGAGTTAAAAATTTTCTTTAATAAAAAGGCATTAACAAAAGCAAACTTCTTAACAATTAGACTTGTCCTACAGTGAAATGAGGTTTCAAATGGAAATTGAATGACCCCTTGTCTGAGATGTTTTAAAAAGAGTGTTTCTGTATTGGTAATGATTGTTCTTAATGGTCTCTATTGTCTCTTCCTTCTCTGTGATCCTATTATTTATATTTCATTTTAAGTCCTCCAGTACCAACATTTCTATATGGTACAAAGAGGTTTCAATGAATATTCAAAGCAGTCATGAAGTAGGGAAGAGAGAAATAATAAAAAGATATTTAAAATAAGAGAGGGGCAGCTGGGTGACCCTTACTAGATTTAGGAATCAGAAATATTCATTTTCCTGAATTCAAATCTGGGCCTCTGGGGCTGTATGAACCAGAATAAGTCACTTAATGCTTTTTTACTTTAGTTTCCTCATCTGTAAAAATAATGTTGGAGAATTAAATGTCAAACCATTCCAATGTCTTTTTCAAGAAAATCCCCAATGAGATCAAAGAGCCAGATACTTCTGAAAAAAAAATTGACCAACATCAATAACAACAATAAAAAAGGGAGATAGGATAGCAGTACCCTAAAGGGATAGGGTAATTTTTGTTTTGACTAATTAATGATAGTACCTGGTACACTGACTTGGTACAAGAAAGGATAATATTACATTTAAAGAAAGGACTAATATGCTCATGAGTTCTAAGTCTTGCTTATATTTAGAAAAAAGAAATTCCTTTTTACTACTTTTATCTTTCAATCACTTCTATCAGTACAATTGAATGAAGACTGGTAATCCCTCTTTCTGGTACATTCACTTTAAGTCTCTGCACCAATCATTTCCAAGGAACTCTTTCTGTTAAATCTTCAGCTTTTTGTGACAAGTGAGAATCACCCATGAAAGAATGTGTGTATAATTACTCCATCATAAATATCATTTAACCCAAGTCTGATTTCCTCCTGACCTCCTATTAAATGATTTAGCGAACAAAGCACAAGGTACTTGTGTTGGGTTTGGACTGAGAATTATGTAGCCCCTGAGAATAATGGACTACATAGATTAATATTCTGTCAGGTCACAGTCTGTTTACATCATGGATCTGACTAAAACCAACTGAGACAGAAATGGTTACCAAAAAAATCAATCTTGTCTAAAGGTTGTAAAAATCAGAAGCTTAATAATTGTATACACAGTTTTTCAAGAAGTATACAGAAGGATGTTTCTGCATAAATCAATTTAGCAACAGCTTTCTTGAAAGGGAGAGAAGGAAATGCTTTAGGCCATGACAGTTTCTTTCCTTAAATGACTGAGAAATTGGGCCTCTGAGAGAACATGTATAGAATGGTATAAAATATGTATAACTAAAAGGAAGTCAGTACTTCCACTTATATAAGGATTCTTCCACAGTTGGCATGAGGAACCTCCAAAGTTCCCTCAAATTATTTAAAATTCTTAGAATTTTAAACATATTAAAGCCAGAAGGAATTTTTCAAGTTAAAATGTTACAGACTAGAGGATACCCTTAAAAAATAGAACAGAAACTGGAAGTGATTGTAGAGGTCACTTAATCAGAAACTCTATTTTAGAGTTGTTGTGATCTGTCCTTCATTCTACAAGAAGACCAGAACATCAGGGAGGTGATGTCATAACATGCATGTGAATTGGATTTGAGTGAGGGGGTACTGTACTAATTCACCAGTCTCACTTTCTCCTCCTGAGCCATCTGGGCCCATTGACCAGATATGAATCAGGATGACTGGAGGTGGCCCTGGATGTGAGGCGATCAGAATTAAGTGACTTGCCCAAGGACACACATCTATTAAGTGCTAAGTGTCTGAGGTCACATTTGAATTCAGGTCCTCCTGATTCTATGGCCAGTGCTGTATCCACTGTGCCACCTAGTAAGCACTAATGTTATACAGCATTAAATTTAATCAGAACTAATATTTATATAGCATTATCTATGTACCAGTCACTGTCTTAAACACTTCATAAATCTGTCAATTGATCTTCATAACAACTCTAGGTGATATTATTATCCTCATTTACATATCAGAAAACCAAAAGTTAAGGACTTGTCTGGTTTCAAACAGCTAATCAGTGTCAGAGGCCACATTTGAACTCATCTTGACTTCAGGATGAGCTATCTTTCCATTATACTGAGATAAATTAATAATATTAATTACTAATTATTAATATTTAATACAGTATTTTCTTTCTATTTCTATTAAGATTCAACTCCTGAAAAAGTCAGTCAGCCTCTGAAGGGTATAACTGAGTGATGAGATTCTGCTTGCTTTCTTTTAAAAAAATTTATTTATTTTTTCATCCATATGCACAAATATATTTTTAAGTTATAAAATTTCCTTGAATCCTCCCTTCCCACTCCCTCCCCTCAGAGGCAAACAGTCAAGTTAGCATTGTATATGCATATTTTTGATAAACATGTTTAGAAATTAGTCATTTTCAATATGAGGAATTAGGATTAAGGAAAAGAGATACATAAGAGATACTTTTTATAAGGTGTTCATCAGATTCTGAAGGGTCGGTTTTGTGTGGGTGGGGGTGCTTTGTTTTGTTTTTTTTCTTCCTCTGTATGGGTATGCTCCTACTGCTCCTAGATTAGTTGGGTGGGAACCTACCCAATTTGGAAGATTCAATTTCTATTTAGAGGAGCCTTTGCCTGGAGGAGAAACTTGTCCTTGATCCCCTCGATTAGAGTTTAGGGCGATTCAACTCGTGAAAGAGAAAACTAGTTTAAAAAGACCAGATGGAGAAGATTGCTCCCCTGCCCAGACTTGGGTCTGCTGAGCCACGATTAAGACAGGTTCACAGTAGGAGGATCTATAGACTTTTAGCCTATCTTCTCATTAAATGCCTACTAATCAGGGTTGATTTTTACTTGTCAAGAGACTCCCCTTTCCAAAAGGATTTAAAACCTTTCTGGATCTCCTTTGACCTCTTTGGTTACTGAGAGAAACCACTGACCAACAACTTATTGATTGCTGACTAACTTAATTGATGAATTTATTATAATTACCCAGAAACTTTATCTTTCAGGGATCTCATTTAGCTCAGCACCATCTAACCCACGAAAAAATATTTCAAGGAAGATAAAATACTTTGACTAAATTCTTGTCTAGTATTAAAGTTTCCTGAATACCGATTAAGTTGTTTTTTCCTTTATTTTCTGGGACAAGGGAGGGAAAGAGTTAAAGTTCAATGATCACAGCCCAAGTCTAATTATAGGTAAGAAGAAAGCATAATCAATCTGCTGTAATTTTTTTAACTCTGATACAGGGAGTTCATCATAGTAGTGAAATATTTAAATTGAATATCAGATCTACTTTAAAACCTCTCAGAACTCCCACACAAGAAATCCACTAGTCTTAACCTCCCCAACAAAAGAGCTACAAACATTCTCATATTTCACTTCCGTTTCCCATAGACTATGCTCCCTTCCTCTAATGCTTTGATAATCCTCAATCTGCCAATCAGAATGATCACATTTTATTTTATTTTGTTTATTTATTTGGAATTCCATAACCTTTCCCCATCTTGCTCTGCACCCCCCCCCAGAAGGTAGTCCTATTCTTTACATTGTTTCCACTGAATACATTGATCCAAGTTGAACGTGATGAGAGAGAAATCATATCCTAAAGGTTCAAACTCTGCAGTTCTTTCTACATTGCTAAAATATTCTTAAGAGCAAACATAATATCCCCTCCCCCACAAAAATATAGAACCTCATGAGAAATAAAGTAAAAGAAAGAAAGAAAATGTGTTTCAGTCTGTGTTCTGATACCATCAGCTTTGTCTCAAGTGGATAGCATTCTTCATGATAAGTCCATCACAGAAGCCACCTCCATACTATTCCACAGTTTCTGCCAATGACTGTAACTCCCTCCATCCATTCCTCCCCACTACTATGTACTATATTTTCTCTCTCCCTTCACCCCATCCCTCTTCCAAAATGTGCTCTAGGGCAGCAGAGTGGTGCAGTGGACAAAGCACCAGCCCTGGGGCCAAGAGGCCCCAAGCCCACATACCACCCCAGAGACCCAGCAAGCACCCAGCCCCATGGTCCCAGACAGGCCACTCAATCCCAGCAACTTGCAAAAAAGTAAAAAAGATAATGGATTATATCTGACTATTCTCTCCCATGATCTACCCTCTCCTCCATCACCTACATCCCCCCCTCTTCCCCTACCCCCCTTCTCTCCTCCCTACTCCAGATGTCTATGCCCTATTGAGGGTGTATGCTGTTTCTTCTCTGAGCCATTTCTGATAAGAGTGAAGGTTCCCTCATTCACCTTGCTTTCCCCACTTCCATATCATTGCAAAAGCTCATAGCAAAAAAAAATGTCTTTTATATGAAATATCTTAGCCTATTCCACCACTCCTTTCTCTTACTCCCAGTACATTTCCCTTTTAGCCATTGACTACATTTTTACAATATATTATATCTTCAAATTCATCTTTCTCTTGTGCTTCATCTATAAAACCTCCTCTACCTGCTCTACCAAATGAGGAGGTTCATATGAGCATTATCAGCATCATTTTTCTATGCAAGAATACATGTAGTTCATCATCATTAATTCACTCATAAGTCTCCTCCTCTCTTATGCTACACCTGAGTCCTGTATTTGAAGATCAAATTTTCTGTTCAACTCTGGTTGTTTCAACAGGAAAATTTGAAATTCCCCTAGTTCATTGAAAGTCCATCTTTTACCCCTGGAAGAGGATGTTCAATTTTGCTGGGTAGTTGATTCCCAGTTGCATTCCAAGCTCTTTTGCCTTCTGGAATATTATATTCCAAGCTCTACATGGCCTTAATATAGTTGCTGCTAAATCCTGTGTGAACCTAAGGGTGGCTCCACAATATTTGAACTGTGTCCTTCTGGTTGCTTGTAATATTTTCTCTTTGACTTGGGAATTCTGGAACTTGGCTATAATATTCCTGGAGTTGTTTTTTCTTTTTTTTTTTTTTTGGATCTCTTTCCAGGGACGATTTGTGGATTCTCTCAATTTCTATTTTGCCCTCTGTTTCTAGGAATTCTTTAAAAATCAGGTCAAGGTTCTTTTCCTGATCATGACTTTCCCAATAATTTTTAAATTGTCTTTCCAGAATCTGTTTTCCAGATCAGTTGTTTTTTCAATGAGATATTTTACATTTTCTTCTCATTTTTCATTCTTTTGGTGGTGAACTATTGTATCTTGATTTCTTGTAAAGTCATCATCTTCAATTAGCTCCATTGTACATCTGAAGGATTTGTTTTCCTCAGAGAGCTTTCTTATCTCCTTTTCCATCTGACCAATTCTGCTTTTTAAAGCATTCTTCTCCTCAATAATTTTTTGAACTGTTTTATCCATTTGACCTAAACTGATTTTTAACATGTTATTTTCTTCAGCATTTTTTGGATCTCCTTGACTAAGCTGCTGACTTCATTTTCATGTTTTTCCTTCATCTCTTTCATTTCTTTTCCCAATTTTTCTTCCTTCTCCCTTACTTGATTTTCAAAATCTTTTTTGAGCTCTTTCATTGTCTGAGCCCAACTTCCATTTTTCTTGGAGTCTTTAGATACAAAAGCTTGGACTTTCTCATCTTCAGATTAAGTATTTTGATCCTCCTTGGGATCATAGACAAAGTATTTGTCAATGGGCCAGTTCCCCTTTTTGAACTGTTTATTCATTTCCCCAGACTATGCCTGGTTTTGGGGTGCCTCCTGAGCTTTTGAGTATTATTTGGACACCCCCCCTCAGTGTGTGAGGCTCTGACTGCTTTCCTGGTCTGTGAAATGACCACTAGTGCACCCCTCTGCCAAGGGACTGGGGGGGTTCCTGTTCTATTGGGGGGGGTAGACTGCAATCAGGTCAGAACCCCAGAGTCCTGTTCCAGTGACAGAGAACAGACTTCGGAATTCTTCCTCCATTCCCCTACCTTTCATGGGCTGAGCACTCAGGGATCAGTTGTCTGGAGGCTCCTGCTTATTGGCTTCTGCTTCTGATTTCTGGATTTGGGCATGCTGACTGCAGTAACCTGCCTGACTGCTCTGACTGTTGCAACCACCCTGAGGGCCTAGGCTTGGGCTTACTCTGGCAGAGGTATCCCTGCTAATCCTCCAAGTTCTGCCCAGTGCTCCCTGAGATACAGGTCAGGAAACTGCTTCTACTGCTGTGAGCCATGGCTCCCACACATTCTGGGGCTGTTCCTGGGAGGCTGAAGTTTCTTCATTCTGGTGGGCAGACCCTCTAACCCCATGGAATAGTGTTTTCCCACTATTTTCCAGGTTACCTTGGGCTGGAGAATTGCTTCACTGGGTCTTTCTGGATTCTGTCTCTCAAAAATTTAGTTAGAGACACATTTTTAAGATTTTTGAAATACTTTGGAGAGAGCACCTAGGAAAGGCTCTTTTCCTGCCTCCATCATGGCTTCACCCCTCCCTCCCATCAATATTCTTGTCCCTCACTGGATCTTTCTGGGAGTTCATCTCTCAAAATTTTAGTTTGTCATAATTTTAAGATATATATGAAATATTTTTGAGAGAGCACCTAGGAGAGGCTCTTCTCCTGTTGCCATCTTGGCTCCCCCCCCCCCCCCCCCAGAATTGACACATTTTAAGAGAGACAGAAAGTACTCTGAGTATTCAAAGGTGGAAGATATCTTTCCTTGCTGGGGAAATCTTTATCAAATAGGTGGAATTATAAACAGGCAATATTACAAAGGATAAACAAATTAATTTAATTCAATTCACCATTCTTTCAGTGACATTCACATTCACATACCACAATTGTTTATTCCTCAAAGAGCACTTGCTTTGTTACTAAAAAAAGTGTATCACCCATCAGATGCAGGTGCATAGTATAACAGTGCTAGGCCCTGCTATTAGGAAGTAGGTAGGAAGCTGTCTTTTGTATTCCAGGAGGAGCATGTTGTCAGATACATGATATCATGATTTCCACGTTATGTTTATTATTAGTGAGAGAATTGTTGAACAAAAAATCATCCTTCTCACTGCCTTTTCCAGAACATTTTCACCCCTTGACCTGATTCGATAGGAAAGAGAACTGGTGATGTTTGGATTATATGGGAGTCTTTGACCTTATGGATATGGGTCTCCTCTTATAACAATAAGGGACCATGGCAAGTAAAGTCAGGTATGACACCATAAGGGAGATTTTTGGTGACATCTTTGCAACAACACACATAGTTAACCGATTTCATGATGGTCTTAATTGTAAGTAAGGTGAATGAATCTTCTACTCAGCTCTGCAACCACACATGCTCCCACCCCTGAATCCAAAGACTTTGGTTTCCTGGAAGTTGCTAGGAGGTCATGGGAATAATGCCATTGGATTGCTAGTTGGCATCATTTATGGCCAGAACTGTGATGTATCTGATAGTCTTTGAATCTCTGACTTTCATTCTTAATTAATGACAACATGCTTGGCAAATACTTTCACTCTCATATGTCTTGCACAGGTCCAAGAATTTCATCTCTAGTTGCACAATTTGGATGTCTCCCTCCCCTCCCCCATACCACTTAATCATGATCTTAGTTCCAAAAACCAACAAAATTGTACCTGGGGTCCTATTCCATTATTCCTAGCTAGGGTGTTCAGGAAACTTGGGTCTGTTCTGAACACTCTATTTTTTTTTTTTCAAACTAAATGATATGGACCATGGATACAGTCAGCTAAGAGCAACAAAGGGGTGTTGAGAAGTAGGTGTTAAGACAGGCAGTGACTGAATTTGTCTCTCAAAGAGAGCCATAGAGGCCACTGCCCTGCTTTCTTCAGTGGCAGATTCTACCACTGAAGCTCTAAGAACCTGGTGGGGGGAGAGCATTAGGTCTTCAAAGTGACAAAGGGAAAGAAAAACCAGCACAAGTCTCAAACATGTAGTATCTTGGTGTCCAGGTAAGTGGACTGCCCTCCGCTATGGTACCCTCCACTGGTAGTGGTCATCACATTGGAGTGACATACATCCCAACACACTCACTACAACGTCAGCAGGATCAGAAGCCAGGACAACTGGGTTAGACCCCAACTTATCAGATAATGAGAAAACAAATTGAGGTGCCTCAGCTCCTGTGTGAGGGCATCACCCAGGTCACTTCTGGGACTAATAACCACAAGAACAATGTGGGGATTCAGCTTGTGTGATTGATGCTCAAGGAGGGGAAAAGCTGGGAGGAAGAGGCCTAGGAACCCCAGAGAGCACCAGGCATGCCATGCCTTCCCTAATGGACTTCCCCCACCTGTCTCAAAGGTGTACCAGGTTTGCTAGAGAAGCCAAGTTGCTCTGGGAGAGTTGGAACCAGGCACATTAAGAGCTCTGAATCTAAAAGTGACAGAGAGGCTAGTCCCCTGCCACAGGAAAAGACCAAGAGAGAGGGCAGTTGTGCCAGGTAGAACATCGAGAAGCACAAGGGACCCACTAGAGCCATTGCATGGGGGGCAAAGCAACCTGATCATCCCAAAGGAAATCCCCAGGTGTCTTCCTCTGGTAAACTATTGGTGAACACTCCATGGTCAAGGGTGGAGATATGCAGAAGACTGGTATACAACTGGCTGCAGGATTCAGCACAGAAAACTTCCATCATCACACAAGGACACACTCTCTGCCTGGGGGGAGACAAACCTCAGTCAAGGGACTGGAGCATCCAAGGGACTGGAGCATCCAAGAGACAGGGCCAGGAATTCGGCATAGACCCAGCCCCCCAGGTTTCACTGGGCAAACCAGCTAGAACTTGGAACAATGGTACACAGGCATCCCTCTAGCTTCTGCACAGAGAGAGCACAGCCTCCTGCTCTAAGAGGAGCTATCTAGGAGCCCAAGATCCATAGACAATGGGCACCTTGAGTCTTCTCAGACTGAGCTTGCCACGGGTAGGTAATTGTGGGAAGGAAGCAGCAGAGGGAGTGCCTGTCTGGCCGCATCACATAATTTGGCTTGGCACACCTTCAGGACCACCACCAGATTGAGTCAGCCTTGGGAGGAGGAACTGGTCCTGATCCACTCAGATCAGTGCAGGGAGCTATCATTCCTGCAAGGGGGGAAAAAGACCAGTGGGGGAGGGATAGGAGCAGAGGGGAGCATCATTGGGGTCTTCATCACCTGCCTGTGGGACCAGGGTCACCACATGAATTGGAAGCCTTTAGTTGAAGAAAGTAAGACTTTAATTCAAATCCAGCCTCAAACACTTAGTAGCTGTGTGACCCTCACTCAGCAAGCTACTTAACCTCTGACTGCCTCTGTTTCCTCCAATATAAAATGGGGATAATACAAACACCTAATTACCAAGTTTGTTGAACATAAAATGAAATACTACTTGTAAAAGGACCTTAAAAATTTAAAGCACTATGGAAATATTAGCTACTATAATTCTTGAATGCTTGTGATTTTTGAACTACTGAGATAGCCAATGGAGATAGAGAAGCAAACATGAAATAAATAGTCCCTCTCTTGAAGGAAATTCCATTGGAAATGATCTATGCGCAGATAAATAAAGAACATCTCAAGTCAATAAAATATTTTCCTTTCTTTCATCAACACTCACATAACATTTCTTCCATGAAGTTTCCTCTGATCACCAGGCTAAATGTGATTTCTTTGTCATCATATTTCTTTCAGTTTTGCAGTTGAGTTGAATTTATTTTTTTGAATGAATAAGAATGTATTTATTGAGTGATTGCTAAATGCAAAATACATACTGAACAATGGAGATAGAAATAGAAAAAATAGACAGCGCCAACTTCCAAAGAAGTTCATATTCTATTGAAGGAGAGAATGCATTCAGTTCCAAGTTAGATTAAAAGGTCCCACAGTCCTTGGAGTGCAGAAGCAAAGCATAAAGCAGTATGTACATCATTTGTCATTTCCACTGATATAATTATATCTGCTTCTAACACTGAATAGATTGAGATGTTGAAAGAACAGACTTTGGTGGTGTTTCACATGATTTCTAGTGTTCTATTAATAGTTTTTAAGAACTGGAAGTCTTTGCCGAAACTTGAGGTTTGATAAGTGAATTCCTGATGTGGGGGTCCCCCAAACTTAGCCCCAATTATAGTTACCAATTCCCAGACTTAAGAAGGAGGAATTCATTGATCCTGGGGATCATGGTGGAAACCTAGGACTCTTGCATTCACATCCTGAATTAACTCCAAGTTCATCAGGAATGACTGCTGGAATTTTGAGATCTTGGATGATACCTCATATATTAGGAGATCTGTTCACCACTTGGACCCAAGATAGAGTATCAAAAAGTACTCAGGAGATAAATTTATTGGAAACACTTGACACTTATTCCATCCAGAGGTGGCAATGGGTACCATGAGGTCCAAAGACAAATGGTGGAGGTCAGGGAAAAGTGAACTGGAGGAGCTTTAGGAAATACCTAAAAAGAAGGTCAGAGTTTCCCCTAGCATACACCAAGAGTGAAGAGCCCACACATGGTCCTGGGTCTAGAATGATGAGCACTCAATTGGAAGATGACTACAGGAATTTTTTAAGGTTTTCTTTTATGCTATTTTTCCAGTTACATGCAAAGATAGTTTCCAACATTCATCTTTTTGTGTCTGAGTTCCACAGTTTTCTACCCACCCCCGAACTCTGCCCTCCCCATGGCAGTAAGTAATCTGCTATAGGTTGTAAATCATATTTAACATATTTCATTTTATTCGTGTTGTGAGAAAAAAATTAGAACCAAAGGGGGAAAAACAATGAGAAAGAATGAAAAGACTTAAAATTTTTAAAGTAAACATAGTATGCTTTGCTCTGCATTCAAATTCGACAGTTTTTCCCCCCCCTCTGGAGGTGGATGGCATTTTTCATAACAAGTTTTTTAGGATTGTCCTTGTTCACTGAATTGCTGAGAGGAGCTGAGTCCATCATAGTTGATCATTTTACAATGTTTATATGTACAATGCTCTTTGTTCTGTTCACATCACTCAGCATCAGTTCATGCAAATTTTTGAATTTATTTTTAATTGTTATTTTGGTAGCTTTAGTTTTCCTTCCCCTTAATGGGAAATAAGCATTTATATAGTACCTACTATGTTGCAGCTAAGCACTTTTAAATATTATCTCACAACAACCCTGCAAGGTGGGTGCTATTATTATCCCTTTTTGTATATGAGTAAGCTGAAGCAAACAGTCTAAGTGATTTGCTCAGGGTCACATAGCTTATCAGGTCTCTCTGACTTCAGGTCTACTTCTCTATTCACCGAACCACCTTGCTAAAAATTACCTTCATTTCTCAGTACTTCTAGGTTTGGTTTAGAGAAAATGATAGCTCACATAAAGTGATCGTGTGCATTTAAATTTTCTCAATTCAATATATTTTTGAAAAATTGTAATAAGCATTTTAAAATAATATGACTGCTTCAGAGGATTATTGTTCATAATAGGGAAATAGTTGTATTGCACTGCTTCTTGTTATATTTCATTTAGACTACTTCTTTGTTATCACATTCTACTCTAAAAGTATCATACTTATTTGTTTGAATTTTTTTTAAAATTTTCTAAATTATTGGATATTTATTAGGTATCCTACCCAATCCCGACTGAGTTCACTACCTTTTCTTTTAATTTAAGGCAATGAGGTTGAGTAAATTGCAAGGTCACACAACTAGGCAACTATTTAGTGTCTGAGGTCAAATTTGAACTCAGGTACTCTTGACTCCAGGGCTGGCACTCTATCCACTGTGCCACCTAGCTGCCCCAAATTCACTACCTTTTAAAGCAAATTATTCCACTTTAAAAATAATTCTAATTGTTAGAACATTCTCCTCCCTCGTTATATTATGTCCAAAGCTGCCCTCCAATCCACTTCTAAATCTCCCTATCATTCTTTTTTCCTGTGGGATCTATGTTAACCACTATCTCTTCTTTGAATAAAAATCATGTTGGACTCAGTGAATCCTATGATTATTCAAGTTATTAAATCAGATAATTACATTGCCTAAATCTTTCAGTTTCCTATTTTTTATTATCGTTGTTTTCCCCAACACTGTTAAACATTCTCTAAAGAGAATGGTACTTCTGCCACTACCTAGTTCCTGCACCTAATCCTGGCTTAGGCCCCGGGGGTTGTTTATATGACAGCGCAGAATCTATATCATGAAAATTGGAATAAACACTTCTAACAGAAACTTGGATCTTGTGCTTCTTTATCAAAGAGTAAAATGATATCACTATATTTGAGACAAATTACAGTGTGTCTAACTGTGACTGATCAGACCAATATGAGCTTACAATGCTCTGCCACATGTTGGGCACAAATAGTTCCTATGAACATACAGGGTACTTATGTATGTCACGTTTCCTTTGAGCTGCCTCAATTCTGCCTTCCTCATAGAGCTTAGTAACTCTCGTTGATGAGGGCACTTCATGCTAGGCGATCCTGTGCCAGTGTTTCCCATGCTGTACAATCGATTTAAAGTTCTTAAAAGGGACCTTCAGGATTTCTCAGTATTGCTTCATCTGACCTCCTTGTGAGCACTTGCCCTGGGTGAATTCTTAATGAAATAGTTTTTATGGCAAGTGTATGTCTCACATTCTAAAACTATGTCCAACCCATCATAGTTGCATTCTCTGTAGTAATGTTGGAATGCTAGGCAGTTTAGCTAGGGAAAGGACCTCAATGGCTGGTATCTTCTCCTGCCGGGTGATCTTCAGAATCCTCCTAAAACAATTTAAATGGAAGCAATTCAGTTTCCTGACATGGCACTGGTAGATTGTCCAGGTTTCACAGGCATATAGCAATGATTTCAGCACAATGGCTCTGTAGACCTTCAGTTTGTTTGTCAATTTAATACCTTTTCTCTACCACACTTTCTTTTGAAAACTCCCAAATATTGCGTTAGCTCTGACAATGTGTGTGTATCCCCTGCTGATAGAGCACCTGGGTTTTCTTTTTATCAATTGTTAGATCAAAATTAGTACAAGCCACAGAGAATCAATCCATACTTTGTTGCATCTCAGTTTCAGAGACTGCATTGATTGCACAACCATCTGCAAACAGAAGAATGTGTACCAACACAACCTCCACTTTGGTCTTAGTTTATAGCCTTAGGGGTGCTAGGTGGCACAATGGATAGAGCACCAACTCTGGAGTCAGGAAAATCTGAGTTCAAATCTGATCTCAGACATTTATACTTACTAACTCTGTGATCTTGGACAAGTCACTTAATCCCAATGCTTTGCAAAAATTAAAAAACAAACAAAAAAACCTTAGAACATGTAATGTGGTTTTTACTTTTTCTTATAGTGAGGTACAAAGAACCTTCCCAAGTCTCATGTCATTTGATCCACACAACATACGTGAAGAAAATATATGGAAGAGAAGGTTTTACTTTGCCTGTTCTGCTCATGAGAAAACTCAAGCATTTTTCTTATAATATGCACTAGATTTGCAACATTATAGAATTTAGAGCTGGGAATGTAATTGGGAATCATGTACTTCCTTCCTTTCATTTAACAATGCTTAACAGAGCCAAAAAAGACAAGATAACTTGCCAAGCTCATGTAGTAGAACCATGATTCAAATCTAGGTCCCCTAACTATAAACCTTGCTATTTTTGTCATACCAAGCATCAAAGCATGGACTAGAATTTTCAAATTTCCTGATTCACAATCTGATGTATTCTATTTAAAAAGAAGAGTTTTAAAAGTTGTTTGATGCTAAGTATTCTCAGTTTCTACATTTTAGAGTCAGGGAAATATTAATTCCTTCATTCATTTATTCCTCCATCTATTCAACATTTCCTAGGTACAATATGTACCTAGTAAATTCAATTGAAATGGATTCGGTTTCACAAAGATGAAATAGATATAGTTGTTAACCCTCATGCAGCTTCTGGTCTTTTGTGAAAGAAAAGAGAAATTACTACAGTATAGAACAGAATGTGACAGTGAAATAAAATGTAGCAAGTGCAGTGGGGCAGTCAGGAGAAGAGGCAATTACCTCTTATGTCAGGAGAATATAGGGAAGACTTGCTGGAGGACTTGACATTTGAATTGGACTTTGAAGGATGGCTAGGAATGTGATGGATGAAGCTTGGATTAAGGTCATTATAGACAGGAAAGTAAGTGAAAGTCTAGAAAGATCTATTTGCAAAACATTTTTTTAGACTAGCAAATGTTTCCAAGGCCTTGCCATAGCCACACAAGTACAATCTGGGAAGACTTTTGCTAAATTATGATAAATATCATTTGTATTTTTTCTTTTTAACCACTATTCTGCTTTATTTTTTGTTAAGGACATTTAAGATTAAAAGAAAGTATTAACTCACACATAGTAGAGATTATGAAAAGTTGTCAAAAGAATAAACAAACAACTGAAAGTTTGGAGAAAAATTCAATTTGATAGAAGCCAAGTGAAGAGATTTAGACTCTATAATCCCATTTCTTCTATTATGATATATCATACACATATGTATTTGTGTGTATATACACACATGTGACAAATAGGATAATGTAGTCACACTGAAGTAAGGGATTTATTCCCCCTAAACTTGGTTCTTTATCAGAGAATGACAGTTATATTATTGTTCTCATAGGTTTGCTGGGAAAAAAAATTCAAACTAATTTTAAATGCAGTATACAAATATTATTGTTGTTTTCTTTTTGCTGTGGAGAAAATATCTTTATATAAAAGTAAGACTTTAACCAAAACATTTTTGTTCATGGTGAAAGAGCCAAAAAGATTTTCTATTGATTAGATGACTGGGTGAGAGGCGGCAATTCACCACTTAAAAGCCACCTATAAACTAACTTCAGAGATTCAGGGAAGATGGTTTCACTTATATTACTTAAGATAATTGTCTTCATTTTCCTTTTTTGTCTGGGGTATTTGGTCTTCAACTTGAAATTGGACTACTTGTCCAACTTTTCAAAAGCCATTTGGTATTTCCTGCAAAGGATCAATGCTCATTGTGAGCTCCCAGGTCTGTATTTCAGGTATTCTGCCTGGGTAACTTGTCAATTTTGTAATCTCTCTGGGTCTCCTATGGGTTTCCTAGGTTTTAACAAGTTCAGTTTGTATAGTACTCTCCCACTGACATACTCTTTCCTATGTGGAAGGAGAGATGAACTACAATATGACTGAAAGTTCCAACTTTATTTTCGCTTTTATTTAAGCAGACAGTTTTCCCTGAAAGATGTTAATCTCAGGCTCTTGTCATTTCCAATAAGTTATGATCCTAGGGGTGAGGAGGGGACTTTTAAATCAATGACTATTTTTGTGAGAATGCCTGCATGTACATTCAATTGTTTGTAAGTCCTGTACTGTCTTCAATTTACAACCCAGGCTATAGAAAGCAATGTGAATTCCTCTTTCAGTGCTGTCACCCTTAATTATAATCTTTCCAGCCTTTAGAGATAATGGCTCCCATATCGTTGATGCTAAATTGTGGAGTACAAGAATGCCCTGCTTGCTTTCACAAGTCCGAACAAATAGAGGTTTTTAGGAGCTCCTGAAGGCTTTGTCATCATAGATGAAAATGTACTTAAAGGAGACACTAATCACTGATACCTCCATTGTTCCATGGACTTCAGATTGGTAGCTGAGGGAGAGGAAATCATGAGATGACATGTTGTCCTTTATCTACTCTTCTCTCCCTCCCTCCCTCCCTCTTTTCTCTTCTCTTCTCTTCTCTTCTCTTCTCTTCTCTTCTCTTCTCTTCTCTTCTCTTCTCTTCTCTTCTCTTCTCTTCTCTTCTTTCTCTCTCTCTCTCTCTCTCTCTCTCTCTCTCTCTCTCTCTCTCTCTCTCTCATGCATTCTTTTTTTCCACTTGTATTCTCAGTGTCATTCCTCCGTTGTGAATGTTAAGACAAAGGAAAGGGAGAATCAGTACCAAATGAGAAGTTAGAGAAAGGTACATTTTAGCTAATAATAAACATATACTTTTCAACCGTTGGCCTAAAATGGAAGAAACTACTTCTTAAGGTAGTGAATTCCTAATATGTTGAAAATGGATTTTTGCATCAGGTAGGATTTGATCTACTTAGCATAACTAGAGATTCTATAGTTCTAGGCTCAAACAAATCATAGTCATTCTTGAAGGAAACTTTTGAGAATTATTATCCATCCCCTTCCCCCCATCTCTCCAAATTTTTTTTCTGGGAATATTAATGAACATAGCTCAGGTCAACTATTAGGTAGAATTTGAGGCAATAAGGTAAATATTAGCTGTAAGAAAATCTTTATTTCTTCCTGCGACTCTTAGATTAGAACACCTACTGAACATCACACAGCTAAATGGAAATAGGCAGAATTCGAATTGCAAATGAGTTGATCAGGAGATTCTCACATAAAACCCCAAAACTCACAATAATAAATTAAAAATCAGTATCCTTTTGTTGTTGTTTCTAGAGTTATAAAATCTCAATGTCAGTGTCACATCTTGGTTAAGACTTCCTTCAGAAGAGAATTGAATGTTCTATACCAGAGAATCTAAAAAAGCTTAGAAACTTCATTAGCTAATTAGGAGACTAAGAGTTCAGAAACATCATTTTTTTTCTAAAACCCCCTGTTCAATTCTCTCCTTAACCTCAGTTGCCTTAGATCCAGGACTATCTCCAGTACTCCTGATTCTTATTTAGCCACTGGATCCATTTTTGTTTTGTTTGTTTGTTTGTTTTTGAATAAATAGTATTCTTTATCATGAATCAATCAGAGAAATTGTCAATATTTTCCCCATTTTTGCTATTATTAACTATATTTTGTTCCATCCTATTTCTCCCCACCCCATTTATTCTATTCTTTTCTTCTTTCTTCCTGTCTGTCCTCAAAAATGTCTTCAATCTGATTACTCTTTCCCATGATTTTCCCTCTCTTCTGTCACCTCATTTCCCCTGTTCCCTTTCTCCCATCCATTTCCTTTCCTATTTTCCTCTAGGGTAAGATAGATTTCTATACCCAATAATGGGGAGTGAATGTTATTTCCTCTCTGAAGCACTTCTGATAATAGTGAATGTTCACTCATTACCCCTCACTCTACCCCCTTCCACTCCATTAAAAAAGCTTTTTATTGCCTCTTTTGTATGAAATATCTTAACCCATTCTCCTAGTACATTCCTTTCTTGTCCATTAACTCCCTCTTTATAATATATTATATCTTTATATTCAGCTCCCTCCTATGCCTTCTCTCTCTCTCTCTCTCTCTCTCTCTCTCTCTCTCTCTCTCTCTCTCTCTTTCCATATATATATATATATATATATATATATATATATATATATATATACACTCTCCTTTTAACAGCCCTAATAAATGAGATACATATAAATTAATAGTATTGTCTTCCCATATAGGAATACAAGTAGTTAAACATCATTAAATCCCTCATAATTTGCCCTTTGCATTCATCCTCTCTATGCTTCATTTAAGACCTGTACTCGAAGATCAAATTTTCTGTTTAGCCCTGGGCATTCAACAGGAAAGTTTGAAAGTCCCCCATTTCATTGATTTTCCACCTTTTCCTCTGAAAGAAGATGTTCAGTTTTTCTAGGTAGTTGATTCTCAGTTGTAATCCAAATTCTTTTGCCTTCTGGAATATCATATTCTAAGAGACCTTAATAAAGAAGCTGTGTTCTCCTGTCTATAGGTCTACAATCTCTTAATTGTTTCTTTTTTTTACTGCTTATAATATTTTCTCTTTGACTTGGGAGTTCTAGAATTTGACTATAATATTCCTGGGAGTTCTAATTTTGTGATCTCTTTCAGGAGGTAATCTTTCAATTTTTTATTTTACCCTCTGTTTCTAGGATATCAGGGGAATTTTCCCGGATTATGTCTTGAAAAATGAAGTCTAGGCACTTTTCCTGGATATGACTTTCAGTTAGCCCAATAATTTTCAAATTATCTCTTCTGGATCTGTTTTCCAGGTCAGTTATTTTTTTCCAATTATATATTTCACATTTTCTTCTAGTTTTTCATTCTTTTGGATTTGTTTTATTATTTCTCAATTTCTCACAAAGTTATCAGCTTCCCTTATCTCCATTCTACATTTGAAGGAATTATTTTCTTCAGAGAATTTTTGTATCTCCTTTTCATCTGGTCATTTCTGTTTTTTTAAGGCAGTCTTTTCCTCGGCCTTTTATACTACTCTTTCCGTTTGAGCTAAATTGTTTTTTAAGATATTATTTTCTTCAGTAGTTTTATTGTAATTCCTTCACCATGCTACTGACTTGGTTTTCATGATCATCCTGCATCATTCTCATTTCTCTTTCCAATTTTTTCTCTATCTTCCTTACTTGATTTTCACAGTCTATTTGGACTTCTTCCATAGCCTGAGATCAATTCATATTTTTCTTTGGGGCCTTGGCTACAAAAGTTTTGACTTTGTTATCCTCTGAGTATGTATTTTGACCTTCCAGGTGATCAAAGTAATTGTCTATGGTCAGATTTTTTTCTGTTGTTTGCTCATTTCCCCAGGCTATGACTTGATTTTAATTTTTTGTTAAGGTGGAACTCTGCTTCCAAAGTGATGGATGCCCTGACCCAAACTTTTGAGGTATTTTGCAGTTGTTTTCAGGGATACCCCCCCCCCGGAATTTAAATTCCATTAAGATCTTATGAGATTCTCTGACTGCTTTCCTGGCCTGTACTCTGGTCTTCCAGTGACTACAAGCACTCCCCTCTGTCTTCCTCCTGAAACTGGGGTCTAGACTGTCACCTATATCTGAGTATGGACAAAACAATAGATTTCTGCCTCAGAGAGAGCAAAGAGATCGCTACATCTCCCCTGACCTCCTCATTATCAGCTGAGCACTCTGGAAGTAACTGCTTAGTGGCTTCCTGCTGGGTAACTGTCCAGATCTGCTCCTGGTTCCCTGGTCTGGGTCTGTGCTGAGGTCTGCACTAGACTGGGTTTTGCAGCACTGTTTTCCTGCTAACCTTCCAAGTTGTCCATGGCAATCTCTGGGCTTTGAAGTCTGGAAACCATGCCTGCCACTATGGACCCAGGTTCCCCAGGGACCCAGGTACCCAGCAGGCTGTTCCTTACTCTGGTGGCTGGTGCAGCCCATGCTGTGCTGTGGGCCCTTTCTAACACCAGTGTAACAGACCTTTCCCTCAGATCTTCCTAGCTGTCTTATGCTGGAAAAGTATTTCACTTCCTCTTTCTGAGGATTCTATCACTCTAGAATTTGGTTAGAGTTGTTATTTAGTGGTATTTGGAGTGGTCGAGGAAAGAGCTGCTGGGATTTTCTGTCTTCTCTCTGCCATCTTGGCTCCATCCCCTGGATCCACTTTTTACCACAGAAAGTGAGGCTGGTAGCTTAACACAGTAGCTCCTCACTCAGATCCAATTCATTTGCTTGTCATGGCATCACCTTCCTGATGTTGTAGTCTTCTTCCAGAAAGAATAACAAACATCATCCAAGATATTTGTGTATTGTAAGCTACATTTTCAAATCAGTCTCCTCTCCCTCCTCCCACATTGAGCCTCCATTGTAGTACTTAATCTGAAAACCAAATGCCAAGATTGTTTGCATCTACATTTGATATTAGATAGATTGCATGGTAGACATTGCTAGGACTGGATTCAAAGAGACTCATCTTCTTGAGTTCAAATCTTTCCTTAGATACTTAGCATCTGTGAGATCCTGGACAAATCATCTAACCTTTTTGCCTCAGTTTCCTCACCTGTAAAATAACCTGGAGAAGATAATAGTAAACTTTTACCAAAAAAACCTTCAGATATGCAGTAAAGAGTGGGACACAACTAAAATGACTCAAGAGTTTGGTATATTTATATAAATACTTTGTACACAAGTGCTTAAATGTTTACTAAATCATAGACATTCTGTTTCATGCTGTGACTATAGAATTGTAATAATCCCTTCTTGAAGAAGAAATTATCATCATTATCATCTTCATCATCCTTACCTTCATAATAACAATATTAATGAACAACCTACCTCTTGTCTTAGTTCTGTCTACAAAAATATTATTATATCATATATGTAATGTTTATTATAGGTGGATGAAAATATTGTTTATATTTAAATATATGGTTATATATATCTAAATGTATATATTATATGATAAATATTTAAAGAAACAAATGAAAACATGATATATGATAACTATATTGTATTATTATATTTGTATAATGAGCATTTATAATTATTATATGACAGTATGTCTTCTACTCTGTCCTCATATTAGATTCATAGAAAACATTTCAAGGGCAAACCTTCATATCACTGTGCTAATCCATTATTAGTGGTTTGTTTTCTTTTATGTTCCAGTTTACTCAGCAGGATAGAATATGATCTTTATAAAGTCAATACATAAACTCAAATCCCTTATGGTCCACTTCACTTAGTTGCACTTCTATTATTTAATCAAAGACTCAGGAATGGATGCTGTTGTTTCAATTGGGGGGGGGGGTTGCAAGACAATGGAACTATCCAAAGGCACATAACTAGCAAGTATTAAATATCTAAGGCCAAATTTGAACTCAGGTCCTCCTGACTCCAGGGTCAATGCTGTATACACTAGGCTTTTGTTCCTAAAATGATTATATCAACTCAAACTGATGGTGTGTGCTGAGAGAACTGATAACATGAATTATAATAATTTTTAAAATAAGAAATTAGACAATATGTATAGATTCCTCCTCTGAAAAAGCTTCAAAATATAAAGTTCTGTTAAAAATAACTACAAATTTAGTTAACATTTATATTGCTCCTCAAGGTTTGCAAAGTCATATTCACACATGTATACACATACATATGTGTTGTATGAATACTCCTCTAAAGAACCCTAGGTGGTAAATGATTTTAAGGTTTAAAAAGCTTTGTCCTGCCCTTAACAGTTCTGTAAAGTAAATAATTCAAGTACTATTACCTCTATTTTTAATATAAGAGAGTTATGGGTCAAAGATTTTGAATGATATACAACCATACACCAAATGTTGTCAGATGACCACCTGGTTGTGATTTATTTAGAAAACATCTCTGATCATATATAATGTTTACCTTGTGACTACTGAGATTCTCTCTAATGTTGAAAATTCAATTCAATCAATTCTCAGAGTTGTCATTAGGTAGAATCATCTGAAATTTTCATCCAAGTTGACACAACTTAGAAGATATTGATAATAGTTGTTCTCCATTCCTTCAGAACTGAATTCAGCACCTAAATGGGTGCTATTTTCAAAATATAGAGAATTACTTAAATTAGAAAATGACCTTCTTCCTCCTCTTCATTGCCATACCCCAGATGTGGTTCTATCACTTTAATTTTGTCTAACTCTCTGTTACCCCGATTTGGGTTCTCTTGGCAAAGATACTGTAATGGTTTGCCATTTTTTTCCAGTTTATTTGACTTTTTCATGCCTAAGATCATATAGCTAGTTAAGCATATTAGACCAGATTAGAACTCAGGAAGATGAATCTTCTAGGTTACCAGACGAGTGCTCTATACTGTAATTCCTAGCTACTCTAAAACATATAAGCTTCTCTTTTATCCAGTTCTATCCTATTTTCTTATTCAGAATACACTTCTTCTGAATCAGCTTCATAATGTTCTAAAATTCTCCTCACTCTACCTTGAACCTCAAGACTTCTTCTCATCCCTCTATTTGAATGACTTTTTGTCAGATATTGAAATGGTGTTAGTTCCTAGTATCTTTTATAGTTTTTGTTCCAGGTACCAGAGAAAATATTGATTATTCTATTATTTGGTGGTAGAAGCAAACCTAAAATCCAGATTATTCCACTTTCTCACTGAATTATACAACAGTCTTTGTTACTTTTTTACTTTGTTATAGGTTAGTCATGTTCCTTAACTTCGGGAAATTGACTCTACAAAATAGAAGGCAGGATAGTGATACTGAGTATAGTCCTTGATTCCACCTAAAGTCTTTGAATTCTACTTTTTAGAGTTAATAGGAAGCAAGGATAGATAGAATTATCTGGGAAACTAAAAGTCTCCTTATGGAAAATATGGGCTTGAGTTGGGACTTAAAAGAATTGCCAGGAAAAAAAAATTGCAAGGACTTGCTTGTACTTTTGGATAGTAGTCTATCATCAAAAAAGTATTTGTGGTGAGTATCCTATCATACTTATCAATGAATCTTGTGTTTGATTCATAAAATTTTAAATTCTGAAGGTGAAGATGTCTTTGGAATTAATAAAATATAAGTGCAAACTTGAATAAAGTCCCATCAGTCATTAGAGCCTGGTGCTGCCTCTTTAATACCGATCATATCATCCATTTTTGATTAGCTGAGTTGTTACCTGTCAACTTAGGCAAATGTCGCCTTAATGCAGTTATCAACTCACCAGGTGTTAAGTCAATGTCTTCTGGAGATTTGCATGTCTTCCTCATTTTTCCTCCAGGTTTGATTTTTTTTTTCCTCTTTAGAAATCTGTTCATCATTCTTGCTCTAAGACTATTTCAGAGACAGTGTATCTTTGAATCAGGTGGATAGAAATTGGTATTGTATTTTTGGAACAACCAAATTAATTTCATTTTAATATTTTTCTTTATTATTTTTCAAATAAATATTGTGATCATGGGAATGGGGTTAAAGAAAACCAAAAATAATCATGGAACAGGAATTTGAAAGATACTCTCTAAAAATGTGGAAACAGAAAAACATCTATAGGCCAAGGAGTTTTGTCTTTATCTTGACTCTCCAGTTTGCTTCCTATGTGCATCTTGGTTTCTTCATTTGTAAAATAGAATTGGATTAAATTATCACTAAATCAATGATATCAAACACAGCAAACTCCCACAGACTATACCTAATACTCTCAAGTGGGAATGGAATCAGCTTAAAATATAATTGGAAATATTAAGAAAATAAATAAAAATACAATAAAATATAAATGATGTAAATTTGTGGTTTTGTATGTCCAGAAGGGATCCAGTTTGAGTGTGATACCACAATTCTAAATTTTCTTTTAGTTCTAAAATTCCAAAATGTTTTGATGTATCTTAAGAAATATTTAATAAGCACATACCAGGTGGCAGTGACTGTATAAGTCGCTGGAATTATAAAGATGAAAAATTGATATCTGTCCTTAAGAATATGGAGAATAACAACACAGAGCAGCAAAAAATAAAACACAAAGTGATTTTACAGGAAGCACAAATAATTGGATGGATGTTGGGTAGAGGAGAAAGGAATTCAGTTAAGACATTGGATGAAAGTGGAATATGAGCTGAGTCCTTTTTATTACTTTATTTTAGGTTTTTTCTAATTTCATGCAAAGATAGTTTTCAATATTCATCCTTTTGCAAAATTTTAAGTTTCACATTTTCTACCACCCTCCCTTCTACCTCTCCCTCTCCATGACAGTGACCAATCTGATAAAAGTTGTACATGAACAGTCATGTTATCTTCATATTGTCATGTTGTAATAGAAGAATTAGAACTAAGAGGGAAAAAAAAACATGAGGAAGAAAGAAAAAAGCATAAAAGAAGTTTTAAAAGTGAATATGCTATTCTTTACTCTACATTCAGACTCCATGTTTTTTTCTCTGAATGTGGATGACATTGTACATAGCAGATCTCTCATGACTATCCTTGATCACTGACCTGCTGAGAGCAGCTGTGCCCCTTAGTTGATCAAGTCACAGTGTTGCTGTTATTGTATAATGTTTTCCTGGTTCTGCTTACTTCGCTTAGATGCAGTTCATGTAAGTCTTTCTACACTTTTTTAAAGTCTGACTCCTTATGATTTCTTATAGAACAATAGGACTCCATCACATTCATATATCATAACTTGTTCTTCCATTCCCTAATTGATGGGAATCCTCTCAATTTCCAATTCTTTGTTGCTGCAAATAAAACAACCTTGCTATAAATATTTTTGTGCATGTAGGTCTTTCTCCCTTTTTAAATTATCTCTTTAGGATAGAGATTTAGTAGTGATATTGCTAAATCAAAAGATCAGCACGCTTTTATAGATCATTGTTCTCTAAAATAGTTGGATCAGTCCACAACTTTACTAAGAGTGCACATTAGTGGGGTGGCTAGGTTGCACAATGGATAGAGCACCGGCCCTGGAGTCAGAAGGACCTGAGTTCAAATTTGACCTCAGACACTTGATAATTACCTAGCTATGTGGCCTTGGGCAAGCCACTTAACCCCATTCATTCCCTTGCAAAAAAAAAAAAAACTTTTAAAAAGTACATCAGTGTCACAGTTTTCCCACTTCCTCTCCAACATTGAACATTTTCCTTTTTAGTCATATTGAACAATCTGAGAGATGTGAGGTAGTACCTCAGAGTTGTTGTAATTTGTATTTCTCTAATCAATAATGATTTGGAACATTTTTCCACATGACTTCAGATGGCAGAATTTCTTCATCTGAAACTGCCTGCTCATATCCTTTTATTGTTTTTTTTAATATTTTATTTATTTTTCCAATTACATGCAATGGTAGTTTTTATCAATTTTTTGCAAGGTTTTGAATTTTGCATTTTTCTCCTTCCCTCCCTTCCCTAAACCCTCTCCCTGACAGAAAACAATCTGGTTCAAACTCTACATTTAAAACCGGCTAAGCATAGATCCACATTAAGCAATTTGTGAGAGAAGAATCAAATTCAAATGGAAGAAAGAAAGCATTAGAGAGAAAAAATGATAAATACATAAGATAAACCTTAGAAATTGAAGATAATAAGTTTTGGTCTTCATTTAAACTGCACAATTCCTTCTCTGGATATGGATGATATTCTCCATCACAAGTCTTTTAAAATTGTCTTTGATTATTGTACTGCTGAAATGAACAAGTTCATCATAGTTGATTATCATCCATATTGTTGTTAGTGAGTATAGTATTCATCTGGTTCTGCTCATTTCACTCCTTATCAATTCATGCAAATCTTTCTAGGCTTTTCTCAAATTCTGTCTCTCATGATTTCTTATGGAACAATAGTTTTCCACCACAAACATATACCATAATTTGTTCAGTCATTCCCCATTGATGAGTATCCCCTCAAGTTCTAGTTCTTTACACTACAAAAGGAACTACTATGAATGTTTTTTGTACATTTTTACCCTTCTTCATGATCTCTTCAGGATACAATTCCAGTAGTGGCATTGCTGTATCAAAGGATATGCACATTTTATTGCTCTTTGGGTATAATTCTAAATTGCTCTCCAGAATGGCTGGATCAATTCTCAACTCCACCAACAATGCATTATTGTCCCAATTTTCCTACTTCCCCTCCAATATCTATCATTTTTCCTTTTTTTAGTCACTTTGGCCAATCTGATAGGTGGGAGGTGGTATGTCACAGATGTTTTAATTTGTATTTCACTAATCAATAATGGTTTAAAGCAATTTTTCACATGATTATATATAACTTTGATTTCTTCATCTGAGAATTACCTTTCCATATCCTTTGACCATTTATCAATTTGGGAGTTATTTTTTTAGAAATACTAACTAGTTATAAACTAGTTATAAAAACAGTTGTAAAACTAGTTATAAACTATAATGAATATCTTATAAAAATTGTTTCCCTACTTACTACATCTTTTTAATCTTTGTTGCAGTGGTTTTGTTTGTGCAAAACCTTTTTATTTTAATGTACTCAAAATCACCCAGTTTGTTTTTTATAATGTTCTCTATATCGTCTTTGGTCATAAACTGCTCCCCTTTCCATAGATCTGACAGATAACTATTCCTTTTTCTTCTAATTGGCTTATAATATTACCTGCACCCATTTCAACCTTACCCTGGCATAAGTTGTGAGATGTTGGTCTAAGCCTTATTTCTGCCACACTATCTTCTAGTTTTTCCAGCAGTTTTTATTGGAATGAGTTTTTATTCCAGAAGTAGGAATATTTGGCTTTATCAGAGTACTAAAATCATTTACTGCTGTTTCTTTTGCATCATATCTATTACATTGATCCACCACTCTATTTCTTAGCCAGTACCAAATACTTTTGATACATTGATCCACCACTCTGTTTCTTAACCACTAACAAACATTTTTGATGACTGATGCTTTATAATAAAATTTTAGATGTAGTATGACTAGGTTGCCTTCTTTTGCATTTTTCATTAATTCTCTTGATATTCTTGACATTTGTTCCTCCGTATGAATTTAGATATTTTTTCTAGTTTAGTAAAGTAATATTTTGGAAGTTTGATTGGTATAGCATTGAATGAGTAATTTAATATAGGTAGAATCATCATTTTAATTATATTAGTTTAGCCCAACCATGAGGAATTGACATCAGTCTAGTTATTAAGATCTGATTTTATTTTTGTGAAAAGTTGTTTTCATATAGCTTCTGACTCCCAAGTATTTTATGTTTTTGAAGTTATTTTAAATGGGATTTCTGTTTCTATCTCTTGCTGCTGTAGTTTGTTAGTGTTTTATAGAAATGTTGAGGATTTATGTGTTTATTTTATTTCCTGTGACTGTTAAACTAGGGTTCTCTAAGTATCCATCATATCATTTGCAATGACTGAGAGTTTTGTTTCTTCATTACTGATTCTAATTATTTCAATTTATTTTTCTTCTCTTAATGCTAAAACTAACATTTCTTAACAATATTGAATAATAGTGATGGTAGCAGGCATCTTTGTTTGACCCCTGATGCTACTGGAAGTGCTTCTAGCATATCCCCATTACATATAATGCCTGTTGATGATTTTAGATAGATGCTGCTCATTGATTTAAGGAACATTTCATTTATTCTTATGTTCTATAGTCTTTTTATTGATATAAGTATTTATTTATTTTTTTAAGTTCATCTACCTTGTTTTTTTAAACATTTATCCATATGCATATGTATATTTTTAAAGTTACAAAATTTCCTTCTACCCTTCCTTCCCAACCCCCTCCTATCAGAGGTTAATAGTAAGGTTAACATTATATGTAAATATTTTTGATAAACATATCTACAGATTAATCATTTTTGGTATGAGGAATTGATATTAAGGGAAAGAGATCTATAAGAGATCATTTTTATAAAGTATTTTTCAGAATCTAAAAAGATTTTTTTTTGTTTTGTGTTGTTTTGTTTTTCTTCCTCTGGATGGTGATAACATTGCCCATAGATGTTCTAATATGGTTGCCATAGTTCTCTGAACTGCTGAGAGGAACTGCTTCCATCAAGTCATCTCACAATGTTGTTGTTAATGTGTACATTAACAGATCCTATAACTCATTCCAAGCTTCTCCAGAGTCTTACCATTTATGGTTTCTTATACAACAATAATATTCCATAATTTTCATACACCATAACTTGGTTACCCATTCCCCAATTGATGGACATTCTTTAATAACTTTTTAATAAAATGGGTGCTGTATTTTGTTAAATTTTTAATTTGTTAAATTTTTTAATAAACATGGATACCATATTTGTTAAAAGCTTTTTCAACATCTATTGAGATAAACATATGATTTCTGTTAAGTTTCATATTACTATGGTCAATTATGATGATAGTTTTCTTAATATTGAACCAACTCTGGTATAAATCCTGCTTGGTTGTAATGCATTATGCTAGTGATAACTTGCTGTAATCACTTTGCTAATATTTTATTTAAAATTTTTGTATCCATATTCATTAGGGAAATTTATCTATAATTGTCTTTCTTTTGACTAGGCATCAAGGATCATACTGATGTCATAGAAGGAATTTGACAAAATTCCTTCATCTATTTTTTCAAATAGTTTATATAGAACTGGAACTGGTTGGTTCATGTCCATTATTGAAAATAAAATTGGCATCACTATGTTTGAGGCAAATTACATGGCTGATCAGACTAATATGAGCTTAGAATGCTCTACCACAGATGGGGCACAAAAATAATCCTTGTGAACACCTGGGTGGGTACTCTAAACTTATGTCTGTCTCTTTTCCTTTGAGCTGCTTCAATTCTGCCCTTCTCATAGATTGCAGGCACCCTTACAGATGAGGGCATATTATGTTGGGTGTTATATCTCAGTATCCCTTTTTTCTGATTCCCTTGTGAGCACTTGTCCTGTGTGAGTTTTCCATAAAACAGTTTTTTTTTATTAAGCATACATCTTACATTCTAAAAACATTCACAGCCCATTATTATTGCACTCTATGCAGAAATGTTGAAATACTAGGCAGTTTAAGTTGAGAGAGGACCTCAGTGTCTGATGTCTTCTGTCAGGTGATCTTCACAATCTTCCTAAGGCAATGGGATTAAGTGACTTGCCCAAGGTTGCATAGCTAGGTAATTATTAACTGTCTGGCACTAGATTTGAACTCAGGTCTTCTTGATTCCTGGGTTGGTGCCATATCCATTACATCACCTTGCTGCCCCCTAGTCCTAAGATTCTTAAATTGTCTCTCTTGGATCTATTTCGCATGTCACTTATTTCACCAATGAATTATTTTACATTTTCTTCCATTTTTATCACTTTTTGAAAATTTTGTTTAACTGATTTTTGGTGTTTCACGAAGTCTTTAGTTTCCACAGATCCCATTCTATTTTTCAGAGAGGAATTTTATCCATTTAGCTTTTGTATATACTTTTCCATTTGTTTAGTTCTATTTTTAAAGGAGTTATCTTTATTCATTTCTCCAATTGTGTTTTTGAGGGAATTTTTTATTGCATTTTTCCAATTGTATTTCTAAAGGATTTGGGTTTTTTCCTGTCATTTTTTTGTTGCTATATGCTAATTTTCTCTTTCATGATCATAATGTTAATTTTCTCTTGCATTTCTTTTCCCAGTTTTTCCATTTGATTTTTAAACTCCTTTCTGATCTCTTCTAAGAAGTCATTCTGGGCTGGAGACCAATGCAAATTCTCCTCTGAAACATCACATATTGTGTCCCTTCTGTCCTCTTTTTCTGAGCTAGTGTCCTTATCTCCAGGGTTACATTCAATCGACTCTATTTTGCACTTTGAGATTTGCTGTCTTTCTCTAGTGATTTGTGTTGAAGGGAGGAACTTGCTCACAGACCTTTGGTGTTGAGAAACCTAGAGGCTTGCTTTCTAGTCTGGGGCTGTAGATGCTAGGAACTCCAGGGGGTTACTCAGTGGACTAACCAGTAAGAAATACCAGAAGCTCTATCTGGTTTATGTGTGTAGGGGATGAGACTTACCCACTCCTTATGACAGGGATGTCTTCATGGCAACCAAAGGTTCTCTCTACATATTCAGTTTGGGGAAAGTCCACAGTCAACACCCAGACTTTTAAGATAGATGGGAATGGGGCAGCTAGGTGGCTCAGTGGATATAGCACTGGCACTGGCCCTGGAGTAAGGAGTACCTGAGTTCAAATTTGGCCTCAGACACTTAATAATTACCTAGCTGTGTGGCCTTGGGCAAGCCACTTAACCCTACTGCCTAGAAAAACAAAAACAAAAAGATAGATGGGAATACCTGAGGGGTATTTCTAGGTTTGTATGTGGAGTGGCAGGCCTTTCTGCATGATAACTGGGGTCCTCTCAGAGAATGCCTGGTGCTTGTAGTTAAGCAGTCCAGAATGGTCTCTCTGGCTGAATGGATGTCCTAAGCAGCCAGGCTGAAGCTCTCCCAGTATCATCACACACACCACAGCAGCTTTCACTCCCTATGTACCCCCATGCTCCCCTGTGACAGACCTTGATGGAAAATGTTCCTATATATATTTTTTGTGAGTTATGTCACTTCAAAATCTGTTAAGATGCATGATTCATGTTGGTTCTGAGGGGAAGTTAGGAACGCTTTAAACAGTGCCTATTCTCTCTGCCATCTTGACAGAAAGTTCTCTATATCCTTTTGTTCTCATAAATTTGAGTCAGTTTTCTATATAATTTAGAAAAGAACTCTATATCAGAAAAATTATATGTGAAAATTTTTCCCCAATTTTCTGTATTCCTTCTAATATTGATTGAAATTGTCTTATTTGTGCAAACCATTTTCAATTTAATGTAGTCAAAAGTTTGAAATTTATAATATTTCTATGTCTTATTTGGTCATAAACTTTTTTCCCCTTCTCTAAAGATCAGATGGATGGCTTATTCTCCTAATTTCTTATAACACTTTATGTCTAAATCCTGTACCATAGGGGAAGAGGTGTTGGTCTGTGCCTAGTTATTGCAAATATATTTTCCAATTTTTCCAAATTTTTGTCAAATAGTGAGTCCTGTGGGGATTTTTTTCATTTTTTGCAAGGCAATGGGATTAAATGACTTGGTCAAGGTCACACAGCTAAGTAATTATTAAGTGTCTGAGACTGAATTTAAGCTTAGGTCCTCCTGACTCCAGGGCTAGTGATCTATTTACTACACCACCTAGTTGCCTCCAAATAGTGAGTTCTTAGAGCAGAAACTGGAGTTCTTGATTTTATCAAAATGTAGATTACTATAGTCATTTACTCCTTTTTTTGTACCTAATCTATTCTACTGATTCATTTCCCGAGTTTAACCAATAACAGATAGTTTTTAAATTGTCACTTTATAATATAGTTTTAGATCTCATACAGCTAGGTCACCTTCCTTTGCTTTTTTATTCATTTAATACCCTTGATATTTGTGACTGTTTTTTTTCCTCAGTTGAATTTTATTACTATTTTTCTAACTGTAAAATAATTTTTTAGTAGTTTGATTGGTATGGCACTGAATAAGCAACTTAATTTAGATGGAATTGTCATTTTTATTGTATTAGCCTGACCTATCTATGAGCACTTGATATTTGTCCAGTTGTTTAGATCTGACTTTATTTGTGTGAAAAGTGTGTCTATTTGTGTTCATACAATTTCTGGGTTTGTCTTTGCAGGTAGATTCTCAAAATAACATCTAGTTACTTTGAATGGAATTTCCCTTTCTATTTCAAAATGCTGGACTTTGTTGGTAATATGTAGAAATGCTGATGACTGATTGAGGATTTTATATCATGCCAAAGTTGTTAATTATTTCAAGAAACTTTTTTGTTGGTTTTCTAGGATTCTCTAAATATACCATCACATTATCTTCAAAGAGTGAGAGTTTTATTTTCTTATTGCCTGTTCTAATTCCTTCAGTTTCTTTTTCTACTCTTATTGTTAAAGCTAATTTTCTTATATTGAAAAATAGTGATATAATGGGCATCTTTGTTTCATCACTGATCATTTTGAGAATGCTTCTAGCTTGTACTCAATGCATATAATTCTTTCTGATGCTTTTAGTTTGATACAACTTAACATTTTAAGGAAAATCCATTTATTTATTTATTTATATGTATGCTTATTATTTTAATAGGAAAAAATATGCTGTATTTTGTCAGTCTATTTCTGCATCTAATGAAATAATCATGATTTTTGTTAATTTTTTTATTTAAACAGACAATTGTGCTGATTGTTTTTTCTAATATTGACCCATCTCTGCATACCTAGTTTAAATCCTACATAACCAGTGTTATTATTCTAGTGACAACTTGCTGAAATTTCTTTGCTAAAATTTCATCTAAAAGTTTTTCATCAATATCATTAGTGAGATTGATCTATAATTTTCTTTTTCTGTTTTGGCTGTTCCTGCTTAGATATCAATTCATAGTATCATAGTATCATAAAAGGACTTTGACAAAACTTATCCTATTTTTTCAAATAGTTTATAGAGAATATTTAATTGCTCTTTAAATGTTTGATAGAATTCACATGCAAAACAATCTGACCCTGGAGATTTTTTCTTGGGAAGTTTAGTGATGTCTTGTCTCATTTCTTTTTCTGAAATGGGGTTGTTTACATATTTCATTTCCTCTTCTCTTAATTTGAGCAGTTTACATTTTTGTAAATATCCATCCATTTCACTTATTTTGTCAGATTTATTGGCATACATTGGGGAAAAACAACTCCAAATTTTCACATTAATTTCCTCCTCTTGGTGGTGAGTTCACTTTTTTCATTTTTAATACTGGTTCATTAGCTTTCTTTCTTTTTTTAATCAGATTAACCTGAGGTTTATCTATTTCATTGGTTTTTTTTCATAAAGTCATTTTTTAATGTTTGTTTTACTCAGTAGTTCAATAATTTTCTTTCTTTCAATTTTCTTACTTTCTCCTATGATTTTTAGAATTTCTAATCTAGTATTTAGTTGGGATTTTTAAAATATGCTTCTTTAGTTTTCTTTTTTTAGTTCATTGCCCAATACATTGATCTCTTCTTTCTCCATTTTATTTTTCTAAGCACTTAGAAATATAAAAATTTACCCAAATACCTGCTTTGGCTGCTTCCCACAAATTTTGGATGATGTCTTATCTTTTTCACTTTTTTGGATGGAATTGTTGATTATTTCTGATATGTTGCATGATCACTTATTCTTTAAAATTAGGTTAATTTCTAATTATGTTTTAGTTTATCTTTCTGTTGTCTTTTATTATATTTAATTTTTATTGCATTATAATCTAAAAGGAGGTATCTAAAAATTCTGTTTTTCTGCATTCGATTGTGAGGTCTTTAAGACCAAATACGTGGTCAAATTTTGTGTAGGTGCCTTGTACTGAAGGAAAAAGTGTATATTCCTTTCTTTCCCCATTTGGTTTTCTCTTGGTTTAGCATGTCAAACATTTCTAAAATTCTATTCACCTTCTTTACTTCCTGTTTATTTTTGTTTGATTTATATAATTCTGGGAGAAAGAGGTTGAGGTCTCCCACTAAAATAGTTTTGTTTTCTATGTCTTCCTGTAACTCATTTAATTTCTCCCAAAGAATTTGGATGCTTTAACACTTGGTGTATATATGTTTGGTATTGATATAACTTCATTACCATGGTGTCTTTTAGAAATTTCCTTCCTTATCCTTTTTAATAAGATCTATTTTTCTTTTGCTTTGTCTGAGTTAAGGACTGCTACACCTGGTTTGTTTTGCTTTTTTTTTTTTCATTTTAACTGAAGCATAACATATTCTTTTCCGGCATTTTTACCTGTATGTATCTCTTTGCTTCAAATGTGTTTCTTGTAAACAACAAATTGAAGAATTATGGTTTTTAATCTACTTTATCATCCACTTCTATTTTATGGGAACGTTTCTGATTCACATTCAGAATTACGATTATTAACTCTTTATTTCGCTCTATCCTATCTTTCTTTATTTGTGATTTTCTTCCTTCCCCTTATCCCTCTTTACAAATTTTTTACTTCTGAGTGTTCCCTCGCTCAATCTATCCTCCCTTCTATCATCAAACTTCCCTTATCTTCTCTCTTTCCCCTTTTACTTATTTTACCTTTACTTTTATTTTCGATGAGCCTATCTTTCCTCGGGATAAATTTCTAAACTAAATTGGTAATATTATTCCCTCTATGATAAAAACATTTACTCAGTACGCACACCCTCTCTCCTTTCTCTCTACTATAATACATCCCTTGAGCCTTTTCATGTGGAGTTATTTATCCTCTAATGCCTCTGTCTTTTCATCACAGTATAATCCTTTTTTTGTCATATTTGCTTTACACTTGTCTTGTACCCACATCTTCTATCAAAATATACTCTTTGCAACTGCTCTGATAGAAATACAATTCTCAAGACTTATAAGAATTATTACATCATAATCATACCATGCCCATGCCCTACATCTAAGTATACTCCCACCAACTGCCTCAATAAAACTACAGCCCTCAGAGCTAAAGTATCATCACATCATTATCAACTTATATCCACACTCTCTAAGTATGCTCTTTTTAACTGTTCTAGGAAAATGTAATTCTTAAGAATTAGAAGTATTATCTTCCCATGTAGAGTCATAGACAATTTAGCCTTATTGATTACCATTTTGTTTCTTTCTATTTACCTTTTTCACATATCTTTGAGTCTTATATTTGAAGATCAAATTTTCTGTTTGGTTCTGGTCTTTTTATCATGTAAATTTGAAAATCCTCTATTTGGTATAAATTATATCTTTTCCCCTAAAGGAATATGCTGAATTTTTCAGGTTAGCTGATTCTCAGGTGTAATCCAGGTTCTTTTGTCCTTTATATTATCATATTCCAGGTCCTCCAATCCTTTAATGTTGATGTTGATAAGTACTGCATAATCTCTGACTGTGCCTCACTGATATTTTAGGTACTTAATTTTGTCCATTTGCAATTTTTTTCCTAATTCTGAAATTTGGCTACAGTTTCCATGGAATTTTTTTAAATTATTATTTTGAAGTCTCTTTCTGGGGGGTGTGATTGAAGGATTCTTTAATGTTTTCTTCTTATTCTAATATATTAGGGTAGTTTTCCTTGGCAATTTCCTAAAAGATACTATACAGACTCTTTTTTTCAAATAGACCAAGAATTCAAAAATTATCTCTCCTGGATCTAGTTCCCAGGTTGTTCCTTTTTTAAAGAGATACTTTACATTTTCTTCTAATTTTTTAAGCCTTTAGGTTTTGTTTGATTGAATTTTCTTGTCTCATGGAATCATTTGTTCAATTCTATTTTTTAGGGTTTTATTTTCTTCAGTTATCTTTTCTGTTTCCTTTTTCAGTTGACCAATTTTACTCTTAGAATTCTTTTCTTTTTCTATTCAGCCGACTTTGTATTTAAAGTATTATTTTTTTAATTCAATGTTTTATAATACTCCTACATGACTCTCATCTCTTTTCTCCATTTTTCTTCTTCCTCTCTTCTTTGGTTTTAAAATCCTTTTTGAGCTCTTCTAAGAAGTCTTTAAGAATTTAGATCAATTCATAAAGCCCTTTGAGACTTCACATGTAGGCATTTTATCACTTCTTTCCTCTCCTGAGATAGAATTTTTATCACTCCTATCAGAATAGTAGTTTTCCATAGTTAATGTTCTTTTTCTTCTTTTTTAATTATAATTTAATTTTTAATTTTGAGTTTTTCTCCTGGGAACATGAGGTATCATTCTAAACTTTTTGTGCTGGAGGTCAAGGGTTTTGTCCCTGACTTTCCATTCTAGCATCTCAGGTACTTGCAGGTCCCCCCGACCCTGCATTAGGGTAGTTCAACTCAGTCTACCTATTGCACCAGTATTCCTAGACTCAAACTTTGCCTTCTGAGTGGTAGTTGGGATCCTCACTGCTTCCCAGTTGTATCACTGGCCTACTGAGCCATGTCCAGAGCTTCACAGTGACAGTCAACCCCTGGTTTTCCAGCTCTCCCATCCAAGCACAGTTATACTCCTCTTTTATCCATGTGAGATAGACCTTTTCTGATGTTCCTCCAAGATATCTTGAATTGAAAAGTTGTTTCAAGCTGTGTTTTTGTGGGTTCTGTTGCTTTAGTGTCTGTTTAGAACTTTTGTTCCATGTTGTTTTAGGGAAAAGCTCTGGGACCTTCCTAGCTTAGTACCACCATCTTGGTTTTGCCCAAGGAATCTTTGGGTTGAGTCTTTTTTTTTTCTTGAGTTGAGTCTTAAAGGAAAAATGTAAGTGAAGATGAAAACCATTGTACCAATAGATAAATGCAATGAGATGATTGAATGTTAAGACCAAGAAACAATAAATAGGTCACTTTGGTTAGAATATAGAGTATAAAAGAGAGAATAATAATAATAATAATAATAATTCATTTTAGTATGATAGATGAAATAATATTATAAAGGGCTTTAACTGTGAAATAGGAAAAATTTATGGATTGAACATTTAAGTCATAGTGAGAAAGTACATTTTTAAAATGGCATGTGACTGTTTCCTCAGATACTTCAAAGAAGTAAGGAACTAAGAGAGAAAACTTTTAAAAACAATTGTTTAAAAACCCAGTTATTTCTTTACCATTTGTTTCATTATTTTCAATAAACTATGTTTTAACAGGATAGTTGGGAAGACCTATTAGTTATCTAATCTGATAAGGATTAGAAGCTATGTAGAGCCAGTTTGGAAAAGAGATTAATTATCTTTGAGTGATGAAACCATAAAAAATGGGGTTATATGGATGATATCTCCAGTCACAAATTAAATATCATGATTTAGCAATAAAAATTTTAATAAGAAAATTTCTGATTTAAAAAAATTAAATATTCTCTTCTTGAGACATATTATACATATCATTATCAACATTTTATCCAAGAAAAAAAAAGAAAGGAAGAAAGGAATAAAAGAAATAAGCAATTTTTGTCTACTGTGCCAAAAGGGTACTAAGAACTTTACAAATATAACTTCATTTGTTTCAATGAAGTGAGTGCTATCATAATCTCAATTTTATGGTGGACAAAAGTGAGGCAAACAAAGCTTAAGTGACTTATCCAGGATAACATATCTGTAAGTGTCTGAGACTAAATTTGATTCCTCTATCCACTGCATCTTACTTAACTGGTGTATATCTCCGTTTCCTCATCTATAGAATGGAGATGATAATTATATCTACTTCTTCAAATTGTGAGGACAAAAATAAGATGATATTTGTATTTTTCAAACCCCAAAGCACTATGTAAATACGAGGTATTATTATTAATCATCCTGCCCAGAATTATCATTGAAAAGTTTCATTTCTAGACTACAAACCAAGATTTCTTGAAGCCCAGTACTCTTTCTAAAACAACACATTTACTTGCAATGAGTCAGAGTGTGATAAGATTATAAGATGTTGGCCTTAAATTTAGCTTTAAAGTAGCACAAATTTAGGAAATTTAGAACTACTAGGTGAGAACAGAACATTTTATTAGTGCATATATACACCACCACCATTACTCCTGTTACATCTCCATCTGTGTGTTGTTAATTACCTCTACCTGGTCTCCCTATAATGTGATGATAAGGGTAGAGTACTGAGAAGAACTAGTTGTTAGCGTGAAATAATCCACCAAGTTGGAAACAGTTTTTATGAGGGACAGAATACTAGGAAGCTGTATGCTTCCTTAAGGCCTTTAAAATAGGAATGGAAAAAACTGGCTTATGAATCATATCAATGCAGAGGAAACTGAATTATCCTGGACCAGGAATGTGGTTTTATTTCTCTGAAAGCAATATAATTATGATTAGACCCCAAAAGTAAAGAGTTTCTTTTTTTTTTCATTCTCGTCATACTAAGTAGAATTTTCCCCCTCCTAATAAAAGAAGTGACCACAGCTCATTAAAGGTAAGAAGAGCAAGAAAAGAAATAGAGTAATTCATTTAATTTTGTAGTCATAGATTATAGGAAATAAATCAATGTGCAATGAGCAACTACAATAGGAAAAGCCCTTGGTTGTTGATTCAAAGAGTTAGGTGATCTCTCTTTCATCCCAAATTCATAGCACACTTTTTAAAATTTCCTTCTTCTCTACATTCTGACATACTGAAATTATTTGCATTTTACTTCTTCTAGTGAATTAGAAACTCCTTAAAGACAAAGGGGATGATTTACTTCATCTTTGTAACTCCATCACTGAGCTTGGGGGCCTTAACCAGAATAGTCACTTAATATTCATCAATTAAATGAATATCCATTTAAATGAATGAATGAAAAGAGATACAAACTTAGGTATTAACCTTAAGGGGAGATAGGATGAAGTTTTTAATGGGTAGAAAAATAGCTTAGAATTAATGGCAGTATTGAAAGCTTAATACAGAATGAGAAGTTAAGAGAAGAAATTTCCTAGAATACTTTTCTAATGTATTTTTCTAATGATTTTTCTTCTCAGATTTCACTTATTTGGTTAGTTCTATATTTCTCTACAGGCATTACTAAATAATATTTTGTAATTTAGTACTATTTTCTTTTTCTTATTTTTTGCAAGACAATGGAGCTAAGTGACTTGCCCAAGGTCAAACAGGTAGGTAATTATTAAATGCCTGAAGCCAGTTATTAAGTGTCTGAGGTTGATACTATTTTCTTTTGTTATATATCTCCACTCAATTGTAAGTTTCCTAAGTGAAGGAGTTATACTTAAATTTTTTTTCCCTCTCCCAGAGTCACCCAAAGTGGCTTGCACATGGTAGGTCTTTCTTAAGGTAATTTGAATGAAGAAATGCATGAATGAACAAGTTAGTAAGTGCTAGATTAGCTCTGAATTTTGAAGGGTCTTAAAGTTCAGCTATAATACATTTCAAAGAACAATCCACTATAAAATTCTTGAATATATCAAAAAACAAAAAAAAGTAAATAAAATAAATGAAGAGTAAAAGAGGAGTAAGTCAGTCAGAAGGGGCCAATGGGACAACGGATATACTTCCTGTCAGGGAAGGAATTAAGAGGATTTTTTAATGGCATGGAAGGAAAAAAGTCCTACAAAGAAGTCAGTAGTAAAGTCTAGAGAAGGATGGAAATATAGTTGGTCCTGTCCTTTTTTATTATTTTTATATTTCTCAATATTTTATTTTTTAATAATTACACATAAAACCCCTTTAATGTACTTTTTTTTTTAGATTTTTGAGTTTCAAATTATTTCTCTCCCTCCCCTCTCCCCCTTGGAGAAGACAAACCATTTGACATCAATTATACCTGTATAATCATGCAAAACACATTTTCATGTAAATAATACTGTGAAAGAAAACAGACAAAATATCAAGAAAAATAAAGAAAACAAAGAAAAAAGCATTTTCACTCTGCATTCAGGTTTCAGCAGTTCTTTCTCTGAAGATGGGCAAAACATTTCAATATAAGTTCTTCAGAATTTTCTTGGATCATTGCATAGCTAAACTATTTACAGCAAGGGCAGAATGGTGCAGTAGATAGAGCATTGACCTTGGATTCAAGAAGATGGCAGTTCAAATCCGACCTCAGACACTTAATTTTAATCATCTGTGTGACCTTGGGCAAGTCACTTAACCCTGATTGCCTCACATCCAGGGTACTCTCTAGCCATCCTGATTCATATCTGGCCACTGGACCCAGATGACTCTGGAGGAGAAAGTGAGACTGGTGACTTAGCACAGCACCTCCTTACTCATATCTAATTCATGTGCTTGTCATTGTATCACTTCCCTAGTGTCATAGTCTTCTTCAAAAATGACAGATAAATATAATTATTAGTATTATTTATAGCAATTTTATATATATAGCTATTATTTATATATAGTTTACATATTACATATATAGCTATTACTGTATACCATAGTCTTCTGGTCCTGTTTGTTTCATTTTGCATCAATGCAACTAAATACAAGTTTTTCTGAGAGCATCCTTTTCTGAGAACCTTTTTTATGCCACAATAGCATTCTATCATTTTAAACAACAGATAGAGAAAAAATTTTTTTCCTAGAGAAAAGAGCCATTGAAACTTCTTGATCAAAGTAAGGAAAATGCCAGGCTCATGCTTTATGATTAATTTCACCAGTTGTATGGTGAGATGAATTAGCCAGAGACCAATTAATTAGGTAATTACAATCATCCAGGTAAGAAGTGAAGAAAGGGTGATGACTCTGTGAGTGGAAAGAAGGGAAAATAATGTAGAAAGATTCTGTGGAAGTAAGACTTGAAAATTAATTGAATATCAGGGTTGGTGTGAATTTGACAATAAATGATAAAACCTAGGTTGACCAGGATGACAGAGGGATGATGTTGCCTCTGACAAATGTAAGGAAGCTTAGAAGTGTTTTTTGGTTGTTTGTTTTTTAGGGGGATGAATTCTATTTTGAATTATTGAGTTTGAGATGACTTGGGGATATACAAGTAGATATGATTAAGAGACTGTCAATCAGAATATATTAGAGCTCAAGTAAAAGATTTGGAATGGGTTTGTAGACTTGAGCCCCCCCCCCAACAAAAGATGCTAATTAATTCGCCATATTAGGATAAGAGGTGATTATTGCCTGAAGAAGTTACAAGTAAACTCAAATCCTAGTGTGTAGCCTTAGGTATTAACTTCAGGTTATGAAAATTTTAAACCAAAAGGATTTCAAATGTGTTATTGGAATTCCCCTTAAGAAGAGAAACGATGCCTAAAGCAGTACAATTATGAAACAAAATGAATAGAGAATGGTGAGATATAAAATAAATAAGCAAAACAAGACAAAAGCATTTTGCTCTCAGAGCTATAAGTATTTTATGCTGGGAATGAGACCAGGAGTAGAGCTGAAATGGCACTCACCACTTCACATATCCTTCCCTTTGGGGAAGTATTTTGAATTTGACCTTTATAGCTGATAGTAGAGGCTGTGTCTGCACATTGCCAACATATTGATTTTTTCAACTTATGTGATATATTGTTATAACCCCTCCTCACTTGAACCAGTATCTCAGAATTGAAATCAATCAATTAGCTAACATTTGTTAAGTACCCACTATATTTTTCTAGGTACTGAAAAAAATGTTGGAAATACAGGTCAAAAGTAAAGGCCTTCCTGTCATAAAAAAATAAAAATGAAAGTCCTTCAGAGAGTTTTCAGTATTATTACTACCTGACTAAAAATATCCAATTATCACATCACTAACCAGTGATGATTCAAACTTGTTAAAAAATTTTCTAGTGATGGGGAACTTACTTCTTTCTGATGTAACTAATTATTCTTTTGGACATTATTAATTTCTCTGATTCTCTCACTACTTGTCTTGGGTTCCAATTGATTTGCTATTATGTCTAACCATCATCTCACGATTTGCACCCAGGAGCAAATTTAATCCTCTTACCACATGATAGACCTTCAAACACGGGAATACATCTATCATGTCACATTTCTCACTATAGCCTAATACAAATCTCTGATCACATGCTATTTGGCTCATTACATTTCCATGCCTTATTTCTTGATTGGTGAATAAAGAATAGCTTTTTTAAATCTGATATTCAATATCTTTATAGTATTGGTCCTAAACTAAAATGATTACTAGTTCTGTTCCCTTCACTGTCCATCTATCTCCTCTATTTATAATTGACAAAGGAGTCTCAGACAAGATTCTAGTATCTTAATTGTCAGAGATTCAGTTTTCATCAGAGGCCACAGACCTGAAGTGACTCAACTAATACAGAATACTAAATGAGAATCTGATACTCTCTTGTCCTCAATAACTCAAAAAGAGTAACAAGAACTCACAAAATAGAGAGAGGCACCTCTAATCTATGAAGATCAAATATTCTAAGGATTTGCATTTAGCAAAACATTTCTATTCTGCATTCTCTTCAGGGACTCTCACCATGCTAAAGATTATGAAACTAATCACTAGTAATAATATCTGTTACTTACAGTGCACTTTGTCTTGTTATATGAACCTCAAACAAACCTAGCAACTAAAGGCTATTATTATTCCCATTTTCTATGTGAAGCTGAAGTTAATAGGGGTTATATTGACCATGATGATCATAAAGCCATTAGATTTTTGAGGTGAAATTTAAATCTAGGTTGGTTGAATAATGTTCAAATACCTTTTCTCACTATAATAAACTGCATATGAACAAGGATAGTTCTCCCTAGCTGTTTCCTACTTGTCTACAATACAGACAGGGTAATTAGAACTGCTGTCCTTCTTGGCAGTTCTCAATGTTAATAGTGGTGATGTCAGTGTGAGTGTTAAAATGCCATAAGGACCAAGCCTGGCCAACATTATGGCTAACCATGGACCAAGCCACTTGACTGCTGTCAACATCATGGTGAGTTTCTTGCTACAAGGCATGGCTATTATCAGCACTTCAAACAGCAGCATACATTGAGATTTGGCAGCCAATACTTATATTTTCGAACTATTTTAATTACTCAACTTTGTGTTTCTCAGGATGCCACCTGAGTCTGACTCCAATTCTACTCCTTAGTAATTAGACTTTGTATCATTGCTTATACTTCTGTCATTGCAGCTTAAAATCAAATTTTGCCTTGGGTAAATCATATAACCTCTGTGAGCCTCCATTTCCTTTTCAAAATTAATGGGTTAAACATATATATAATATATATGCATATATATGAATATAAAATAATGCTTTAATTCCAAAAAACCTCTCCAAAAATACTCATACAACATATTGGTCTTTGTTATAATAGCTTTGAAAGATAAATAAAACTAGAATTATTATGTCTGTTTAGTAGATACATAAACATAGGGTGAAATTGATGGAAGGAATTAATCAAAGACACACAGCTAGAAGGAATTTGGCCCATATTTTTGTTTGCAAATTGAATGCTCTGCCTATAAAACTGTGCTGCCTCTCATCATTCTTCACGATGTATGGAATTCTCTTTCATGGGTAATATTTAATGTGATTACAACAGCCATGTTTTTTTTTTCTGGTTGTAAAGGTGTTATTATATCCAGTTTAGAGAATAAAATAACTTGAAACTTTTGGAGGATCGAGGTTACATAGTTTATTTATCAATAAAATTCAGATTAGAACACATAATGTGCAAAGGTCAAACCAGAGCTATTTTTATTGTACCATATTAACTATCATCATTCATCCAAGTCGGTTAGAATAAATAATATATGCTTCTATAATATAAATATAAGGAGTATATGCCTCTATAGTTATCTACTGTTGTATGTGCTTTCCCCCTTGTCTTCTGTATTAAAGTTACAAGAACCAACTCTCCTACATGGGGTTCTTCATAACCTACCCTGAGACATTCACCTATCATGCCAGACCTTTTCACACATCCCCCAGACAAGGAGACAAACAAAAGTTCCATATCAAATGCCCGGCTTCATGCCAAGATGACACAGATGGCACTGGAGACATAGCAGCCTGGTTTTCTAAGTATTTGCCAGTTCTGACATATTGGTTGACAGCATAATGCATTTAGATATATCCTACCACAAACCTCTTGTAATTAAAATCTAGTCTATTTCACAGGAGGTCCCATTGCATTTGATTGGCTGTGGAAATAAAAAAAATCTGATTTTTAAAGACTACATCAGTCACAAAAACAAATGCTTATACACATACAATTTATTTTCCTTTCCTTTCCTTTTTCCTCTCCCCTCTTTCCTGCCCCACCCCATCCCCTTCCTCCCCTCCCTTCCCCTTCTCTTCTCTCTTTTCCTTTCCTTTTCCTTTCCTTTCCTTCTATTTTCAGCACTGGAAACACATAGCCTTTTATTGAGCAAATGTCCCTCTCATTAACCTTCTAATCCTGGAAGCAATCATATTCCAAATTGAAAATTTGGAAGTTCTGAAAGAAGAGTGATGAAAATATGCTTTTCAAATGTGATTCAGTTTCACTAAGGTAGAGTCTTAACAACTTTCAATGAACCCCCTCAGGAAAATCCCTTCTAATTCATTCTATGAGTCATTTGATATTTTTCCAAGAAAAGGAAAAAAAAAAGAAGTGATTCACTGGGCATCCAATGGCATTATTTAATATCTTGTGATGTCTTACATAGAGATTTCAAAGATTTTTATTAAGATTAATTTGGATTTCAAAGATCTTTGAAAAAAGTAATCAATTCATATTATCTCACTGGAATAAAAGATTCGGGAAACTTGCGTTTGAGTCCTAATTCTGATGAAAGATTGCAATATAATATTAAGAATTTCTAACATTTATAAAATTCTTCAAAATTTGTAAGGCACTTAATAACTTAATAAATAATATCTCATTTTATTCTCAAAACAACCCTGGAAAATAGATGTTATTGTTTTAAAGATGAAGAAACAGAGGCAGACAAAGATAAAGTAATTTGTTCAGGTCACAAAGCTAGTAAATGTCTGAGGCAGGATTTTTTTTTAATCAACTCTAGTGATCTACCCATTGTACTACTTCAGTGAGAGAAAGTTCTGTGTAGTAAAAATGTTGGACCTAGACTAAGTCAAAAAGTCTAATTTTTTTTGCAAGGCAATGGGGCTAAGTGACTTGCCCAAGTTCACAGAGCTAGACAATTATTAAGTGTTTGAGACCATATTTGAACTCAGATCTTCTTGACTCCAGGGCCAGTGCTGTAGTCATTGCACCCCAGCCACCCCAGACAACAAGTCTTTATTAAGTTCTTACCATGTTCCATTCATTGAACTATGGAGCTGGTTGAATGAGAACATTTTGAATCCTACTTCTAATTCTTAACAAGAGTAAGTGGCTTTAACTCTCTGGGAAGTTTCCTCATTTGTAAAATGGGCATAATAATATCTAAAATAGGTATTTCAATTTTCAAATTCTTTCTCTCCCTCAAGCTTCTCCCCTACTCATGGGAAGAAGAGAATTATGAAATGAAATATGTGAAGTCATGCAAAATATATTTCCATAGTAGCCATGTTACCAAAAAATCAAGAAAAATAAAGAAAGCAAAAAGTAGGCTTCAGTCTGTAGTTAGTTATCTCTCTCTAGAAGTCAATAGAATTTTAGATCATGGGTTCTTTGGAATTGTCTTTGGTCATTGTATAGATTAGAGTAACTTAGTTTATTTTTGAAATCATCCTGTTAATCATTTTTTTTTTAGGTTTTTGCAATTCAATGGGGTTAAGTAACTTGCCGAAAGCCCCACAACTAGGTAATTATTAAGTGTATGAGGCCAGGTTTGAACTCAAGTACTCCTGAGTCCAGGACCAGTATCTATCCACTGCGCCACCTAGCCACCCCTCTGTTAATCATTTTTAATAGGACAATAGTATTCCATCTAAACCATATACCATATTCCCCAATGGATAGATGGGCATCCCATTAATTTTCAATTCTTTCTTGTGACAAAAAGAGTTGGCATAAATATTTTTGTATATATAGGTTATTTTCCTTTTACTTTGATCTGTCTGTGATACAAAGCTGGTAGAGGTTATGCCTGGGGTCAGTACTTGTACTTATTTACTGAATGAAAGCTGAAACCTAAAGAGAGACTTTACCATGTTTGCCTTCAGGTGGGAATGTGGGCATCCAGCAACTCAAATTTTTCACTGTTCTTTGACATATCTGTAAATGATGACAAAAATGCTGAGTGGGACTATTGATTTGGGAGGTACAAATACATTTAAATGAGCAGGAGAATTTGAAATAATTTACAAACAAGGATTTACCATTCTTCCTGATCCCTCAGTGGTTCTGCCCAAGTATTATACACTTCTTGGAATTCCCAGCTCCTTTCAAGGATCACCTCAAGTGCCACCACTTTCATCAACAGGAATTTATTGATCCTCCATTTAATTTAATTTTAAAAATTCACAGATGAGTTTTTATAGCAATTTATTCCAAGTAATGATTGATCTTGAAAATATCTAATAGCATTTTGAAACTTGAAACAAACTGTACAGCAGAATTCCAAGCAGAAGTCTAAAAAAGAATATCTTCTAAGGGTTAACATCTTTCCAATTGGTCTGTACAGCATATTTTCCATAACAACAGCAATGACCTTGAAAATAATCAAACAGATGATCAATAATCCCCCATTATATTTAACAGATATCTTATTTGACTTTTAACATACACATACGTGTGTGTATGATATTTTAAAAGACTTAAAACTTTGAAGACATGAAAGGATATCTTTTTTTGTTAGGTTTTTGCAAGGCAAGGGGGTTAAGTGGCTTGCCCAAGGCTACACAGCTAGGTAGTTATTAAGTGTCTGAGGTCGGATTTGAACTCAGGTACTCCTGACTCCAGAGCTGGTGTTCTATCCACTGTGCCACCTAGCTTCCCGGAAAGAATATCTTAAGGCAGTGTTTCACTGTATTGAGAAAATACATTTCTCATATTTTTTAAGCATGAATAAAGAAATTGTGATGTTTATTACTTGTACTTTTCTGTCAATCATGAAATATGAAGATATGATCTCTAGTAGAAAACAGATTTTAAAAGTCTGACTCCTATGTCATTTTTTTAGATTTTTCTCCAGCAATATCCCCAATATGTATAGAATATATTTATTAAAATGTTATAGATATGGTGAAAAAAGAGAATTATTATTATGAATTACTAGTTAGCATTTTCCTTTTCCATCAACCTTTGGGATTGAAAGAGTGGAATAGAAATTTATTTAATACCTGTTACATTTTGGTCACTGAGTTTGATCCTATTTCTATGCTATTTTTATCTTCATTTCACAGTTGAAAAAAGTGTAGACAGAATTTAAGTGATTTGCTAGGGATGCACAATATCTGAATTCAACTCAGTTCCTTTTTTAGCACTGCTGCTCTGTCTACTACACCATCTAGCTGTCTCCAGTAGATCCTTTCAAAAAAAATTATTGGATATCTCCCTCTTTTAGATTTAGCTTGTAAAATGATCTTTAAATATTTTGGAATCTGCCACAGCAACCACAGACATCCTTATAAATACTTCTTGCCTTTGTTTTTATAAGTGAAAATATGCTAGTCTTACCTTTTTAATATTGTCATTGTATCAAGTGCTATCTATTAATTCATTTTTACAGGTTGATGATGAAAGTCAATATCTTTGCCTTTCTTCATTTCTCATTTTTTGACTTTACTCTCTTCTTTGAATAGATCAGGATAAAGATTATGAAATTTAAAATAATGACTTCTTTTCTTATCTAATTTGATGTCAATTTTTACTTTTGGCCTAATAGATCTAACACAACACCTCATCTTTAATGTATTGTTAATAATGGTTATAATCAATAAACTCCACAAATTTATTGTAGGAAAAGGTTTTAGTAAACTTTAAAATGTTAATGATTATGAACTATTATCTTCCTCATTATTTCAATACCTTGAAGGTCCATAGTATCAAAATGTGGATATTTCTTCCACCAGAGCAGATTGTATTCAGCCCAGTCATCTCATCTTTCATCATTCTTTTCTGTGTCCTTACATAAATCCTATTTAGAGCATCTAATCAGAAAATAGAAATATTTTGTGTATAAACCTTGAATCATCCCCTAACCATTTCTTTCTTTTTTTACATGATTGGTTCACAAATTTTCTAAGTATATATTCTGTTGACAGCATTACATCAATTTACATTCAGTTCATTGTTTGCAATATATTTTAGTCTTCCTGTATCACTATAGATTTTTCCATTCCCCCTTGCTATTTTTATCATTCTGCATCTCCATCTCTGACCTGAAACTCAAGCTTCCACTTTTCTCCTTTAGAATTCTGATGAATCCTTTTATTTTGCCATGTACCCAAACCAGTCATGCTAACTAGGAATGAGTATTTTAAATCAAATTAACCGCTCTTGTTCCTACAAATTCAGATAAATCAATCGTCTTTGACCTGAATCACCATCCCCTATCCCTTCCCTCTCTAGGGTATATGAGATGTTCAAGGAGGGTATGAAGCCCTTTTCTTGTTTCTTTTCTTTTTTTTAAAGATTTATTTATTTTGAGTTTTACAATTTTTCCGCTTATCTTACTTCCCCCCCACCCCCCACAGAAGGCAATTTGTCAGTCTTTACATTATTTCCATGGTATATGTTGTTCCAAATTGAGTGTGATGAGGGAGAAATCATAATCTTTAAGGAAGAAATATAAAGTATAAGAGATAGCAGGATCAGACAATAAGATAAAGGTTTTTTTCCCTAAATTTAAAGTAATAGTCCTTGGTCTTTGTTCAAACTCCATGGTTCTTTATCTGGATACAGATGGTATTCTCCATTGCAGACAGACCCAAACTGTCCATGATTGTTGCACTGATGGAATGAGCCAGTCCATCAAGTTTCATCATCACCCCTGTGTTGCTGTTTGGGTGTATAGTGTTTTTCTGGTTCTGCTCATTTCACTCAACATCAGTTCATGCAAATCCCTCTAGGCTGTATGAAAAGGTTTTCAAAGAAGCTCATCCAACTTTGTCATCCACCTTCACCTTCAGTTGTGGCTCCAAGAAACTGTAGAATGTGCAGCAATCACATCTTGATAAACTTTAGCAGTTTGGACTAACAGATTGATGTTAATCAGCTTCAAACCCATGGTGAATTAGAAGGATGTCTACCCTAGGCATATAAATATTCCCCACCTCCCAACTCACTGAGTGAGTAGATAAGATAAATTTGTTCCAACAACCAAAAAGGCCACTGAAGAGTCACTGTGGAGTGCTTTTAACTTGATCTAACATGGAAGATGCCAAGATCATCCACTGCATCCATGGGCTACTGTTAGTCATCCTGACTTTTGTCTTATCACTGGATTTCAATGACTCTGGAAGAGAAAGTGAGATTGACTAACCTTTAAATCCAATTCATATGCAAGTCACACTGTGATAACATTTAATTCTCTTCAAAAAAAAATAAAGGAAAAACAACAAACTTCCCTCTCTAAAACACTTGTTAATGTGTAATTTTTTTTTTCCTATTAAACTGGAAATTCCTTGAAGGCAGGATTACTTTCCCTTATAGATGATGTTTGTTCTTGAAGAAGACCACAACATCAGGGAGGTGATGTCATGCAATGCACATGAATTGGATTTGAGTGAGGAGTTGCTGTGCTACATCATCAGCCTCACTTTATCCTTGGAATGATCTGGGTCCAGTGCCCAGATATGAATCAGGACTATTAGAGATGGTCCGGGTAGGGTTAAGTGACTTGCCCAAGGTCACACCTTTAATAAGTATCCAATGTCTGAGGTTGGATATGAACTCAAGTCCTCCTGACTTCAGGACTAGTGCTTTATCCCCTGCTTAATGCAGTGTCTAACATATAACAAACACATTAATTTTTACTTAATTAAATTTTCATTATTACTATTTTCACTGAATGGCAACAAAGACAAGATTTGAGAATTGGTTCCAAGAAAACATTGCTTTCTTTCCTAAGAGATCTGAGAAGAACTCAGCATAAACAGAGTTAAAACATTTTTTTAAAGGCAAGACACTAGAAGGGCCCATCTGGACATCATGATGATAATCTGCCACAATAGCAAAAACAGGATGGCTTCAGTAGATCTATTGCCATATTTCCTGCAACCTGCTTTCAAAAAGGAAATCAAACAGTTGTTGTAATTAAGCCTTTCCTATTGTTTAAGAGAAAAAAGAGATTAAGAGTTTTGCTTAGTAACAGTTACCCAGTTCAATCCTTTGGTGAAATAACCATAATGCCTCCAGTTAAAAGACAGCAAGACAGAATATTTTTCCCTGGCTCCAGGCCCAATGTCACAGTGACATTTCCAATGCAGCTTTCCCTGGCTTCTACTTTCAACCACCCAACATCCATTTTTCCCTAAGAGGCGGCTTAGTATAACTCTTTGGATTAGGAGTTGGGAAACTTGGGAAATCTAAATTGACCAGATTTATCTGGGCTAATTTTATCAGTTTATATTCCCTTTCTGGACCTTAGTTTTTCTCATCTGTAATTTGAGGGGATTAGCCTGGATGATCTCTAAAATCCCTTTCAGCTCAAGGAGTCAAACCTTTATATTATAATATTCTCTATTTTAAAGTCCCTTCCAGATTGGAAATTGTAGGTTTTTTAAAAAAATGTTCACATTATGATTTAACATTCCTGCTAAATCAAATAATCTATGTTCTAAGGTCACTTTATAGAAATTTTATCATTTTAGGTTCTAAGATTTTTTTTAAGCCTAACATTCAATTTTAGGTGAATTTTAGTTTTTAAATATTCTTTTATTTTTTAATGGTCTCTATAGTATAATGTTGTATGATTGCAAACACTTTGCTAAAAATATGAAGGAATGAGGTAATAGAGACATTTGTTTGAAAACTAGTGGTAAGAAATAATGTAAAAAGAAGATGTAAAGCCAGTTTTGTCTATTTGTTCCTTTGTAAAAAAAAAAAGGCTATTTCTAATTTGATGTATTAGCTATCTTCTCCTTCTCTGCAAGGTTTTGAAAATATGTGAGGAAATCTGCATTATAGTTGGCTGCAATTTATCCATATGTATGTTTTTTATTTGGTGAATAATAAAATGGCAGGTTTCCATTCCAAGTGCAGGCTTTGTGGCTATTTTTATCTATCAGTAATATATATACCAGCTCCAGATACTCAGAAGATGTACCTCCCTCACAACAAAAACCCTACATTGGTTGTCATCAACTATGACTTTCCATTTGTTCATTGATTTCTGAAATCCTTTCAATAAGCAATAAAGCCCTTCTTAATAATTCAAAAAAAAGTAGGCAGAACCAAGAACCAAGGCAGAGTAAAGGCAGTGACTTTCCTGAGATCTCCCCCAAACTTCTGCAAATAGTGACTCTAAACAAATTCTAAAAATTACAGAACCCACTAAAATGATGGACAACTTGGAAGGTTGGTAGGAAAGCCTGTTGCACCAGAGGAGCACTGACCTGCACAGGTTGTGCCAGTACAGACCAAGACCCAGCAAACCAAGAGCAGGGTTCAGGAGTAACTAGTGGCAGCAACAGCAATTTCCAGACCTCTGAATCCCACAGATGCCAAATACAGCTTAAAAGGTCAGCACATGATGTTTTTTGTTTTTCTTTTTTTTGTGAGGCAATGGGGTTTAGTAATATGCCCAAGATCATGCAGCAAAGAAATTATTATGTCTGAGGTCAGAATTGAACCCAGGTCTTCCCAACTCCAGGGCTGGTATTCTATTCACTCAGCCACCTAGCTGGCCCTCATATCAGCACATTATGAAGAGGTGGAGGTAAAGGATCCAGACAGGACTAGAGTGATATAGCAAGATTGTCTGAAACTGATTCCTCACAAAAAGTTTATACTTACTAAAATGTGGCAGCCATACTCCCCATTAGAAAAAAGACAGAAAAAGTTACCCCTTGCCAGAAGTGCTTTAAGAAGTTCTCTATTGGCAAATGTCCCAAAAAAGTCTAAAATCTACATTGAAATGGAGCTGCAACTTCAAGAATTTGATCAATACTTTATGAAAAGTTCTTGGATGAAAACTTTGTGAAAAGTTCTTAGAATTTGCACTAGAAACTTATATATCATGAATCAAATTTGCTGACAAAGGAATTTGTGACAGACAAAAGAGCCTGGGCGATCTATGAGCTAGTTCTTGACCAGCCAAGCCTAGATATGCCTGAGGTGCTTTGGAAATCCTTATCTCGATTTTGAAAGTAAAAAAAAGAAAAATATGAAAAAACAAGAAGTCTCTCCCAGAGATTGTGGCAATGAATGCACATTAAGATATGGATTATCCTTGCCCAATTTGAACTGTGTGCTAGAAATGGAGAAAAGATAACTCAATGCAAACAAATTTATGGAGCAAAATAATGAGAAACAGTGAAAACATGGAAGAAAGGCTCAAATTATTAACATCCTGGAAAAACTTTGAAGATGAATTTGGAGCAGAAGCTCATAGAGAAAGTGAACAAACTCATGCCAGAGAAACTAAGAACAGAAAAAAGTAAAGACAGAATATAGACCTGTTTCTTGCAGGGAAGAGCATCACCAATACATCTATCCAACAAACCAGATCAACTTCAGACTTCTGATCATGGCCAAACTCGGGAAGAAACAACAAGAAAAGTATACCACAGAGCAAGACCTAAAGAAAGACAGACATGAGAAAGAATATTGACTTTTACTGTGTCATTGCATTTTGGATATTTTTATAAATTTTTACTCTGCAATCTTTGTGATTTAAGCAACTTTTGTGAAGTAGTTTTTAAATCAGTGGTAAACTTGTACCTTTGCTCTGCTATACCTTTAAAATCAATACTGTGGAGATTGCAACTAAAGGACATAACAGTTCATTACAGTACTGAAATATCCATTTTGGAGATATTATTTAAGAACATTTCAAAACATAGTTGTTTTTTTTTTTTGGTGTCAAAAAAAGAAAGTTTTTTAAAACAGAGAGATTCAAAAATGGAAGAGTTAGCTTTATAACCTAGCTGGAATGAGAACAATCAGCTCACAGTGATCAGGTTATGTTAAGAAAATAAGTACCACCTCAATTTGCTCAGATGTATTAGAGCCATGTGAAATAGCATGATTTTTTCTTTAAGGTCATTTGGAAATTCAACTGATTAAATTAATAACTTCTGATTAGTATTGAATTTTATTCCTGCTTCCCTAGCTCCTTTTGTTCCAAATAGTTACCACCAACCCCCAATGAAGCACACAATTCCATTTTTCCAGTTCTACAATTGCCTCCAATTCAGTATGTTCTTTCCCATTCTCCTTCAGGGTATTGGATACCACCAGTCAGTTGCCCTCCTCCAGCTGTGCCCCAGATTGACAATTCCCTGTGTCCCCAACCATCTTTATATTTGGTATGACTCCTGAGGGATGTTTCGAACATGCAGTTTGAATAAGATAACATAATGCTTCTTCTTCCCAATGTTCCTTTTTTGTAAAAATCAAAAGTCACTTTTTAATTTAAATGACAAAATAGGTGAGAAGCAGGTTACCTTATATAATGCTGTGGTACAAAAATAGAATGGAATGGTAAACAAACTCTACTGGACCTTCTACAGCTTCTTGTAAAGCCAATTAAAATCTAGTTTTATACATTTGAAAAATTTGAAGTCAGTTGTGATTGCGCTGGATGGCTTTCTATTGGTAACCATGTGAAATAGTTATATTGGCTCAAGAATTATCTGTAAGGAGTAAATTTCCTTTTAAAAATCAGCGCTTATTTTAGGTATTTTTTTAAAAAATTTTATTATTTATTTAAGGCAATGAAGTTGCCCAAGGTCACACAGCTAGGCAATTATTAAGTGTATGACACTGGATTTGAACTCAGGCACTCCTGACCCCAGGGCTGGTGCTCTATCCACTGTGCCACCTAGCTGCCCATCAGTGCCTATTTTAACTGAAAAACAAATTTTAAATAATCCAATAATATCTAAAATCAAAATTCCATTTTCCTTCAGTAATACTCTGTAGTGATACATGATGCTGTTATCAGACTTTCTTTTTTAAACTGGTTCTTAACTTTAAATGTTATTTTGAACAGGTTGGCCTTGCTGAATTTTCCACAGAGGAGACAGAAGTGATTTGAATAGGAAGGGATGAGATTAAAAAAAGTAAAATTAAGAGGCTAGAGAGGAAAATACTGAGAGAAAGGTAAAGGGAGAGGAAGAATGGGATAAATTATCTCATAAAAGGAGAAAGAAAAAGCTTTTACAGTGGAAGAAAAGAGGGAGAAGATGAGAGAGAGTGAATAAAACAATTTCAACAGAATTAACTCTCTTAGTTGCATACCCTACAGGAAAGAAAAAGGAAAAGAAGATAAGAGAAAGAGGTGATGATTAAAGGGAGGATAGATTGGGGAAGGGGGTAGTCAGAAGGAAAGCACTTTTGAAGATAGGGTGTGGGGAGGCTAGGTGGCCCAGTAGATAAAGCACCAGCCCTGGAGTCAAGAGTACCTGGGTTCAAATTCAGTCTCAGATACTTAATAATTACCTAGCTGTGTGACCTTGGGCAAGCCACTTAACCCCATTTGCCTTGCAAATACCTAAAAAAAAGACAGGGTGAAAAGAGAGAGAATATAATAAATGGGGGGGCAGATTGAATGGAGGGAAAAGGAGTTAACAATAGTAACTAAAAATATTTTGAAGTTTTTCTGATAAAGGCCTCATCTTTCAAACATATAGAGAAATTAGTCAAATTTGTGAAAATGAGAACCATTCCCCAATTGATAAATGCTCAAAAGAAAAGAATGATTTTCATATAAAGTAATAAAGCTATCTATAATCATATGAAACTAACTCATTTTCTTTTGATTTTTGCAAGCATTGGGATTAAGTGACTTGCCCAAGGTCACATAGTAAGGTAATTATTAAATGTCTGAGGTCAAATTTGAACTCAGGACTTCCTGACTCCAGGGTTGGCATTCTATCCATTGCATCAGCTAACTGCCCCTCTAACTTATTATTGATTGGAAAAATTAAAATTAAAACAATTCTGAGGTATGCCTACTTAATCTAATTGATACATTTCCTAATAGGATTGAAAAGGAAAAGGAAAATATTGGAGGGGATATGGGAAAAATGAGACATTAATGCAATACTGTTTGAACTGTGAACTAATCCAACCATTCATTCGTAGAGCAATTTGTAACTATGCCCAAAAGGCTATAAAAGCATTAATCTAGTAATTGCACTACTATATCTGATTCCCAGAAGAATTTAAAAAAAACAAACGAAAGGAAAAGGACCTATATATACAAAACTGTTCACAGAAGCTCTTTTTGTAATGACAAAGAATTGGAAAATGAGGAGATACCTATCAGGAGATACTGAAAATTTTGCTGCATGTGAACATGATTATGATGGAATACTATTCAACTATAAGAAATGGTGAGCAAGTTGCTCTCAGAAAAACCTGGAAAGACTTACATGAGCTTATGTAAAGTGAAACATGCTGTGTACAAAAGTAACATGATCAGCTGTGAATGATAGCCATTCTCATCAATACAAGGGTCCAAAACAACTCTGAAGAACTTATGATGAAAAATGTTATCTATTCTGAGAGGAAAACAAAAGACAAATTCGTGGTGATTAAATACAGATTAAAATATGCTGTTTTTTAAACTTTATTTTTCTTGGGTTTTTTTTTTGGGGGGGGGAGATTGTCTATGTTTTCTTTCACAACCCTACTATTATGGAAATGTTCTTCGAGACTATACATATATGACCCCAAATGCTTGCCTTTTTAATGAAGGGGATTGGAGAGAAGAGTAGACAGAATATGTAACTCAAAGTTTTAAAAACAAATGTTAAAAAATTGGTTTTACATGTTGGGGAAAAATGAATATACTAACAAAAAAATTTTCATAAAGAAAGACAATGCCATCCAGGAGAGAATTTGGTAACTTTCTATAATTATCATTTTCCCAGCCCATTAGGGCTCAGCTTCCAGGGTGGAGGACACATTATCCCAAGCTTCAGGGTTTTGTGCAGCTGTTTTCAGAGAAACTTCTAGTGATCTGCAAGTTTTCAATTCTTCCAAGGTAATATAATCTAAAAAGAGATGTGTTTACTATTCTCCTGGCCTGGGAGTGACCCTACACTTTTTTCTACCCTCTCTCTCTCTCTGTGAAAAAGGTTCCCTGCTCTCTTGAAGTTGCAAGTTCTGGTGTGCTAGAACTTCTGGTCCTGAGATTGTCCCCTAGGACTATGACCTAGATTTATTAAGGGAAAAGCAACAGAATCCTGTCTCAGTCCCAGCAAATAGATCCCTATAATCTCTTTCTGACTATATGTTCAACCCCTAGACTGAGAGTTCTGAAAGCAGTCAGTATTGCTGTTGATTCAGTGACTTGCTAGACATGTTCCTGGGATGGGGCCCTTTGTTGCCCTTGCCTAAGTAGAACTGGACTCCACTGTCACCCAGGTCCAACAGACCTTTCTTTTTCTTTATCTCTTATTTTTTATTGATGTTTTACTTTTCCAAATATGTTGTAAATGGTTTTTTTTGACATTCACCCATATGTCTATACATATTTGTAAGTTACAAAATTTCCCTCCACCTTTACTTCCCACTCCCCTCCCCTCAGTGGTGAACAGTCAGATTTATATTGTACTTATACATTTGAGTTAGGCATGTTTAAAGGTTAGCCATTTTTGGTATGAAGAATTAGGATTAAGGGAAAGAAATAATTAAGAGCTACTTTTGTAAAAAAAAAAATGAATGTAGTGTTCCTCATATTGTGAAAGATTTTTGTTTTGTTTTGTTTTCTTCTTCTAAATGGGGATAATATTGTCCATAGACAGTCTAATCCAGTTGTCCTCCCTCTCTGGATGCTGAGAGCACCTGCATCCAACAGGGTTGATCATCTCACAGTGTTTGTTAATGTGTACATTGTTATCTTGGTGCACCAGACCTTTCTAGCTGAAAAGTTGACATGAGCTGAAAACTTATTTCACTTTTTGTGAAATTCTTTTTATGAGATTGCTACTCTAGAATTTTAGTCATTACTTAAAGTTATTTGGATGAATTTGGGGGAAGAGCACAGGAGAGTCCCTGCCTTTACACTGCCATCTTGATTCTGCCTACCAGGAAAGAATTTAAACAATGAGTGAATGCAATAGGGGAGACTTGTTTCAATTTTTTATAAGGAAAAATGATCACCTTCTCCTGTTGGCAATAACCTCCATTAAAGGAACTATCCAGGCCATCTCCATCCACATTTCCTACCTGTTTCTCCTGAGTCTATGAACAAAGCTACCTTGTACCAAGACAGGTGTCACTATTCCCCATTCCATTTTTCAGGTCCTCTTTTACAAATCTTTCCCCATTATCAGTGCCGTACCAAACTACCAAACAATTGTTTTAACAAGCTAGGATAAATAGTAACAAAATTCATCTGGAGCAACAAAAGGGCAAGAATGGCAGGGGAACTGATGAAAAAAAATGTAAAGTGGCCTAGTTTTACCAGGTTTAAAACTATACTATAAAGTTGCAGTCATCAAAACTGCCTGGTACTGGTTAAGAAATAGAATAATGAATCAGTGGATTAGGATAAATTCTAAAGAAACAGTAGTAAATGACTATGGTAATCTACTGTTTGACAAATCCAAACACATTAGCTTTTGGGTTAACTATTTGACAAAAATTGTTGGGAAAACTGGAAAATAGTATGGCGAAAACTAGGCATAGACTCACATCTCACATCCTATACCAGAATAAGATCAAAATGAGTACAGAATTTAGACATAAAGAGTGACACCATGGATAAATTAATAGACCAGGAAAAGGGCAAATTTATTATCAATCAGGACATAGAGTCCATTATAAACAACAAAATGAATGATTTTGCTTATATTAAATTAGATCAATGCTGCCAAAATTACAAGGAAAGCAGAAAACTGGAAACAATCTTCAAAACTAGGAGTTCTGATAAAAGTTTCATTTCTATAAAGAACTGCATCAAATTTATAAGTTGTAAGTCATTTCCCAATTGATAAATGGTCAAAGGATATGAATAGACATTTTTCAAATAAAGAAATTAAAACTATATATAATCACATGAAAAATGCTCCAAATTATTATTGATTAGAGAAATGCAAATTAAAACTACTCTGAGGTATCACCTCATACCTATCAGATAGGCTAAGAAGTCAAAAAGGAAAAATGATCAATGTTGGACAGGTTGTGGGAGAATTGGGTCACTAATGCATTGCTGGTAAAGTTATAAACTGATCCAACCATTCTGGAGAGCAATAAGGCACTATGCCCAAAGAAATTATAAAAAATAGGAAAACTCCCATATGTTTCAAAATATTTCTAACAGCTCTTTTTTGTAGTGGCAAAGAATTGGAAATTGAGGGCATGCCTATCAATTGGGAAATGGTTAAGCAAGTTATGATACATGCATATTATGAAATGCTATTATTCCTATGAGAAATCATAAATGGTTGGACTCTAGACAAGCATGGAATGAATTATGAGATCTGATGCTGAGCAACAGGAGCAGAACCTAGAGAACAATGTACACATTAACAACAACTAGTGAGATGATCAACCCTAATGGATGCAGTTGCTCTCAACAGTTCAGAAAGCTAGGACAACCCTATTAGAGTGGTTATAGATAATGCCATCCTCATCCAGAGGAAGAAAAACAATACAAAACATAACAAAAAATCAGAATCTGATGAACATTACATTTACTTTTTAAAAAATATGTCTTATGTATTTCTTTCCTTTAATCCTAATTCCTTGTACTGAAAATAACCAATCTGCAAACATGTTTAACATAAATATGCATGTATAATATTAACTTGACTCTTCATTGCTGAAGGGAGGAGAGTAAGAAGGGAGGAAGGAAATATTTTGTAACTTGAAAATATCCATAGGCATATGGATGAATGTTGAAAAACTTTTATAACATGTATTTGGGAAAATAAAATATTAATAAAAAAATTTGGAATCATGTAAGAAAAGTTAAAAAAAGAGAAATCACTCATCATCAATGTATTGATTATCAGCAAACCTAATCAATAAATTATGAATTACCCAGATTAAAAAAAACTTCTCCCATTAGAATCTAAGTTTATTTAGGGTAGGACCTGTTTCCTTTTACTTATATTTCTATTCCCAACCCAACACCTAACAATGTTAAGATCCCTCCCTCCCTCTCTCTCTCTCCCTATCTCCCTGTTTCTCTGTCTCTCTCTTTTTCTCTGTCTTTCTGTCTATCTCTGTATTTGTCTGTTTCTCTATGTGTATGTGTTTTTATATGTGTGAATCTAACAAAGAAAAGGACTAATGATATAAAATGGATTTCTTGTCACTAGAGGAATTCAAGCAGAGATTGGAGAAGGTATAAAGGCTAAGGTTGCATTCTGTGAGAAGATGGAATAGATAACTTCTCATTACTCTTGCAGTTCAATTGAATTACTAATTATTGAACCCCTGCTAAATAAGACACTATGATAGTTATTTTGGATAAAATGAGAGATCCCATACAAAATCTTTTTCTTCATATCATCAAAAGTCATAGGGGAAAAACATATACAGCATAATTATAATATGGTATTGAGAGAAAAGTAAAAAGGAACAGTAGTAAAAATAGTTCTAGGAAATATTTTATAAGAAAGACATTAATTTTAATTCATAATTCTATGAAACAGGACTGTCACTGATAGGGTACAAACAGTGTTTTTCCATTTACTTAGTAGTAAAAAATGACTGATAGAATGTTATTTTGGAGTAGGCATAGAGAGACAGGATAGGAAAAGCTCCTTACAACCTCAGAGTTTGGATTAGTACTAAAAGTCTTTTTTTTTAAGAATAGATCTTACATTCTTTCTACCAGTCTTGGAAGCAAAGACTTAAAAAAAATTTGCAAAGAGGATAGGTGCAAAAATGATTTCATAAAAAATATGGTTGTTAATTGTTATTATGTATATGTGAAAAGTAAATGCATTTGGATTATCTTACTGGGTCTATCAAGAATTTGAAAATATGCATGTTTTGTTTTTTGATTAAGAAGTTTTCACCTTTAATATTTCTATGATAATGATGAAGGGAAGAGAGTTATGGACATAGGGAACATTGTTATTTGAAACATTGTAATCTTTTATACTGCTAAATTCTGTCTGAATAGGGAATATATATATATATATATATATATATATATATATATATAGAGAGAGAGAGAGAGAGAGAGAGAGAGAGAGAGAGAGAGAGAGAGAGAAGAAATATATCTGGTTAAGGACACATGTTATCTGTGCCTGTGATGTAAATTGACTTCTATTGTTCCATTGTAAAATGCAAATTCACAACCTCACCTTATTTCCATCCCGACCCCATCAACTTCCAGTCTCAGTCTTGTAGAGTGGGAAGGCTTTTCTGTTGCCCATATTCTCCAGAAAGTGGGCAAGACTATAAAGTATGGCCTGGACTAGTGATAAGCAGACTCACTCTACTCTCAGCCCAGTCAGTTCTCTAACTGTCTCTCTTAGTCTCTGTCTCAGTCTTTTGTTTTTGACTGTCACTATCCTTTATATTTTATTTAGTACTACCCCAATTTCATTATGGACTTAAATAATCCTTGAAAGTCTTTTTTTTTTTTCCATGCCTGCAATTGCTGTAGCTATAGATAGCTTTCCCATTTGAATTTATTTATTAATGGTTTCTACTTCCTCTCTTCTCATTAATTTCTCAGATCCTTATAATCTGCCTTCTGATCACATCACTCATTTCAGACAACACTCTCAAATTTACCAATGACTTTCTAAGTGCCAGATTTGGTACTTCCTTTTCACTTCTCTACCCTCTTGGACTTAAACTTCACTTGACATTACTACCTCTCTCCTGAATATTCTGTCCTTTATTTTTAATGATATTTCTTTCTTTTAATTTTTCCTCCTAAATACTCTCCTAAATTTTCCCTATACTCTCTGCAGAATCGTGATATAGGCATATGTCCTCTGTATGGATCCACCCCAAAATTCTACTCTTAACTATCTTTCTTTTTGTCTCCACATTATTTCTTTTTTATTCAATGTACAAAACTCAAAAAAATTGAGAGAAGTCATTATCTTTCCTTAAAATTCTTCCCCTCTTCCTAACATGTCATTTTCAATTGAGGGAACTGCCATTCTTCCAGTCTTCTTTCAACTTAGGGTCAATTTTAAATTTTCAGTGTCTTCCATGCCTTAATATTAATGGCCAAGAGTTATTAATTCTACCTCAAAAATATCACATATCCATTGATTTTCTTCTTATACCTCACCACACCAGTTCAGGTCCTTATTACATCATACCTGGCCTATTTTTGGTTCTGTACATATGATATTTTATCCCTGGTTTTCAAATCTTCAAATAGGCCAACTTCATGACTAGAATGCATTCCTTTTTCAACTTTACTTTATAGAATACCTAACTTGCTTCAAGGCTAAAATTTTCTATACAAGGCTCAGCCTAATTCTCATCATCCTTAGTGCCTTTACTCTATTGGTTATATTCAATTTATCATGTATGTAGCTTGCTTATACATAATTGTTTCAATGTTTTCATGCCTTTTAGACTGGGTTCTTTGAGACTAAGTATTGTCTTTTCTTTTGTTTGTAATTCTAGAGTTTTGCAGAGTGTCTGGCACATTGTGGAAAATTTAAAAAAACACTTACAGATTAAAATTTCAACTTTTTACTGTGGCAATTAAAACCTTGGCAAATCAAAACCTACTCCTCCTTTTTGACCTTATTTTGCCATTCTAATTGCTTCTATCATAGACAAATTGACTGATCTTGTCTCCAATTCTTGCCAAAGTATTTTGGTGCACACTGTATTTACCTGGATGTTGACTCTCATATTACTCCACCCCACCTCCATAGACATGCATGTTCATCCATTTAAGTCATTCCATTCCTTTAAGACATTTATTCACCTACCTTACATGATGAAGAGACCTTACTCCTTTCTAAGATTAACCCCCTCTACCCATACAAGGAATCCCAATCTTATCTATTTCCTCTAACAAATTGCCCTCCTGTCATCTTCACTATTTCACTTATTTAATCTCTTTATGTATATCTCTTGTACTCTTCTGTTGGAAATTTTCTATGACCTTATATTATTTGTTATATTACATTTATTTTAGTTCTGTCTTCATTTTATCCACCTAGCATTATGCCTAAATTATAAGGATTTTTGCTTGATTATTCGTTTTACTTTTTATTCTTTTCTTGTCCTTCTCCCAAAATATTACAGGAAATAATTTTCCTTCCTGTGTGGCTTTAACACAGCTCATATAAGTCATCAATCTTCAGGAAATTATTATGAGAGGTACTCTCTCTTGCTAAATACTGATTAAAAGCTCAAAATGTACTGCAGAATGAATGGTCTATGATCAAATAGGCCCTCTATTATAGGGACATGCATCAATGCAAAGGGAGGGGGGTAAAGAAAAGACTAATTCAAAAGAATAAGTGAAGATGTGATAGCAAAATGGAATGTTAGTGTCTTACCCATTAAAAGGAACTTAGTAAAACTGCTTTCTCAATCCATCTTCCTGAAAATCCCCAACAGGAAAAATGTAATTTTTGATATAATCACAAATGACAGGCTCACTCAGGGTGAATGGAGATGGCCAGAGGATGCTGATAGTTTGGGGGAAAAAAAAAACTAAATTGAGTGAGGTAAGGATGTCAGGGAAGAGATAAAAATTCTTCTCACTCTCAAGGAAAGCAAAGAGGGGGGTAGTGAGTTAGGTTAGACTTAAAAGAAGGTAAGGGAGTGATGTGCTCACTTAAAGCTGTCAAAAGTTAGACAAACTGGTAGTTGAAAATCCCAACCAAGAAAATTATGACAACAGACCTTCAGAATAGACCATTATACCAAGACACAATAGGTTTTTACAGTGCTTTCTATTACTGTCAGTGCGCTGTGCAAGGGAGAACATAAGCGTGGAATACATGGACCATACTTCATTATCAAAGACAGGAATAGAGGAAGAAATGGGGGGGGATGGTATTAAAGGGTTGTTTGCTTAGAAAAAAAAATTTTTTTAAGAGAAAAGGAAGAAAAGAAACTCTCCATGAATGACCTTGATTATATGTTTAAGATGAGGCATATCAACTGGAAATTGGTATATAGTTTTTTTAAAGTATTCAAAATATTTTATGTGCACAATTTCATTAAAGTTTTATAACATTCCTGTGAACCAAAAGTTCAGGTGTTATTTTCCCATTTTAAGGAAGAGGAAACTGAGACTCAGGTAATTCAAGTTATTTTCTTATTGTTGCACACTCATAAATGTCAGAGACAGGATGTAATCCTAAATTGTAGTGAATACAAGTTAAGCTATAGTAAACCATCTCTTTGAAAGGACTCATTGACCAGCAGGTTTTAATGTTTTTTTTTTAATTTGTACAAAAAAGGAAATAATTACAGGTAATTGAGGATAAAAAAAAAATCTCTGCCCTTCTAGACCTCACCCTTTCTTCACCCTCCATTTTAGAATCTTGCATCATATTTTACAAAAAAAGGGGTCATTTTCCACAAGATCCTTCTTTTCTCCTTTTCCCCCATTTTCTATTGCTCAGGTTGTCTTTTCTACTGCTCAGGTTGTCTTCTGCCACCATCTCTTCCTTCACTCCTGTCTTACATAATGAAGTGACCTTACTCTTTACCAAAGCTAAACCTCTACCTTTACAAGGCACTCCATTCTGTTCTATTCTATTTCCTTTGTCCATCCTTACTCTTTCAATTATTTTCAACCTCTCTCTGTTTGGTATCTCATCCTCTACTGACTTTAAATAAGCCCAACGTCACTCCTATCTTGGAAAAACCCTTACTTGATTCTTCCATCGCACTAAGCTTAAAGCTATATGTCTTCCTCAGAAGGTACCTTCATTTTCTCTCCTCTCACTCTCTTCTTAACCCCTTACAAACCAGGTTCCAATCTCATCACTACAACGAAATTGCTTTCTCCAAAGTTACCAAGGATCTCTTAGCTGCCAACTGCAATGAACATTTGTCAGTCTTTGTTCATCTTGATCTCTGCCACCTTTGACAATTATTGATCATTCTCTCCTCTGCGATATTATTTTTTTTAGAGTTTCAGGAAACAACTCTCTCTTACTTTTCATTTAACCTACCTAATTGATTCTTCTCTGTCTCCTTTGCTAGATCCTCATTTAAATCTGATGCTTTAAGCATAGTTGTCCTTTAGGGTTCTGACCTGGGTCTTCTTTTCTCTCTCTATACTACTTCACTCAGTGATCTCAGAAGCTCCCACAGATTTAATGATCAACTCTGCTGACTTCCAGTCTCACATATACAACTATTCCTCAGACAATTCAAAATGTTCAGTCAGCACTTTAAACATATCCAAAACAGAACTCATTATCTTTTTATCTAAATTCTCTCCCTCCCAGCTTCCCTATTATTAAACCAGAGTAACTATCCTACTAGTCTATCAGGGTCACAATGTAGAGTCATCCAAGACTTTTCCTGATCTCTCACTCCCTAGATCCAATCTTTTGTCAGTGTCATAGAATAAGATTCTATAATAACTCTTCTAATGACTCTTTCTCTTTTCTTACACTACCTATACTCTAATATAGGATTTTATCACTTTATGTTTGGATGACCTTCCTGCCTCAAATATCTCTCTATTCTAATCTGTTCTGCATTCAATCACCATAAAATTCTCCCTTGACTCTTTAGTACCTTCAAGATCAAATACAGAGTGCTCTGCTTAACATTCAGATGCCTACCTTATCTAGCCTTCCTAACATTTCCAGTTTTCTTGACCCTTACTTCCTGTCACATACATTTTTTGATCCGCTGATATTGCCCCCTCCCTATCCTCAGCTCTCAGATCCCATGGCTTATATTCTCTTCCTGCTCAACTTTGCTTCCTAATTTTCCCGGCTTCCTTTAAGCCACCACTAAAATCCCATCTTTTACCAAAGAAACTTTTTACAAGCCATTTTGATTCTAGTGCTTTCCGCTCTGATATTTACTTTTCTATTTATCCTATTCTATTTATTTAGCTTGGGCAAGTAGGACAAATCATCAGGTCTGGAATCAAGAAGGCTCATCTTCCTGAGTTTAAATCTGGTCTCAGACCCTTACTAGCTCTGTGACCCTGGGCAGGTCAGCTAACCCTGTTTACCTCAGTTTCCTCATCTGAAAAAATGAGCTGAAGAAGGAAAAGGCAAAGCACTCTAGTATCTTTGCTAAGAAAATTCCAAATGGAGTCTCAGAGTTGTACACTACTAAATCTACTGAACAACAAGAAAAGCATAATTTATTAGATAAATATTAGTTTGTACTCTGTCTCTTCTATTAGATTATGTTATCAAGTTTTATTCTTTGACTTTTTGTGTCCCTAGCATGTAAAACAATGTCTGAAGAATATAAGCACTTAAATAATTATTCAATGATTGGATAAAATTTCATAGTTATGTAACAAAAAACCTCAAATATTTTTGAGGTTAGTAATGGACACTGAAGCCATTTTACCTATTAGGAATCAGCAAACAATTCACCTCTGTTCAGGGAGAACAGGGAAATGATAATGGATGACAAATGAGAGAATGGCTCAACTTTTATTTTAATTGTATTTTTTCTATAAAGAAACTGAAACTGAAAAGTTCTATAAAGAACTGAAAAGGCTAAAGCAAAAAATGACCAATGGAGAACTGAAATCCAGCATAAATGAGGAAATGTTAAATGAGTACTTAATCGCCTTTCAATGACTTGGGGGTCACCAGATTTATAAACTACAATGTATGTTTCTAAAAATTCTGACAAGATTGGTGAGATCTAGCACTGTCTTTAAAAAAATTTTGGAGAGGGGTAACTAGGTTGCACAGTGAATAGAGCACCAACCCTGGAGTCAGGAATACCTGAGTTCAAATTGGACCTCAGACACTTAATAATTACCTAGCTGTGTGGCCTTGGGCAAGCCACTTAACTCCATTGCCTTGCAAAAACCTAAAAAAAAAATTTGGAGAATGGAGGAGGAGCTGGAGATCAGTATAGTAAATGAATTAATTTTTAAGAGAGAGAATATTGTACATTCTTTACACTCTGGGATCATGTGCTTAACTTTAAGTCTTGGTAAAATTCTAGTATAAAATAAGACACATTTAGAAATAATCAGTGGTTCCCAAATCTATATAGCTTTATGATCAAGTAATGCCAAATGAATATCACTTTTTCCTTCTTTCCTTCCTTCCTTTCTTCCTTTCCCTTTTTGTTTATTAGATTACTGCAGAGTAAATGGATGTGACACAGAATGACTAAAATTTTATCTAGGAAAAAAATTTGAAGGGCTTTATAACTGAATAAATGAAATGACTAATCATTACTCAAGAGGATCAATGACAGACATTGAACCCATATCTTGACATCAAAGAAATATACTAGAGGTGAAGTAGGAGACATTAATTTTTAGATATGACTAATAGATGTGATTTTGTTTTGTATGGCTATCTAATCTGTTACAAATGATGTTTAAAATTGATTTCCTTGAGATTTTGGACTTACTTCCTCCTTGCCTTCATACCCAACACTTCCTTTGTTCCCTGCTCTTAGCAAAGATTTTAGAATATATTGTTGTTATTGTTATTTAATCATTTCAGTTGTATCTGATTCTTTGTGAGATCATGTGTTTGTCTTGGCAAAGATACTGGAATGGTTTGCCATTTTCTTCTCTAGTTCATTTTGCAGATGAGAAACCTAAGACAAACAGGTTTAAGTGACTTGATCAGGATCACACAGCTAGTCATTTTCTGAGGCTGCATTTGAACTCAGGATTTTCTGACTCCAATTCTGGTTATTTATCCACTGTACCATTTACTACCCCAGTATATATTAGGTCCTTAACAAATGTTTTTTGATTTGTTTGTTTCTATGGGGGGGGATATTGAAATAAGCTTCCAAAAAAAGGTGATTGACATTTTTTAAATGCAGAAAAAAGCATAAAACACATTACAAAGCTAGACACAGTCAAGTCAATTAAAATTGAATACACTGATTTTATTATAGACTTTTTTAAAGGCTGCTTGTAGCAGAGATTTTCAAATCTATATTGATCCTTTTATTGTTTTGTTATTCTTTTTTTGTTATGTTTGGACATTTTATCAACATTCCCTAATAAATGTAATAACAGAAGCTGTAAAAATTTTGATTTGAATCAATCATTAATAAATTAGATGTGCATACATATTTAATCAGCTCAAAAAGATCATAAAGATTTTGTAACATGAGGAAATGTATGTTGATTGGTTGAAAAATGAGATGTAATTTGAGGCATATGTATGATATAGACAGCCAGGTGGCAGGCTAGTAGAGTAGTAGAGACAGTGCTGATCATATCCAATCTCTCCCTCCTCTCTCTCTCTCTCTCTCTCTCTCTCTCTCTGTGTGTGTGTGTGTCTCTCTCTCTCTCTCTCCCTCTCTGTCTCTTTCTCTCTCTCTCTCTCTCTCTCTCTCTCTCTCCTCTCATTTCCCTCCTATCACTGACCAGGAACCAATCATATTAACTCCACAAAGGTCAGAAGATCTGTCACTTTTAATGGCAATAGTAGAATTCTAGGTATGGAAGCATTGACCTTGGGATAATAATGGTTGACAGAAGGGGTCTGCACATCACATTTTGAGAGATACACCATGTACCTGACACAGAGAGGAAAGACATTTTCTTGACCTTACAAGATTAGCAATCCTTGAAATTTAGCATTGAGCTACATTTAAATAATACCATGAAGTAAAAAAACAAAGCAATAACAAAAAACTATTTCCAGTAAACAAATGTTTTTACTTTACCCATTGGCTCCATATGCTCTCTAAATTCCAGCCCACAGGAGTCTTTGTTATGCACTGGAAACTATACACCCAGTTTATGAGAATCTCTTTTGTAATCTCTCCTTCTTCATTAGTGATACCATTTTAAAAACAAGCATAGAAGATAATTAATAGGGATAACACTGATGAGAGTTCACTACCAGAAATTGCACTACCAGAAAACCCCAGTTATACTCCATTTTCTCCTCTTACCAAACTGAGAAATAGACAGTTGACCTCTGGAGGACAGATTTGCCAATGACACTAGGAGTTGGGGAAGAAGTCCTGGAGGTGGAACGATTCTTATTGATGGAAATATTCACATTTTTCAGGCATGGAAATAGGAAATATAAATTTTTTGAGGGAATTTGGATTAAGTGACTTGCTAAGGGTCACTTGATTAGCAAGTATCTGAAGTTCAATTTGAATGCAGATCCTATTAATACCAGAGCCAATGCTTTATACACTGTGTCACCTACCTGCTCTTATTAGCTTGTAAAACATGACAGTAAGAATAAAGGGCTAGACATGGAGTCATGAAAACCTAAGTCCAAATCTGGTCTGTGATATTCATTCATTATTTGAGCATAGGTAAGTCATCCACCTCTTTGAGATTATTGTAAATTTTTATAGAAGATTTATTATATGCATTCATCAACAAAAATGAGTTTCTATTGCTTAATTATCCACACCATTAAAATCACAGATCTATGTCAAATGGAAAATTTAAGTAAACTAGGAAATCTAGAAAATATCAGTCTCTTAGTATATCTAAATTTCAGCAAAGCATTTGTCTAAGTTTGAGGAAATGTGGGCTAGATGATTGAGAAATGTTTGTATGAATTGAGTGAAAATGTAGTGATTATTAAATAGGTGCACAGTAAGCTCTTCCTTACTGGGTCCTTTTATTCTTTCATTTAGTTATATAACTATTCCCTATTTCCCCTCTTCTTATCCCCCTTTCAATTATAGTAGATATACAAAATCCCCTCTTGTCATCTATTTCACCTTTTCATTTACTTTCCTTCACCTTTTTTTGATTGCCTTTTTGCATGCCTTTTTCTGAAGTTTTTGTATTGTTGCTGTTGTAGCTGTTGTTCATTCTTTTCTATTACTGGCCATCCTAAACTTTTAATTTTTGATTAAGGTCTAAATTTTTTATTCAAGACTTCTTTATTCTATGTCACTATTAGAATAAAAACTTCTAAAGAATTATGGTTGAGATCTCCCTCTTCTGATTAATTTCTATGTGATTGCCCTTGCAATAATATGGCCCTATCATTTTTTTTCTTTTGTGCCTAGTTTTTAGAGTTGTTTATTCACAAATGACAAAATAAAGATAGAACTACTATCTCCACTGTAGAAATCAATCTGTATTCCAAAATTTTAGTCAATTCCCATTCTTTCCCTCCCTGTGAATATTTTTCTTTTCCATATGACATGAAATATCCTCTCTGGGTCCATATTCTCCCAATTTTTATGTGTCCTGACTAGTGCCTGAAGCTTTAATTTCCCTCCTTTTTAGACACTTAATTGCCAGCGGAGACATGATATCAACTCAGGTTCAGACTAGAACTATTAAAAGAATTCCATGACAGGCATATAATTCTTACTCATTAGGAGATCCTCTTCAGCAGATTAAACTTTTCTGTTATTTTAATTCTTTTTATTCACATGTTTCAACTCTTGTTTTTGTCACCACTCTCTTTCACCCCTGCTTTGTTCAGTCATGGATGATGGTGATGATGATGTCCGTCCTTTTTGAAAGAAAATCATGATATCAGGGAGGTTATGCCACCACATGTAGGTGAATTGGATTTGAGTGAGGGGGTGCTTTGCAAAATCACCAGCCTCACTTTCTCTTTCAAAATCATCTGAATTCAGTGACCATGTATGAATCAGGAAAACTGGAAATAGCCCTAGCTGAAAGCACTTAGAGTTAAATGATTTCCCCAAGGTTACACAGCTAGTAAGTGTCTAAGAGCAAATTTGAACTCAGGTGCTCTTGACTTCAGGGTCAGAGCTCTAGCCACAATCTAACATTTTCAGTCATGGAGAGGATTAAGATGTCTCATATTCCCTTCTATTCCAACATCCCAAATTTCATTGATTCACCTTTTCTGGGTTTCTCACCTGGCTGAAATCTAGGCTCATTCATAAAGCCTCAGAAAACTTGTCACCCCAAAAGTTCTCTTTAGCATGGAATTCACACCTCCAAAGTATCCTCAGTCCCTTTGGTCCCTCCTTCTGATTAGATTTAAGGAGGATACCCTAGTCATGTCTACATTTCTCACTATATATATTCTCACTATTATACCTCTATTATTTCCCATGATGTCTTTGATGTTCCTTTCCTTCATTACCCTCTGCCTTTAGAATATAAGCTTCTTGGAGGCATGGCTGTCTTTTGTTCTTTCTTTATTTCTTTTTTAAAAATTATATTTACACTCCCAGCTCTCAGCACAGTGCCTGGAGCTTAAATACCTTTTGATCTCTTACTGTGGTATTTAGTTCATGATATTTCAGACCTGCTGCTCCACCATCATTTCTCCAAATTCTACTTTCAACCTTATCTTTGAGTATATTTTTATAAATAAGCATTTTAATAGTCCTTTTGAAATTGTTTCTATTATTTTTAACTTTCTCAGGAAATTCTCTTTATCTGGGGAGAGGCATTGTCATAGAATTGATTTCAATAAACTTTTAGACTCACTTGGAGTATACAACTAGTCAGCAATATTCTTTAGCCACTTGGATAGATAAGTAAAGCATTTCATAAGAGACAGAAGGTATATATAGAAGAAGACCACTCAAGAATTAAAAGAAATTATTTGAAATGCAAATGGAAAAATTTATTATTAGAATAAGTTTGCATTCAAAGGGAAAAGGTGGGGTAAGAGACCAAATAACTTCATATTATGAAAGTAGTCCTTTTATACAAAATGTCAAGGACTCTTATCTAAGGACAGAAAGGAATCATGATTACAGTGGCTGAAACTACTACTTTACTGTGACATACATAGGGTATGAACTTTCCTATAAGTCACAGGTGTTTAAGGGTTTCTATATTGTTAGTTCATTAAGATATCACAAAGTGTGCAGCTAGGTGGCACAATGGATAGAGAACTGGCCCTGGAGTCAGGAGGACTGGAGTTCAAATCTGGACTCAGACCTTGGACGTGTCTTTAACCCGATTGCCTTAAATAAATTTAAAAAAAATTTAAAAAGATATAGTGAAGTGATTGTGGTTATTATTGTTCCTCAGAACTGGATATGTAACTATATATGGCTACCTAGATTTCCTTTTAAAAATAATTTGTAGGAAGGAGCTAATATGTTTAAATACTTATTTTCCCCTTGATAATTTTGATAATTTAACTTGCTTGTTTTTCTGTTGTTTGGTATGCTTACAAGCAAAGTAACATATTTTCCAAAAAAAATGAATAATACTTCAAATATTTCTCCTGTATTGAACTTTCATTTTTTCCCTCATTCCTTAGCCTTAAGTTTGAAAGGATGAACCTCTGGTGGTATTTGAGCTACTTTGTCTTTTGGAATATTTCAATCCATTCTTCTATATAGTTTCAGAATATGCTTGTTTATATCAATCTCTTTCTCTGTCAAGATTCTTCTACTAACTACTTATAGATTTACTTTTTGTCACTGGAATAATTAAATTTCTTAACATTCTCAACATCCTGCTGTTTTTTTCTTTTGTTATCTGGAGGTAATCCGTAGAATCATTTAAATGATTCTTAATTTCTATATTTAGAAATTCTAAGATATTTTTAGTATTATGTTCTACATTATGGTTTTCTGGTATTTTAATTTGTCATATTCTTCCGGGAGATCCATGACAAGCAAGTTGTATGTGCTTATATCCTCTTAAGGATCAGTCAATTTTTAAAGCTATCATCTTACTTTTTTCTCCTTTTCTTCTTCCAGTTTGCCCTTGATTTCAATGTATTTATATTCCAGTTTGTTGTTCTCTCTTTTTTCTTTGTAAATGTGTATTCAAATGTGGAATGTGAATTCAAATATGTTTATATTAGTAAATAATTCTGATCTGTAGCCCAAAAATCTGATATTTGTTTCTTTCTAATAACTTCTATAAAGTTTTCATTCCTTTTTTTTTTTTTTTTTACCATTTTGAAATGAAGAAACTGAAATCCAGAGAGGTCAAATATTTTGCTTAGATTTACATATCTAGTGCATTTCTGAGGCAACATTCAACTCAGGTCTTCCTATCTCTAAGGACAGTATAGGTGGTACAATGAATAGACTAGCAGCCCTGGAGTCAGGAAGATCTAAGGTCAAATCCAGACTCTTAAAACTTACTACTAGCATAACCTTGAGCAAGTCACTTAATCCAGATTGCCTCACTTTCAGTCATCCTGATTCATATGTAGCCAGTGGCCCCAGATGACTTTTGAAGAGAAAGTGAGGCTTGTGACTTAGTACAGCCCCACTCACTGAAATCCAATTTACATGCATGCCATGGCATTATCTCCCTGATGTCATGGTGTTCTTTGAGAACAAAGGACAAACATCAACCTTCTATTGTAGAGATACTGCTAGAGCACCCTACCCTGTGTTTTTCCCTCTTTGTTGTAATAAGTTGCAGACATTGACTTTTTATTCATGTCTGTGTACACTAAAATGTAATTAGATTGTTTTTGCTTTTTTTCTTCTTCTGTTCTTCTAAATTAACATTCCATCTCCTACCCAAATGTATTTTTACTAATTGTTTCTCATACCTGGAATATTCTCCTTTCTCACATCTGCCTCATGGTTTTCTATCAAGTCAAGTTAAAATCCTACCATGTATAAGGAGAATTACTTTTCTAATCTCCTTTAAAGATGGCATTTTCCTTCAAAGATTATCTTGAGCTAGATGACAGAACAATAGAGTACAATATACTATATGTTATATAAATTGTAGAGTATATATACTATATCATCTGTCAATCTAACTTTTCTGTACATAGATGTCTACATATCAACTTCTCCTACACATCAACTCCTAAATTGTCAGCTTATTGAAACAGTGATGGTTTCTTTTCCATGTGAATGGTTGTTGCCTTAAAAAGATTAAGTTTACTTGGTGTTTTTAATACTCATCTTTTGTTCTCATTTTAAATCTTCCAATGATATATATGCTTATGCTCATGCTCGAGGTTTTGTTAAAAATTTTCTTTGCTTTGAAATCTATTATGGTGTTAGTCCTTTTTATTTATGATTTTCACAAGTCAAGATGACTCTGAATGCAGTGTATGTCCTTGGTATCTTTGATGTCTATCTAAGTGCTCCACTGGCCTACTTCAATTACCTTTATGACTATTGGAATGAAATGTTTCCATGTACCCATTCTACAAGTGAAAGACTTCACATGTTTTTCCTATCTCACCTTTGGTTTTGAGACTACCTCGGTTACCCTCAAACTGGTTTAGCCCATCTGTCAAAATGGTTTACTAGGATGTGACCACTGTGCATACTACAACTGCTTGGAGTCACAGGTAAAAGATGGGTGGATCAGGTAGACATCAAAGGTGGAAAGCAGCCCTGAGAAAGGCACTGCAACCTTTACATCAGAGGGACTAGTCTTCCTTGAGTATACCCTATACTCCTACATAGAAAACTATGTCTCATTCCACTTTTGTTAAAATTTTACTTGTCACAGGTAAAATAAAGTATTAAAAAACTGTAAAGGAAGGAGAGGCTAGGTTATTAAGGCCTTGAATGTCAGTCAGATGATTTTGTATTTTATACCAGAGGTGATAGGGAGCCACTGGAGTTTACTGAATAAGGGAATAACCTGGTCAGATCTTTGCTCTGAGAAGATCAATTTGACTGCAGAGTGAATAATGTGCTGGAGTGGGGAGAGACTTAGGGCAGGGAAACAAAAGGTGAATGAAAAGTATGAGAGATAATGTTTTGGGGTAATTAACAGGCAATTTATTAATTATGTTAGCAAATAATCAATAAATTGAGGTCAGTGGATTGTCTTGGTAACAAAAAATTGTTGAATAAAATGGAGCTTCAGCATTGCTTGTTTCAATACAATAGGCAGAAATAACTTTGAAAAAATGGTAAAAATGTAAAAATCAACTCTTATTGGTTAACAATTAATTAGAGAATAAGTATTGTAAAGAGTGATAGACATTTTCTTATAAGAGTCTGGGTGTCTTGACTTTGATCATGTCAGCACTCTCAGAGTATTCTGCCTCCAGCAATCTATGGGGAAAAAAAATATGCTCTACCCAATCCTACTTAAGGTGAATAATGGCAGTGTTACATAAAAATTATCAGAAATGTCCTTGAGAGTCTGGGTATTGAAAGAGAAAAATAAAAGCAGGATCTTTGGTTCACAAACATAAAACTGGTTGTTAATATACAAAAATTATTTTTTCACAATGGATAGATTACTGAAATTTTCTAGGAATAAGGGCTACCAAGATACTAACAGTGTCAGAAGAGAGAAGGGAGCATACTTATGGGAAAGGCAACAAAGTGAAACTGGCAGGTTTTTGCAATAGAATTTTATATGGAGGATAAAAGAGAGAAGTCCATAAAGAGACTAAGGTTTTGAGGATATGTGTGATTATAAAGATGGTGATACCCTCAACAATAAAAGAGCAGTTTGGAAGAGGAGGGGTTTTGGGAGGAAAGATAATGAATTCAGTGTATAACATTCAATTTAAGATGGTAGTGGCATATCCAGTTTGGGATAGCCAATATGTAGTTGTTGAAAATGAGACTGAAGGCTGACAGAGAAATGGGAGTGGGATAAGTAGATTTGAGAGACATCAACATAGAGATAATTAAATCCTCAAAAGAATGCCCTATACTTATTAGGGTCTTAATAAATATTTACTATGCAATAATGCTGAATCTCTTCAATAGGAATATTCTATCTTTCTTATCCCTAGTCCCTGGTCAGAAGAGCTGGCCAAACAACTATTTTTACCCCTGTGTAAGAAAAATGATTTATTATGAAATAAAATTATTATACAGTTTAAATCCAAACTCATGTGATGTCCACATCCAGAATATATGTAACACCAGGAATACTAGGAATTCTGGAATTGGCTCCAAGGTATTTTGGGTCTCCTCAGGTTGTGGATAAACCCAAAGCATTCTTGTTTTGAATTATTGCATACAGGATTTCTGATGGGTTCACCCAAGTTTGTATTTTGGTTAAACACAAATTATTTTGGATGTTTGCGGTTACATATATATATATACAAAGACTGTCACTTCATTATCTTTTATACAGCCTAAATAAACTTGTATATTAATAGCACCTTTCTCAAGATTTTTCACATGAACAAAAATTTTCAAACACATAGTCAAAAATAGTTCTTATGATTTGTTTGAGAAGATATCATATCTTCTTTTTCTAATAAGGCAGGATCTCTTCTTTCTGTCCTAAATGGAAACTGAGTAGTCTTTCAGAAAGAGGTAGCCTCCTTAAAGATTATCAAAATTGGTTTGGAACTTAATATAAAAAAAGAGAAGATTTATCTCTAGTCTTTAGCTGGTGTCAAGAAACAGGACAAAAAGAATGTAAAAAGAGCAAAAATGTGGTCTGAATGGAGTAGGAAGAGTGCAGGTACAGAACACTAAATGATATTTCCAATTAACTTCATTTAGATCCTCTCTTTTTTTCTTGGTGGACAACATTCATGGAAACAGTCTCTGTCTTCTTCTTCTTCTTCTTCTTCTTCTTCTTCTTCTTCCTCTTCCTCTTCCTCTTCCTCCCCCTCCTTCTTCTTTTTTAGGATTTTGCAAGGCAGTGGTGTTAAGTGGCTTGCCCAAGGCCACACAGCCAGGTGATTATTAAGTGTCTGAGGTTGAATTTGAACTCAGGTCCTCCTGACTCCAGGGCTGGTGCTCTATCCACTGTGCAACCTAGCCGTCCCTTTGTTTTTGGGGGCTTTTTTTGTAGGGAGATTTGGGTAGTGGGAGTCGAGTTGGTCAGGCTATATAACAAATCCATCCTGTTCTTCCAGTTCTAGGCCAGAGCAATTATTTCATGACAGCCAATTTTCTTTTTCTGTCCTATGTATTGAAAAAAGCACTGCTGAGGTCACACTTTAGTCAACAAAACTTCGAGTATTTTTCAAGAGTATAGCCAAGGTGGCATGAAGCTAACATGCTCCCAGAGCTTTTCCATAGCAAAGATAAATAAACCTCTACTCTGACATTCAGACTACAGATCCCACCAAGAAAAAGAGAAAATTCAAAGAAGTTTTCAATTATAGTCATCGTGGAGGAGCTTCAGTGAAGGTCTGTCTCTCTGGGGGAAAAGTGGAAGTACAGACCAATTGGTTGGAGAACGTGAAAGCCAGCAGAGGACTTTTAGTCACATTGCAACCCAAATCCCAATAGTTTAACAATAGCAGAGGTCCTGGCAGCTAGATGGCAAGCCAGCAGGGAGGACTACATCCCCAAAGAAAATCAGAACTCTGAATACACCAGGCTAAAAGACAGGACTAAGTCAGAAACTAGGTCAGAAACCACTGCTAAGTCAGAACCTAGACACAAAAGAGGGGGAAAAAAATACCTCTGCAAAGGCAAGGCCTGTATCGCATAAGTGACATCTTGGCCAACTGCAAGTCAGGGATCAGACCCCAGTTCCAGAAGAAAAAAATAGCTTCAATCTATACTCCCTGTACCCCAGGAATAGAGCCAAAACAGCAAAGATGAACAAAAAAGCTAAAAGAGTGCTCACTATGGAAAACTACTTAAACTACTTTACAGACAAAGATGATAGCAATGCCATGTATGAAGAAGAAAGAAGTGCAAAATCGCTCACAGGGGAAATATCAAAGCAGTCTATAAATTGAACACAAATGCAAAAGCTCATCAAAGAGCTTAAAAAATATTTAAAAACCAAAGAAGAGAGGAAGAAGAAAAGTAGAAAACAGAAATGAAAGATATGCAGGGAAAATTATGGAAAAAATTGACTAAAGAAATCAACTCTATTAAAAGTAAAAATAACTGGGCCAGCTAAGTGGTGCAGGGAATAGAGCACCAGCCCTGGAGTCAGGAGGACCTGACTTCAAATCTGGTCTCAGACCCTTAATAATTACCTAGCTGTGTGACTTTGGGCAAGTCTCTTAACCCCAATGCTTGGGGGGGAGGTGGGGGAAGTAAAAATAGCCAACAGGAAAAGAAAACACAGGAGCTAATTGAAGAAAATAAAACTCTAAAAATTAAAATTGAACAAATAGATACCAAAGAATCTACAAGACTACAAGTTTCCATCAAAAAAATTAAAAAGGATGAAAAAATTGAAGAAAATGTAAAGTAACTTTGAGGGGAAACGAATGACCTGGAAAATAGATTCAGTAGTGGCAATCTATGAATCATAGGACTCCTAGAAAGCCTAGATCAAGAAAAGAACCTGGGAAATATAATTCAGGAAATTATGAGGGGAAGCTGTCCAAATCTGCTGGAACAAGATAAAAATATAACAATTGAAAGAATCTACAGGGGCGGCTAGGTAGTACAGTGGATAGAGCACTGGCCCTGGAATCAAGAGGACCTCAGTTCAAATCCAGCCTCAGACACTTAATAATTACCTAGCTCTGTGGCCTTGGGCAAGCCACTTAACCCCATTGCCTTGCAAAAAAAAAAAAAAAAAAAGAACCTTAAAAAAGAAAAAGAATCTACAGAACCCCTCCAGAGGGAGATCCCAGGATAAAAACTTCAAGGGCTATACTAGCCAAATTCCAGAACTCTCAAATAAAGGAGAGAATAATGCAAGAAGCAAAAAGAAAACAATTCAAATATAAAGGAAACAGAATCAGACTCACACAGGACCTATCAGTCTCAACATTGATGTATCAGAAGATGTGGAACAGTATTTTTTTGCAACCCAGAATATACTAACCTGCAAAATTCAGCATATAACTGTGAGGGGAAAAGATACAGGTTCAACAAAATAGAAGACTTCCAGAATTTCCTGACACAAAGACCAGAGAATTCAGAATTGAACAGAGAATTCAGAGCCCAAATACACTACTTAATGGATGCATAAAAAAAAAAGGTAAATGAAAAGGGGAAGAACAAAACAAAACAAAACAAATTTTTGTCAAGCCTATCAAGTTGTATACAACCTTGAAAGGGAAGATATAACACTTCTAATTCTTTAGAACTTTAGTTCTGTTAGGATAATTAAAGGGTAGAATATAATTGAAGGAAATGAACCTAAACAATACAGGTATGATGGGGTCTTATCTCTCAACTGAAGAGGTACGAGGTGACATCATTATGTTTGAGACAGAAAGCCCTGAAGAAAAGCATGGGTGTTTACTTTAAATATAAGTGTCTCATTATCCTTTGACTCACTTTAATCACATGGAGCTTAGCACCTTGTCTAATGTGGGCATTATAAACTGCTAGGACTTGAGTCAGTGTCTCTTACAATAATTTGTAAAGTTCTCAGGTGAGACCTCCAGAACCTCCCAGTACTTAGAGATCTTTAAGATACTTACGGTTAATTAGATCAGGGTTTGACTTGATCAGTGTTTCACTTAACAAGGTGATTATGCACCCTAGGTGGGGAAGGGGCAAGGTAAGCTGGTAGAGAGAATAGGCCTTGCTTCACTTATCAAGGTATTAAGTATTTGGTGGGGTAAGTGGGGTAAAGTGAAAAAGAAAATAGGTCTGGGGGAAGGGGCACAAATAGTTCAAGAAATGATATGGTTTTGAATGGTATTTTGGCTTCTAAGGAGGATTCTGTGTACTTGAAAGATATTTGAAAAGGGGGTAAGGTAAAAAAAATATAATTATAATTTGATGCAAATTGAGTCAATGCTGCTTATCAACAATCAAGTAAACAATCTATGAGGATATCTTGATAACAATAGGAGCTTAACAAGCAATCAAATAATCAAACTGTGATTAATGATACCTGATTAATAATATTAGAGCAATAAATAACACCAAGGGAAAGAGGCACAATGTGAATGCTTAGTAATTTCTATTCAATAGATTTAGCCCAGTGAGGTAATAATAAACCTTCCCACTTGGGTTTAAAAATCTAACTTAATCTACAGGGAAGGGTGCTGGGATAGGAAAAGTAAAGATAAGGGAAGAAGGAGCTGATAAGGGGGAAGGGAAGGTATAAGTGAAAATAAATTGAAAGCTAAATTTTTAAAAGTCAAAGGGGAAAGGTAGTAAAATTTGATGAGGAGGAATAAGAGAAAAGGAAAGAGAAAAATATAAATGGCAAAAGAAAGTATGGAGGGAAATGCAGAATTAATAATTAGTAATCTTAACTGTAAATGTGAAGGGGAGTAACTGTCCCAGAAATGGAAACAGATTGCAGAATGGATTAAAAAACAGAATCCTACAATATGTAGTTTACAAGAAACACATTTGAAGCAGAGAGATACACACAGGGTAAATGTAAAATGTAAAAGGTTGGAGCAAAATATATTATGCCTCAGGAGAAGTAAAAAAAATCTGCTGTAGCAATCCTAATCTCAGAGAAAGTAAAAGCAAAAATCAATCTCATTAAAAGGGATAAGGAAGGAAACTACATCTTCTTAAAAGGCACCATTGGTAATGAAACTATATCATTACTTAACATGTATGCACCTAGTAGTATAGCATATAAATTCCTAGAGAAAAAGCTGAGTGAATTACAAGGAGACATAGACAGCAAAACTTTAATAATGGGAGACCTCAATCTCCCTCTCTCAGAACTAGATAAATAACAGCAAAATAAACAACAAGGAAGTTAAGAAAATGAATGAAATCTTAGAAAACTTAGCTATGATAGACTTCTATGGAGAAAAATCAATTGGGATGGAAAAGAATATATCTTTTTCTTGGCAGTACATGGCTCCTTCACCAAAACTGATCATGTATTGGGGCAAAAAATCTTTATAATCAAATGCAGAAAGGCAGAAATAAAAAATACACACTTATCAGATCATGATGCAATAAAAATCACATGTAATAAAGGGTCAGGGAAAGATAAACCGAGAACTCATTGGAAATTAAATAACTTCATCTTAAATAATGGATGGATCAAACTTTAGAAAATAATAGAAATAATGAATAATTATATCCAAGAAAATGCTAATAATGAGACATTAAATTAAAAATTTATGGGATGCAGTCAAGGCACTTTTGAGGGGAAACCTTATATTTCTAAATGTCTATATTAATAAAATAGAATAAGAAGAAATCAATGACTTGGATATGCAACTAAAAAAGCTAGAAAAGAGGAAATAGCAATAATAATTATAATTAATATTAATAATTTATGTCCACAATTAAATATCAAATTAGAAACTCTGAAAATCAAGGGAGACATTAATAAAATGGAAAGCAAGAAAGCCATTGATCTCATAAATAAAACTAAGAGGTGGTTTTATGAAAAAATCAATAAAGTAGAGAAACTTAGGTTAATCTGACTTAGAAAAAGAAAGGAGATAACCAAAATACCAGTATCAAAAATGAATAGGGTGAACTAAATACCAATAAGGATGAAATTACAGAGATAATTCAGAGCTACTTTGCTGAAGTATATGCCACTAAATTGGGCAACTTGAGTGAAATGGATGAATATTTACAAAAGTACAAACTGCCCAGATTAACAGAAGAGGAAATAAATTACATAAATAACCCCATTTCAGAAAAAGAAATTGAGAAAACCATAGATAAACTCCCTAAGTAAAAGTCTCCAGGTCCAGATGGATTTACAAGTGAATTCTACCAAACATTTAAGGAACAATTAATTCCTATTCTACATAAACTATTTTAAAAAAAAGATAGGAAGGAATTCTGCCAAACTCCTTTTATGACATCAATATGGCTCTGATACCTAAACCAGGAAGAGCCAAAACAGACAAGGAAAATTATAGACCAATCTCTCTAATGAACATTAATGCAAAAATCTTAAATAAAATTTTAGCAATGAGACTACAACAAGTTATTACTAGGATAATACACCATGATCAGGTTGGATTTATACCAGACAGGCAGGGATGGATCAATATTTGGAAAATACTCAACGTAACTGAACACATAAATAGCAAAACCAACAGAAATTATATGATTATCTCAATAGATGCTGAGAAAACCTTTGATAAAATACAGCATCCATTTCTTTTAAAAACAGTAGAAAGTTTATGAATAAATGGAGTTTTCCCTAAAATAATAAATAGGATCTATCTAAAACCATCAACAAATATATCTAATGGGAATAAACTCAGAGCATTTCCAATAAATTTAGGGGGTTAAACAAGGATGTACATTATCACTATTCTTATTCAATATATTAATAGAAATGTTAGCAGTAGCAATAAGAGAAGAAATAGAAATTGATGGAATCAGAATGGTGAAGAGGAAGCAAAACTTTCACTCTTTGCAGATGATATGATGGTATAACTAGAGAAACTGAGAAAACCATCTAACAAACTTCTTGAAACAATCAACAAATTAAACAAAGTAGCATAATAGAAAATAAACCCACATAAATCATCATCATTTCTATATATTAGCAACAAAGCACAAGGGAAAAAAGATGGAAAGAGAAATTCCATTTAAAACACTGTAGATAGCATTAAATACTTGGGAAGTTATGTACCAAGACAAACCCAGAAAATGTATGAACAAAATTATAACACCCTCCTCACCCAAATAAAGACAGATCTAAATAATTGGAAAAATGTCAGTTACTCATGGTTAGGTCGAGCTAATATAATAAAAATGAAAATTCCCCACAAATCAAATTATTTATTCAGTGCTACACCAATTAAGCTACCAAATAACTACTCTAGTGAGCTAGTAAAAAAGTAACAAAATTCATCTGGAGCGACAAAATGTCAAGAATAGCAAGAGAACTGATGGAAAAAAAAATGTAAAGGAAGGTGGCCTAGCTATACCAGATCTAAAGCTATAATATAAAGCAGCAGTCATCAAAACTGCCTGGTACTGGTTAAGAAATAGAGTAATGGATCAGTGGATTAGTGTAGGTTCAAAAGAAACCTCAGTAAATTACTATAGCAGTTTACTATCAGATAAACCCAAAGACATCAGCCTCTGGGATAAGAAATCATTATTTGACAAAAATAGTTTAGAAAACTGAAAAGTAGTATGGCAAAACTATGGATAGATCCACATTTCACAGTCTATACAAAAATAAAATCAATTGGGTACAGGATAAAGAGCAATACCATAGATAAAATAGACTAAAAAATATCTATCTGATTGACGTTTATGACCAAACAAGAATTAGAGCACATTATAAACTGCAAAATCAATGATTTTGACTATATTAAATTAAAAAAGTTTTGACACTAAAAAAATCAATGCTACCAAAATTTGAAGGAAAGCAGAAAGCTTTCCAAAACCAGGTGTTCTGATAAAGGTCTCATTTCTAAAATATATAGAGAATTGCATCAATTATCTTTTCAAAATTTTAAATTTATCTACTTGATAGAATTAACCATTACAGAATTTTCACATAAAAAATAAAACTTTGTCAACACATTCTTTTTTGCTGCAATCTTATTATATACACACAATTTGAAATAAGTTCACAAGAAATTATTAAAATGTCACATTTATTTTACTGGGTTTTTTTTTTTTTTTTGATTTAACTAACAAGCATTTATGTTCTCTCCCTTCTCCCATTCCACTATGGAGTTAGGGGAGTTGAATTGAGAGAAAAAAAAAAAACCTTATAACAAATATGCCTAATCATTGTCTCTCTTTCTCCCATCCATTGCACACACACACACACACACACACACACACACACACACACACACACGCAAGTCTATGCAATATGTATGTGTATATACATATATATATATATATGCACGTGTGCCAGTGCAAATGCAAATATATATATATACCCTGTATGTTTTTAAATGGACCAAAAAATTCTCTCCCTCCCATCCCATCAAACTACTAAGAGAAAAATGTAAAACAATTAGAATTTCATCAAATTTGTAAGATTACAAGTCATTCCCCAATGATAAATGGTCAAAGGATATGAACAGATAGGTTTCAAATGAAGAAATTAAAGCTATATATAATCCTGTGAAAAAATGCTTTAAATCATCATTGATTATAGAAATGAAGATTAGAATAACAATAATTCATCATCTCACACTTATTAGATTAGCCAAGATGAGAAAAAAAAGGAAGATGATCAATGCTGGAGAGGCTATGGGAGGATTGGGACACTGATGCATTGTTGGTGGAGTTGTGAAGTAATCCAACCTTTCTAGAGAGCAATATGGAACCAAAGAGGAATAAACTGTTCATACCCTTTGACCCAACAATTCCAATTCTACATCTATATCCAGATGAAATTTAAAAGAAATGGGAAAAATCCTCCATGTTCCAAAATGTTCATAGCAGCTTTTTTGTAGTGGCAAAATATTGGAAATTGAGGGGATGCCCATCAAATGGGGAATGGCTAAAGAAGTTATGGTACATGAATATTATAGAATATTATTATTCTATAAAAAACCCATAAATGGTCGAATTCTAAACAGGCATGGAATGACTTATGGGATCTAATGCTAATAAAGGGAGTAGAGCCAAGAGAACAATATACACATCAGCAAAAACATTATGAGATGAACAACCTTTTCGGAAGCAGTTCTTGGCAGTCCAGAGAACTAGGACAACTATATTTCACTGGTTATGGATTATATTATCCCCATCCAGAGGAAGAAAAACAAAACAAAACAAAATACACAGAAAAAAACCCTTCTAAATCTGATGAACACTTTATAAAAATTATCTCTTATGTATCTCTTTCCCTTAATCCTAATTCCTCATGTCAAAAATTACTAATTTGTAAACATGTTTCTCAAAATATGTATGTGAAATGCTAACCTGATTGTATCCTGCTGAGGGAAGGGGGATGGGAAAAGAGGGTGAGGGAAATTTTATAACTTGGAAATATCCATATGCATATGGATGATAATAATAATAATGAAATTTTAAAAAACCCAAACCCCAAAAGCTTCAAATAAAAATATCTTTGTCATTCTACCCCTTCACCATATTCCTCACCCCTATCAGATGGGCATTCTTAGGTCAAATCTGTGTAGTGCATTGGTTGACAAGTATCTTTCTCCAATTTGTTATCTAATTACCTCACTCAGTTTATTCATGTCTTTATCCTTTTTATTAATGATTAGATCCTTAACTTATAGAAGTCATTTTGAATAAATTTGATTCATACCAAACCAGAGGCACAATATGAATAGAGTTCTGTCTGGAGTCAGGAAGGCTCACTTTCCTGAGTTCAAATCTGACCTCAGACGCCTCTTGGGTAAGTCACTTAACCCTGATTGCCTCAGTTTCCTCATCTGTAAAAAAGAACTAGAGAAGAAAATGATAAAGCACTCCATTATCTGTGCCAAGAAAACCTCAAATCTTGTCATAGAGAGTCAGAGAAAACTGAAAAAATGACTTAATAACAACCAAAACAGAATTTTCTGGGAAAATCTCTGTGCTTACAAATCTAATATTACCTTCCATTTACCTGGCATTTATGTATGTATCCATATATTTATTTACATGTTAAGGACCGTCCTTAGAATGTAAAGTTCTTGAAAGTATGGTCTGTTTTTACCTTTCTTTCTAACTCCAGAATTAGTATTGTGTCTGAAAAACAGTAAGCTCTTAATAAATGTTTGTTGATTAACTGATTGATTAAAATACCTCCTTTCTCAAAAAAAAATCTCTATATCATATGCTTTTTGGCTGACCACAGCATTCTTTCACTTTCCTGTTTAAACCAACAAAAGAATTTCTGACTAGGAATGATGAATCACTTCCAATGCTCAAATTTCTTCCTAGATCCCTGTTGCTAATAATCAACACCCCATCACTTAATACTCTTCCAAGTTTTCATAACTTGACAAATCTAGACACTGGTATTGATAACATAAACAGCTGTTCAGGAAAAGATCATAAATTCATTGTTTATAGGAACTGAGAAGCAAAAACAGCAAAGCAGGACTATCCATGACTTTTGGGAACATGGATGAAGTAGGGATGTAAGGTTTGTGAATTTATTTGTGGTTAGAGTACATGAATGAATAGATGTACTCTCTTAATCACGTATTGAAAGTCTCTTATTTTTGCAATCATACTATTCAACCACTCCACTTGAGCACATCTGTACACTGGTGCTTTTAAACTTCTGAACTAGTTTGCATAAGTATTAGAATAAAGCTCTGAAATGGTTTTCTTTCATTCAACAAACTTTCAAAAATAATTACCTGCTTTAAGTGGACAGTCATATTTCTCCTGTTTTATAAGAGATATCTCTTAAGATTAAAGTGGTGCTCAGCTGATTTGGCTTCAGGACACTTTTATGAATATAATGGCAAGAATTGTTACGACCTAGTTACTCTGGGGATATTGTGGGGTCGGGAAAAAGTACACAAACTTTCAGAGGCACAGTTTAAGGCATGCTGTTTTCATTGGATCTAGAGAATTAATGATGAAAGTGACAAAAGCAGAAGCAACAACAGTACTACCAATAACAAATTCTGTTATTTAGGTAGTGTTTTCTGTAAATGATTTCATGTGTATACATTCATAGCATTATAGATCTAGAGTTGAAAAGGTTATATCAGGGTACAATGTCTTAAGTCCTTCGTACAAATGAGGAAATGGAGACCCAGGGAAGTCAAATAATTTGTTCAAAATCACATAGGTGGTTTAGTGGCACAGGGAGAGATGGATGTCAGAATCATTGTACTATAATTTGTCCTATAATCCTTAAAACAGTCTTCTGTGGCAGATTTTGCAAATATTATATCATTTCTATTTTCTACACATATAGAAACTGAGAATTAGGAGAAATTAAATGTATTGTCTAGGGTTACACGATTTAAAACAGCTAAGACTAACATAGTTCTTTTAATTAAAAGTTTTAGCTACAAAACTTAATATGGAGAGAAGATTTTTTTTTAATCTGGGAAGATTTCAACTGTAAGTATATAATCAAAAATAGAGAATTGGAATAAGAATTCAAGTCTTGACTAGATTTAAAATTACTACAAAGATCTTTGAAAAGTTTCATACATTACAACCTTGAAGGATGTAGAAAAAATTTTATTTCTTGTGAGATACCTAGTTGTCTATGGCCAAAACTAGGGAAAGAATATTTCCATCATGTAATTTTTGTTCTCAGAATATTCTAATCACATACTAAATCATTATATTCCATAGTCTTTGTATACTTTAATTTATCTCCCAAATTTGTATACCCTCCTTTATGTTGTCTAACATTCTCCTTTTGATATTTTGCTTCCTCAAAGAAATAACAAATTATATAGTCTTGCATCCTTTTCAGATGACTTTCTTCACACTATTAAGATCCCATGCTCACAACTGAAACTATAGCACCAAGTGATAAACAAGGGTCTATGGGTTGTTCAGGGAAGATAAATACCTCTTCTGGGAGGGTTGGTCAAACTGCCCATTCCCTTATGTTCTCTGGTCACCCAACTCTTATCTGTGATTTCAAGAAACTGTAGCTTGTACAGCAGTCACACTTCAGGAAAACTACCTGGACCACCAAGTCAAAGGTAACCAATAAGCCTCAAAAGCTTTGGCTATTTAGAAGGATGCCTGCATCAAGAAATATGAAGACTAGTTCCAGTATTATCAAGTGGATAAAAGCAATGGGTTCTCAGTGCTGATGAAGTTACACTGATCAATGGTAAGTAAGAGATCTTAGAGAGATGGGTGAACTTTTCTATACTGCTCTCAACACACCATCATCAACCATTGCAGAAGTCATTGATCATATACCTCAGGTTAAAGTCAATCTAATTTAATTTTCGAGTGCAGAAGAGGTTCTGAATACTAGTTGATTTCTTTCTTGTGGTAAAGTGCTGGCAATGATTCCATTGTGGCAAAGATCTACAAGACAGAAGTTCCCTTGCTCATACAGAAGCTGATTGAAATCTTTCAGGTTATCTATGAGAAAGTTCAGAATCAGAACCAAGATATACATGTCATTTGTTTATCTAGTCAATACCTTTGCCTGGAGAACTTCATTTACATTATACGCCAGTTCCATGAGGAGATGTTTCATAAGTTCTAGATAAAGAATGATGCTTTTATACTTACCTAGTAACCAATGGAATGAAGTGGGATTGTGTGCTTTTCATCACTATCTTTTTTATCATGTTGTCAGACACCTTCATGGAGGATCAAAACTACAGCATTACAGTAAATGATTTAACTTCAAAGGGCTACAAGTCAAGGCTAAAGTAGAAGGAGAGTCAGTGCTCAACTTTTTATTCACAGATGATTGTGTATTCAATGCAGCTTCTGAGATTGAGATATAAAGATATTGACAGAAAATATTCTGTCATTTTGACAGAAAATATTCTGTCATTTGTGCTCACTTTAGTCTGACAAGCAGTATCCAAAAAACAGGTTTTCCACCAGTCATTGGTTACAAGTGTTGAAATTTTGAGCATTGTAGAGAAGTTTACTTACCTTAGCAATATACTTTCAGGGATGTACACATGGATACACACATTGTCAGAACTAGCTCAGTGTTTGGGAGGTTCTGAAAGAAAATGTGAGAGAAAAGTATTAGACTGCCTACCAAAATAAGCATTGTGCTAACTTTATTTTGGTATGTCTTTGAAACCTGGACAGTATCTCAGGGTCACCTCATAACACTGAAATACTTCCATTTGAATTGTCTCAGTAATATTTTGAGGTTTATTTATCAAGATAAGATAATGAACATTGAGGGCCTCTTGATATATGGATGGGAGATTTGTGGTTGGAAGCTTACTTTTGTAATCCTTTATACTGTTAAATTTTCTAAAATGTTATCTGCTCCTGTGCCTATTGTTCCATTGTTAAATGTAAAATTTTTACTATCTCCTCATTCCTAAACCCCAGCTTCAGTTCCCTTTCTGGTTTCCAACTATCTGACCTTGGGTCAAGCTTACACAGACCTGACAGGAAATGGAATGTTGGACTTAAGAGTTCCTTAGGACAGGAAGAGTCAGTATGTAGCTTACCTTTTGGAGAATACCTGAGCCATTAGCTAGACCATTCCCCAAGTGTCATCCCTGTCCAACCCACTATAGAAGTGCTTTTAAGTTTGGAAGAGAACTCTCTCTCTCTCTCTCTCACACTTTCACTTAACCTATCCTCAAAGTGCTTGCTGTTTCTCTAGAAGGAGAAAAGTTTTTAATCTACCCACTTTGTAGCCTTCTATAGTAAATCCTGAGCATTTTTAAAATCCCAGGGCTTATATTAATTCATTCACTTTCACTAATCAACTTCTATTGGAGTCACTGAATTTGCCACAACACTCTCTTGAGTTGAATTGCCAACCATTCAAACTCTGCTGCAGAACATATAGCTCCAGTGGTTAGCCACATAGTCCAAATGCCAAATATACTTTTTCCTGAAAGGTTATTTTACAAAGAACTCACAAAAGACAAAGACTCATGGCTCCCTGAAGAAGAGAAGTGGGAGATACTGGTTTTATCACAGCTTTACAGCATTCCCTTTCACTGTGACCACTCCATCAGTCAGTTGGGCTTCATTTGCCAGCCTAGTTTCACTCAGGGATGCTATTTGGATACCATATAGCTCCTGAGTTCTCTAGCAATGACCTGTTCATCTTTCAGGTCTATTGGATCTTGTGTTATCTATGAATGTGTGCATGTTCCATCCACCAATGGTAAGTGGAATCTTCTTTGAAGAAGAAGATTTTGTAGGGTTTTTTTGTCTGCACTTTGGGATTTCCCACTGGCTGCAGTAATTAGGCTAGGGTTGGATAAGCAGACAATTTTTAGGTAAGCAGACACCTTTTCTAGTTCCTTTCTCACACCAGAAATGAGCAGTATGATCATTAAAAGGGATGCTCAGTCATCCATGGACTGCAGAATCCCACTGTGCTTTCTTTTTTCTTTTTTCTAGTTTAGTTTAGTTTTTTTTTACAAGGCAGTGAGGTTAAGTGTCTTGCCCAAGGTCACATAGCTAGGCACCCACTGTGCTTTCAATGGAGAAAAGATCCTATGACCTGGGGCACATGTGTACAGGGTTGTGACTATAGCTCCCAGTGTATTGGCACCTGCTGCTTCATCACTTGATTGTCCCCACAGGATATTGAGGAACAGTTATGAGTGATGACTTTTGTTGCATGCGTAAATTGGATTTATGAGCTGAACTAAATCAATCCACCTCACTCTCTCTTCCAAAGTCATCATGATTCAGCATAGCAAGACAGAGTCAAGACAATTGGTGATGGCTTTAGATGTAGTGGATGACCTTGGTGTCTTCGATGTCTAATGAAGCTCTAAGTGCTCCACGGAGCCTGCTTCAGCTGGCATTTTGGTCATTGGAATGAATTATTCTTCTCTTTCCAAAACACCAGTGGAAGACTTTACTTGCTTGGGGTAGATACCACCACACACACTCCTCACCAATGAGTCTGAGACTCTTTCAGTTACCCTCAACCTGGTTTAGCCTATCTGATGAAAATATTGACTGGAGTGTGGTCACTGGGCATGCTACAACTTCTTGGAACCACAGGTGAGAGTTAGAAGGCTCAGGTGGACGTCAAAGGTGGAAGGCAAGTAGCCCTGAAGAAGGTTCCAGCAGCCTTCACACCAAGGTACTAGTCTTCCTTGAACACATCCTACTAAATGGAGTGAATGACAAGATTCATGACAATGAGATTGCCACATGCAGGAAAATACCATGCCACCATCATCAATACCTATGCTCCCACCATGATGGACACTGATGAAGTTAAAGACAAATTTAATGAAGACCCAGAGACCCTTATTATCAACGTACCAAAAAAGACAAGCTCATAATACTGGGTTACTTTTATGCTAGAGTAGGCTCAGATTACCAGAGCAGCATGTCCTTGGAAGGAAATGGAATTGGAAAGAGCAATAGCAATGATTTGTGCATCTTATGACCTTCTCATCAGAGACACTGTCTTCCATTTACTTAAATGCAATAAAATTTCCTGGATGCACCCTCATATCAAACACTGGTATCTATTAGACTATGTAATTGTAAAAAGAAGAGAAAGACATGATGTGAGACTGACAAAGGCAATGTGTGGTACAGAGTACTAGACTGACAACAGACTCATCCTCTCTAAGCTAAATATTCATATTCAACCAAAGCAGTGGACCCCAGGTAAAATGAATACTAAAAGAATTAATGTCAAGTGATCTCTAAGTGTCTCTTTAGTTTGTTGCTACCTTGGAGGAAAACTGAGCACAGTTGGCAACAGTGGAGCAGCTTTCAGAGATCTGGTGTACAAGCACTGCTTTTGCTCATCTTGGACCAGAACACTTGCAAACACCAAGTCTGGTTTGATTAAAAGATGGGGAAATACAGAAGCTGCCAAATGAAAAATGAGAACTCCATAGGGTTTACCAGCAGGATAGTTCATTCATCTCTAAGAAGGAAGCATTTAATTCCACCAAAAGTAAAGTCCAAGTGAAGCTTAGAGAGATGCAGGAACCTTTGTTCAGTAAAAAGGCAGATGAAATTCAATTTTATGCAGACAGTAAAAAAATGCTTTTATGATGCCCTGAAGGCTATTTTTGGGCCAAAGACTTAGGGTGCAGCTCATCTGCTCAGGGTTGATGGATCCACATTAATTAATAATAGATTCCTCATCCTAGAGAGATGGGCTGGTAGTGATAGTGTTCTTAACAGACCATCATCAATCAATACGAAGCCATTGACCTTTTCCCTCAAGTTGAAGTCAATCAGTCCCTAGTTGAAATTCCAACTGAAGAAAAGACTTTGAATGTCATTAGGCTCCTTTCAAGTAGCAAAACACCTGGTCCTGATTCTATTCCAGCTGAGATGTACAAGGTGTGGAGTCCATTGCTCATTTAAAAAATGACTGAAATTTTCCAAGTTATGACATGAAATGGTAATTCCACAAGAATTCAAAGATGTTTCCATTGTCCATCTCTATAAAGGTGAAGGGAATAGATTGTCCTGTGACAATCACAGGGCTATTTCTCTTTGGCCATTGCTGGTAAGATTCTCATCAAAGTCCTACTCAATAGGCTGATCTTTCACCTGGAAGATAGTCACATCTCATCTTCAATGGGGCTTCAGAAAGGGTCAAGGAACACTAGATATAGTGTTTGCTGTCCAATAACTCCAGCAAAAATGCCAGAAACAGAACATAAGTCTGTATACAACATTTGTAGATCTGACCAAGGCCTTTGTTACCATCAGTCATGAGGGTTTATGGAAAATTTTGTCAAAATTTGATTGCCCAGAGTTCATCAATATTGGACATCTGTTTCATGACAAATCTGCATGACAGGGTTCTAGGTAGTGGATATGTTCTCGAGATTTCCCAGGCACCAATGGAGTGAAACAAGGATGTATCCTTGCTCCCAAACTTTTTAGCATGTTTTCAGCCATGTAATCAAATGTCTTAATTGAGGATGAACATGGTCTCAAGGTCAGCTACCACAGTGATGGTAAATTCTTTAACTTGAAAACATTGCAAGCCAAGACCAAAGTGAAGAGAGTACTGGTTTTAGATCTTCTGTTTGCAGATGATTGGGCCCTCAATATAACCTCTGCAGCTGAGATACAACAAAGAATGGATCAATTTTCTGCTGCTTGTGCTCATTTTGGTCTAACAATTAACATCAATAAATCACAGGTGCTCCATCATGCAGCATCACACCATTCATATGTGGAACCATCGATTATAGCAAATGGAGAAGTTTTGTGTACTGTGGATATGGCTTTGGGAAAATGGAAGACACATTGAAACCTTAAGGGAAGCTTCACTCAGGGAGAGTCCCACTCAGTGTTCAAAGTTTTTTATCAGGCTGCACAATCCTTAAAAACAACAACAACAAAAAATTAATTGTTCTTATCATTGAGCACACTTATTAAGGAAACAAAAGGACTCCAGTTAGCCTTAAGTTTTAATGCTGTGGTAGGTATTATCTATGCTTTTTTTTAAATTTAAAAGTCTCCATCCTGTTGTAATTAAGTACAATAATAACTATAGCAATAATACCAACTTGGAAGCAGCATTTCTTTTCAGACACCATTTTAAGGGAATTTGCCAATTCAACGTAGAGTCATCTATGTGGGTGGCCAAATTCTTGTCATAAATTCTTGTCATAATTATTATTATGATTATTATTTTACATAGTTTTTTCCTCAGACAATTCTGTGAGGTTCACAGTATATTAAATATTTGAAATGATTGTTTCTAGATCACATGTCAAATGTACATGAGTTTAAATTTATATTTCTATAAAAAGTGGCTGGAAATTTAGATAATCCTTAGAAGGGCAGCTAGATGGTACAAAGGATAGAATGTTAACCCTGGAATCAGGAGGACCTGAGTTCAAATTCAGCCTTAGGTATTTAATAATTATCTAACTGTGTGACCTTGGGCAAATCACTTAGTCCCATTGCTTAGCAAAAACCAAAAAATAAAATTAAATCTCCTTCTGATCAATTTAAGGAATAGAGAAGAATGGGTAAGGTCCAGTTAAGATACCAAAATACCTCCTGGTAATAAAGACAATTGGTATTTGAAAGAGATGTTTGAAGACTCTGCCTTTATAGTAAAACAAAACCTTCTAATTCCTTCAGAAGCCCTTCTAGGTATCTATTTGCCTAGAAGGTCTTCTAGATTTTCCTTGCATTGGAACTCATTCCCTGTCTCTTCCCCAATCTCTTCCTGTCTCTCTAGTAATCCTAAATTGGGGGCTGTGCCCTTCTTTGTTTGGACAAACCAAAGTGAAGTCTTGGATTAAGTCTCCTAAAGGAGAAGTCCATTGGTGAGGGGCTGGGGGGGGGGGTCTGGTCCTAGGAATGGACTCCCCTCACAGGCTAGTTAAAGGTCTCGACTTGGCATAATATCAATAAATGTGCTTTTAAGCTAATTCTGTTTTTCGCTTGCTTCAGTGCAATATATTCTGACTTTGGAGGATTTCCTCAATAGCTTCTTCACAAATCAAGTTATTTGTATGTGACGTTAAACTTTTCTGAATGTTTTCTTTATAGAAATCCTGTCAGATAGGTAACAACGGTTATTATTATTCTGATTTTTCAGATGAGGAACTTGAGATATCGAAGAGGAAAGTAACTGCCCTAAAGTGTTTTTTCCATCACATTCCTCTGTTGTTATTATTGTTCATTCATTTCAATACTATCCTGACTCTTCAGGAAACATTTTGTGGTTTTTCTGGGTAAAGATACTGGAATGGTATTTTTTTTACAACTCTTTTTACAACTAAGGAAACTGAGTCCAATAGGATTAAGGGTCTTTTTCAGGAGCAAACAGCCAGTAAGAATCTGAGACCAGATATGAATTGAGGAAAGTGAGTCTTTCTAATTCCAGGCCTGGAAATTTATCTCCTGGTTATCTGGTAGTCTTCATGATCTCTTTCAGGTCTTATATTCTAGATTCCTAGAATCCTTCAGGCAGAAGCTAGTTGGCAATTCTCTGAAAGATGAATACAGGATGATTTGTGTGCATCTGCTTTAAAATTCTTTTGGATGCCATTCGATGAAGTTATTTAAGGGGATAATTGAAGACTCATTTATTCCTTTGTTTAATTGGATTAGGGTTCAATTATCCAAAATTAGTCAAATTTGAAAATTTGCTTCCTCAATCTAAATAGTATTCTAGAATTGAAGAACTAGCTAGAGACTAAAAAAATCTCTTGTTTTGTGAGGGGAAGTGATTGAGAAGTAATTTATTCTTTCAAGGAAAATAAAGTACAATCCACATCCTAAGGAATCAGTTGTATAGAAGTACCCAGGAATAGCACAGAGATAGCAAGAGGAGAAGCCTCAAATAATATCAGCCAAATTTTCATAGGTCAATGTTTTTTTTTTTATTTTTTAATGGTCCTGGCTCTTACCAAACTCTTTGAGAATTTTTTTGAATATATATAATTTCTTTATTATTCTAGCTGCATACAAAGATAGTTTTCAACATACATTTTTTTCCCTAAGATTTTGTGTTCTGACTTCTGTGGTGGAGAAAAGATGGTGGCATGAAGCTAACCTACTTCCAGAGCCTTTCCCTACCAAAGATAAATGACTGACATACTCTGACATTCACATTACAGATCCCACCAAGACAAAGAGAAGATTCAAATAAGTTTTCAACTGTACACATTGTGGAGGATCTTCAGTGAAGGTCTCTCTCTTTTGCCGGGAAAAAGGGGAAGTAAAGTCCAAGAGAATAGGTAAAGCTTGCTGGAGGGTTTTAGGCACAGTGCAATCCAGATCCAAACAACTCGACAGCAAGGCAACAGGGAGTATCCCAACCTCAAACAAAGTCGGAACCCTGAGAGCACCAGGGTAAAAAAACAGGACTGGGTCCAGAGCAATCCTCTCTTAAGTCAGAATCCTCTGCAAAGACAAGACCTGGACTACATAGGCAAGATCTTGGCCACCAAGAAGCCTTCAGCCCCAGCAAAATAAAAGCTTGAATACTCCCTGCACCCTAGGAACAGAACTACAACAACAAAGATGAACAAAAAAGCTTAAAGAGCACTCACAATAAAAAAAAAAAAAAAACTACTACAAAGATAAAGATGATAGCAATACCATGTCTGAAGAAGAAACCAGGGAAAAAATCACCCAATATATAAATTGGACTCAATACAAAAGCTCATCTAAGAGCTTACAAAAAGAGTTTAAAAACCACAGAAGAGACAAAGAAGAAAAATGGAAAAAAAAAAGAAATGAAAGTCATGCAGGAATATTGTAACAAATAGACCAAAGAAATCAACTCCTTTAAAAGTAAAAATGGGGTAGCTAGGTGCCACAGTGGATAGAGCATGAGTTTTGGGGTCAGGAGGACCTGAGTTCAAATCTTGCATCAGACACTTAATTATTACCTATCTATGTGACCTTGGGCAAGTCACTTAACCCATTGCCTTGCAAAAAGCAAAAAACAAACAAAAAAAACCTATTACCTTGCAAAAACAACATCTTGTAGGATTCTGTTTTTTAATCCATTCTGCTATCTGCTTCCATTTTAGGGGAGAGTACTTCCCATTCACATTTACAGTTAAGGCTACTAATTCTGAATTTCCTCCATGCTATCTTTCTCTATATTTATCATTTTCCTTTTCTCTTATTCCTTCTCACAAAATTTTTTTACTACCTTTTGAAACCCTTTCTTTTCTTTTAGAAATTTAACTTTCGGGGTGGCTAGGTGGCACAGCGGAGAAAGCATGGCCTTAGAGTCAGGAGTACCTGGGTTCAAATATGGTCTCAGACACTTAATAATTACCTAGCTGTGTGGCCTTGGGCAAACCACTTAACCCCATCTGCCTTGCAAAAACCTAACAAAAAAAAAAAAAAGAAATTTAACTTTCAGTTTATTTTTACTTATACCTACCTTCACTTTTATCAGTCACTTCTTCCCTTATCTTTCCTGTTCACTAGCCCCCATCCCTTCCCTGTGGATTGTTAGATTTTTAATGCTAAGCAGGAATGTATCTTTTTTCCTCACTGGGCTAAATCTATTGAATAGAAATTACTCAGCATTCAAATTGTGCCTCTTCCCTAGTTGCTATTTATTGCTCTAATATTATTAATCAGGTATCACCAATCAGTTTGATTATTTGATTGCCTGATAAGCTCCTATTGTTATCAAGATATCATCACAGATGTTTACTGATTGTTTGATAAGCAGCATTGTGTCAAATTGCCTCAAATTACAATTATAATTGTTTTTTTACCTTATGCTGCTTTCAAGTGTTTTTCAAGTACACACAATCCTCCTCACAAGTCAAGGTATCATTCAGAGCCATATCATTTCTTGAACTATTTGTGCCCCTCGACCCAGGCCTATTTTCTTTCTTATCCCACCCACCCACCCACCCAATGTTACTTAACCCCCTGTAAAGTGAACCAAGGTCTATTGGTCTATTGTCTCTTTCCCTTTCCCTTCCTTTCCCAGGCAGGGTACTTAAGCCCTTGTTAAGTGAAGCACCAGGTGCTGATCTATTTAACTGTAAGAATCTTGAGGATTTGCATACTGGGAGGCTCTGGAAGTCTCACTGAGAATTTTACAAAGGTGAGTATAAAAAAGGTTGTCTCTGGTTGAAGTTGATGATGCCCTCATTAGACAAGGTACTTAGCACCTTGTGATTAAAGTGAGTCAAAGTAAAATGAGACACTTAAGTTAAAGTTAACACCCTTGCCCCCCAGTTCTTTTTTGTCTCAAATATAGGGATATGATCTTGGACCTATCCTTTGGGTTCATTCTCTTCACTTATATTCTAACCTCTAATTTTACTTACAGAAGTAAAAGTTCTAAGAGAAGTAAAGTTCTCAAGAATCAGAATTGTTATATCTTCACTTTTAAACATTTATTTAAAACAATTTTTTTTCAACCCCGTTTTTCATTTACCTTTTATTGTGTATTTGGGGACTGAATTCTCTGTTCACTTCTGGTCTTTGTGTCAGGAAATTCTGGAAGTCTTCTATTTTGTTGAATGTTTATCCCCCCCCCCCCCCACAGTATATGCTGAATTTTGCAGGTGAATACATTCTGGGTTGCAATTCCAGGTCCTTTACTTTCTGAAATATGCTATCCAGTTCTTTTGATCCTTCAGTGTTGAAGCTGATAGGTCATGTGTGAGTCTGATTCTGTTTCATTAGTATTTGAAGTTCCCTCTATTTTGACCTTTCCTGGATAAAATATCAGTTCCATATTGGTGCTATAGAAAGAATTTGGAAGAACTCTTTCTACCTATTTTTTCAAATAGCTTATGTAGAATTGGAATTTATTGTTCTTTAAATATTTGGTAGGATTCACTTATAAATCCATCTGTCTCAGAGATTTGGAGATGGATTCATTTTCTTTTTTCTATTAATCTTGGCATTTTATATTTTTGTAAATATTAATACATTCAACTTAGAATGTCAAATTATTGGCATACAATTGGACAAAATAGCCCCGAATTATTATTCTAATTTTCTTCTCAATGGTAGTAAATTCAACATTTTGATTTTTTGATACTGGTAATTTGGTTTTCTTCCTTTTTTTTAAGTCAAATTAACTAAAGGTGTTTCTATTTTGTTGCTTTTTTTCATAAAATAACTTAGTTTTATTTATTGGTTGAATAGCTTTCTTACTTTCAATTTTAATAATTTCTTCTTTAATTTTCAGATTTTCTAATTTGATATTTAATTGGGAGCTCCATGTGCACATGTATATTTTTAAGTTGCAGTATTTCCTTCCACCCTCCCTCCCCACTTCCCCAGCAGCAAACAATCAGGCTAGCATTGTACATACATATTTTTGATAAATATGTTTACAAATTAGTCATTTTTAGTATGAAGAATTAGAATTAAGGGAAAGAGGTACATAAGAGATAATTTTTATAAAGTGTTCTTCAGATTCTGAAGGGTTTTTTTTTTGTTTTGTTTTTCTTCCTCTGGATGGGGATAACAATGTCCATAGCTAGCCTAATACAGTAGCCCTTCCACTCTGAATTGCTGAGAGAAGCTGCTTCCATCAAGGTAGATCATCTCACAATGCTGTTGTTAATGTGTATACTCTTCTCTTGGTTTTGTGCCCTTTGCTCACCATCAGATCCTGTAAGTCATTCCATCCTTCTCTAAAGTCTGACCATTTATGGTTTCTTATAGAACAATAATATTCCATAATGTGCATGTAACATAACTTGTTTAGTCATTCCCCAATTGATAGGCATTCCCTCAATTTCCAGTTCTTTACCTCTATAAGAAGAATTGTTGTGAATATTTTGGTACATGTGGGACTTTTCCCATTTTTTTATGATTTTTTTCTGGAACTGGAATTGCTGGGTCAAAGGGAATGAATGCTTTTATTGCTCTTTGAGCATAGTTCCATATTGCTCTCCAGAATGGTTGGATCCATTCACAACTCCATTAACACTACATCAAAGTCTCAATCCTCCCACAACCACTCCAAAATTGATCATTTTCTCTTTTCTTCATCTTGGCCAATCTGATAGGTGTGAGGTGATACTTCATTGTTGTTTTAATGTGCATTTCTCTAATCAGTAATGATTTGGAGCATTTTTTTATATGATTATATATAACTTTAATGCCTTCATTTGAAAACTGTTTATTCATATCCTTTGACCATTTATCAATTGGGGAATGACTTGTAACCTCATAAATTCGATGCAATTCTGTATTAATATTAGAAATTAAATCTTTAACAGAACTCCTAGTTATGAAGACTGTTTACCAGCTTTCTGCTTTCCTTCTAATTTTGGCAGTGTTGATTTTATTGGTGTAAAATCTTTCTAATTTATTATAGCCAAAATCATTCATTTTGCAGTTTATAATGTACTTTAATTCTTGTTTGGCCATAGATTTAGCCCCTTTCCATAGATCTGATAGAGTATTACTTGGTCTATTAATCTGGGGATGCTAAATTTGTTCTTTTCTAATTTTTTTAGTTGCATGCCCAATTCATTGATCTCTTCTTTCTTGATTTTATTTATAAAGGTATTTAGAGATATAAAGTTTTCTCTCAAAAGTGCTTTGATTGAATCCAATAAATTTTGATATGATGTCTCATTATTATCATTTTCTTGGATATAATTATTAATTATTTCTATTATTTGCAGTTTAATCCACCCATTGTTTAAGATGAAATATTTAATTTCCAATTAGTTTTAGTTTATCTTTGGTAGGGAAAAGCTCCAGAAGCATTTTAGAATCAGACCACCATCTTGGCTCTGCCCTGGAAGTTTTAATTGGGGATTTTAAATTTGTTCCTTCTCTAGGTTTTTTGGCCATGTCCAATTCATTGATCTCCTCTTTCTCTATTTTATTAGTGTAGAGATATATTTCCCCTAATGATGGCTTTGACTTTATCCCACAAGTTTGGGTGTTTTGTCTCATTATTGTCATTGTCTTGGATAGATTATTTCTATGATTTGTTCTTTGACCCACTTATTCTTTACAATTAGATTATTAAGCTTCCAATTAATTTTAGAACTATCCATGGCCCTATATTGCATATTATTTTTATTGTATCATGATCTGAAAAGGGTGCACTTAATATTTCTGCCTTTCTACAATATTATGAGGTTTTTATGCCCTAATATATGGTCAATTTTTGTGTAAGTACCATGAATCACAGAAATATCAATTCTCATTCAACTTTATCCTGGGATCTATTATATCTATCTTTTCTAACATTACGTTCACCTCCTTAACTTCCTTCTTGTTTATTTTATGATTAGAATTATCTTCTTAGAGAGGGAATTTCAGACACCTTACTAGTATAGTTTTGCTGTCTATGTCTTCTGTATCTCATTTAGCTTCTCCTCTAAGAATTTGGATGCTATACTACTTGGTACATACCAATATTGAAATTTAATAGGTACTTTTGTAGTAATAATTAAATAGCTATGATAATGAGCATGCTTTACCCTCTCCCCTCCCCCCTGCTGAAATAATTGTTCATGGGTAGACAGAGGTAATATAATAAAAATGACAATTCAACCTATTTAATATTAAAATTACTTATTTGTCTATGGTACCTTTTAGAAGGATGTTGTTTTCTTCCTTATCACTTTAATGAGATCCATTTTTGCAATTGCTTTGCTGAGATATAGATTGCTACCTCTGCTTGTTTTTGTTTATATTTTCTGCTCCAGGATTTTGCCTTTATTCTGTGTGTATCTCTCTGCTTCAAATTTGTTTCTTGTAAGCATCATATTGTAGGCATCTGATTTTTGATCCATCTCCTATCCACTTCTGTTTTATGGGAGTATTCATCCCATTCAAATTCAGTTGTAATTACTAACTTTATTGCCACCATACTATCTCCCCTTCATTTGTACTTTTTTCCTCCTTTCACCTTCTCCATCCTTCCCAGTGTTTTGCTTCCAAATACCACTTCCCTCAATCTGCCTCTCCTTCTATCCATCACATTCCCTTTTTTCCTCTTTCTCTTTTCCTTCTTCTTCATTCTCTTCCATCTCTTGCTCCCTCCTTCCCTCCTTCACTTTCTCTTTCTAATTCTTGAAGGGTAAGATAAATTTCTAAACCCAACTGGGTCTATGTGTTATTGCCTCTGAACAAAATCTGATAAGAGTAAGATTCAAACAATTCTCCTTCCTTCCTTTTCCTCTACTGCACATCTTTGTATCCTGTAATTTACTCCATTTTGCCTCTTCCTTCCTCCCATCACATTACAATACTCCCTTCTTTTTTATTTGTCTTAATTTTTTAAAATAATTCCATCAAAATCAACATATCCACACCTTCAGCCTAAGCATACTCCCTCTAATAGAGTTACAATTCTTTTTTTTTTTTAGGTTTTTGCAAGGCAAACAGGGTTAAGTGGCTTGCCCAAGGCCACACAGCTAGGTAATTATTAAGTGTCTGAGACCGGATTTGAACCCAGGTACTCCTGACTCCAAGGCTGGTGCCTTATTCACTATGCCACCTAGCCACCCCGACTTACAATTCTTAATAGTTATGAGAATCTTTCTCTCAGGTAGGGCTGTAAACTGCTTAATGTTATTGCATTTCTGACTTTTTCTTTTTCCTTGATTATTGTTTTTCTATTTTTATTAATGTTTTTAAATTTCTGTACAAGTGATTTTTTTTATACATTACTAAAATATTCTTGCTTAAGAGTAAACATATGGGGTGACTAGGTGGAGCAGTGGATAGAGCACCGGCCCTGGAGTCAGGAGTACCTGAGTTGAAATCCGGCCTCAGACACTTAACCTAGTTGTGTGGCCTTGCCACTTAAACCCATTTGCCTTGCAAAAAAAAATAAATAAACATAATAACCCCCCCCCAAATATAGACCCTCATGCGAAATAAAGTAAAAGAAAGAGAAAAGAAAATGTGTTTCAGCCTGTGTTCTGATACCATCAGCTCTGTCTCAGGTGTATCACATTCTTTATGATAAGTCCATCACACAAAAGTTACTTCCATATTTTTCCACTGTCACTGTTGCTGATTGTAATTCCCTTCATCCATACCTCCCCACTCCCTTAATTTTCTCTCTCCTTTCCCTCTGTCTCTCTTCTAAAATGTTCTATACAGTAACTGAGTGGCCCCAAGGACTGATCACTGGCCCTGGGGCCAAGAGATCCTGAGCTCATATACTACCCCTGAGACCCAACAACCACCCAGCCCCGTGGTCTGGGACAGGCCACCCAATCCTAGTCCCTTGCAAGAAGTAAAAAAGAAAATGTGTTATATCTGACTATTCTGTCCTATGCTCTACCCTCTCCTCTATCACCCACATCCCTCCCTTTCCCCTTTCCCCCTATCCTTTTTCTTCTAGATTTCTATGCCCTATTGAGTGTGTGTGCTGTTTCCTCTCCGAGCCATTTCTGATGAGAGTGAAGGTTCCCTCATTCCTTCTCTCCTTCCCCCTTCTATATCATTGCAACAGTTCATTGCAAAAAAAAAAAATTTTAAAAGAAGTATCTTAGCCTAGTCCACCTCTCCTTTCTCTTACTTCCAGTACATTTTTGTAACTATTAATACATTCAACTTAGAATGTCAAGATGATCACACTTTCACTTGGAAATTTATCTGGTTTATATAACTCATTAAAAATCTGTGCAGTACAATTGAGGAATGACTTGGCAGGGATTTGTTCATGAAAAATTTTAAAAATTGTGACAAAAACCTTGTGAACTCAGTGCCAAATCATGTAAAAATGATTACAGCAAAATATCACATTCCTTTTAATTCTATTTTGAGAAAGTAAACTTGCTAAAATTACAATGTTAAGCATGCAGTAAATATAATTATTTTTGCTTTGTTGTGATTTATTTTGCACACTTCTTTATTCCATATCAATTTGAAAAAAAATTGTAATTCTGGACCTATACTTTCCAGTATATTAATGCAGTATACTTATCAAAGTCTATCATTCTCTCAATGAAGATAGGAATTTATCTCCTTGAAAGTAAAACAAAAAAGCAAAGCAGGACAAAAAAAATCTAAGACCTTTTTTTTGCAGAAGCAGGAGAGGAATGGTGTGAATCTTTTTTAAAAATGTTTCAAAAGGAAAAAAAAATGTTTTTCTCAGCAATCTTCAGTACTCCAACATTTGTATTGTGATATTCACAATCATTGGTTAGCAGTTATTGTTTTAAAAGTTGGTCTTCTGTTTTACAGTTTCAAATAACCTATATCATTAGAATTCTGCTATTTTGTAGCAAGTTAGTCAGTTATTGTTATGTTTTGTTTACTACCACACTTTACTTTGTGCTTCACTTTGACCACAGTTATTTCATTGTGGGGTCACTGATTTGAAATGATTTACTTCCTGTAATCAACAGCCAATGTAATATTTTTAACTGTATTTGAAGTATGCTCATTACAAGTTGGAACTTTTGCACTCATCTTTCAAATAATATTTTTTCTTCAAAAAAAAAACCTTCCAGGGCAGCTAGGTGGCACTGAGTTCAAATGCAACATCAGACACTTAATAATTGCCTAGCTGTGTGACCTTGGGCAAATCACTTAACCCCATTGCCTTGAATTAAAAATTTTTTTTTTAAAACCTTCTATATCATCACAAAAGTAATAATATGTAGCACTGAATGGACTGTGATTCAAATACAGGTTGAGAAATCAGATCAATCCAGTTCTAGTTAGTCAAAATTAAATATTCTGTCAGTCTAGTGTCAGTAAAAAACTACATGTATGATTTCTCTCACTAAATGACAGCACATCTACACTGATGGGATTATTCATTACTCTCTAAGACAATGTATTACACCATTGGTGAGCCCTAATCATACAATACTTAGGCATATTTATATATCCTCAATGGAATATTCACTCAACCCACTGAAGTTCATCCTCAAAGTTTTTGTTAGTAATATTTCTGAATAAAGTGTAATATTCAAGCTATCTACCCATTAGATCTTATGAGATTTCATTCTCACTATGTAAACTTATTTTCCATCCTTATATTTATTTTGTGAACAGTCCATTACTGGTCATAAGTTTCTTATATGATATTTTACATACTTTGTGCAAGTCATAATTGATGATTGTTACAGACCATAAAATAGTTATGTGGGAGTTGCCTTAGGGAACAATGAATAATTCTATCAGTGTAGATGTTCAGTTACAGACTGTATTACTACATTTTGCAGAAGTTGTAGGAAGGATTCTTATTCATATATAGGTTGGATTTTCATGCCCTCTGAAGTCTTTACCAAATGTAAAATCTTATAATTCTAAACAATGCCTATACTGCAATGTTGCCATAAAATAGGTTTTATTTTGAGTTATTAGTTCTGTTCATTGAAAGTCCATATTTTCCCCTGGAAGAGGATGTTCAGTTTTGCTGGGTAGTTGACTCTTGATTGCATTCCAAGCTCTTTTTGCCTTCTGGAATATTATATTCCAACTCCTATGAGCCCTTAATGTAGTTGCTGCTAAGTTCTGTGTGATCCTGACTGCATGATATTTGAATTGTGTCCTTCTGGCTGCTTATAATATTTTCTCTTTGACTTGAGAGTTCTGAAATTTGGTTATAATATTCCTGTTTTTTTTTAAATCTCTTTCTGGGGGCAATTGATGGGTTCTCTCAATTTCTATTTTGCCCTTTGCTTCTAGGATATCTGGGCAACTTTCCTGATCATGATTTTCAGGTATCCCAATAATTTTAAAATTATCTTTCTTGAATCTGTTTTCCAGATCAGTTGTTTTCTCAATGAGATGTTTCACATTTTCTTCTAATTTTTCATTCTTTTGGTGTTGAAGTACTGTGTCTTGAGTTCTTGCAATGTCATCAGCTTCTTTTAGCTCCATTTTACATCTGAGGGAATTTGTTTTCCTCAGAGATCTTTCTTATCTCCTTTTCCATCTGGCTAATTTTGCTCTTTAAAACATTCTTCTTCTCAATAACTTTTTGAACTATTTTATCCATTTGACCTAAGCTGTTTTTTAACGTATTATTTTCTTCAGCATTTTTTGAATTTCCTTGACTAAGCTGCTGACTTCATTTTCATGTTTTTCCTGCATCTCTTTCATTTCTTTTCCCTTTTTCTTCTATTTCCCTTACTTGATTTTCAAAATCTTTTTTGAGCTCTATCAGAGCCTGAGCCCAACTTCCGTTTTCCTTGTCTTTAGACGCAGGAGCTTGTACTTCCCCATCTTCAGATTGAGTATTTTGATCCTTCTTGGGATCATAGACAATGTATTTCTGAATGCTGTTCCCCCTTTTTTCTCTCTGTTTATTTCTCCAGCCTGTGCCTGGTTTTGGGGTGCTTCCTGAACTTTTGAGTATTATTGTGACAACACCCCACAGGGATCTCAGCGTGTAAAGCTCTGACTTCCCTCTTGGTCTGTGAATGACCACAAATGCACCCCTCTGCCATGGGACTGAGGTGGGGGGGGTGCTTTTTCATGGGGAGGCTAGACTTTAATCAGGATCTGAATGTGCTCAGTGCCCCAGAGTCTTGTTCCAGGTACAGAGGACAAATCTCAGAAGTCTCCCCTACCTTCAAAGGGCTTTAGTTGCCTGGAGGCTCCTGTTTGTCTGCTCCAGGCCTTTGTCTGTTTCCTCAATTTGGGCTGCCTTGGGACCACTGTCACTGCGCTGACCGTGCTGACTGCAGCCATCGCCTTGATGGCATGGGCTTCGTACACTTGCTCTGGCAGAGGTCCACCCCACTGAACCCCCCAAGTTGTGCCTGGTATTCCCCAGGTTGTGGGTCAGGAAACTGCCCCCACTGCCATGAGCTGCTGCTTCTAGGTGCCCTGGGGCTGCCTCCAGGAGGCTGAAGTTTTTTTCACTCTAGCAGGGCCACCCCTCTAACCCCTTGGAGCAAAACCTTTCCATTATTTTCCAGGTTACCTTGGTCTAGAGAATTGCCTCACTGGATCTTTCTGTGGATTCTGTCTCTTGAAAATTTAGATTCATGATTTTAAGATTTTTTGAAATATTATGGATAGAACACCTAGGTGAGGAGCTTTTCCTGTAGCCATCTTCCCTGATTACCTTTTTACCTGTCTCTTGAGTCTCCTATTTGAAGATAACATTTTCTGTCCATCTCTGGTCTTTACATCAGCAAATTTTGGAAGTCACCTATTTCTTTAAAAGTCCTTCTTTTCCCCTGAAATTTTATGTTTAATTTTTCTGGTTAATCAGTTCCGGATTGTAATCTGAGCTCCCTTGCCCTTGGGAATATCAAATCCAGACCCTTTTATCCTTTAATTGTGATGCAGCCAGGTCCTGTGTAATTCTGACTATGGCTCCTAGGTACTTGAATTGACTCTGGCCACTTGAAAAATATTCTTGATCTGATAATTCTGGAGTTTGGCTTCAATATTACGTGGAGTTTTTATTTTTGAATCCCCTTTCAGGATGTGGTTGGTAGATTCTTTCTATAACTACTTTGGCCTCTACTTCCAGGAAATCAGAGTAGTTATCCTTGACAATTTCCTGAACAATGCTAATTATGGTCTTTTTTTTTTTTAAATCATGGTCTTCAAGTAGTCCAATAATGCTTAAATTATTTCTGGAGGATCTATTTTCTAGGTCTTTTTTTATCATATTTTATATTTTATTCTTATTTTTTATTTTTTTTCATTTTGTTTGGTGTCTCATGAAGTCACTAGTTTCCACTAGTCCTAGCCTATTTTTCAAGTAGGCATCTCCTTCAGTTAACTTTTTGCATCTCCTTTTCCATTTTACCAATTCTATTTTTAAAGAAATTGGTGTTTTCCATTTGTTCAAATATAGTTCTGAAGGATTATTTTCTTTTTGCATTTGCCCAATTGCATTTTTAAAGGATTTGTTTTCTTCTGTCACTTTTTGATGTAAAATGTTAATGTTTTTCTTGTATTTTTTTTCTTATTTTTCCATTTGTTTCTTGAAAGTGGGCTTATTAGCCTACTAACCTCCCATCGTGATTTTGAGGACTGTGAATTTTGAAATTTAATTAGTAGTGAGCAGAGGCAATTCTCTGAGATATCCTTAATTAGCAGGAAAATGCAACCTAGTACAAAGATGTCTTATTGGTGTGCCCCCAAGAATGATATCTGGTCTGGGTTTTAAATCCCTAGATTTAAATCTTCCTTCTGATTGTCTCCACAACTCATCATTGAGATCTCCCATAGGTGGACATTTCACAATCCCCCTCCCTTTACCAGGAGGGAAAGATTAGTCTTTAGTTGGGCTATCTGTATAGCTTTAAAATGATTTTCAAATATGGCTTTCCCACAGCTCTCTGAAACTCAAGAAATGAATGTTAGCTGGTTTATGAAACCCAATTTCATCTAGGAATTTTTTACTAGAAAAACATAAACTGTAACAATCAAATTTTCATTTTCTTAGTCTCCATTTTCTAGACAAGGTCTTCTAAAATCTTGATGAGAGGAGTAACCAGAAAGTCCCTGTGGGATGATCTGGCTCTTTTTCATTTTTTCTACAATGAGTTTAGCTTGATTTAATTAAGTTAGTCTTTCTGCTTGCCTAGAGCTGGCACCAATGTCACTGAATAACCAAACTAAAGGAGACTACAGAACCAGAATGAATAACCTCAAGTTCTGTCTTAGGTTTCTAGATAGTGAGCTCCACTGACAGACAAGAGCTAGTCTTCACTAAGCTAGTCCTTTAGGTCAGAGTCCACTTGGAAATCAGAAAAGCTTCTATATTGGTTGGAATCATCTTTACATTATTAGAATGGTCAACAGCATTCCATAGGGATGGGCAAAACTTTGGGTCAGATTAAGTAAACAGATTGTTAGGAATTTTAAAAAATAGTACAATCTTAAATTTGCAAAGACCTTAATACTTTGCATGTGATTAAAAATAAAAAAAGATTTGGAAGAAATGACAGGAGGTTTTTTAGTTAATTGAAGTATCTAAAGATTGCAAAGTAAAATTTCCTGAGCCAGAGAGAAAGTCAAGGAAATTATTTTTAAAGCCTAATAGGTTGCCATTTAAAACTAAGGAGAACTAATTTCAATGGGTTCTCATAGTACTGATGGTGAGAGTTGTAGGAGTGCGAGCATAAGTGCACAGGAAAGTACTATCTACTATGTTTTCATCAGTTCCTTGTGTTCTGCCTAGCGGTGGTCCCCTTGGGACACTAACTGCCCATCAGCAAAATGAGTAGTAGTGGTTCTTCTTTCCTCAACTCTCCCTTAAGCAGGTACCAAATCCTATCCCCCATTTCAGCTCACTTTCTGGTATTGGCTCCCCAAATTTTAATTTTGTAAACTGAAGAGTGAGGGATGGCTTTCTTTTTTGCCTCTTTAGAATATTATGTTTCCCAAATACATGTAAAAAACTTTTTATACTCATTTTTAAAACTTTGATTTCAAATTCTTTCCTGTTTCCCTCTCCAACTCTTTGAGTAAGTAAGCAATTCAATACAGGTTATACATGTGTAGTCATGCCAAATATTTTCCCATGTTAGTCATTTGTGAGAGAAAACAGAGATTAAAAAAATCTCAAGGAAAATAAATTAGAAAAGATTTACTTCATTATGTAGTCAGATACCATTAGTTCTTGCTTTGTCAATGGATAGCATTTTTCATCACGAGTACTTCAGAGTTGTCTTGGATCACTATATTGCAGGACAATAGATATCATTAACAGCTGATCATCTTACAATATTACAATATTATATGTCATTTTGCATCAGTTTCTGTATGTCTTTTGAGGTTTTTCTGATCGTATCCTGATCATTAAAATAATGTATCACAATCACCAAAATATATTTAGCCATTCCTCAACTCAATTTCCATTTTTGGTCACAAGAAAAAGAGCTGCTATAAATATTTTTGTATATATAGGGTTTTTTAACTTTTTTTTAAAGATCTCTTTTGGGATATCTAATAGTGGTATTTCCAGGTCAAAAATTAGGCATGAGGGTAGCTAGGTAGAGGAGTGGGTAGAGCACTAGCCCTGCACTTAGGAGTACCTGAATTCAAATCCAGCCTCAGACACTTAATAATTGCCTAGCTGTGTGACCTTGGGTAAGTCACTTAGTCCCATTGCCTAAAATAAATAAATAAATAAATAAGCAAACAAATAAATAAATAAGAGTTGTGCATGGTTTTATAGCCTTTGAGGCATAGATTCAAATTGTTCTTCAACTCAAGCAAGAAAGCATTAATTTCCCATTTTTTCCCTCCATTTGTCATTTTTCTTTTTTATCCTATTAGCCAACCAAATAGATATGAAACAGTACCTTAGAATTATTTTGATTTGCATTTCTCTAATCAATAGTGAGTTTGAGCATTTTTTTTCATAAGGTTATAGATTGCTTTGACTACTTCATCTTAAAACTGTTTATATCTTTTAAATCATTATCAATTGGGGAATGACTCTTATTTTTAAATAAATTTGACTTTATTCTTTGAGAAATGAAACCTTTATTAGAGAAATTTGTCTTAAATTTTTTTTCAGTTACAATGGCTAAGCATATTTCCCTCCCTCCTAACCCCACCCCCGTTTATTCTATTCTCTCCTTTCATCCTGTCCTTCCTCAAATGTGCTTCTCTTCTCAATACCCCCTACATTGATTTGCCCTCTCTTCTATTACTCTACTTCTTTTATCCCCTTCCTTTCCTATATTCCTGTGAAGTAAGATGCATTTCTTTATCAAATTGAGTGTGTACTGAGGACCTCTGTGAGTTTGGTTTTAAAAAATAGATTAAATATGTGTTAGTCTTCAGAGTTTGTTCTAATAAGTGATACACTAACCTCCAGTGTTTGACCTCAAGAAAGAGCAAAACAGAATTACGTTAACATATAGATTTATTAATATTTCTCTAAATTAACTGATTACGCAGGTAGTCATGGAGGCTTTAGCTAGAGAACTAAACTCCCAAGCTGGAATCTTTTTTTAGCTCCTACTATCATAATGTAGGAGCTAAAAAACTACTTATCCATCAAGGAAGGTAGTGAAGTGTCCTTCAATTTAGGATGGGGTTGGATATCAGACAAACCTATTAGGAGGTATGGTTAGGAGGATATACTTGGAGGGATGGCTCCTTCTAAACACATGATGTTTGTGACTTATCAGGTATGTCAAGAACTCCACAAAAGTGAATCTTCTCCATCTAGGATATTGGTACACCCAGTGACATCTTCAAAAAACTCATGTTACTTTTCAAAATTTATAGAAAGATGTATCTTTCTTACTGAAGGGGAAAAAAGAGTACTTTTTCCCACTTTTCCAAAAGAACTCTTGATTATATTTAGATAATCTTTAGAAGCCCTTTATTGAGCCCTTTCCTTCCAATGGCAACCATTTCCAAACATTGTCCTGCATTAGTGAAGCAATGTCATAAAAAGAATTGCTGTTGCTCATATTTACCAATGTGGTTCTTTACGCAGATTGTTTAACAGGTGCCCATCTGAAAAGCCAATAATAATTCTTGTTTTGAGTTATTCAATGTAAAACTTCATTACACCAGTATTGACAGTTTCAATAATTCCAAAGTGTTTTATTGAGGTGGAAGTGGTCACAAGTTTCCTTAAATGAGCCATATACTGGCTGACTAGTGTATAGTGGGATTGGAGCCTAGACAGGGCCATTGATTTTTCACACATTATATCTTTTGGGAATAAAATGAATGCAAGAATCACTGGAAATGATGTTTCCCAATTCCAAGCCAGGTCCCTTTGCTTTATCTTATCTGTGCCTGCTATCAATCTGATTCACCAGAATCTCATTATAATACTTCAGACAACAGCAATATCCACAGGATATATCCCAGGTTGATGACTTTCAATTATGATAATAGACAATGATTTTTACTGAAAAAGTAGCAACCTAGGAATCAGGAGATCTTTGATCTGTCTTGATCTTTGCTACTAAGTAGCTATGAAATTTAGGAAAATTTATTTATCCTATTTGGACTTTAGTTTCTTCACCCCCTAAAATGAAAACTTTACTATTTATACTGCTTACCTAATTGGCTTGCTGTAAGGATTAAATTGGATAATGTGTGTGTTTTTTAAAGTATAAAGCACAATGAGCATGTTTTTTTTTAATTTTAAATTTGTAGTAGTAATATTTAAATACTTAAATGGCAGAGCCATGATTTTAATATGTTGTGTAGTCCCTCATTAAATATGGAGTTAAAATTTGTTTCCACTAAAACCTAGGCTTTATTCAGTGATTTTTTTTCCATTTGTTTAGTATTTAATATGTTCTAGTACTAAGCACTGAAGATACAAACAAAGTCAAAAATCAGGACCTGCTTTCAAGGACCCTATAGTGGAGACAACATGAAAAGAAATGTATGCAAACAAGAGAGGTACAAGATAAATTGGAGATAATCAACTGAGGAATGGTACTATCATTAAGGGGCTTTGGAAATGGGGTACAACCAGTAAAAATCCACAGACTCAAGGAGATGGATTATCTTGTGCCAGTATAAACAAGGAAGTTTTCACTTCGTAAGTTATATGGGGATATCAGCTATCTTTATTACAGAAATGTGGTATATGATTATATATATATATATATATATATATAAAACAAATTAATATTTATGTAGCTCTGAAATACTTAACAAAACACTTTTCCCATACAATAACCCATTAAGGGAGAAGTGTAAATATTTGTATCTCATTTCATAGGTATTTAAACTGAATTGCAAAAGAATAAAATTATCTCTGGTCTTCTACTCCCTTGCCCTACATAATTAATCAGGTGTCAAATACCATGACTACATGTCTTCTTTTCTCATGTCTCCCCTTCTCTTTTCTCACATGACCACTTCCCTGGATGAGTCCCTCAACATCTTTTCCGGGACTATTGTTATAACCATATAATCATTCTTCCTTTCTCAAACCACTTCTTTCTTTTTTTAAAATTTTATTTATGTAAGACAATGGGATGAAATGACGTGCCCAAGGTCACACAGCTAGGTAATTAATAAGTGTCTGAGGCTGGATTTGAACTCAAGTCCTCCTGACTCCAGGGTTTCTGTTCTATCCACTGTGCCACCTAGCTTCCTCCACTTCTTTCTTCAATCCATTATATACAAATCTATTAAAGATTTTCCTAACACAGTTAGGATCATGTAACTTCCCTATGAAAAAAAATCCAGTCTCCTTAATGACTCTTTGGGTTGAAAACAACCTCCATCAACTTTTAAATTCTTCAAACATAGTCCTCAATCCATCTTTCAAACAGTATTATATTACTCTCCTTCAGACCATCTACATTCCAGTCAAATTGCAATTCTTGCTATTCCTTACCACTTGGCACTCTAACTCTTACCTCTAAAACTTTGCTATTCCACATGCTTGGAGTTCATTTTCTCCTCATCTTTTTTTCATCTTTGAGTCTCTTGTTTCTTTCCACACTCTACTCAAGCTCCACCTTCTACATGAAGTTTTTCCTGATTTCTGACCCCTTCTAACTTCCTGTTGCCCTCCATACCCAATAACCCCCACCAAAATTACCTGCAGCATTTGCGTCACCTTCCTGATTCTTGAGACTGCTCTCTTGGTTCTTCTACTTGTCTGACCATTCTATAACACTCCCTTCCTGGTTTGCATTAGTGTTAAGATCTAACAGTTATATATTTCCCTTACAAAATCTTGTTCTGGGACTTCTTCTCTTTTTGCTCCATATTATCTGACTTGGTGATATCCTCACATCCCATGGGTAAATTTATTTTTATATCTTTTTTATTCTTTTAAAAAATTTATTCTTATTTTATACAAATAATGTTTTTTATACATTACTAAAATATTCCTGTTTAAGAGTAAATATAATACCCCCTCCCCCAAAAAATTATAGACGCACATGAGCAATAAAGTAAAGGGGAGAGAAAAAATTAAAATAATAATAATAATAATAATAATAATAATAATAATAATATAGGTATGGCTAGGTGAAGCAGTGGATGGAGCACTGGCCCTGAAGCCAGGAGTGCCTGAGCCCAATTCTGGCCCCAGACACTCAACGATCACTCAGCTGTGTGACCCCATGCAAGCCACCCCAATCCCATTGCCCTGCAAAAACCAAAACAAAAGACCCAAAATAAAATAAAACTGTAATAATAATAATAATAATAATAATAATAATAATAAGGGCAGCCGGGTGCAGACAGAGCACTGGCCCTTGAGCCAAGAACACCCAGGTCCAAACCTGGCATCAGACACCCAACAATCACCCAGCTATGCAGCCCCAGGCAGGCCACCCAGCCCCATTTGCCTGGTAACCCCCCCCCCCAAATAATAAAGATAAAAAAATGTGCTTCACTTTGTGTTCCAACACCACCAGCTCTGTCGTGGATGGATCACATTCTTTATGATAAGTCCATCACAAAAGTTACTTCCATATTTTTCCACCGTTGCCATTGCTGATCACAATTCCTTCCATTCATACTTCTCTACTACCTTGTACTATATTTTCTCTATCCTTTCACTCTGTCTCTGCTGTAGGGCAGCTGAGTGGCACAGCAGACAGATCCCTGGCCCTGGGGCCAAGAGGCCCCGAGCCCACATTCCACCCCTTAGGCCCAACATCCACCCAGCTCTATGGTCCTGGACAGGTCATCCAATCCCAGCCCCTTGCAAGAAGTAAAAAAGAAAATGTGTTATATCTGACCATTCTCCCCCATGGTCCATCCTCTCTACCATCACTCACATCCCTCTCCTTCCCCTGTCCCCGTTCTCTCCTTTTTATTCCAGATGTCTATACCCCATTGTATGCTGTTTCCTCTCCTAGCCACCTCTGATGAGAGTAAGATTCCCTCATTACCCCCTTGCCTTAGCTCATTGTAATAATGAAAAATCTTATTATATGAAATATCTTAGTCTATTCCTCCTCTCCTTTTTCTTTCTCCCATTACATTTCCCTTTTATCTATTGACTCCATTTTTATACCACATTACATCTTCAAATTCAGGTTTCTCCTGTGTTTCATCTATAAAACCTCCTTCTACCTGCTCTGTTAAATGAGAAGGTTCATATGATTATTATCAGTATCATTTTTCTATACAGGAATACATGTAGTTCATCATCATTAAGTCTTTCATATTTTCCCCTTCTCCTCCACTCTCTATGCTTCACCTGAGTCCTGTATTTGAAGATCAAACCTTCTGTTCAGCTCTGGCCATTCCAACAAGAACATTTGAAATCCCCTTGGTTCATTGAAAGTCCATCTTTTTCCCTGGAAGAGGACATTCAGTTTTGCTGGGTAGTTGATTCTCAGCTGCATTCTAAGCTCTTTTGCCTTCCAGAATATTATATTCTAATCCCTACAAACTTTTGATGTAGTTGCTGCTAAGTCCTGTGTGATCCTGACTGCAGCTCCATGATCTTTGAATTGTGTCCTTCTGGCGGCTTGTAACATTTTTTCCTTTGACTTGGGAGTTCTGGAACTTGGCTATAATATTCCTGGGTTTTTTTTTTTTTTGATCTCTTTCTTGGGTAGATTCAGTGGATTCTCTCCATTTCTATTTTGCCCTCTGCTTCTAGGATATCAGGGCAATTTTCCTGTAGTAATTCTTTTGAAAATGATGTTAAGGCTCTTTTCCTGATCATGACATTCAGGTATTCTAATAATTTTTAAATTATCTTTCCTAAATCTGTTTTTCCTATCTGTTGTTTTTTTCAATGAGATGTTTCACATTTTCTTCTAATTTTTCATTCTTTTGTTTTGAAGTATTGTGTCAGGATTTCTCGTAAAATCAGCAACCTCCCTCAGTTCCTTTCTTTGTCTGAAGGATTTATTTTCCTCAGAGAGCTTTCTTATCTCTTTTCCATCTGGCCACTTCTGCTTTTTAAAGCATTCTTTTCCTCAATAATATTTTGAACTGGTTTATCCATTTGGCCTATGCTGGTTTTTAACATGATATTTTCTTCAACATATTTTTGGATCTCCTTGACTAAACTGCTGACCTCTTTTTCATGTTTTTCCTGCATCTCTCATTTCTTTTCCCAATTTTCCTTCTATCTCCCTCACTTGATTTTCAAAATATTTTTTGAGCTCTGTCATAGCCTGAATCCAATTTCTGTTTTTTGGGAATCTTTAGATGCAGGAGCTTATACTTCCTCATCTTCAGATTGAGTGTTTTGATCCTTCTTGACATCATAGACAAAGTATTTCTCAATGGTGTTCCTCTTTTTTCCTCTGTTTACCCATTTCTCCAGCCTGTGCCTAGTTTTGGGGTGCTTCCTGAGCTTTTGAATATTAGTGGCACACCCCTACAATGATCTCAATGTGTGAGGCTCTGTCTTCCCTCCTAGTCTGTGAATGACCACAAGCACACCCCTCTGCCACAGGGCTGAGGTGGGGGGGGGGGCCTAGACTGCAATCAGAATCTGAATGTGGTCAGAACCTTAGAGTCCTGTTCCGGGGACAGAGGACAGAGCTCGGCAGTCTCTCTCTATTCTGCTCCCTAGGCTCAGCATTCATCGATTTTTTTAAAGTGAATATCTGAACACATTAGTGTCCTACTGAATAAAATTACAGTTGTTTCCTATGTACTGCAGAATCAAACACCAACTCCTATTTTTGCCATTCCTTGGGTTCTAAGATAAGAGTGTTACTCAAAACCCTTAGAGAAAGTAATTATCAGAGAAAAAAAATTTAAATTTTGTCCTTTCTTACAATGATTTGAGTTCTTTTTCTGCTATGGCACACTAATTTTTCAACAATCTACTTCCCCAAAAAGGAGGTTTTTGCTTTTTATGCCCTGGTTTTCATTAAAATACTGTTTCTACAAGGCTAAACTTTTCTGAATAATCTGAACCAATTACTTCAATAATTTATTTTATATATGGTGTCTCTTTTTGTGATGACAAAACATTGAAAATTGAGGGGATGCCTATCAATTGGGGAATGACTGAATAAGTTGTAGTATAAGAATTTTATGGAGTACTATTGTTCTATAAGAAATCATGAACAGGAGAATTTAAAAAAAACACTGTAAATATTTACATGAACTGATGTTGAGTGAAGTAAGCAGAATCAGGAGAATATATTAACAATAACATTGTGAGATGATCAAATATTATTTACTTGGGGCTTCTCAACAATATAGTGATCAAAGATAATTACAAAAGACTTGTGACAGAAAATGTCATCTGCATCCAGAGAGAGAACTAAAGAGTTTGAATGCAATTTGTAACATACTCTTTGTCCTTTTACAATTTTGTCCTTTTTTATCTTGTGATTTTCCCTTCTGTTCTGCTTTGTCTTTCAGAATATGACTCCTATGGAGATACATTAAGTATGATTTTATATGTATAACCTATATCAAGTTGATTGGGGAGGTTGAGGGAAGGGAGAGAGGAAGAAAATTTAGATTTTATAATCTGACAAAAAATAAATACAATTGAAAAAAATGCAAAAAAGTAACCAAAAATAAAAATAAACATTTTGCAAATACTTAAAATAACGTTCAGTGATATATAGTTAGAGATAGCTCTAGTATGCTTTTTCTCCTGAAAATTAGGCTATTGGTCTCTTTTTAGTCTCACATAATCTCTTATTTTTCAAGATCTGTAAACTTAGGTTCAAACATCAGAATATCAATATATTTATGTACATCATTTAGCTTAGAAAAAGTCATTTAATTATTCTATGTCTAGGTTTCTTAATTCAAAAAACGGATGACTTCCTATCTGAGGTAATTGAAAGATGTTATTAGTTATCATGGCCTCATTTAAAGTAACTAATAAGAACTCTGGGAAATAATAGTTTTATTAAATAATATATCAAATTTGACTCAATCAATTTAAAGTATGAGCAGGGTGAGAATAAATTCTATAATCATTCAACTGAAAGGTATTTTAACTAGGTACATAAGGAAGACTGTATAGATTGATTGTGGCACTTGATTGTACCCTATTATCTTCTATAAAATAGGAGAATAATTTTAAAAAATAGGTTTATGTCAAGTCATTAAAAATGCTTAGGAGGGATAAGAGTAAGTGCCTTGATCTAAATCTTTCTGTATCAAATCATCTTCTTCTCAAAAGATGAAGATTTATAAAATTTCAGAAGTTTATACAAACTTTTCGTTGTCATACTAGCAGCATCCCTGAAATAGCAGAATTGGCAGTTATATTTAAATTAGGAATTAAAACTCTCTTGGACAATATGAAGAAATGCAAAATCAACTATTCACAAGGATCCTATTAGAAAAATACATTCTATCAAAGGAGAATTTTTTTATATTTTAATTTTTCCAATTACATGTTTTGGAAGTTTTTCATCGTTCATCTATTGGCATATTTGTAAATTATGCATTTTTCTACCTCTATCCCTTACCATGTCCTTTCCTTTGACAGTGAATGGTCTGGAAAAAGTTGTACATGTGTTTAACATATTTACATATTAGTCATTTTCTATATGAGGAATTATGACTGAGGGAAAATAAAGAAAACCATGGGATAGGAAGGAAAAACACAAGAGGAGTTTTTAAAAAGTTAACATAGTACCCATTCAGATTTTGAGGTTTTTTGGGTTATTTTTGTTTGTTTGATTTTTCCTCATGTGTGGATGGAACTATCCATAACAAGTTCCCAGGGTTGTCCTAGATCTCTGATAAGCTAAGAGGAGCTGAATTCATCATAGTATATCAATTCATAATGTTGTTGTTAAGGTGTACAATGTTCTCTTGGTTCTTCCCCCTTCGTTCTACATCAGTCCCTGTAATTCCTTCTATGCTCCTCTAAAGTCCCACTGTTCATGGTTTCTTATAGATCAATAAAACTCCAGAGCATTCATATATCATGAATAGTTCAACCATTCTCCAGTTGATGAGCATCCTCTCAATTTCCAGTGGTCTGTTACTACAAAAAATAAGAGATGCTATAAAATAATCTTGAATATGTGAAAATTTTCCCATTTTTCAAGATTTCTTTTTTGATATAATACTAATGTTAGAATTTCTGGGTTGCAGGGTATGATTATTTTATTGCTTTTTGGATATAATTCCATATTGTTTTCCAGAAGGTTTAGATTAGGCCATAATTCCATCAACAATACATTAATGTGGGGCTTCTAGGTGGCATAGTAGATAAAGCACCAGCCTTGGAGTCAGGAGTACCTGGGTTCAAATCTGGTCTCAGACACTTAATAATTACCTAGCTGTGTGGCCTTGGGCAAGCCACTTAACCCCATTTGCCTTTCAAAAATCTTAAAAAAATACAAGATATTAATGTCCCATTCTTCCTCTAACCTCTCCAACATTGATCATTTTCCCTTTTAGTCATCTTAGCCAATCTGATAGGTGTGAAGTGGTACCTCACAGTTATTTTAATTTGAATTTCTCTAATCACTAATGATTTGGAGCATTTTTTCATATGACTATATATAGTTTTAATTTCTTCATTTGAAAACTGCCTATTTATATTCTTTGACAATTTAGCATTTGGAGAATGACTTGAAACCTTATAAATTTGATTCAATTCTCTTTACATTATAGAAACGAGACCTTTGCACAAACCACTAGCTGGGAAAATTGTTTCCCAGTTTTCTGTTTTCCTTCTAATTATAGCTTCATTGATTTTATTAGTGCAAAATTTTTGAAATTTAATATGGTGAAAAACATCAATTTTGCAAGTTATAAAGTACTCTATTTCTCCTCTTTCCTTAGATCTGATGGAGTATTTCTTGATTTGTTAATTAGTCTATGGTATTGCCATTTATTTTTAAATCCTTTATACATTTTGACCTTATTTTGTAGCATAGAGTGTGAGATGTGTCTATGCCTAGTTTTTGCTATACTATTTTCCAGTTTTCCCAGTCATTTTTGCTGATAGTGAGTTCTTATCCCAGAAGCTAATGTCTTTGAGTTTGTCAAACAGTAGATTGCTGTAATTATTTAACACTGTTTCTTTTGGACTTATCCTAATCCACTGGTCCATTACTCTGATAGAGTATACCACACAGTTTTGATTACTCCCACTTTATAGTAGAGTTTTAGATCTGGTACAGTTAGCCCAATTCTCTGCATTTTTTTTTCTATCAATTCCCTTGATAATTTTGACCATTTGTTTCTTCTGATGGATTTTATTACTATTTCTCCTAGTTCTGCAAAAGAGGTTATTGGTAATTTGATTGGGATGGCACTAATTAAATAATGTATTTTTGAAGAATTATCAGTTTTATTAAATTAACTTGGCCTAAACATGAAAAATTGACTTTTTCCTAGTTGTTTACATCTAGTATTTTGTAATAATGTTCATATGATTTCTGGGTTTATCTTGGGAGGTAGATTTCCAAGTATTTTATGTTGGCTACAGTTACTTTGAATGGAATTTCACTTGCCCTTGAACTTTGTTGTTCATATATAGAAATGCTGATGATTTGATTGGGTTTATTTTATATCCTGCTACTTTAATGAAGTTGTTAATTGTTTCAAATAGTGTTTTAAATAATTTTCTAGGATTCTCTATGTGTACCATCATGTAGTCTGCAAAGAGTAAGAGTTTTGCTTCCTCATTGCCAATTATAATTTCAATTTACTTTCTTCTCTTGTTGCTATAGTGAGCATTTCTAATACTATATTAAATTGTAATGGTGATAATAGGCATCCCTATTTCACCCCTATGTAGTTTGGAAAGCCTCCTGGTTTATCCCCATTACATATAATGTTTGCTGCTGGTTTTAGATAGTTACTGCTTATTATTTTAAGGAAAGCTCCATTCATTCCTATACTTTCTCGTGCTTTTAGTAGAAATGGGTGCTTTATTTTGTCAAAGATTTTTGTTCATCTATTGAGGTAATCATAGGATTTCTATTGGTTTTGTTATGTATGTATTCAATTATGTTGAGTTTTTACTAATATTAAACTATCCCTGCCTGCCTGGTATAAATTTGAAAATCATGGTGAAATCATTTGAAAATCTAGTAATGACTTGTTGCAATCTGTTGATCAACATTTTATTTAAGATATTTTCATCAGTGCTGATCAGGAAAATTGGTCTATAATTTTCTTTGTCTATTTTGGTTTTTTCCTAGTTTAAGTATAAGCACCATATTGGTGTTATAAAAAAGAATTTTACAGAATCCATCTTCTCCTATATTTTTAAATGCTTTATATAGAATTAGAATTAATTCTTCCTTAAATGTTTGGTAGAATTCATTTATAAATCCATCTGGGTCTGGAGATTTTTTTCTTGAGTTTATTTATGGTTTCTTCAAAAATTTTTTCTAAAATGAAGTTATTTAGGTATTTTATTTCCTCTTCTGTCAATCTGGTTAGTTTGTGTTTTTGTAAATATTCATTCATTTCACTCAAATTGTCAAATTTATTGGCATACAGTTAGGGGAAAATATCTCCAAATTATCTTTTTAATTTTCCTCCTCAGTGGTATTTACCCTTTTCATTTTTGATATTGATAATTTGGTGTCCTTTTTTGTTCACCAGATTAACTAAAAGTTTATCATTTTTATTGTTTTTTTCCAGAGAACCAGCTCTTAGTATTATTTATTAAATCAATGGTTTTGTTGCTTTAAATTTTATTAATTTTTCCTTTGATTTTAAGAATTTATAATTTGTATTTAAGTGAGGATTTTTAATTTGTTCTTTTTCTAGAATTTTAGTTGTATCCCAATCCCTATTATTCATATAAACATTTAGAAATATAAAATTTCCCTGACATCTCATAAATTTTGGTATGATGTCTCATTGATGTAATTTTCTTAGATGAAATGATTATTTCTTTGAATTGATATATGAACTAATAATTCTTTACAATTAAATTGTTAGTTTTCAATTGATTTTTGAATACTTTCTATGGCCCTTTACTAAATGTAGTTTTTTAAGGCTTTTATGCCCTAGTATATGATCAATTTTGGTACAGATGCAATATACTTCAGAGAAAATGGTATATTCTTTTCCGACCCATTTAGTTTTCTCCAGAGGTCTATAATATCTAAGTTTTCTAACTTTTTCTTCCCCTTCTTAACTTCCATCTTGTTTATTTTGTTATTAGATTTATCTCATTCTGAGACAGGGAGGTTGTGCCCCCCCCCCCATTATAGTTTTGCTATGTATGTCTTTTCGTAATTCATTCAGTTTCTCTTCTAAGAATTGGGATGCTCTACCACTTGGTGCATATATGTTCAATAAAAGTATAATTTCATTACTTATGGTGTTTTTTAAGAAGATATAGTTTCCTTCTTTATTCTTTTTTTCACATTTAACATAAAGATTTTATTTTGAGTTTTACATTTATCCCCTAATCTTACTCATCCCCCCTCACCGCAGAAGGCAATTTGCCAGTCTTTGCATTGTTTCCATGGCATACATTGATCCAAATTGAATGTGATGAGAGAGAAAAGTCATATCATTAAGGAAGAAACAGAAAGTATAAGAGATAGCAAGATCAGACAATAAGATATCAGTTTTTTGTTCTAAATTAAAGTTAATAGTCCTTGATCTTTGTTCAAACTCCACAGGTCTTTCCCTGTATACAGATGGTATTCTCCATTGTAGACAGCTTCAAATTGTCCCTGACTGTTGCACTGATAGAATGAGCAAGTCCATCAAGGTTGATCATCACCCCATGTTGCTATTAAGGTATACAGTGTTTTTCTGGTTCTACTCATCTCACTCAGCATCAGTTCATGCAAATCCCTCCAGGCTTCCATGAATTCCCATCCCTCCTGCTTTCTAATAGAACAATAGTGTTCCATGACATACATATACCACAGTCTGCTAAGCCATTCCCCAATTGAAGGACATTTACTTGATTTCAATTCTTTGCCACCACAAACAGGACTGCTATGAATATTTTTGTACAAGTGATGTTTTTACCCTTTTTCATCATCTCCTCAGGATATAGGCACAGTAGTGATATTGCTGGATCAAAGGGTATGCACATTTTTGTTACCTTTTGGGAATAGTTGCAAATTGCTCTCCAGAAAGGTTGAATGAGTTCACAGCTCCACCCACAATGTATTAGGGCCCCAGATTTCCCACAACCCTTCCAACAAAGATCATTATCCTTTCTGTTCATATCGACCATTCTGAGAGGTGTGAGGTGGTACCTCAGAGAAGCTTTAATTTGTATTTCTCTAATAAGTAATGATTTCGAGCAATTTTTCATATTATGGATTGCTTTTATTTCCTCATCTGTAAATTGCCTTTGCATATCCTTTGACCATTTGTCAATTGGGGAATGTTTTTTTTTTTAATTTGACTTAGTTCTCTATATATTTTAGAAATGAGTCCTTTGTCAGAATCATTAGTTGTAAAGATTGTTTCCCATGTTACTATACATTTCTTTTGATCTTGTTTGCAGTGGTTTTGTCTGTGCAAAAGCTTTTTAAGTTAATGTAATCAAAATCATCTCAATTGTTTTAGTGATGTTCTCCATCTCTTCCTTAGTCATAAACTGCTTCCCTTTGCATAGATTTGACAGATAAACTAGTCCTTAATCTTCTAGTTTGCCTATAGTATTGATTTCTGTTTAAATCCTATAAGCATTTGGATCTTATCTTTGTATAGGGTGTGAGTTGTTCTAATCTAAGTTTCTTTCATACTAACTTCCAATTTTCCTACCAGTTTTTATTGGAGAGAGTTTTTTATGCCAATAGCTGGACTCTTTGGGTTTATCAAACTGTAGATTACTATAATTGTTTCCTCTTATTGCACCTAGTCTCTTCCACTTGTCCACCACTCTATTTCTTAGCCAATACCAGACAGTTTTGATGACTGATGCTTTGTAATATAATTTCAGATCAGGTAGGGCTAAGCCACCCTCTTTTGAACTTTTTTACATTAAATCCCTGGAAATTCTTAACTTTTTATTTCTCCATATGAATTTACTTACAATAGTAATTTTTTGTAATTTTGATTGGTTAGGGCATGAAACAGGTAGTTTAGTTTGGGGTAGAATTGTCATTTTTATTATATTAGCTTGACCTATCCATGAGCAGTTGATGTTTGCCCAGGTATTTAAATCTGATTTAATTTGTGTGAGAAGTGTTTTGTAATTGTTTTCAAAAGTTTTCTGAGTCTGCCTTGGCAAATATACTCCAAGGTAGTTTATATTATCTGAGATTACTTTGCATGAGATTTCTCTTTCAAGCTCTTCCTGCTGTATCTTGCTAGTAATATATAGAAAAGTTGAGGATTTGTGACGGTTTATTTTATATCCTGCAACTTTGCTAAAATTTCTAATTGTTAAATGTGCATACCCTTTGATCCACCAATATCACTATTGGGTCTAAACCCTGAAGAGATGATGAAAAAAGGGTAAAAACATCACTTGTACAAACATTCATAGCAGCCCTTTTTGTGGTGGCAAAGAATTGGAAATCAAGTAAATGTTATTCAACTGGGGAATAGTTTAGCAAACTGTGGTATACATATGTCATGGAACACTATTGTTCTGTTAGAAACCAAGAGGAATGGAAATTCAGGGAAGCCTGGAGGTATTTGCATGAACTGATGTTGAGTGAGATGAGCAGAACCAGAAAAACACTATACACCCTAACAGCAACATGGGGTTGATGTTCAACCTTTAAGGACTTGCTCATTCTATCAGTGCAACAATCAGGCACAATTTGAAGCTGTCTGCAATGGAGAATATCATCTGTATACAGAGGAAGAACTGTGGAGTTTGAACAAAGACCAAGGACTATTACCTTTAATTTAGAAAAAAACTGATGTCTTATTGTCTGATTTGTTATCTCTTATATTTTATGTTTCTTCCTTAAGTATATTATTTCTTTCTCATCACATTCAATTTGGATCAATGTATACCATGTAAACAAAGTAGAGACCGTCAAATTGCATTCTGTGGGCGGGTGGGGGGAGGGATGTAAGATTAGGGGAAAATTTTAAAACTCAAAATAAATTATTTATAAGAAATAAAGTTGCTAATTGTTTCCAGTAGCTTTTTGGATGATTTCTTCGGATTCTCTAGGCACATCCTCATGTCATCTGCAAAAAGTGAGAATTTTGTCACTTCCTTCCCAATTCTAATTCCTACAATTACTTTTTTTTTCTCTAATTGCTGAAGCTAACATTTCTCATACAATATTGAATATTAGTGGTGATAATGGACATCTTTGCTTCACCCTTGATCTTATTGGGAATGCCTCTAGCCTCTCCCCATTGAATATAATGTTTGTTGATGGCTTCAGATTGAAACTGCTTATTATTCTAAAGAATAGTCCATTTATTCCTACACTCTCTAGTGTTTTTAGTAGGAATGTGTGCTGTATTTTGTAACATTTTCAGTATCTATTGACATAATCATATAGTTTGTGATAGGCTTGTTGTTGATATAATTAATTATACTAAGAGTTTTCCAAATATTGAACCAACCCTGCATTCCTGGGATGAATCCTCCTTGGTCAAACTGTACTACAGAGAAAAATGGTATATTTCTTTCTATCCCAATTAATTTTCCTCCATAAGTCTATCATGTTTATTTTATGATTTGATTTATCTAAATCTGAGAGCAGGAGGTTGAGGTATCCCACTAGTAAAGTTTTGCTGTCGATGTCTTCCAGTAGTTCTTTCAGCTTCTCTTCTAAGAATTTTGATTCTGTACCATTGGTTACATACATATTTAGTATTGAAATTACTTTATTGTCTATGGTACCTTTTAGGAGGATATAGTTTCCTTCCTTATCTCTTTTTGCAGCCTCTTTGTCTGAGATAAGGATAAGGACTGCTACCCCTGATTTTTTTCCCTTATCCCTCTTTTCTTTCCTTTCCTTCTGTTTGTTCCCCTTTTTCTCCCCCCTCTCTTTCTCTGTCCCCCCTCCCATTTACCCTTTTAATACTTGAAAGGTAAAATGTTTTTTAAGTTAACTGAGAGTGTGTGTGCAAGTTAACTTTAAGCCAAGTATTATGAGATAGAGATTCAGGTGTTTCTCATCTCCTCCCTTCTTCCCCTCTATTATCAAAGGTCTTTTGTACCTCTTAATGTAATGAGATTTACCCCATTTGATCCCCTACCCCCTCCTTCCTGTTCTCCTTTTTAAGGACAAAGTGTTTTTAAATCATTCTGAGTCATTGAAAATTCTGAGTATCCATCACTTCTAGGAAAGTATATTCTATCTAATAGAGTTACAATTCTTGAGAATTATTAGAGTCTTTCTCCCATGTAACGTTATAGCCAGTTTCACCCCAATGGATAGCAGGCTCAAGGAGAAGTCATGATTGTCTATCACTTCTGGCTAGGTATATTCTCTCTGTTAGAGGTACAATTCTAAAGAGTTATGAGAATTTTTTTCCCATGCTGGGATATAGTCAGTTTCATCTTATTGGATAGCAGTTTTATTTTCTTTAACCCTTTTCTTTAAACCTTTTTATGAACCTCTTGAACCTCCTGTTTGATGTCCAAATTTTCTATTTAACTCTGGTCTTTTCATCAGGAATTTTTGGAATTCTTCGATTTAGTTAAATTTCCATTTTTTTTCCTGAAAAGGAAGGCTCAGCTTTGCTGGACAGTGGATATTTGGCTCCATTCCAAGCTCCCTTGCTCTTTGGAATATCTCATTCCAGGCCCTTAGATTCCTTAATGATGATGCAGCCAGGTCCTGCGTAATCCTTATTGTGTCTCCTTGGTATTTAAATTGTTTATGTCTAGCTACTTGTAAGATTTTCTCTTTTATCTGATAGTTTTGGAATTTGGCCACAAGATTCCATGGTGTTTTCATTTTAGGATCTCTTTCCAGAGGGGATTGATGTATTCTTTCAATAAGTATTTTGCCCTCTGGTTCCATTATATCAGAGTAGTTTTCCGTCACTAGATCCTGTAATATTAAGTCTAGGCTTTTTTTTCTCTTCAATGTTTTCAGGAAGAACAATAATTCTCAGATTGTCCCTCCTTGATCTGTTCTTGAGGTCAGTGGTTTTGCTGATGAGGTACTTTACCTTTTCTTCTATTTTTCCTATTTTTTGGTTTTGTGTAACAGGCTCTTGCTGTCTCATGAATTCATTAGTTTCCATAGGCTCCATTCTGTTTTTTAGAGAGGAGTTTTCTTTATTTACCTTTTGCAACTCCTTTTTCTATTGGTCGATTCTATTTTTTTGAATGAGCTTTCCATTTGACCAATTGAGTTTTTGAGAGAATTATTTTCTTTTTGCATTTGCCCAATTTAGGATCTGAGAGAATTGTTCTCATTTTGTATTTGTCCAATTGTATTTGTCCAATAATTTGTTTTCTTGTTGCAAAGTGTTAATCTTCTCTTGGGTTTCTTTTCCCTAATTTTCCAATTGATTTTTAAACTCCTTCCTTATTTTTTCAAGCAAATTTTTCCTGTGCTGGAGAACAGATCATGTTCTCCTCAGAGGTTCTAGGTCTCTCTGAGTTAGGGTCTTTTCCTTCTAAGAATTTTTCTATGGATCCACCTTTCTGCTGACCTTTCTTCATTTTCTAAGACCCTGAGTTGGCAAGGGGCTGGTTCACAGAGGTTTAGTGTTGGGATCGCTATCTGGCCAGTAGGGGGTGCTAGAGGATTTGCTCACTGAGTGCAATTTTTCCAGCTGGCCAGTAGGGGGTGCTGGTTGCTTTCTCTGGAGTGTCTGTGAACTTGAGGTCTTCTCCCTTGGCCTACAGGGGGTGATTGAAGTTGTTAAATACTTTTGTCTTCCATGAATTCTGGGCTATACTTTGGGGTGAGGTCATCACTCTCCCTATTGTCAGCTAGGGTGGTAATTTGCTGCTCATACACCTGTGCCTGAGGCAGAAGGTCTGTAATTGTGGGAAGAGGCTTCAGCCAAAATGAAGGCCTGGACTCGGAGTTCTCCAGATTAAAGAAGTCCGGAGATGATGTCCTCAGCTCTCCTGCGCTGGAACTCTCCCCCAGCCCTGTCGGCAAGCTCCCAATGGTCAGCACCAACACCAAAGCCTCTGCTCCTTAATTGACTCAAGCCCCCACAGTTGACCAGGCTCTAGCACTGTCACTGTTAAACCAGGTCTGGTTCTTGGACCCTCAGCCTCTCGAGGCTCCAACCCTAACCCTGCCACTAGTCAGGCTGATCTGCAGCTGAACCACCCTCTTTGCCCGGACTCACAAGGACTGGGGAGAACACATCCTGAGGTAGATGTTCTTTCTCCTGACTTTTCTTTCTGGGTTTTGTTGATCAGATTTCTGTTAAGAGGTTTGTTTCATATTATATATTGGGAAAGATCAGGAGATTTTAGAATTGTGCTTGTCTTTTCTCTACTGTCTTGGTCAGAAGTCTTCCTTATTCTTTTTAATTATATCTATTTTTGCTTTTGTTTTGTCTGAAATCAGGATTGTTACCCCATATTTTTTACTTCCACTGAGACATAATATATTTTGCTCAAACGTTTTACTTTTTTAACTCTCTGCTTCAAATGTGTTTCTTGTAAACAACGTATTGCAGGATTCTGTTTTTTAATCCATTCTGCTATCTGCTTCCATTTCATGGGACAGTTCATCCCATTCACATTTATAGTAAAGGTTACTAATTCTATATTTCCCTCCCTGTTATCTTTCTCTATTTATATTTTTCTCTTTCCTTTTCTCTTATTCCTTCTCATCAAAATTTTACATTTCCCCTTTGACTTTTCTTTTAAAAATTTAACTTTCAGTTCATTTTTACCCATACCTTCCCTTTTATCAGTTCCTTCTCCCCTTTTCTTTCGCTTTCTCCCTTCTTCCCCATATGTTAGGATAGATTTTTAAACCCATTTGGAAATGTAAGTTAATCCTTCTTTCAACTAAATATTTTGATAGAAGGATGTTCCCACTCTCCTTTCTTTTCCTCCACTATTTATGTTTGTTCTTCTTCACCTGATTTTATTTATCTACTAATGCTAAGTTTCTCCTAGTATTGTTCTTTTCATTTCATGAATTTGTTTTTTAACCTTGTTTTTTACCTACATTCTGTGTCAGAATATACTCCTTTTATCTATCCTGATAGAAGAAACTTTTTTCAAGGCTGATTGCTTGGTTGATAAGCAGCATTGTCTTATCTCTCTCTCTCCTCCTCTGTCCCATTAGCAATACACATAAATCACATCAAACTATAATTGATGTATACTACTCCCTCTTTTCAAGTACCCTCCATGGACACCCAGTTCTCCTGAGCCAAAGCATCATGCCAAGCCAAATGATTTCATGACCCACTTGTACCTCCCCATTAAGTACTCTCCCTCCAATTATAGCCAAAGCAACAAGTAAAGCAGAATCATTTCATGATCTTCTCATATCTAGTCTCTCTAAGTATACTCTCCACCTCCATTACTGTAGAACTCCAACCATAGCCCCTACAACTCTCCCCAACCAAAGTATCAGGTAGATTCTCTACCTCTATCCCTAAAGCTTCCCAATCCCAATACTTCTACCATCCCCAATGAAAGCATTGTTTATTCCCTCTCCCTCTGAACCTTTAGCACTCCAACTAGAACACTGAAATTCTCCTTAACTAAAATACTGAGCACTCATCTTGCCTCTGTTGCTAGAGTACTCCAACTATAGCACTATAACTCTTGTTAATTAAAGTTGGGAATAATGCAAGATCACTTCCTGATCTACTTATGTCTAACCTTTCTAAGTACATCCCCACTCTCCCTATTGTACTATAAGCCTCCCTAACTAAAGTATCTAATAAAGTAAGATCATTTCATGATTTAATTATGTAGAGACCCTCTAAGTACACTCCCTCCTTCTATTTCAATAGGAAATACTTCTAATTTATACACATATCCTCTAAGTATAATCCCTTCATCTATATTTAAACCTTTAATTATCCTAAGAGAAATACCATTTTCAAGAGTTATGTGTTATATTCTCTTGTAGGGTTGAAAAGTTTGATGTTCTTGGATGTTCATCCCCCCCTTTGTTTAACTTTTTTCATCTCTTGAGTCTTATATCTGAAGATCAAATTTTCTGTTCAGTTCTCATCTTTTTATCATAAAATTTTAGAAGTCTCTATTTCATTGAAAATCAATCTTTTCCCTTGACTGAACATACTGAATTTACAAGTTAGTTAATTTTGGGTTGTAATCCAAAGTCCTTTGCCCTCCAGAATATCATATTCTAGGCCCTCTGATCCTTTAATGTTGAAGCTGGTAAGTCCTGTGTAATTCTGATTGTACTTCCTTTGTATTTAAATTGCCTCTTTTTGGCTATTTACATTATTTTTTCCTTGAGAATTCTGGAATTTATCAATAATGTCCTTAGGGTTTTATTCTGAGATCTCTTTGTGGAGGTATTCTGGGTATCCTTTCAAGGACTAAAGTCTTCTTGTTCTAGGATATTTGGGCAGTTTTCCATGACAACTTTCTAAAAAATATTTTCCAAGCTCTTTTTTTACTCTAGCTTTGCAAGTAGACCAATAATTCACAAATTATCTCTTGTGGATCAGTTTACCAGGTCATTTGTTTTTCCTAAGGAGAACATCTTGAGGACTTCAGGAAAAGGATGTCTCGGTGTTGTGCATTATTCCTTTGTAGTCTTTTTTATTTTCTAGGTTCAAATCCCACCTTTAAAATTTCCTACCAGGGTAACATAATTGGGCTCAATGTCTTCACCTATAATGAATGAAGAAATGTTTTTTTTAAATTTTAACATTTTGTTTATTTTCCAATTATATATAGTAGTAATATATACTCATTTTTTTGCAGGGCTCTGAATTCTACAATTCCCCCCTCCCCTTTCCTCCTCCCCCAGAAGGCTGTCTGACATTCTCTACATTTTTTCCATGCCATACATTGATGTAAATTGAATGTTATAAAAGTAAACATAAGAACAAACATAAACCCCCTCCCCCTGAAAGAAGATGGGAAACCTTGAGAATAGAGAGAGAGAAAAAAAAAATTGTACTTCAGTCTATGTTCAGATTTCAATGGCTATGTCTCTGGGGTGAATTGTTTTCTTTATCATAGGTTCACTAGAAAAGTTGCTTCAATATTTTTCCCTCAGTTGCTATTACTTGCTGTGCCTCCCCTCTATTTCTCCCCACTCTCATTTATTCTATTCTCTTTCCCCTTTCATCCTGGCCCTGTCCAAAAGTGTGTTGCATCTGAGTACCCTCTCCTTTGATCTTCCTTCCCTTCTAACACCTATTTGCCCTTCCCTGCCTCCATTTCCCCTCATCCCATTCCTTTTCTCCCATCCTTCTCCAGGGCAAGAAAGATTTCCTTGCCCTATTAAATGTGTATGTCATTTCCTCCCTGAAGCATTTCCCGGGCTCACTCATTCTCCCTTGGCATCCCCACTCCCCTCCACTCAAAAAGCCTTTTTCTTGACTCTCAGCTTCTTCTTCATCTCCTTTTCCTTCCTCCCAGTACTTTTCCCCATCACCCATTTACTCCATCCCTTTACCACATCATACCATTATATTCTACTCCTTCTTTGTCCTGTCTATATATGCTCCTTCTAACAGCTCTTATAAATGAGAAAGTTCATAAGAGTTATCAATATCTTCTTCCCATGCAGGAATACAAACAATTCAACATCATCAAGTTCCTCATGGTTAGTTCCTCTCTTCCACTCCCTCTATGGTTTACTAGTGTCCTATACTTGGAGATCAAACTTTTTGTTCCTCTCTGGTTGTCTTGATAGGAAAGTTTGAAAGTCCCCTGTTTCATTGAAAATCAATCCTTTTCCCTGAAAGAGGATGTTTAGTTTTGCTGGGTAGTTGATTCTCGGTTGTAAGCCAAGATCTTTTGCTTTCTGTAATATCATATTCCAGTCCCTACAAGCCCTTAATGTAGATGCTGTCAGATCCTGTGTAGTACTGACTGTGGAGCCTTGGTAGTTGAGTTGTCTGTTTCTGGAAGCTTTTAGAATTTTCTCTTTGATTTGGGAGTTTTGGAATTTGGCTATGATATTTCTGGAAGTTTTTCTTTTGGGATCCCTTTCAGGGGGTGACAGGTGAATTCTCTTGATTTCTATTTTACCCTCAGCTTCTAGGATCCCAGGGCAATTTTGCTGTATTATTTCTTGAAAAATGAAGTCTAGGCTCTTCTCCTGGTCATGGATATCAGATAGCCCAATAATTTTTAAATTATTTCTTCTGGATCTGTTTTCAAGGTCGGTTGTTTTTCCATTGAGATATTTCACATTTTCTTCTATTTTTTGGCTTTTTTGAAAGAGTTTTATTTCTTTCTGCTTTCTTGCAAATTCACCAGCTTCTATTAATTCCATTCTGCATTTGAAGGAGTTATTTTCTTCAGAGAGCTTTCTTATCTCCTTTCCCACAGGCCAATTCTACTTTTTACGGCATTCTCCTCATTTGCCTTTTGTTTTGCTTTTTCCATTAGGCCTACAATAGTTTTTAACATATTGTTTTCTTCACTATTTTTTTGTATCTCTTTCACCAAGCTTTTGATTTGATTTTCATGATTTTTCTGCATCACTCTCATTTCTCCTCCCAATTTTTCCTCCATATCCCTTAATTGTTTTTCAAAGTCTTTTTTTGAGTTCATCCATAGTCTGAGCCCATTTTCTATTTCCCTTAGAGGTTTTGGATATGGAAGCTTCAATTTTGTCATCATCTGAATATGTGTTTTGATCTTTCACGAGACTAAATTCTCTAGGGTCAGATTCTTCTTTTTCTGTTTTCTTTTTTCTCATTTCCTCAGGGCAAGGCTAATTTACAGTACTTCCAAGGCTTTGGAGTTGTTTTGGGGGACACCTTACTGAGACCTTTATTCCTCCAAGGTCTTATGCTCTCTAGCCCATGCTTTGATATGTAGATGACCCACAGTACTGCCTTCTGCCCCTGGACTATAAGGCGGGATCCAGCTATCTTAGTATGGAAGCCCAAACTGCAACCTTGGTCTGAATGTAGGCAAACAACAGAGTCCTATCCCAGGGAGAGCAGAGAAATCTCTGCAGACTTCCCTTGCCTTCTCTGGGGGTGCAGGCTGCTTGCTCCCGATTCTCCTTGCAGATTCTGCATCCAGTGCTCCTCACTCCACACCCACCCAGGTGCAACAGAGTTCTCTCACCGCCCCTTCAAACTGTTGCTGGTGATTTCTGGGCTGCACTGCACTGTGCTGAGCTGGGCTGTGCTGGCCTGGACTGGGCTGGGCTGCAACATGGCTTTTTTTCCCACCCCCGCTCCTAGTGAAGCACACCTCTCGCATGGAAGTTCTAAGTTGTCTTGAACTGGGAAAAATATATCACTCAGTCTTTCCATGGGTTCTTCCCTGCTAAATTTTGGCTAGATCCATCCTTTGTTTGTTTTTTGGGGGTTTGGGGGATTGGAATTCTCAGAGTTCGGGAATGCTGCCTTCCTGCCGCCATCTTGGCTCTGCCCCTTTTGTAGTCTTCTTTCTGAGCTTGAACCTACTTTCCTCAGGACTATATGTATGGAAGGGGAAGTTCAATACAATTATATGGAGGTATGCTTTGTAACAACTATAGCACTCTAATAAATACTCAATTTTAAAACTAATTCAATCTGATGATTGGCTAATTAATATGAATTCATAATGGAGAAACATTGGTGAGGGCTTGTAAGTTATAAGAAAGATAGCATCTCTATAATAACAGTAAACAGTCAAATCCTGAGGAGACATTCATGTATGCATGCATGCACATACGCACATACGTACTTACAAGCATATAAATTCTAATCTAAAGACCTTATACTTTTTTGTTTTTGAATGCTTCCACCACCGAAATTGAATGCCAAAATTCTCCCTTAGTAGACAGTTTTAACAGTTGTTGTATTCAAGTGAATTTATTCTTTTATTGTTAACACTATGTTAGTGAGTCCCTCTCTATTAGTAAGCCTGGCTCTCAAATAATAGTCATCTCTGTCTTGTCTACTCACCCTTTCTCAGTTTGGCAGGATGTGTCTGATCTTGTTCTCCTTTGACACAGTCTTCAAAAATCCAGAGTCTCTTCCTTGCATCACAAAAGACCATTAGAGTAGAGCTCTAGTACAATAATAGTATGGTTTACAGATGTAATTCTAGACGTACCCATGCACATACATACACACTTGTACATAGGCATAAGACATATATAAACATGTACACACATGCATTTTTAAATCCAGAGATCCACTGAACTTGTATTACTTACCTTACAGTATTACTGAAAAGGGAATGCTTTGTAAGCATTAATTCATGATGGAGATATATTACAGTAATGTTAATTTCTGTGAAGTTATATAAATTTTGTTGTATGTATTTAATAATAGGTCAAGTTGAATTAAAGAAATGATTGGTTCTGTCCTTCACTTCTCTCACTATATTCAGAGGTCATCCTCAATGAAGAATGAAACACTATTTAAATCCAACTTTTGATTGGTTATAAAATGCACATGTTTTACAATTTGGGAGAAGAAACCCATTTTCACCCCCTGTAGTAAACTAGAAAGACCCTAACAAAAGATAGCATTCTAACCTCTGGAGGGGATGCTTACTCAGTCTATTGACAACTTCTTTGCCCTTTGTGAAGACAATGTTTTCTCTCTTAAATTATTGACATTGAGCCAGTAAATGTGTCCCCTTTAGGAGCTATACACTGTAAATAGCTTCCTTTTAAAGAGAGAAGTTTATTGGATTTTGACACCTGACAGCAAGAGTCCTTGTTAAAACCACAGTGATGTTCAGATTTCCCTTGCTTTTAAAAGGCCAAATCAAGGTAACTCAGCAATGAAGGCCCTCAGTCTTAGAGGACTCAATTCTATTTTGACACAACAGATACTTAATAGAGAACAAAAGGTAGCATTAGTGCTCTGTTTCTAAAAGCCATCTTCAATGGGATTGACATATGGAGCCACAAAAGAAATGTTTGAATTAAAAAGACTTTTGTGCAGCACTCACTCATGTTCATTCTGAAGTTTCATTTAGCTTCATTGATTTCAAGGGCAAAGGATTGTTTCTTTTCCTTCCTTTCCCTTCCCCTCTATTCCCCTCATTTCCCCTTCCTTTCCCTTCCTTTCCCTTCCCTTCCTTCCCCTCCTTTTCCCTTCTTTTCCCTTCCCATGGGTGCCCTGGTTTTACAGTTGCTAGTTGATTTTGTCTCAATAGAGTCATAGCCTTTAGAGTCCTTTGAGGCAAATGAAGAGACAGGTCAATTTGTTATTAAATGTTAGGTATTCAGTACAATACCAGACTGAATTATTAACATAAAGGTGTTAATCTGGAATCCCAAGACCTCCTCAAACCCTGGAGTCTAATAAGTTAATTTTGGGGAGAAAAGAAAAAAAATTATATTATGGTACATTTGGGACCTTAAAGAGCTAGTTTGAACTTTGATGGAAAGAAGGCAAAGTCATTTGTCAAACTATTACTGTAGGCCAGATGGTTATTTGTACATCTAGTAATAAAAGTCTGAGAGAAAAAGGTAAAAATAGATAAAGAAGGTACAATTCTCCATACCCTTTCTCCCCCCAAAAATAACATAAGCATAGCAACAGCTATTCAGAGATAAGAAAATAGCATTTTCATGAAATAGCAAAGATTTAGTGCAATGAGGGGATGTGAAGGTCTGGAGACTGACATTCAGAGAGTGTAGGATATGATAAGGGACTTCAAGAGGGGTAGAGAGAGATGGAAATAAAGATTTGAGGAAGACAAATAATAACAATAATAAGACTTAAAGGCAAAGAGGAAAAAGGAACAATGGAGGCTCAAAAACTTCCAAATTGTCTTGGGAAGGAGGAGGTATCCTGGTAACCTTTAAGAAATATCTTTCATTCCCATTGCTTGGAAATGAGGTAGAGTCAAATTTGACAATTCACAAACACAAACAGGTGGGGATGGGAGGGGGCATGGAGAAAGAACTGAAAAGAATGACAAGGTAATGACTAATCATTCAAGGGGGATTTATATGATTTGCAAAGAAAATTTCCTGATCAAAATAAATAAATGAAAATTAAAAATTAAAATAAATAAAATGTTTTCTATCTCCTTTCTTTATGAGATCAGAATTCTATTAAAGCTTCAAGTCAAATCAATGAACATTTAAGGATTTTTTTTTTTTAGTTTTTGCAAGGCAATGGAGTTAAGTGTTTTGCCCAAGACCACACAGTTAAGTAATTATTAAGTGTCTGAGGCTGGATTTGAACTCAGGTACTCCTGACTCCAGGGCCAGTGCTCTATCCACTGCCCCACCTAGCCACCCCCAACAGTACTTAATTTCAAGGCATTCTCAGTCCAGAAAAAAAGAATAGGTAAAAATAAAATTAGGTACAATCAAGTTATATACTGGATAAATTGGAAAACAATTTCAGTGGTAAGGAACTTGCATTAAGGGGAATCTAGAGTCTTCTTATAGAAGACTGGCTTTTGGAGATGTGAGGAAAAATAATTTCCCATAAAGAAAACAGCCTAGAGAAAATGACTGACAGAAGGAGAGAGACTGTCATATCTAAGAAACAGTGAGGTGAATGCTACTGAATCATAGAGTACTTGACAAAAGTAAGAGAGTGCGGTATAAGAAGTTTTTGAGACAGAACTGGGCAAGGTTATGAAGTGTTTCGAGAGAGAATTTTATATTGAATCCTGAGAGTAACAGGGAGTCACTGAAGTTTATTAAATGTAGTGACCTGTTCAGTCCTGTGATTTAGAAAGATCACTGAAAACTGAGCAGAGAATATACTTGAATAAGAATAGTTTTGAGGCAGAAAGAACATTCTACAAGTAAATTCTCCATAATAAAGAGATGTTTCAATGTTGAGAATGCTCTAGTAACTTAGTAAAGTTCTAGGCAGAAGGTAACTGAATCATGGCCCAAAAAGAGTCAGAGAAAGTCTAGAGAATGTAAGAAATAGGGTTTCATCTTACTATCACACAAGTGTTTGACTTCAGTGAACATGAAGTCTGGAATCCTTTGATCTAATTATCATTTAGTCATTTAGCCATTTCCTTTATCCTCAAGGTGATCTTCAATTCCTCCACTTCTCAGTTTTGTTTTTTCCAGGCTATAACCCATGCAATGATTAAAATTTTCTTTCCTTAACTCAACCTCTTGATGAGTCAATTCAATTTTGAATTCTTCAGGATACTCAAATTTCTTGTCTCCTGGTTCTCTTGCCAATCATGCCTTGCCAAAAATTCTTGGATTATTCCCACATCTGCTTCTTGGATTTCTACTCAAGTACTGTTCAGATTACCTAGAAAACATATGACAAATATGATGACTTGGTGCATTCAAATTGAGGTTACAGAAGTTCACTTCACCAAGGCAATACTTTTATATTTCTTTAACCTATTTTCTATCTAACACCACTGAGGCATTTCATGCATCTTTTCCCCCATTTCTCAAATTTCCCATGAGAACACATTCTTCCTACTCTCTCAGTTTAGTATTTAAACTCATATTTCACCTAAAAATGAAGCCATTCGTCTGGATCACCCCCTACCCCCTTCCTCCTTATTTCATTTGACTAGGACACTTTACTATCTCCTCTTCCATTTCCATCTTATATGGAAGATCTTTCTTAAATCCTCTTCTTTTTCTCCTTCTCTACCATCTCACTTGGTGATTTCATCAACTCCCATAAGTTTAAGTATCATTTTTAAGTAAATGTATATGCATATGTTTATATCTATATATATCTATATATATGTTTGCATATATACGTATATGTGTATTATATTTATATGTGTATGTATTTGTATATAGCAATATCCAGATCTACTCTTCATTTTGAGCTCCAATCTAGCATTTTTGATATCTTGATTTGGATGAACATAGTTATTTCAAATTCAACATTACCTAAATAGAACAAATCATCTTTTCCTCAACTGGCAGCTCTTACGAATTTTCCTAATACTCTTAGGAGTACCTCTGTACTTCAGTCATATAGTCTTGCAACCTAGATGTCATCCTTAATTCTTGACACTTCCCAAAATGGACCTGTTGCCAAGTATTATTGATTCTTCCTTTCCAATCTTATCTATCCTTTTTTCTGTATACTCAGGTTCCTATTGAGTCCTTGGCTTCAAGTCTGTCCTCATGCCAATCTGCATTCTACTGTTAAAGTGTTTTGTTTTTTCTTCTTAAAGTAAAATCTGACTCTTTTCACCCTTGCTGCCATTTAACAAACTCTGGTAGATAATTAAAGGTAATTTAAAAAATGTTCTTCTGATCTTTAAAAATCTTTAAAAATTCATGTCTTGATAGCTATATTTAAAAATAATTAATTTACTTTGCAATTCTAAGACTTTTTAAAATGCATTTTAATATAAAGTATTTAGAGGTCTTTCTACCTTTCTAGTCTTCTTATGCTTTAACTTTCCTCTATGGCATGGAGTCTGGACTTAGGAGGAAATGGAAAAATTCATTATATAATTATAAAGCCCAGGGTAAGTGATCTGAGTTTTGTAAACTTTTGGAAAAAATATAATTTGTTGTTGTTGACAATTTTATTTCAATATACTTGTTTAGATCAGTTATTTCTCAGTTATACTCTTTGTAACCCTATTTGTGTTTTTCTTTGCAAAGATACTTGAATGGTTTATTTTTTCTTCTCTAGTTCACTTTACAGATAAAGGAATTGAGATAAAATTGACTTACCAAGGGTGACACAGCAAACAGATGTCTGAAGCCAGATTTAAATCCAGGAAGATAAGTCTTTCTAACTCCAGACCTGGAATTCCATCCATTGTGCCATTTAATTGTTCTTCAATAAATTTGGTCTAATTTATAAATCAAACCAATTTATTCCCTTTAAATGTTTCTATGAACTTAAAGCATATCTTGCCTAATGAATCTAGTACAATAAAAAAATTCCATAACCTATTGTTCTACATATTGTTGATAATACAATTATAAAAGCACTTGAGAACTTGTGGTGGAAAATGCCATCAACATAAAAATATATGGAGTCTAAATGCAGACAAAAAGATACCATTTTCACTTTCTTAAAACTTGTTTTATGTTTTTTTTCTTTCTCATATTTTTCTCTTTAGTTCTGATTCTTCTTTCACAGCATTAATAGTAGGGAAGTATATTAAAAATGATTGTACATGTATAACCTATATGATGCCATTGTCAGGAGGGGAGAGAAGGGAGGTAGGTGGAAAAATATGGAACTCAAAACACTACAAAAATATGAATGTTGAAACCTATTTTTTTGCATGCAACTGGAAAAAAAAAACAAAAAAACCAAAACAAAGCTCTTGAGAATTATGCAACAAGCACTCTCTGTTCATATTCTCATATGTAAACCAATGGACAAACTAATGGACAACATTGTTCAGGTTACTGCTGCTTGATTTCATTATTTTATTTTTTGGTTGATAGTTTACTTTATTTTTCCAATTGCATATTATGAAAGTTTTTCCAATTCATCCACTTGCACATTTATGTTACACATTTTTCTAACATCCTCCCTTCCCATTTCCCTTCCCTCAGTATCAGTCTGTTAAAACTTTTACATATACCTTTGTGTTTAGCATGTTTACATATTAGTCATTTTGTGCATGAAGAATTGGGACTAAGAATAAAAGAAAACCTTGGGATAGGAAGTTTTTAAAAAGTGAATATAGTATATATTCAGATTTTGTGGGTTGTGTTTTTGTTTTGTTTTTGTTTTGTTTTGTTTTGTTTTCTCTGGATGTGGAGTGTTGTCCATAACATGTCTCCCAGGGTTGTCTAACTCTCTGAACTACTGATAGGAACTGCATCTATCATAGTTGGTCAACTCACAATGTTGTTGTTAATATGTTCAATGTTTTCTTGGTTCTCCTTTTGCTCATTATCAGTTCCTGTAATTTTTTCTATGTTTCTCTAAAGTCCAACCATTCATGGTTTCTTATAGAATAAGAGTATTCCATAACATTCACCAATTGATGGGCATACTCATAATTTTCAATTCTTTATCATTATAGAAAGAGCTGCTATAATTGTTTTTGAACATGTGGAACTTTTCCTATTTTTTTATGATTTATTTAGGATATAGACTTATATTGGCATTGCTGAGTCAAAGGGTATGATCAGTTTTATTGCCCTTTGGCCCAAGTTCCAATGGTGTTCTGATTTCCACAGCTCCACCAACAATGCATTAATATTCCAATCTTCCCACAACCTCTCCAATATTGATCATTTCCCTTTTAACCATCTTATCTAATTGGATAAGTGTCAGGTGGTAACTCATACTTGTTTCTCTAATCACTAATGATTTGGAGAAATTTTTTCATATGATTAGATATAGTTTTAATTTCATTTGAAAACTGCCTGTTTATATTCTTTGACCATTTTTCAATTGAGGAATGACTTGTGATGTTATAAATTTGATTCAGTTCTCTATATATTTTAGAAATGAGATCTTTATCAGAACCCCTAGCTATGAAAATTGTTTCTCAGCTTTCTGATTGCCTTCTAATAGTGGCTATATTAGTTTTATTAGGCAAACCCATTTTAATTTAATACAATCTAAAGCATCCACTTTGCAATTTTTAATGTACTCTATTTCTTGTTTGGTCATAAATTTCTCTTCTTTTCATAGATCAATTTCCGTAGATTATTTCTTGATCTGTTAATTGGTCTATGGTACAGCCCTTTATATCTTAATCCTGTACCCAACTTAACCTTATTTTGATATAGGGTGTGAGATGTGGGTCTATGCCTTGCTTTTGCAATACTCTTTTCCAGTTTTCTCAGCATTTTTTGTTGAATAGTGAGTTCTTATCTCAGAAACTAATATATGGATTTTGTCAAGAATAGATCACTATAATCGTTTACTGTGGGGTCTTTTGTACCTATTCTAAATGACTGACCCTTTACTCTATTTCTGAACCAGTACCAAGCAGTTTTGAATTGTCCTTCATTCTTTTTTGTTTGTTTGCTGTTTTTGCAAGGCAATGGAGTTAAATGACTTGCCCAAAATCATACAGCTAGATAATTATTAAATGTTAGAAGTCAAATTTGAACTCAGGTCTTCCTGACTCGAGGGCCAGTGCTCTATCCACTACACCTCTTAGCCACACTGATGTGTCCTTCATTCTTGAAGAAGTTCATGACATGAAGGAGGAATTGCCATAACATACAAGAAAATTGGATTTAAATGAAGGGGGGGCGGTGCTGTGCAAAGTCAGCAGTCTCACTTCCTCCCTCCCCCCCAAGTCATTTGGGTACAGTGGACAGATATGGATCAGGATGACTAAAGATGGTCCTGTATGTAAGGGGAGACCTTGACCTTTTTTAACCTAATGTCTTTAATGGATCCCAGGCAAAGCCCATTTAATAATTAAGACTAGGTAAGAAAGACATGAGGCAAAGAATGGAAGGGGAACACTGGAACCAATTCTTATTGATCTGCAGAGAATCCATTTAAAAATTTTCAATGTGAACATTTATACCTCAGTAATCACAAAGCTCTCCATCATGTTCATTTATTTGTTTTGTTGTTTGTATAGAATCAAGAAAGTGTTAATAATACAGATTAAATGTAAATTTTTATGGGCATATATTTTTCATTTTTTTCTGACAATTATAAAGGCTAACCATTTGCCAGTATACTTCTATATTGCTCCATAAAGTCTCCTTACATAGTACAGTAAAAGGCACAGAGAATGAAATAAACTTGCTGTATATAATAATAAAAATAGGCATTTACATAGTGTTTTTTACATTAATTATCTCCTTGTAGTTTTACATTTTTTTCTGCATTACATCATTTCCAAATATCCCTCACTCTCCATGTCATGGCTGCAGTCTTCCAGCTATAGGTACTCATTGATCATCTTGATCCTTCTACAGGGAGCATTTATTTGAGATCTCTCTCTACTTCAAGGAGGTTCAATGACTGAACACAGGAACTTAAGAGTTTTTGAACTCGGAAACTCTCAAACTCAAATACACACGGAATAATGATTAAGGCTAAATAAGTGTCAACTCAAACTTTTGTCTTTGCCCTATGCTCAGGAAAGGAAACCAAAAAGACAGAAGAAAGTCTGTAGGAATTAGATGTCCAGAAACTCTCCTTTTAGACTTGGTACAGGTTTCTTCTTCAAATGACCATTATACTTCTTAGGAAAAGGGAGTTCTCTTCTAACTCTCTCTTTCTACATTCTGTTTAGATGTCCAAGAAGAGAGTCTGAGTATAGTAGAGAGGGTATTGTGGAAGAGAGGGAAGAATCCTTAATGCATTCTCAAGTTGCTATTTATATCATTGAGAAGAGGGTATCTTTTCTATACTTTCTGATTTAGTCAGATAGTCACCCATGTTGAGCCCCAAATTCTAAAATCCACTCAGAAGGATCTTACCTGAAATGTCTGAGATACTTGATCAAGTGCCTTGCAAAGCAAGGCACAGAAATCAATGAAAAAAAATGAACCGGTCTAGTATCATGATTTGTACCACTAGAGAATACCTGAACCGCTGAGATAATGAATGCATCAAAGCTCCTTTAAGACTATAATGCACATATTTTTGTCCCAGTTGTTGCTGTTGTTGAATAGCTGTTAGCAAAATAACTGAACCCCATTCTGACTTGAGTCTATAAGGGAAATGAGATGGGAACTGGGGACGACAAATTCCACGTCTGTGTCCATAGCTATGTATAGCTGGGGAAACATCTATACTTGGGTTACAACATAATTGCCATCTGAATCAGAAATCTAATATTAGAGCCTAACACATTTTACAGAGGAGGAAACTGAGGCAAAGAGGAGGTCACATAGCTAATAAATTTATTTTTCCCAGGGTCACATAGCTAATAAATATGAGTCCAGATCTGAATTCATGTTCCTTACTCCAGACTCATCAATTCAACAACTAGACCATGGTGTTTGTCTCTTATGGGACATGTCATTCCTGAGTAAAAATATGGAAAGAGGAAAATGGGAATAAAATGATATTTATAACTACTTAGAATTGGTAACTGATCTTCAGACTCAGTCACAAACACCAGGGTGTACAACATGACCCAAGGGAGGGAAATCTAGGGAGAAAGATCCATTTTCAGTGACCTCTCAAAGTCACAAAATAAATAGAGAAGATAGCAGGTTCCAAATGAAATTTAACAACTTGGCTCCAATTATGTTTCTCTTCTAGTTTAATATAGCAAACATTATTCAGAATCTAATGTACGAACAATATTATTAGGGTGACATAAAGGACTTGGTCCTCAAAAAGTTCACTGATTAGTTAAAGAATATGAGGCTTAACTAATAGAACTAAAAGATGAGTGCATAGAGGAGTATAAATAGAGTGATATATCAGATACTGGGAAGGAAGACTATTATAGACAGGGTTATGATAACTTCATAGAGGAAGATGCATTTGAATTATATTTAATGATGGGTAAGAATGAAGAAAGGAGAGAAAATCAAGAGTACACGTTCATGGCATTGAAGAAAACATGAACAGAGTTCAGATGGGAGAATATGTACAATGAATATCAAATAATTAAAAACTGCTAGAGTGTAAGATGCATGGCAGGAAATAATGAAAGATAAGCTTGAAAATATAGATTTATGCCAAAGTGTAGGAAATCTTGAATGGTTAAGTAAGTTGACTCTTTCTTCTGTATTAGAGAGCTAGTTGGTTTGGGTGATCTCTAAGGAATATGTTAATATTATTACTCTCATTTTAAAGTTAAGGAAACTGAATTCCAGAGCTAATTGTTGAGGACTACATAAGAGAGTAGGTCACCTATTAACCTCTTGATGCTGTGTAACAAATGTCTAAATCTCCTTCCGATCTCTACCTTCCAATTGCTATCTTTAAATCCTAAGCAGTTATCCTATGGAGAGAATCCAATATCCTTTGTTAATTGCTTTGGTAAACTCTGCCAGCATGTTTGTGCATTTGAATAGTGATGAACAATTGCCCTTGGCTGCATTTTCAGGCTAAGTCTGTAATTAGTATTTTAAACATGGAAAGGTGTGCAAATTGAGTGGTTTTTCAGAAGTGTTTCTGGTTTACCTAGAGTTGCTAATAATCAGTTTTTATGCTAAATTGTGCACAGTGACTTTAAGTCCTTGTTTCTTATTTTACACTAAGCATTGGTTAAAATCAGTGTCTACTTTGCCAGGGTTACCAAACTCAAATAGGATTCTATGTTTGTTGCTTAATATTCACTTATGTCTCCTTGAATTCCATAGCATTCAAGTTCTCCATAGAAGAAAGGAAGGCTGGGGGTAATAACAACAATAACTCGTGAGAAGTCAGCACAGTAGAATATGAAGGAAATTGTATTTGAAGTCAAATTCCAAATGTGATACTTGACTATATCATATATTTTGTCCCTTTGAACAAATCAAGTGACCTTTATAGGTTTCAGTTTCCTCATTTATAAATTCTGATGTTTGGACTAGAGCAAAACTTCAAATGCAGAGTAACATGCAATAAATAATCCCAGGGTGACCTGAAGCAGAAAAAAAATTAACTGGGTAATATTTAGCAACATAAGTAAAACTATAAATAAAACAGAGATAAAAATTCCATATTAAAAGCAACCAAAGCTGGTCTCTAGTGATGCTTCAATATGCTTTTTTGTGACCCCTGCTTCTTTTTTGAATTTGATACCACTGGATTTCCAATTTTAGGATTGGCTCTTACTTTTTGGGGAGGGGCATCATGAAATCTTTTGAGAGTTTTTTGAAGTTTATGGATGACTTCTCAAAATATTTTATATAATTAAAGGAAATGTTTATTTTCTGTTAAAGTTTAATGATAATAAAGATCAAGTTTTGTTTTCTCATCTAGGTTCATAGATCCCATGAAATCTATTGATGAAGTCATTAAACATCTGTAGACTTGAGATAAAAATTAAAGTCAAGATTACATGACTTTCTAAAGGTTATTTCTGATCTTAATTTGTAATTCTTGGCTATTAACCTCAAGTTTTTCAATTTTTTCATTTGTAGAAGAAACCTATTCTAGTAGAAATAACAATGGACTTACTTTTGAAAGATACGTTTGAATTTTAATCTTTGCTGATTTATAGTTAATGTCTAATCATTTCTTTAGAACTTAATGATATGATCAGGTCTGCATTTAAAGAAAATCTCTTTAACAGTTGTGTGGACAATGGAATGGATAGATTTGTAGCATGGAGACCAACTGGAAGATTATTACAGGGGAAGACATAAAGAAGTGACATGGCAGACTCTTTAGCAAAGTAGATATAATCTAAAAATCTTAAAACCCATGGATTTAAAGGACTTTGCAAACAAAGAATTATGCTCTTATAAACTTACTGATAGACATCTTTATAGATCATTGAGTTCAATTCATTTTTGAGTCATGAATTCTACCCCCTGCCATTTTTGAAAGGGATTATTAAGACTCTGATTCTCCATTGATAAATTCTATTTCTATATTGTTCTGCATAAGTATCAAAGAAGAAGTATACAAGAAGAGTCAGGAGTTCTCTCACTGTCACTGCCCCAAAACTTAGACTTTTGCATTTATCAAAGACTAAAATCTACGGTCATTTACTAGAGTGCATTATGTACCTAATCTATTCCTCTGATCAAATACTCTAGTTCTTGATGATGAGGATGTTTAGCCTTCATTCTCAAAGAAAATCATGATATAAGGGAGTTGATACCATAACAAGCATGTGAATTGGATTTGAGTGAGGGGATACTGTGCTAAGCCTCATTTTCTCCTCTAAAGCCATCTGGATCCAGTGGCCAGATATGAATCAGTTTGAATGGAAATGACCCGGGATGTGAGACAATCAGCATTAAGTGACTTGCCAAAGGTCACACAGCATGTAAATGACAAGTGTCTGAAGCTGGATTCAAACCTCCTGTCCTCCTGACTCCAAGGCCATTGCTCTATCCACTGCACCACCCAGCTGTCCAACCAAAAGAAGAATCATCAGCATCATTATCATTAACTTCATCCTCATCATCAACATCATCTTCGTTTTTGCAAAACAATTTGAGATTTGATAATGCTAAACTATCTTCACATTTCATTGATTTTCAAGTTATTCTCAATGTTTTGTTTTTTCAGATGAATTTTATTATTGTTTGATCTAGTATAGTACTAGATAAGCAAATTAATTTAGACAGAAATATCTTTTATGTATTTGCTCAGTTTATGCATGAACAATTAACATTTTTTAATTGTTCAGATGCTACTTTATTAATGTGAAAAGTATTTTGTAATTGAATTCACATAGTTCCTGGATTTCTCTTGTCAGGAGGGCTCTCCAGTATTTTACATTGTTTAGTGAAATTTCCTTATTCTATCTCTTCTTGAGAGACTTTGTTAGTTATACAAAAAGATAACTATTTATGTGGGTCTATTTTATATCCTGTAACTTTACTGAAGTTGCTTATTAGTTCAATGAGTTTCTTAGCTGATTCTCTAGCAATCTCTTCATGTTATTTGGAAGGAGAAACAGTTTTATTTCTTTTGTTTGCTAATTCCTTCAATTTTTTGTTCTCTTATTGCAATAGCTAGAATTTCTAATACGACACTGAATTATTGTGGGGATAAGGGGATCTTTAGTTTATCTCTGATCTTATTGGAAAGGCTTCTAGCTAATCCCCATTACAAATAATTGATGCTGATGGATTTAGATAGATACTACTTGTCATTTCAAGGAAAGCTCCATTTATTATTTTTTCCTAAGCCTCTTTTAATAGAAATAAATGTGGTACTTGGTCAAAAGTTTTTTTTTCTGTATCTATCTATAGAAATAGTGATATGAATTTTGTTATTTTTCATTATTGATATATAATTATGCAGGTAATTTTCCTAATATTGAACCAGTCTTGCATTCCTGGTATAGATCCCACCAGGTATTGTGTATGAGCTTGTGATATATTATTATTATTATTTTATTTAAAATTATACATTTCTATTAAGGAAATTGATCTATACTTTTGATTTTGTTTTAGCTCTTACTGGGTTAGGTATAAACAGTGTATCTGTTATAAAAATGATTAAGTGGAACTTCTTTCCCCTTATTTTTACCAAAGAGTTCATAAAGTTTTGGAATAAATTGTTCTTTAAATATTGGTAGAATTCAGTTATAAATCCATCTCTTCTTGGAGACTTTTTCTCAGGAAGCATGTTTATGACCTTTTCAATTGCTATTTCTGAGTAGAATTATTTAAGCATTGTATTTCTTCTGTTAGCTTGGGCAATTCATATTTTTGCAAAAATTATCCATCTCTCTTAGATTGCCGGGTACATTGGCATGTAATTGGGCAAAATAGGATCTCATAATTTCTTTAATTTCATCTTCATTGAAGTTATAGTCATTATTTCCATTTTTGATACTTGTAATTTGTGTTTAGTACTAGTAATTTGTTTACATGGACTATTTGTGCCCTGCCTGTTATAAAGCATTCCAAGCTCATATTAGTCACAGTAGAATACAATGTAATTTGACTCAAACATAGTGATGTCTCTTTGGTCTTCTTCCATAATGAAGGGTAAGAACCAACCAACCAACCACCTAGTAATTAAGAATTCTTCTTTTTTGAAAAAAATCAGATTAACCAATAATTTTCTATTCCATGGGTTTGTTCATAAAAAAGCTTGAAATTTTATTTATTATTTAAATGTTTCTTCATTTTCAGTTTTATTAATCTCTTGTTTGAGTTTTGGGATTTCCAGTTTGGTGTTTAATTTGGAATTTCTATTTTTTTCTAAGGTGTTTTTTTTTTGGCTTTCATGTTAAATTCATTCATCAGCCCTTTCTCCCTTTTACTGATGTAAGCATTTAGATAGATAACCTTTCGCCTAAGAATTGCTTTGACTGCATACCAAAAATTTTAGTATGATGTCTCATTGTTGTCATTATCATTAGTTAAATAATTCATTCTATGATTTTCTTTTGCTTGCTCTCAGGTATGTACACACACACATATTTCAAACTATATGCAAAGATAATTTGCAACAATCATTTTTTGGTAAGATTTCGAGTTCCACATTATTTCTTCCTTCTTTCCCTCCCTCTCTCTTTGACAGCAAGTAATTTGATATAGTATTCACTCATTCTTCAGTACTAGATTATTTAGTATATAATTTATTTTTAATCTGTCCATGATTTTTTACTGAATGTAATTTTTAATGCATGATGATTTGAAAAAGATGCATTTAATATTACTGCTTTTCTGCATTTGGTTGTGAGGCTTTTATACTCTGATATATGATCAATTTTTGTGTGCAATACAACACTGAGAAAGATGTATATTGCTTTCAATTACTATTAAATTTTCTAGAGAGGTCTATTATATCTAACTTGTAAAATTGTCTTTATTCACTAAAATTCTTTTGTTAATTTTTAATTTATCTATTTCTGAGTGAGCCAAGTTGAAGTTCTCTCATTATTATTGTTTTTTAAATCTATTTGTTCTCATATTTCATGAAACATTTCCTTAAAGAAATTCAATGCTATGCCATTTGGTGCATATGTATATATATATATATATATATATATATATATATTTAACATTGATATGAGTTCATCATTCATGATAGCTTTGAGTAAAATTTAGTTTCCATGAATTTCTTATAATTAAATCTGTTTTTGATTTTGCTTTCTCTTTCTTGATTCTTAACCTTGCTTTTACTTTTACTTCAATGGAAGTCTTATATATTCTGCTCCAGTCTCTTACTTTTGCTCTATACGTATCTATTTCAAATGTGAATCTTGCAAACAATATGTTGTTGGATTTCATTATTATTTTCACTCCAATCTGCTATCCATTTCCATTTTATGGTTGAGTTCATCCTATTGACAGTCATAGTTTCCCTCCCTTTCCATTTTCCTGTGTTGACACTTCTTTAGGTCTTTTATGTTGTCCTTGTTTCATTTTACTGCCTCTTCCAATCAGACCTCCTTTCTATCATTTTCCCTTTCTGTTATCCTCCTCCCCTCCTATTTCCCTAGAAGGCAAGATATATTTCCATGTCCAATTAAATGCATATGCTATTCCCTCTTAGTCAATTTAAATGAGTGCAAGGTACAAGGTACAAGGTACAAAGTACCACCCTTCCTATCCTCCCTTCCTAGATTATACAAGATCTTCTTTTCATACCTCTTTAATATGATAAAATTTGTCACATTCCGTCTCTCCCTTCCACTTTTTCCCACTACATCTTTCTTTTTCAACTCTTAATTTTATCTTTTTAAATGCTTCTGCATATTCAAGTTATACTCATGCCCTCTGTCATTTTAAATGCTTTATGATTTTAACTTCACATTTCCCTTTTTTTTGTTTCTTAAGTTTTCTTTTAGAAAGTCAAATTTCTATTCAATTTAGATCTTTTCTTTTTTAATGTTATTTTATTTTTTAATTATATGCAAAGATACTTTTCAATATTCATCTTTTTGTAAGCTTTTGAGCAGCTCATTTTTCTACTTCCCTCCCCTTTCCCTTTCCCATGACAGCAAATAATCTTATATAGCTTATACATGTCCAATCATGTTTAACATTTTTTCATATTAGTCATGTGAAAAAAGAATCAGAGCTAAAAGGGAAAAAACAATGAGAAAAATAAAAATAAAACAAAAAAGTTTTGATTTGGGGTTTTTTTTTTGATTTTGGGATTTTTCTTTTTTAGGGTTATTGCAAGGCAAATGAGGTTAAGTGGCTTGCCCAAGGCCACACAGCTATGTAATTATTAAGTGTCTGAGACTGGATTTGAACCCAGGTACTTCCTGACTCCAAGGCCTGTGCTTTATCCATTATGCCACCTAGCCACCCCAAGACTAATACGCTTTGATCAGCATTCAGACTTCATAGTTTTTACTTTGGTTGTGATGGCATTTTCCATCACAAATTTTTTAAAGTTGTCCTTGGTCACTGAATTTCTGAGAAGAGCTAAGTCTATCATAGTTAATCATCACACATGTTCAATGTTGTTCTGCTCAATTCACCAAACATCAGTTTTTGCAAGTATCCCCAAGTTTTTCTACAGTTTACTCACTCGTGATTTTTAGAAAACAGTAGTACTCTATCACAGTCATGTATCAAAATTTGTTCAACCATTCCCCATTTAATAGACATTTCCTTATTTTCTAATTCTTTGATACTAAAGAAAGCTGCTATAAATATGTTTGTACATGTAGATACTTTTTCCCTTTTTATGATCCCTTTGGGATACAGACCTATTAGTGGTATTGCTGGACAAAAGGGTATGCACAGTTTTATCAGTTTGGATATTTTCATCAGGAATTCTTGAAAGTTCACTAGTTCATTGAATAACCTTTTTTATTGAAGGATCATACTCAGTTTTTCAGGATAGACTGTTCTTGTTTGTAATACTACTTCCTTTGCATTCTAGAATATCACATTCCAAGCCTTCTGAGCCCTTAACAAAGAAGCTACTAAATCTTGTATTATCCTGACTGTGGCTGGCTCTGTGATATCTGAATTGTTTCTGACTCCTTGTAATATTTTCTTCTTGACTTTGGGGATTGAGAATCTGGCTATAATATTCCTAGGAATTTTCATTTTAAGATTCCCTTCTTCACACCTAGAACTATTTAGTTGTAGGATAGCAGAAAAATTGTCCTTAATAATTTCTTAAAATATAATGTTTTGTTTTCAGTATTCAATTATTTCAGTCATGTCTGATTCTTCAAGATCTAATTTGAAGGGGGATTTTCCAGCAAAGATAGAGGGGTGGTTTGACATTTCATTCTCTAGCTTGTTTTATAGTTGAAAAAGTGAGATAAACAAGACTAAGTGACTTTCTCAGGGTCATATAGCCAGTAAGTGTCTAAAAACAGATTTGAATGCAGAAGATGAGTCTGCCTGTTTCAGGCTGGCACTATATCAAGTGTGCCTCCTAATTACCAATATTAATGTCCAAGATTTTTTTTTAATTATTGCTTTCAGGTAGTCTAATAATTCTTAAAATATTTCTCCATGATCTATTTTCTAGGTCAATTGTTTTTTTCTAGTGACATTCTATATTTTCTTCTATTTTTTTTCCTTTTCTGATTTTGTTTAATTATTTCTTAATGTCTCATGTGGTCATTAGTTTGCACTTACCCTATCCTAAATTTTAAAGGATTATTTTCTTCAGTGAGTTTTTGTATCTCTTTTTCTATTTCACTTATTCTACTTTTAAAGGAGATTTTTTTTTTCTTCCTCAATGAATTTCTGTACTTCTTTTCCCATTTGGCCACTTCTGCTTTTTTAAAAAAAAGTTCTTATAAAAGGATTGTTGTGCCTCTTTTACCAAGCTATTGTCTCTTTTTTTCATGATTTTCTTGCATTCCTATCATTTCCTTTCCTAATTTTTCCTTTAAATAGCTAATTTGATTTTTAAAATCATTTTAACTCTTCCAGAAATTATTTTGAGCCTGAGATCAATTGTCATTTTTATTTTAGTTTTTGAATGAAGTTGCTTTGATTTTTAAGTTTTCTTGATTAATGTCTTGATATTCCCTTGTTAGCACAGTAACTTTCTTTAGTCAAATTTTTTAAAATCATTTCCACAATCTATTTCTTGACCTTTAACACTGTTAAACTTGGGCTTTGCTCCTGAGATGGAAAGGGGACTGTCCCAATCTTCAGGTTTTTCATGATGCTTCATGATGATGTTTTCAGAGTTGGCTTTGGAAATCTCCATATTTTTAGTTTTTTAAGGTGGTATAATCTAAAGAGGTATATAGTCACTGCTCTCTTGACCTGTACTCTGCTCTGTGAGGGACCACAGGCACTGTGATCACAGTTTCTGTTCCTCTGGGGTCATAGACAGTCCCTCATTCTGGGACTATGACCTTGAAATGCTATGGGCAATGTTACACAGTACTTCAATCAGTCCCAGCAAAGAGTCCCCTGTAGCTGATGGATTCCTTTACTCAATTTTTAGGCTAAGAACTTTGGAGAATACCATCACAGATTCAGAAGTTCCCAGGGCCTACTACTGTCTTGCCCTATATAATTTGTGCTGCACTGCACTACAGTCATCCCAATGAGACAAATATTTTTAGTCTTCTTATTTTTCTTGGTCTATAAAATTGTTTCACTCTCGTCTTTTGTTGCTTTAATGCTCTAGAATTCTTTTTGGAGTTGTTTGTAGAATTTGAGACAACTGAGGCAAATCTCTGTCTGTAATCTTGGCCCCAACCCACATGATATAATTTTAAAGAAATCCTTAGAGAACATGTAGTCCAATAGTCTCATTTTGAAATTATGGACCAAATCTAATAAAATATTTATTAGGGAAAAAAATGCAGGTATTGCACTTGACTTAAGGTCAAAATGGAGGTGGCAAGGATTAATGACAAGTTTCTTTGAAACTCAAAATCTGAAAGATTTAATGGATGAGAAATTCAATAGAGATCAACAATACAGAACAAAAATAAAACAAAAAATCCTGAACATTATTGAGTGCTCATTTTATGGAAGATATTTTTCTCATCAAAGAATGCAAAAACAATGTGCAAAATCACAGAACTTGAGAATTGTCAGAGACCTCATCACCATCTATTGCAACCTATACATGAAAGAAATTTGCACCATGACTTACTCACCAAAAGCTGATCTTTCAGTCTTCATTTGGAAAAATCCAAAGATAAGGAACCCACTACCATCTCTTTTTATTTTGAATTTTATTTAAGACCATGGAATTGACTTGCCCAAGGTCACACAGCTAGGAAATTATTAAGTGTCTGAGGCCAGATTTGAATTCAGTACTCCTGACTCCAGGGCTAGTGCTTTATCCCCTGTGCCACCTAGCTTCCCCCACTATCATCTCTTAAGGCATCCCATTCTACTTATTGAAATCTCTAATTTCTAGGAAGTATTTTTTTAGACAATCTAATTATTAAGAAGCTCAAATTTGTCTTTTTGTCAATTTTATGCATTGCTGCTACTCAGGAACAAAGCAAAACAAGTTCAGTCTCTTTTCTCTATTTCCTACATTAAAATAATCTAAGACAGCTATCATGTCCCCCATGATTTTTCTCTACTTTAAGCTAAACATACCAAGCTTCTTTTATCTTTATTCATATTACAAGGACTAAATGCTTTTCACCATCCTTGTTTTTTTGTTTGTTTTTTTTAATATTCCCTAGCTGTCAACATCTGTCATTAATGGTTGTTTCCACAACTGAATGATGAATTCTGAAAAGGACAAGCTAGGGTGGAATTATTACCTTCTTAAGCCACAAAGCCAAGACCCTTTTAATGACACCTAAAATCACAGTAATTTTTTGGTGTGGTACAAGATGTTATAGACTCTTCTTGTGTTTGCAGTCCACTAAAATTAATACACACAATCAATTATATGACAACTATTCTGTTTATGTGTGATTATATTCAGAATAGTTGTCTTACAGTGGTTAAGGGCACTATCTCCAATCTTAGACTTAAGTAACATTTTGCACCCAGTTACAAATTTTCTATTTATCTCTACTAAGTTTTATTTTAGTAGATTCATCTCAATATCTCTCCTATCTCCTATCAAGATCTTTCCTATCAAGAGCTTTTTGCAATCTTATTCTATCAACAACTTTGGTTTTTCCTCTACAATTTGTTTCATTTTTAAAATTTGTGAACATGCCATCCATACCTAAGGCAGACATTGGTAAAATGTTAAACAGAACAAGAGCCAACATATATCACTAATGTTCTTTCCTGAAGACCTCTTGTATTCTGACCTGGAACCATTAACAACTAATGTTCTAGGATCAAGACATCCTAAACATTCAAAACCTATATTAATGAATGTCTCTAACATATTTTCCACCATAATAGAATCTGATTTTTTGTATAGCTTGACTCTATATTCATGTCATTCTTTTAATCTACCAGTTTAATAATCCTTTCAAAAAGTGAAACTGATCTAGTCTGGTAAGATTTTTTTCTTGACAAAGATTTGTTTTTCTAGATGTTTATCAAACATCTCAAAATGCTTCTCTAAATGCAGACTTAGGATGTGCACTATCCAGCAGAAGCATAGTGTCCAAAACATCAAAAGTAATAGTCCTATTGAGTTCTGTTTGTTCAGGCAGAATCTATATATTTATAGAGGACAGCTAGGTGGTGCAGTAGATAGAGCACAAATCTTTGAATCCAGAGGATGGGAATTTGAATCCAGCTTCAGACACTTGCCGCTTACTAATTGTATGACCTTGGACAAGTCACTTAACCCTGATTGCCTCACATCCAGGGCCATCTCCAGTCATCCTGATTCATACCTGGTCACTGGTCCCCACTCTGGAAGAGAAAGAGAGAATAGATTAGCAAAACATCCCCCTTACTCAAATCCAGGTCATATTCTTGTCATGGCATTGCCTCCTTGATGTCAGGGACTTCTTCAAGAATGAAGGACACACACATCAATATCTAAGGTCTAAGAAATCTGGACTAAAGTTATATCTAGAAGAAAGGTAAATATTTATTGGATCAGGTTTCATCTGAATTATGGTGTTTAGTTTTATAGTTTACAGTTTTGGCATAAGCCCTAATAATGTGTGTATATATATATATATATATATATATATATATATATATATATGTATATATATATATATAAAATCTATCTATCTATAGATATATCTATATCTATCTATCATCTATCTATCTATACATATTTATGTAATGATTTTTTTTTCCTTCAGGTGAATTTGGGTAGGACCTTTTTGTGTCTCATTTTCTTCATCTAAAAAATCAGTCTAAGAATGCCTGACCTGCTTATTTTATTCTTGTAATGATCAATTGAAATTATAAATGTAAAAGACTTTGTAGACCATTGTGTTTGACAGAGATATAGATGATTAATTTTGCACCTAATAGAATTCTTACCTTATTGACATATATTTATCAAGAGTATCTATCTTATTTGTGTTTTCATAGTTGTTAATTGTTCAGAATGTTTCTTTGGTTTTTTACTTTCTGGACCTGTGGAGGGAGACCTCTTGCCAGAACTTGATGGTGAACCCTTCATGTTTAAAATGATGAAGGAGAAAACATGAAGTACCTAAAAATAAGCACAAAGAAGTTATCAAAGACTCTAAATTAGCTGTCATCTAAAGCCACATACCCTCAAAATCCTTGCATTTCTATCTCACCAGTAGCAGTATCAAACGTATATACCATTCCCAGGACCTGGGAATACTGACTGGCTACTTAGTTTTAGACAAAATGTCTAACCCAGCTCCATCTATATTCATATTACAAACTCATGCACTAGATGAATTAGAAGAAATCTTAAGAGCTATTTGTGAAAAGAACAGCATTTTCCTCTTACTGCTCCTTTTTCCAACATACAACATAAGGCAGCTTTCCCTAAAAGAAGAAAAAGCTGTTTCCACAACCTACTTAGCTTATGTGATTTGTCCTAGCTTTCCTGAAATAGTTTCCTACTCTTCTAAGGACATGAAAAACTCCATCAACATGGAATCCTAGGCTGACACTTTTGGTGGATTCTTAAATCCATTGGATTAACCCCACCCTCATTAATGATCAAAAAAGTTTTCCAATAGAACTGCCGGAGCTACAGAGGTAGTGAAACTAAGGACTACTGTATATTGGTTGTACAGTCTTTCTGGAGTAGGTCAATATAGCATGAATGAAATATGACATATAAATAGCATAAATTGTTGTGTTTTATCTATAAAGAAATGGAGGCATCGTGAGAGAACAATAAATTTAGAATCAGAAGAGGGAGTGTGAATTCTTGCTAGATGGATCATCCCACTGCATTCAACTCACTTTTCTAGGCCTTAGTACCTACATATGTAAAATGGAGATAACATTTATACCTCCTGCCTGATAAAGTTATGCTAGGAAAAGTTCTTTGAAAATCTTAAAAAGACTTCCAGCCAAGATTACAGAGAGAAGACAGGCACTGTGTTAAGTACTCCTTTTCCCCCCTCAAAAGTAACATGACAGGAAACCTCTTAACAGAAATTCATTGACAAAACCCAGAAAGAGAAGCTAGGAGAAGAACACCTACCAAGGTCTGTCTCAGGAGACCATGGGTGAACCTGGAGACAAGAGCAGAGGATCAGTTCAGGGATGGCAGCTGGGGGAAGCCAGAGGGTGACCCTCAACTATAGAGAGTTTGGTGAGTGGCAGGTGTGAGATCCAACTTTAGCTGCACCATCTTTGGTGGGGGGGTGGGGGGGTGATTTCACTCAACAGAAAGAGATTAACTCCCTCCCCCAGGGCTCAGCACATTATTCAAGGTCAATTTAGATCCTGCAGCTGAGGGCCCCAAACACTCTAGAGAAAGCAACCAGTGCTCCCTACTGGTGGGTCCTTGAAATTACTAAGCCAAAGAACAAACCTCTATGATTTTCAAAAAGCAAACCTCTAAGAGTCAGCCCCCCAACACAAGGTCCTAGAAATATGAAGAAAGGATAGCAAAAAGGGGGGCCCATGGAGAAATACTTAGAAGAAATAGATTCTGACCCAGAGAGATCTAGCACTTTTAAAAAGAATGTGAATTGGTCTCCAGGCCAGAAAGATTTCCTTGAAGAATTCAGGAAGGAGATTAAAAATCAATAGGAAAAATTGGGAAAAGAAACTCAAACACCTTGCAAAAAGAAAAAAAATAATCCTTGGAAAATATAACTGGACAAATACAAAATGAGAATAACTCTCTCAGATATTCTATTGGGTAAATGCTAAAAGAAAATGATTCAAAACTACACTTAGGCAAATGGAAAATTTCAAAAATTGGATTGATCAACTGGAAAAAGGAGTTGCAAAAGGTAAATGAAAATTCTTCTCTAAAAAAAATCATGGAATCGGTGGAAACTGACTTTATGAGACAATAAGATTCTATTAAACAAAATCAAAAAATCAAAAAAAATAGAAGAAAATGTAAAATACCTAATCAGCAAAACCACTGACCTTGAGAACAGATCAAGAAAGGAGAACCTGAGAATTATAGGCTTTCCTGAAAACTTTGAAGAGAAAAAAAGCCTGGACTTAATATTACAAAGATTTAGTGATGGAAAATTGCCCTGATATCATAGAACCAGAGGGCAAAATAGTTATTGAAAGAATACATTGATCCTGTCTGGAAAGAGATCCTAAAATGAAAACACCATAGAATGTTTGGGCCAAATTCCAAAACTATCAAAGGAAAGAAAAAATCCTGCAAACAGCCAGAAAGAAAAATTAAATACCAAGGTGCCACAGTAAGGATTATGCAGGACCTGGCCACAGCAACATTAAGGGATCCAAGGGCCAGGAATGAGATATTCCAAAGATCAAGGGAGCTTGGAATGTAGCCAAGAATCCACTATCTGGCAAAGCTGAGACTTCTATTCCAGGGGAAAAGATGAACATTTAAAGAAGTAAGAGACTTCCAATATTTCCTGATGAAAAGACCAGAGCTAAATAAAAAAAATTTGGACATCAAACAGGAGGCTCAAGTGACACAGGAAAGGTAAAAAAAAAAAGGGAAAAGAAAAGAATGCTATCCAGTAAGATGAAACTGACTATATACCCACTTAGGAGAAAAGAGTCTTAGAACTCTTGAATTGTAAGTCTATTAGAATATACTTAACCAGAAGTGATAGACCCTCATAACTTTTCTGTGACTAATGATTTAAAATCAATACCTCCTTAAATGGGGGGACAATAAGGAGATGGGAGGATGGAGGAGATTGAATGGTTTAAATTTCATTACATCAAGAGGTACAAAAGACCTATTGTAATGGAAGGGAAGAAGTGAGGAGGTGAGAACCACCTGAATCTTCCTCTCATCAGACTTGGCTTAAAGTTAATTTACACACATATTCAATTAAATTAAGAAATTTATCTTATCTTTCTAGTATTAAAAGGGGAAAAGTGAGGGGGGAATGGGGAGGGGGAGAAAAATGGGGAATTTACAGAAGGAAGGGAAAAAGGGGAAAAGGCAAAGGGGAAAGAAAAGGGAAGGGGGTTGATATAGGAGGTCAAACACACTGAAGGTGGTGGTATTCAGAAAGAAAATACGGGGAATATGGATAAAGGGAAAAATACAAACAGCGGGAAGATAGCATGGAGGGCAATAAAGAGTTAGTAATTGTAACTATGAATGTGAATGGGATGAACTCTCCCAAAAATGTAAGTAGTGTTAATAACCAGAATCTTACAACTTGCACCTTACTAGAAACTCGTTTGAAGCAGAGAGATACATACAGAGTAAAAGCAAAAGGCTGGAGAAAAATATATTTTGCTTCAGCTGAAGTGAAAAAAGCAGGGGTAGCAATCCTTATCTCAGACAAAGTAGCTGCAAAACTAGATAGTGAAAAAAGAGATAAGGAAGGAAACTATATCCTCCTAAAAGGTACCATAGACAATAAAGTAATTTCAATACTAAATATGTATGTACCCAATGGGATAGCATCTTCTTAGTGGAGAAGTTGAAAGAGTTACAGGAAGACATATACAGTAAAACTGTACTAGTGGGAGCCCTCAATCTCCCATTCTCAGAGTTAGATAAATCTAATAAAATAAACAAGAAGGAAGGTAAGGAGGTAAATAGATTGTTATAAAACCTAGATATGATAGACCTATGGAGGAAATTGAATGGGAATAGAAAGGAATATACTTTTTTTTTTCCTGCAGTACATGGCACTTACACAAAAATTGATCATATACTAGAACATGAAAACCTAATGATCAATTGCAGAAAGGCAGACTAGTGATATATCTTTCTCAGATCATAATGAAAAAAAAAATGCAATATTGGGCCAGGAAGATAGAGACCCAGAACTAATTGGAAATTAAATAACCACATTTTAGGAATGAGTGGATCAAGCAACAAATTATAGAAATAATTATTTCATCCTAGATAATGACAGTAATGAAATACCATACCAAAACCTATGGGATACACTCAAGGCAGCTGTAAGGGGATATATTATATCTTTAAATGCTGACATGAATAAATTATAGAAAGAAGAAATCAATGCAACTAAAAATAATAGAGAAAGAACAAATTAAAACTCCCCAATTAAAGACCAAATTAGAAATTCTAAACAATTAAAGGAGAAATTAATAAAATTGAAAGCAAGAAAACTATTGAACTAAGACATAAAACCAAGTGCTGGTTTTATGAAAAAAACAATAAAATTGATAAAGTTCTGGTCAATTTGATTTTAAAAAAAAGAAAGAAGAAAACCAAATTGCTAGTATCATAAATGAAAAAGGTGAACTTACCAGCAATGGGGAGGAAATTAAAGTAATAATTCAGAATTATTTTGCCCAACTCTATGCCAATAAACTTGATAATCTAAGTGAAATGGATGAATATTTACAAAAATATAAGTTGCCCAGATTAAATGAAGAGGAAATTACAAACCTAAATAACCCTATCTCAGAAAAAGAAATTCAACAAGCCATTATTGAACTTCCTAAGACAAAACCTCCAGGGCCAGATAGATTCACAAATGAATTCTATCAAACATTTAAGGAACAATTGGTTCCAATTCTATATAAACTCTTTGGAAAAATAGGTGAAGACGGAACTTTGCCTAATTCTTTTTATGACACCAATATGGTGCTGATATCTAAACTAGGCAGAGTCAAAACAGAGAAAGAAAATTATAGCCCTATCTACCTGATGAATATAGATGCAAAAATTTTAAATAAAATCTTAGCAAAACAATTACAACAAGTTATCACAAAGATAATACATTGTGATTAAGTAGGATTTATCCCAAGAATGCAGGGTTGCTTCAGTATTAGGAAAACTGTTAGTATAATCAATTATATCAGTAACAAAATTATCAGAAATCATTATCATATCAAGAGATTCTGAAAAAGCTTTTGACAAAATACGGCACACATTCCTATTAAAAACACTAGAGAGTGTAGGATTAATTGGATTGTTCCTCAGAATAATAAGCAGTATCTATCTGAAACCATCAACAAGCATATGGGGATAAGTTTGAGGCATTCCCAATAAGATCAGGGGTGAAACAAGGATGCCCATTATCTCCACTACTGTTCAATATTTAATTAGAAATGTTAGCTTCAACAATAAGAGAAGAAAAAGAAATTGAAGGAATTAGAATTGGGAAGGAAGAGACAAAACTCTCACTCTTTGCAGATGACATGATTGTATATCCAGAGAATCCCAAAACATCCATCTAAAAAACTACTAGAAATAATAAGCAACTTTAGCAAAGTAGCAGGATATAAAATAAATCCTCAACATTTCTACATATGACTAGCAAGATACAGCAGGAAGAGCTAGAAAGAGAAATCCCATTCAAAGTAACCTCAGACAATTTAAAACACCTGGGAGTCTACCTGCCAAGGCAGACTCAAAAACTTTTTGGAAACAATTACAACATTCTTCTCACACAAATAAAATCAGATTTAAATACCTGGGCAAACATATAGTGTTCATGCATAGGTTGAGCTAATATAATAAAAATGGCAATTCTACCAAAACTAAAATACTTGTTTAGTCCTTACCAATCACAGTTCCAAAAAAAATTACTTTAATGAGTTAGAAAAAGTTATAAGTAAATTTCTATGGTGAAATAAAAAGTCAAGAATTTCCCAGGGATACAGTTAAAAAAATGCAAATGAAGTTGGCTTAGTCTTACCAGTTCTAAAATTATATTATAAAGATCAGTCACCAAAACTGTCTGCTATTGGGGCAGCTAGGTGGTGCAGTGCTTAGAGAGCTGGCCCTGGAGTCAGGAGGATAGGAGTTAATCCCTCTTCAGACACTTAGCAATTGACTAGCTATGTGGCCTTGGACAAGCCACTTAACCCCATTTGCCTTGCAAAATACTAAAAAAAAAAAAAAAAAAAACCCCTGTCTGCTATTGGCTAAGAAATAGAGTTGTGGATCTGGATCAGTGGAATAGACTAGATTTAATAGTAGGGAATGATTAACCAATGTTTGATAAACCTGAAGTCCAGCCATTGAGATAAAAACTGTTGGGAAAATCGTATTGAAGAAACTTAGATTAGAACAACACTTCACACGCTATATACCAAGATAACATCAAAATGGATATGGATACAGGATCTAGATATAAAAAAAAATATAAGCAAAGTAGAAGATCAAGAAGTAGTTTACCTGTCAGATCTATGGAACGGGAAACAGTTTATAACCAGGGAAGAGATGGATAACATCATTAAAAACAAACTAGATAATTTTGATTACATTAAATTAAAAAGCTTTTGCACAAAACCACTGTAACCAAGATTAAAAGAAATGTAGTAAAGTGGGAAAAAATTTTTACAGCTAGCATTTCTGACAAAGGACTCATTTCTAAAATATACAAATAACTGAGTCAAATTTGAAAAAAAAAAACAAGCCATTCCCTAATTGACAAATGGTCAAAGGATATGCAAAGCTAATTTACAGATGAGGAGATGAAAGCAATCCATAGTCATATGACAAATTGTTCCAAACCATTACTTATTAGAGAAATGCAAATTAAAGCATCTCTAAGTTACCACCTCACACCTCTCAGACTGGCCAATATGACCAGAAAGGACAATGATCAATTTTGGAAGGGATGTGGGAAATCTGGGACACTAATATATTGTTGGTGTAGCTGTGAACTCATCCAACCTTTCTGGAGAGCAATCTGGAATTTTGCCCAAAGGGCAACAAAAATGTACATACCCTCTGATCCAGCAATGCCACTACTGAGTACCTTGAAGAGATTTTGAAAAAGGACAAAACATCACTTCTACAAAAATATTCAAAGCAGCCCTGTTTGCAAAGAATTCGAAATTAAGTGATTGTCCTTCAATTGGGGGATGGCTTAACAAACTTTGGTATATGTTTGTAATGAAACACTATTGTTCTGTTAGAAACCAGAAGGGATGGGAATTCAGGGATGCCTGGAAGGATCTGCATGAGCTGGTGCTAAGCAAGATGAGCAGAACCAGAAAAATATTGTACATCCTAACAGCAACATGGGGATGATGATCAACTTTGATGGACTTGCTCATTCCATCAGTGTAAAAAAGAGGGACAATTCTGGACTATCTGCAATGGAGAATGCTATCTGTATCCAGAGAAAGAATTGTGGAGTTTGCACAATGACCAAAGACTATTACCTTCAATTTAGGGGGAAAAAGTAATCTTATTATGTAATTTTGCTGTATGTTATACTTTATTTTTCTTTCTTAAGGATATGATTTCTCTCTCATTACATTCAACTGAGATCAGTGTATACCATGGAAGCAATGTAAAGACTAACAGAATGCCTTCTGTGGAGGGGGGGTGAGGGAGGGAAGCAAGAATGGGGGAAAACTGTAAAACTCAAAATAAATAAAATCTTTCTAAAATAAAGAAAATCTTAAAAGTCCTATTGCAATGTGAATTATTATTATTAAGATTCAAAAAGTGTAAGAGATTATCTAAGCTCACAAAGAAACATTTTTAGCTCTAATAGCTGGGTTTCCTGACTCCTGATCTGTCTGCTCCATTAATTTGTCATGTAATAATTTTAATTGAAGATGTATCTATTCTAAAAGTATTAATCTTTAATAGTTTTGATACAATGGTACAATCATCATCATCATCATCTCTCTCTCTTTTTCTCTCCCTCTGTCTCTGTTTCTTTCTCTGTCTCTGTTTCTTTCTCTGTCTCTCTTTCTCTCTAACCTTGAAGGACACTGTGAGTCCTTTGGATTTAGGTTCCACAAATTAAAAGAAAAGTCAAGACAACAAGAATACCAGATGACACAAACCTGTTACTGCTAAATAACACATCTTTTTCCAGATCTGCAACTTGAGCAGCCTAGGATAGAAGTTTTTATATCTAGACTTCATCCCTCTTATTGAAGTTTATTGCAAACTATCATCTTCTCACTGTTTTTCTTTTATCTTTCTTTTTGTTAGTGAAACTAAGGTTAGTCATTCTATGTAGAAAAACTGCTCCTGAAATTCAATGATTTGATTTATTTCTGAGTTTATACATTTTTTTGTTCCTCTCATCTTTCAAGGCAACCAGTCCATATTACACATAAAATAAACTTTCCTTCACCCCCCCCACCAAAAAATGTAAATGACTCATAGGAACAAATAAACAAAATCAGAAAACATATAAAGTATCCACAAAAGTTCTTAAATAACCCACACAACTTTGTATCTAGTGACTATTTCTTTTTTAACCAGGGTTCTTAAATCTTTATGAATCATCATCACTGCCATGGTTTAGATACAATATAGTAAAGAGACTACTGGTCCTGAAGTCAGGAAGAGCTGAGAATAAATATAACCTCAGAAAATTATTGACTGTCTGACCTTGAGCAAATTACTTTAATCTGTCTTCCTCAGTTTCCTCAGCTGTAAAATAGGGATAATAATAATTCCCCAAAGTTTTAATTTGTTCAACCTCGCCACTCCTTACCCCTAAATGTAGAATGGATTTCATCATTTGTTCACTGGAGCTAGATCTATTCCCCCCCTCCATCCCAGTTTATTTTGGGGGGTCTTTTCTTTCTTCCACCCCTAACTGAAGTCATTTGATAAAATTCCATGTACTATCTGATCTTCCAGTAGAAAAAAATTTGCACAAAAAAACTCACAAAATTGCTTTGAATATCAAATGAATTATTTCCAAAACACTTATAGCACAGTGTGTAACGTGTAGTAGGTGATTAACAAATGCTTATTTTCTTTCTGTCCTACAAAATGAATTGAACTTAGATGATTGTATTAATAGTAGGGCAACATCCTAAAGATTTGATGAAAATTCATTTCTCCCTCAGCATTGACAGACATTCCTCCCAATCCTTTCCTACCTGCAAGTACCATTCTGGGACCTGAATAGTACTTAAATGGCAACTGCTCTTTTTTTGGGCTACTGGTCATGTAACCACTTTTTCATTAGATCTACACTATCTGATTCCTATTATTGTGATGAATCAAACTATGTATCCAAAATATGTGGAAGCTGAAAAAAAACATAAAGCAAAAAAGGGGGGTAGCTAGGTGGCAAAATGGATAGAGCACTGACCCTGGAGTCAGGAGGACCTGAGTTCAAATCCAGCCTCAGATGCAATAATTGCCTAGCTGTGTGGCCTTGGGCAAGCCACTTAACCCCACTGCCTTGCAAAAACCTAAAAAAAGAAAAGATCAAAATATGTGGAAGCACACTCCATTTCTCCATTACTGTTTTCCCAGCTGTATGGGATACTTGGGACAGTCTTCCTTCCCCATAGAAGTTATAATTGACAGGGAATTCAACAATCATTTAGCTCAATCCATACCTGAAAAGAATATTCACTCTTAACAATTCGTAACTAGTCAGGCAACCTCTGTTTGAAATCATTCATTAGGAGAGTACCCAATATTTTGTGAGGTAGATCAATCAATTACAAAACAGGACTAATTATTAAGAACTTTTTTCCTTCCATCAAAATTGAATTTGGCTCTTTGCAACTTCTTCCTTCTACACCTAGTTTTCTCTTCTAGGATTGAATAGAACACATGACTAATGTCTCTTTCATATGGCTGCACTTGAACTACTTAGGGTAATTATCTCACTCATCCTTAATTCTTCTCTTTTCTATGACAAAAAAAATCTAGTTCATTCAACCAATCATTCAATCATAAAATATCCAGTTTCTTAAACATATTGGATCCCATTTTTTTCTGTAAAGTTCTGCATTGAAACTCCTAAATATAATGCTTACAACTGAACATGATATTCCATTTGTAATTTGAAATAGGTAGTGTATAATGTTTCTTCTGATTCCCTTGAGCTGGACATTATATTTTCATTAATTCTGTAATAATTTCATTTTTGCTCTTTTGGATGACAAACTACATTGGTGACTTCCATTTTCAAATTCCTTAAGCTGATTTCACACTTTCTATTGGATTTGGTGGTTTATCCTTTAACCTTTTCTCCATTTCCTCCTATGTAAAATAAGGCTTCTAATTCCCATCCTACCTATATTGGGAGAATCAAATGAGAGAATGCATGTGGATGTTTTGTCACCATTAAGTTCTTCAAAAGTATGAGACACAATTATTTTTCTCTTGTCTTCCTTCTCTTTGGGTATATTTCAGGGTTCTCAGGTGGGCTAGGCACTCAAGTACCCCAAGTCACCATCTGAAGTTGAGCATCATTGAACATCACACTTGAGGGAATTTCATTCCAAATTAGTCTAGTTATCATACAGATCAGATGATGAAAATATTCACAAAGCCCAGGAAATGGTTGGACTTTAAAATATAAGCTCTCTTTGAATTTTTCACAATCCCTAGAATATTTTTAATCTTTCCTCTTTGGTCTTTACACAATCAAGATAAAAAATTAGAGTTTTTAAGAAAGAGTCTGGCAGTAAAACTAAGCAGTCATTTGAACACTATTAATGTTCTGGATCAGTCTCACTTTGTTTAGTGGAATATATTATGCATGATGAATTCCAGTTCAAGGATTTATCTAAATTGGCTCTGTTATAGTAAATGACAGCAAAGGGATTTCTTTCAAAATTAGCTTATATTTTCATAGATAGAGTGAATTATCCTTAATTCCCCAGAAATCATAAAAAAAATCCTTTCTTTGGGCATTAGCTAGTGCTACTATTCTAGGCCATACTAAACTATTGTATTCACAGAACTAAATCGAGTGTTAGTGTATCATAGTCAGTCCATAAACCTTTATAATGTGTCTACCATGTGCCAGGTATTTCACTAAACCAATACTAAAAATACAGAAAAAGGAGTGAGAGAGACTGGGATAATCTATGTACTCAAAGAGCTCATAGTTAATGAGGGAAACAACATGCAAGCAACTACATAGAAATAAGTTATATACTGGAGAAACTGATTATAGTCTCTGTGGAAAGTCACTAACATGAAGAATTAGAAAATTTTTCTTATACAAATTGGGACTTTATATGAGTTTTGAAGGAAGCAATAGGATTTTGAATTAGAAGAATCCTAAAGAGACAATTGAGGCTTCATTTTATAAATGAGGAAACAGAAGTCCAGAAAGGTTAAATATTTTGCTAGCACCTTTCTGAGGCAACAGTCAAACTCAAGTCTTCTTATCTCTAAGTATAGCATAGGTGGAACAGTGAATAGATTGCTGGCCCTGGAAGAGATGAGTTCCCCCAGGAAGACATGAGTTCAACTGTGACTCTTGCTAGCTGAGTGACCTTGGGCAAGTCACTTAACTCTTTTTGCCCCTCAAATGGGGCCATATCTGGTCATTCTGATTCATATCTGATCTCTGGACATAGATGGCCCTGGAGGAGAAAGTGAGACTGGTGATTTAGGACAGCACCACCTCACTCAAATTCAAGTCACATGCTTGTTATGGCATCACCTCCCTGATGTCATAGTCTTCTTCCGGAATGAATGACAAACAGCATCATTGTCACAACATTCTTTCCACTCTGACATTATCTTTCCAGGGGTCTACTATTCCAAATTTGTCAAGTTCCAAAGGAAGGAAGAAAACTAAAACTCAACCTACGTTCACTTAAGATTGATCTCACTCAAGCACTCAAATATTTGAAAGAGATTTCATTCCCTTACAGGGCAATTGAAGTTGTCTTCTGAAAAGATTGCCCACGTCTGCCAACTTTATTGTAATGATGCAATCCAGGTGAAAAATAATAAAGGAAAAATAGCTCTTTATTTATTTGATAGACTCCTCTATGGTGATAGGAATACAGTTTACCAAGCTGATTGAGACTGGTAATTTTCTCCCAAAAATTCTTTTATTGTCTAAAAAAAAAATCCTATTTCATTTCCTTTCCAGCTCCTATGTTATTGAACCCACTATATTTATTTCTTTATTGTCAGTTCTACCTGACTATATATTCTGTTCTAGGGCTCTCACCACAAAGAAACTCATTTTCTATTAGCTCTTCCCTGAAATATCCCTATGACATATTTAAATTGAATTTAATAATTAACAGATAACCCAAATAATTGAATAAAAATCTTGGGGTTCTACTAGACCTCAAATCTTAACCAACATATGCAGAAATTTCCTTCAAATGCACAAGTTATTGTCCAACATCTAAAAGCCTGAAACCCTTGAAAATCCTATTCCTTGAAGTTTCTTTCTTTTTTTGACAACTTTAATTCTTAGAAAACTTGTTTCTCCTATTATGCTGAAGTAGATCTCCATGTAAATGTAATTCAGTTCAATATTTTCTCATCAATTGCCTGAAGATAATTTCTGTGTCTTCCCTGAATTATTTCCTCTAAGCCTCCAAGTTTCAGTTCCTTCAATTAATCTCCTCATGGCACTGTTTTGCATTCCTAATCAAATCTTCCTCTCTTTATTGGCTTGTCAATCTTTCCAAAAATGTGGCATTCAGAACAAAACAGAATACATGAAATACGATATGAACCAAGGAGAAAGTGCAATAAAATGAAAAGACTGTCACTACAATCAAAGGGCCTGGAATCAATTCTTATTTATAAATTGTGCTACTTCAACAAATATGGAAAAGTCACAATGTTCCTGAAACTTAGATTTCCCATTTATAAAAGAAGATTCAGGATCCTTTTAATATAGTGACCTTTCATAGTCTGATTATTCTTACCCTCAATGTAATTTAAAAACAAAACTTTTTTTTACTTCTATGTTATATTTCTGAACTTTATATTATATTATATTATATTATATTATATTAATCATGTCATATCATATCATATTATATTATGTTATGTTATATTATATATATTAAAGTTCTTTGGATTGTTTTGTTTGTAGACACTGATTGGAAAATGTAGCTTTCATTCTTTCTGTCTTTATTGATCTATCCTTTAACACAGATTTTTTTTTAAGATGAAACAAAAACAGTGTGACAAAATTAACTAACATCAAAAAAGTCTAACATTATCTGTAGTGTTTCATGACCATATAGTAGTTAGGAAAAGAGGTGGGAATAAGTTGTCTCTTTATATCAATAGAGTTAATTTCCTTTATAATTCACATATTTAATTTTATATATTTTAAAACATTATTCTATGAAGGGGTCCATAGGTTTCACTAGACCTATAAAATGATAAATCTCTCAAAAACGAAAAGAAAAGATTAAGAATCTTTGTTCTAAAATAATATATTTTGAGAGCCAATATATTCCTTAATGATTAAAACCTTGTTTGTTTATTTTTTTTTTGGTTGGGGAGGAAGTAGTATCAATAAATTTTGACTCAAATTCTTCCTTTGAAACCTGTGAAATGGATGATCATAAGCAAATTGCTCAACTTTTGTGTGCTTCAATTTTCTTTCCTATAAATTGGGCATTAGCAGCATATGTAGTTCTTATCTTACTAGGTTAAAATATCTAAGCACATAATATATTACTTTTTAAGTTTTAAGATTTAATATAACTTATATTGATATTACTCAGGTTATTTTTTTTACATATTTTTAAGTGAAATTCATCTTCAGGATTCAAACTGTGTGTACTTGGTGGCCACAAACCATGATAACAGAAAAAATTCATAGATCTCATTTGTTCATTTTGTAATTTTATATATATATATATATATATATACATATTTTCAATATGTGCAAATATATGGATGATTTACAAAACCATCATCAAATTCCATGCAAAAGATATAATAATACTAGCTATATAATCTATACAATATATTATATGGTTTCCTAGGGATATAAAGAAAAATTATATATTTGTCCCAAGAAATTTAAGTCTAATGTAGAGTAGATTATAACATATATATATATATATATATATATATATGCACACAAATTATCACAAAATGGAATGACATAATTGAAAAGGAGAGATCCCTACAAAAATGCTTTAGAAAAATTTGAATACTTTTGGCTCATGAAGGAAGTCTTTGTGGAGGTGGTGACATTTGATCTGGACATAGTAAAAAGAGAAGCAGGTCTACAAGTAAACATAAAGAAACAATATATCTAAAAAACTGTAGAAAACTAATTATTATTTGAAAGACAGGAAAAGACTAAAGTGTACCCCTGCATATACTCAAAAAGAATTTCCCTGAATGAAATGCACTTGGAATCCTTTTTGTTTGTCTATGGCTTCAACATAACTTATAACGATTTCGGAATCAATTTCATAAAAGGAATCACCAGAAGAATACTTCATCAAGTCAATTTAATTGTTCTCTTATAATCAACATTAAGTTTTTATTTATAAAAACCAGCACAAAAAAGAAAGACAGAAGGAAGAAAGGAAGGAAGGAAGGAAAGAAGAAAAGAGAGAGAAAAGACGGATCAAAGATAACCCTCACATTCCATCCTAACCTTTCCCCTGACTTACCCACCCCAGTTTCCTCCATTGATCACATGCTTATTACATTCTTGAATTTCTACACACCTTGGATTCATAGTTATGGTTCATCATTGTCTTTTTTCTTCAGTCTTGGAAATGATTCATTTTCCAAGTCCTTTTGATGCCCTTTCTAATGAATGTCTCTTACAACTCTCCACTCCTGAATATAAATAGCAGACCAACTTTTTTCACCTTTCTTTTGTTACTTATAGGCTCAACCTGTAGACATGGCCTCTAAAGATAAATTAATTTGTTGAGTACCTACTATTTGTCAGAACTCAGATATGATACAAAAGCAGATAGATATTTGAATAAAGAATTGAGCCAGGCTTACAGGGGCTTATTGGCTAGTGTCCTTGATCATTATGAACACATAGAAGAATATGGCACAACAGAACATGCTAAGCTTATGAGAGGTACAAAAAATTACAATAATTCTTACTTCCCTTTTATCCTAACACACACAGTTCCTAAAGTGGAGTGAAATAGGGGAAAGATTCATAGAAGAGGTGAATTTGTACTTGGTGAAAAACTTGCCAGGTCAACAAATTAATAAATAGATAATAACTTGTCATCTGTTTTGTGTAATAAATTATGCTATGTAATGAGAGATAATAAAGAAAAAAATAATCTCTTCAATTATATACTGAAATGGTATATTTTAAAAGAAGTGTGTATGTGTTCAGAAGAAAGCAAGAGACCCCAGCATATGAATATAACTTTCTTTCTACACACATATAGGTATATTATAAGGTGCTGGGTTCAGAGCTGGAAAAAAAATGAGAGATCAGATTTTCCTAGAAAACTTTGGATCTCTTTCTGCTTTACTCTTGTACAATGGAAAGAACACTCTTTTTTGGAATCAGAGGACCACAATTCCTATCTTTCTCCTTTTAGTTTGCTACCTATGAAATCTTAGGTAAATCACTTACCATCTCTGAGTCATAATTCCCTCATCTGTAGAATGGTTGAATTAGACTATATAGTCACAGATGCACCTTGAAGTTATAGATCTCTAATCCTAAAATTCATGAAATTATTTTGCTGTATTTAAGTTTATATATCAAGAGAGATTTGGACAATGTTAATTCTGGGGTATCTCAGAATTAATCTGTGAACTATAGTCTATAATGATTATATTCATGGATAAGAATAGAGGATTTTGTGTAGGATCATATCCTGACTATCATTACCTTTGGGCCTAAAGGAAAAGTTTCTCTAAGCATAAAATATTATTGAAGGTAATAAGTTGTTCAGAGACAATTGCCAACTATCTATTGGCACTTATACTTATATCATACTTATTTATGCCTATGGTAGACTCTTTTTCCAACTGGATTATAAGGTTCTTAAAGAAGTATATATGAAGAAAATAAAGTAAGCAAATATTCAACAAATATTAAATGTAATGGGACTAAACTTGGAGCATTTCCAATGAAATCAAGAGTGAAATGAGGATGCTCATTATCACCATTACTGTTCAATATAGTATGAGAAATGCTAAATGTAGCAATAAGAGAAGAAAAAGAAATTGAAGGAATCAGAATTGGCACTCTTTGAAGATGATATGATGGTATACTTAGTAAATTTGAGAAAATCATCTAAAACAACTCCTTGAAACAGTTAATGTATTCAGCAAAGGAGAAGGATAAAAAACAAACCCACATAAATCATCAGCATTTTTATATATGAACATCAAAGCCCAAGAGCAAGAGATAGGAAGAGAAATTCCAATTAAAATAACTATAGAAAATATTAAATACGTGGGTATCTACCTCCCAAGACAAACCCAGAAACTCTATGAATAAAGTACTTCTCACCCAAATAAAGTCAGATCTAAATAATTGGGAAAAATGTCAATAGCTCATGGTTAGGTCATGCTAATATAATAAAAATGACAATTCTACCCAAATTCAGTGTTATACCAATCAAACTACCAAATAATTACTTTACTGAGCTAGAAAAAAATAATAAAAATTCATCTGGAGCAACAAAAGGTCAAGAATAGCAAGGGAACTGACGAAAAAAAAAATGTAAAGGAAGGTGGCCTAGCTCTATCATATCTAAAACTATACTATAAAGTGACAATCATCAAAACTGCCTGGTACTGGTTAAGAAATAACATAATAGATCAGTGGATTAGTATAGGTTCAAAAGAAACCAGAGTAAATGACTACAGCAATCTACTACTTGAGAAACCCAAAGACAGCAGCCTGTGGGTTAAGAACTCACTATTTGACAAAAGTTGTTGGGAAAACTGAAAAAGAGTATGACAAATTTTATGAATAGATCCACATCTCATGCCTTATATCAAAACAAGGTCAAAATGGGTGCAGGATTTAGACATAAAGGGTAACACCATAAGATAAATTATTAGACTGAGAAATTATCTATCAGATCAATTGAAAGGGGATAAGTTTATGATCAAACAAGAATTATAATACATTATAAACTTCAAAATGAATGATTTTGACTATATTAAATTAAAAAGTTTGCATTAATAATGTCAATGCTACCAAAATGAGAAGGAAAGCAAAAAAGTTGGGAAGCAATCTTCACAGCTAGGAGTTCTGATAAAGGTCTCATTTCTAAAATATATAGATAAATGCATCAAATTTACACAGTTATAAGTCACTAACCAAACAACAAATGGTTAAAGAATATAAAAAGACATTTTTTTCAAGTGAAGAAGTTAAAGCTCTATATAGTCATATAAAAAAATGCTTCAAAACATTATTGATTAGAAAATTTCAAATTAAAACAACAATGAGTTATTATGCCTATCAGATTGGCTAAGATCAGAAAAAGGGAAAATGACCAATGATGGAGAGATTATGGGAGAATTGGGACATTGATGCACTACTGGTGGAATTGTGAATGAATCCAACCATTTTGGAGAGTAATATGGAACTATGCCTAAAGAGCAATAAAAAATTGTTCATTTCCTTTGATCCAGCAATTCCATTCCTAGCATATATCCAGAAGAAATCATAAAAAATGGGGGGAAAAAAGTCCCACATAGTCCAAAATAATCATAGCAGCTCTTTTTGTAGTGGCTAAGAATTGGAAACTGAGAAAATGCCCATAAATTGGGAATAGCTAAATGAGTTATGGTACATGAATACCTTGGAATATTATTGTTCTATAAGAAACCATAAATGATTGGACTTTAGAGAAGCATGACTAACAGGATCTGATGCTGAGGGAAGGGAGCAAAATCAAGAGAACAATGTACACATTAGCAACAACATTGTGAGATGATCAACCTTGATGGAAGCAGATCCTCTCAGCAGTTCAGAGAGCTAGGACAATTGTGTTAGAGTGGCTATGGACAATCCCCATCCAGAGGAAGAAGAACAAAACAAAACAAACAAAAAAACAACCCTTCAAAATCTGTTGAACACTTTATAAAAATGATCACTTATTTCTTTCCCTCAATCCTAATTGTTCATACCAAAAATGAATAATCTGTAAACATGTTTATCAAAAATATGTATGTACAGTGCTAACTTGACTGTTCACCTCTGAAGGGAAGGGGTATGGGAAAGGGGTGGAAGAAAATTTTGTAATATAAAAATATACATGTGCATTTCGATGAAAACAATTTTAAAAATAAATTAAAAACAAATGAATAAATAAAAATTTCCTTTTGAAAAAGTTTCAGAAGACCAGACAACTCATAATTTCTCAAGAGCTGTATTATTTGGATTCTACTCCAACATCATCTTGAAACTACCTTACCTTCTCCACAGTTCCTTTCCCTTGTGTGCCATTATTTTGTGTATAGTTTCCCCCTTTATATGTATGTAATAAAACAACTGCTTAAAACAATTATATTGTATTATAAAAATGTCTATTGAATTAATTTATGCTTAAAAAGTCTTAGGATCATAGCGTTACATCTAGAAGGTATACAAATGAAGAAATTAAGACACAAACATATTAAAGAAAATGGTAGCAAGCATTTATTAAGTGCCAACCTACACTGGTAGTGTGTTAAGTATTTCTTGCATTTTATTTCTTTATAACCCAACCTTAGGAAGTAGGTAATATTATTATCATCATCTTATAGCTGTGGAAACAGTAGCTGAGACAAAGGAAATTACTTGTCCAGGGTCACCTAGGTAGTAAATATCCAAGGTGGGATTTGACTTCAGAACTTTCTGATAACAAGACCTGGTATATTCTGACCTGATAAATTCTGCAACGAGATTTGATTTTGAGTCCTTCTGAGTCTGTGACAGTGTCTCCTTGCTGACTCTTATTAGAAATATTACATTTTTCTATATATTCCTATTTTTGTAAGACTGTTAATGTAGTCAGTAGCTCAAAAAACTGATCTTTTTCACTTGTTATTTAGGTTTGCTGTCACATTTTGAATCTGGGGAACTTTATTTCTAGCTATGGCTTTGTGAATAACTTTGATCAAAAATGTATCTCCTGGGATGGTCACAATCTCTTCCTTTAGATTTTGAGTATAATTTTGTTCTGCATTTCTCCCACTCACTTAATAGATATTTAGTATTTTGTGATGGAGGTTATTCTTCTATAAAAATATGAGGTGAATGTCCTTTTCATATTGGCTTCTCACAAATCATAGCCATAGTGCTCTGAAAATATTAGATACTTATGAAATGTTTGTCAGTTGTGGTTGGAATATTGGGAAAAAGAAAAGCTTCCAGGTTTTGGAGTTATTACTATTGAAATTGCCATTTCTTCAACAAACACTGTATAACACTTAGGCCAGGAGTAACAACTAAAAATTAAATCATTACAATTTGACAGGACCTAAAAGAAATTGTCTTTCCCTCAAAGCCTTTGAAAAATTCCTCTTGAATTTGGATCTGGGACATAAAAAATAATTGAAAGAAGACACTTTTTAAATAAATTTTCATTACATGAAAATTATTTTGAGATTGTGCATTGTTTGCATTCCTCTCCTTCATTAAGATCAAACCATCTGACCATCATAATTATTATCAACCTACATTGAATGAGAATATAATCCTCTTCAGTAGAATAGAAGTTTCACAGAAATCATAGTACTTTCCTGATATCTCAATGTAACAGAGGTATTATTGGAAGGGAGATAGTAGAAACTCAATTAAGAGAAGATTGGGATGATATTATTGAATAGAGAAACAATCAAAAAGAACTAATTTGACTTAAGGTTTCTTCCCATATCTCTAAGTACCAAAGGACATATATCTAGGTGTATATATGCAAAATACATATATACACCTTCTGCATATTTATTATCAATGTATATATGCATGCATGTGCATATAAATTATATATATATTTAACTTGAGAAAACTACACATTTGATTTCAGTACACAATTTAGTTTTCAGTTAATACTTCATTAAGATGCTGCAGATTGTCTCCACTGTTAATAAAAAAATTACAAGTCTGGACCTAAAATTATCCTCACTCTCACTCTGCTATTAGATACTTTGTTCTAACTATATAAATAATCATTTTTCATAAACCTTTTAATAGGATATAGGGTTTACATATTAAAATCTTGAATAAAGCAAGGCTGATGATTTAAAGGTTAGTGAATATAACCCCGTTCACACAAAGACCCTGGAAGAAGAGAGCAAAGCTCATCTGGTTCTGCTTAGCTAGAAAAGGTTCAGGTTTAAGAAATACATTATGCAACTGTTATTATAGATCCATCCTAGATGCACTGTATAAAAATTCATAACTAGCAATCAGTTATTAGGTTTTGTTTATGTTTTTTCTCATAGCAGTTCATGAAGATTCCCATTTGCTGGTATTCCATTTGGTATGGAAAACTGCCTTGTACATATATAGAGGGAAGATGCTTACAAATAAATTCAAGAGTAGATGATATAGAGGCAGAGACAAGATGGTGAAATTAAGTCGGGGACTTGCCCAAGTTCTTCCCAAACCTCTCCAAGTATCTTTAAATATTGACTAAAAAATTTCCCAAGTGGCAGAACCCACAAAAATACTGAGTGAAAAAATGTTACAGTCTAAGGGAACTTGAAAGATTGGCAGGAAGCTCAGAGCAACCTGGGTCATTCAGGGACATACCAACCCTAGGCATGTAGGAATAGACTTCAGGGAGATTGAGTCAGTGGCAGTGGGTGGTGGTTTCCAGGCCCCTCAGACCACAGATTGCCAAGGACAACTTGGAAGGTCAGCAGGAAAAGTCTGCTCCATCAGGGTAAGAGTGGAGCACAGCCCATCATGGTCTTCAGCAGCAGAGGCCTGACCCTAGTAGATCAGGGGCAGGTCTGGGGAATTACTGAATGAACAGTAGCAGCTGCATCTGGAGCTCTTGGTCCACAGATGGTAAGGGGGGGATGGTCAGAAGGAGATTACAGGGGTCTCTTTGCTATCCTAAGGTAGGAGTCTGTTGTTTTACTGAGACTCAGATCTGGGTTACAGTCGTATCTAGTTCCAGGAAAAGGAGCAGAAGCACAAGAGTGATATAAGGACCATCCTCACAATTCCAGGGCAGAATTCAATGCCTGTGGTCCCCTACAATCAACAACTTAGTCTAGTAGAGTTGTCACAGCCTCTCCTTAGATCATAATACCTGAGAAAGACTGAAAACTTGCAGGTCCCTAGATGTAACTGTGAAAGCAACTGCAAACAAAACAAAACAAAACAAAAAGCTTAGGACAGTGTGTCCTCCACCCTGGAGACAGAGCTCCATCTTATTATAGAGTTAAAATCAAGCCATGGACTGGGGAAATGAGCAAACAATAGAAGAAACAAATTAACCATAAACTATGGGGATAGGGGAGATCAAAATAAACACTCAGAAGAAGATAACAAACTCAAAGCTTCTACATCCAAAGTCCCTAAGAAACATATGAATTTGTCTCAGACCTTGGAAGAGCTCAGAAAAGTATTCTGAAAATCAATTAAGGGAGTTAGAGAATTTGAAGAAAAAAATGGTTAGAAAAATGAAAGTGATGTGGAAAAATAATGAAAACTGAGTCAGAAGTTAGCTGAAAGAGATACTAAAAAATACTGAAGAAAATAATATCTTAAAAACCAGAGTGGACCAAATGGAAAAAGAGGTTCAAAAAGCCGGTGAGGAAAAACTCTTTAAATGAAGAATTGACCAAATGGAAAAGAAATACAAAATCTTACTGAAGAAAACAATTCCTGAAAATAGAAAATTAAGTTGAGGAGCTGATGACCATGAGGAATCAAGAAACAATAAAACAAGACCAAAAGGATGAAAAAACTAGAAGACAATGTGGAGTATCTCGTAAAAAAATAGACTTGGAAAATTAGATCCAGAAGAGATAACTTAAAATTATTGAACTATCTGAAAATCATGATCAAAAAAAGAGCCTAGAACATAATTTTTGAAGAAATTATCAAGGACAATTACTATGATGTTTTAGGAGCAGAGGGTAAAATAGAAATTGAAAGAATTCTCTGATCATCTCCTCAAAGGGATCCCAAAGTGAAAACTGCCAGGAATATTATAATCAAATTTCAGAGTTCCCCGGTCAAACAGAAAATATTGTAAGCAGCCAGAAAGAAACAAATCAATTATCATGGAGTCATGGCAGGATAATACAAGATTTAGCAGTTTCTATATTAAGGGGTCCCCAGGTTAAGAATGTGATATTCTAGAAGGCAAAAGAGCTTGGAATGCAATGAAGAATCAACTACTCAGCAAAACCACATACTTTTTCAAGGAGAAAGATGGACATTCAATGGAAAAGGAGACTTCCAAACTTTTCTGATGAAAACAACAGGGCTGAATAGAAAATTTTATCTTCAAATATGAGTCAATTGAAGCATAAAAAGGTAAATAAGAAAGACAAATCAAAAGGGATTTAATGATGTTGAACTGTTTATATTCCTGCATGGCAAAGTGATACTGAATACTCATATGAACTTTCTCGGTTATAAGGGCAGTTATAAGGCACATATCTATTGAAAGCACAGGTATGAGTGGAATATGAAGTTTGGTTAGTTTGTTCTGGTCCTTTTTTTATCAAAGAAGACCAAAATAAAATCACTATGTTTGAGACAAATTACAGTGTGTCCAATATGAGCTCAGAATGCTCTACCACAGGTTGGGCACAAATAATCCATGTGAACACCTGTGGTGGGTACTCTAAACTTACAGATGTCACATTTTATTTGAGCTGCTTCAATTCTACCTTTCTCATCGAGGTCAGCACCCTCACTGATGAGGACACAGCATGTTAGGTTGTCCTGTGCTAGTATCTCCCATGCTGCACAGTCATTTCCAGAATTCTTAAGAGACCTTCAGGATGTCCCAGTATAACTTCTCCTGACCCCCTTGTGAGCACTTGCCCTGTGTGAGTTCTCCATAGAATAGTCTTTTTTGCCAAGTACATGTCTGGCATTCTAACAACATGACCAGTCCATGGTAGTTGCACTCTGTAGTAATTTTGAAATGCTAGGTAGTTTGGCTCATGAAAGGAACTCAGGGTCTGGTATCTTTTCCTACCAGAATTTTCAGAATCTTCCTAAGACAATTTAAATGGAAGTGATTCAGTTTCCTGACATGGAATGGTAGTTGTCCAGGTTTCAAGGCATATAGCAATGAGATCAATACAATGGCACTGTAAGCCTTCAATTTCATTGTTAGTCTAATAATCTTCTCTCCCACATTTTATTTCAGAGTCTCCCAAATAAGAAGCTATTTCTGTCAATGCATGTGTCACCCTAATTGTCAATATTTACCTTCATGGATAGAAAACTACCAATGTAGATGAGCTTGTCCTCAGAACTCAAAACTTCTCCATTCAAAGGTTCTATATATGGATTTTGTGGTGCTGATTGATGGAGCACCTGTGTTTTCTTGATGTTAATTGTTAGACCAAAATTAATACAAGTGACAAAGAATCAATCCATATTTTGTTACATCTTAACTTTAGAGGCTATACTGAGTGTACAGTCATCTGTAAACAGGAGACTATATACCAACATTCCCTCTACTATGGTCTTGACTTGTAGAGTTTTCAAGTTGAAGAATATGTCATCAGCATGGTACCTGACCCTGAGGCCACTGTTCATCCTCCATGAAGGCTTTTGATAACATGACTGAAATCATCATGTTAAAAACAATAGAAACAAGGACATATCCTTGTTTCACCACACCTAGTGACTGGGAAAACTCAAGAACATCATCCACTATCCAGAACCTAACCTTTGCATGCTATCATGAAACTGACATACAATACTGATGAAATTCTGTAGGCCATCAAATTTTGATGCAATTTTCCATAAACCTCCATGACTGAAAGTATCAAGGGCCTTGATCAGATCTGCAAATATTGTATACAGACCTCTGTTCTTTTCCTGTCATTTTTTCCTGGAATTGTCAGGCAGCAAACATCATATCAACTACTCCTTGACTCTTTCTCAGGGTCTTGGGGAGATGACCATCTTCCAGGTGAAGAATCAACCTATTGAGGAGAACACTGGCAAGAAACTTACCAGCAATGAAAAAAAGAGAAATAACCCATGATTGTCACAGGACAATTTATTCCCTTTACCTTTAAAAAGATGGAAGTTGGAGGCATCCTTGAATTCTTGGAGGATAATCTCTTCATACCATATAATCTGGAAAATTTAAGTTAGTTTTTGGATGAGAAATAGAACCCCCTTACCTTGAAGATATCAGCTGGAATAGAATCAGCACCAGTTGCTTTGCCATTTGAAAGGAATCTAACAGCATTCAAAACCTCTTCTTCAGTTGCAAATTCAACCGGGTCCTGATTGACTTCAGCTTGAGGTAAAAGGTCAATTGTTTCTGCATTGACTGATGATGGTCTGTTAAGTACATTATGGAAGTGTCCAGCCCATCTCTCTAGGATCAGGTCCCTATTGTTAATCAATGTGAATCAATCAACCCTGAGTAGTTGAGATGCACCCAAAGTCTTTGACCCATAAATAGACTTCAGGATGCCACAAAAGCATTTTGGTTTATTATTGTCTGCATAAAACTGAATTTCATCTGCCTTCTTAATGAGCCCAAAGTCCTGTATCTTTCTGTTTCACGTGTACTGTACTTTTGATGGAATTAAATGTTGTTTTCTTAGAAATGGATGAACTATCTTGCTGGAGTTCTTGTTTTTCATTTAGTAACTTCTGTGTTTCCCCCCTCATTTTCATCAAACCAGTCTTGATGTGTGAGAGTGTTCTGGCCCAGATGAGCAAATGCAGTGCTGTATATCAGATCTCTGAAAGCTGCCCACTCTTTTGCTGCTCCACTGTTGCCTAATTGTATTGGCTCAGTTTTCCTTCCAAGTTAGCAACAAACTTTTTCTGCTCAAAGAGACACTGGAATCTCTTGACATTAATTCTTCTAGGATTTATTTTGCCTTGGGGTGGCTACTTTGGTTGATTGTAAATATTTAGTTTAGTCCAGAACTCTCCATTTCATTGCCTTCGTCACTTTTGCATCCTATCCATCTCTTCTCTTCTCCTTACAATCACATTGTCTAATAGATACCAATGTTTGCTATGTTTCCTATCCTGGAAGTTTCATTGCATTTAAATGAAAGACAGTGTCTCTGATGAGGTCATGAGATGTGTAAGTCTTCCATAGTAGGTGACCATTGTTGCTGCTGTTTCTAACTCCATGCCTCCCAAGGACACCTTGCCATGTCTGATAATCTTAGCCTACTCTAGCATTAGTCTCCCAAAATTATAAGATTATCCTCTTTAAGTATAGTGACAATAAGAGTCTTCAGATCTCCCTGAAATTTCTCTTTAACATCATCAGTGTTTGTCATGGAGAGAGGAAAAGCATTGATGCTGGAAGTAGCAATCTCATTGTTATGAGCCTGTTGTTTACACTTTTAGGTAGGCTTTCAAGAGTGTTGACTAGATTACTTTGGATCACAGAATTTACCCCAGCTCCTTCATTGTGACCATTCCAGAAAAATGTATTCAGCTCTGATTAGAGTCAGCTGGCCTTCATTTACCAACTTTGTTTCACTCAGGGTTGCTATTTCAATATGATACCTGCTGAGTTTTCTTGCAACAAGAGAAGTTCATCTTTCATGTCTATTGGACCTTGTGTTGTCTATGAGTGTACCCATGTTCCATGCATCGATGATAAGTGGGTTCTTTCTTTGAAGAAGTTTTGGTAGATTTTTTTGTGTTAAGATCACACTGTGAGATCGCCGCCTTCCACAGTAATCAGGTCAGGGTTGAGTAAGAAGACAGTTTTTAGGACACTTTTCTGGTCCCTTCCTCACATTAGGAGGTGAGCAGTGTGATCCTTAAAAGGGCTGCTCAGACACTCAGGGCTGCCAAATCTCACCGCTATTTTCAGTGGGGACACTACACCATGGCCTGGGCTGTTGGCGAGCAGGGTTATGACTACAGCTCCCAGTGAATCCACATCTGCTGCTTTGTCATTTGCCTTTTGCTACAGGACTTTGAAGAATGATAGTGAACAATGTCTTTTGTTGCAAGCTTTAATTGGATCTAAGTAAGGTAGAGTAACCTGAAGTCATTCACCTCACTCTCTCTTCCAAAGTCGTCATGATCCAGAGTTGCAAGACACAGTCAAGACAGTAGTGATGACCCTAGATGCAGTGGATGACTTGGCATCTTCAATGTCTAACCAAACTCTAAGTGCTCCACAGCCATCTGCTTCAAAAGGGATGTTGGAACAAAGTGTTCTAAACTACCTATTCCACCAGTGGAAGACTTCACATGCTTGATGTAGACTCCACCTTTCACAACTCACTGATGAGTTTGAGACTCCCTCCATTACCCTCAACCTGGTTCAGTCCATCTGCCATAATGATTTACTGGGTTCTGGTCACTGTGCATGCTACAGCTTCTTGGAGCAGCAGGTGAGAGTTTGGTGGTTCAGGCAGGCATCAAAGGTGGAAAGCAGTCCTGAAATCGGTTCAGTAGCCTTTACACCAAATGTACTAGTCTTCCTTGAACACACCCTATACCCCAATACTCCTGACATGGCACTCATAGCCTGTACAAGTTTCACAGGCATGTAACAAGGAGTTCAGAACAATGGCTCTTTAGATTTACAATTTAGTTGTTAGTCTAATACCTCTTCTCTCCCACACTAAAAAAACAAAGAAGGAAATACATAGTCCCTGTCTTCAAAGAGCTTGCTATCTAATAAGGGAGACTATATCCAAGAAAATATCCATAAACATGCTATATCCAGGATCAATAGACAGAATTTCTTGTCCTTCATTTCAAAAAGGACCAATGACATCACAGAGAGATGTCTTGACTTTTGGGTGAATTGGATTTAAGGGAGGCAGAGGTACACAATTATCAGGCTCACTCTAACTTCTAGAGTCATCAAAGTCTAGTTGCAAGATAAAAAAAAAGAGTGATGGCCCAGGATGCAATCAAGATGACCTTGGCCACTCTGCTGCCTGACCAAGTTCTAAGCTCTACAGTTCTTGCTTCAACTACCTTCATGGCCATTGGACCAAATTGTTCTTTCTACTGAGGGAATCTTCATGTGCTTGGGGCAGGTTATCTTCCTCTAATTCACTGATTCATTTAAGAGACCTTTCAGTTACCCTCAATCTGGTTTAGCCCATCTGCCAAGATGGTTTTATTGGAGTGTGTCTGCTGCTTGCTTATTCTATAGGTTCTTGGAGATATAAACGAGAGATGAGTGAAACTGGACAGCAAAGGTGAATGCATAGAGCTGAAAAGGGCTTGATAGGGCCTCATATCAGAAGTGCTAGTTCTCCTTGAATATCCCATGCACTTTCAATAAGCAATAATTAATGAAAAAAATCACTCAGAGTAAGATTGGTAATTGATGAAGGCTTTCTTTAGAAGGTGGAATTTAAAAGAAGCCAAGAAGATCAATAGTCAGTGCAAAAGAGAGGATAATAGTTCAGGTATGGGGAAAAAAGAAAATGCCCAGACATAAACAATGGAAAGTCTTGTTTGTGGATAACAACTTGAGAATCTGGGCATAGCTTTCACCTTAAGCAAGATATTTCTCTTGAATGGACTCCAGTTTCCTGATTTATAAAATGAAATCTGAACTAAGGCTTATTAAAGAGCTCTTCTAGATCTGACATATGATTCTATGTTGTCATGCTCAAACACGTCTTTGTACTTAACATGCTGTCTTCTAGGGGAAGTGAGATGGCACAATGAATAGGGTGCTGACCCTGTAAACAAGAAGACCTGAGTTTAAATTTTATTGTATGATTCTGGGTAAGTCACTTAACCTTTTTCAGTTTCAGTTTCATTAGTTATAAAATGAGGATAATAGCTCCAAACTCAAAGGGTTGTTGTGGCTATTAGATGAGATAATATTCTAAAAGTGATTAACACAGTTCTTCTTTGTGATCTCATTTGGCATTTTCTTGGCAAAGATATTGAAGTAATTGGCCATTATCATCTATATTTCATTTTACAGTGAGGAAACTGAAGCAAATAGCATTAAATGAATTGTCCAAAATAACACAGTAGGTTTCTGAGACTGGATTTGAATTCAGGTTTTTGTGACTCTAGGCTTTGTACTGTTTCCACTTTCCCATTCAGCGCTCATAGGCAAATAGCAGGTAATTAATTAATTCTGGTTCCCTTTCCTGATTTCCCCTTCTTTGATATTTTTCTCTAGCAATCTTTTTTTGCATTAATTGCTTCCAATGTACTATATTCTTTTCTGTCTTTTTTGTGATTTGTATGCAATGTGTAGTGTTATTTTATTTATATTTATCATATCTTGAATTGCAACATCTATTTGATATCTGAAATTATCCATAATTTGAGTAATGGACTTTTAAGGGACTTCTTAGGAGATTTTTAATGGCATAAAGTAAAATGTATAAAAATATTGCAAACAAATTATTCTAAAAATTTTTCATCATTTAAAAATAATCAAAATCTCAGCACTAAGAAACCCTGATATAATGAAATGAACATTTGATTATAAGACAGGAAAGTGGAAATCTAAACTTATTACTTCCATTGACTAGCTGTGTGATAGTATATGAGTCTCAGTTTCTTAATCTGTAAACTAAAAGAGTAGGACTAGATTATTTCTCAGGTCTCTCAGTTCAGGTTCATCTATCCACAGATAAATAATAAATGTGAGCAAACACATCCACAAATGAAGTTTCCAAATAGGATATTTCAAGAAACCTCAAAGAAACCTTTCTCTACTATACCACAAATAGAATACACTATCAAATAACTGGTCCATACTAAAAGATCTATAAATCATACTGAGGCAATAAAAAACAATATAACAAAAGTTAATTGTGTCAAAAGAACATACTTCGAAAAGCTTCTTTTAAGAAGAGCAAGTAGTATTTACAGTTGCTATTTCTGTTAGTAGATTTATGTGATTTATGTGAAAGATGTCCCTGGTTGTTCTTTCACATACATAAATAATGAGTGATAGTTTGGAATATTCCCCTCCAGAAAGGAATCGAGAAATATTTGTTTGAGAATGATATGAGAATGAGATAAATTGAATAGGATGAGGTTGGATAGCATGGAATAAATGGGATGGGATGAGAAAAATTGCCATTCAGACTATTTGGAATGCAAATGATATCATTTGTACTAGTATTCCTAATGACTGCTATTTAATTTGTGATAAATAACATGGATGAGAGTTGGCAACATACTCACTTAGATCTAGACTCAATCTCTGTTCTCACTGAGCACTAGGGCTACATTGATCTTCTCTTTACCCTTTCTGGGCTTCACATTTCCACATTTTAAAAATTAAAAAAATTGAACCAAGTGGTTCTCATTGTCCTTCTTGCTGTAATATCCTGTGTTCTCTGTTCTAATATTCTATTTTTTTTATTCTCTTCATATAGAGCTAAAATTCCAAATTCTATTTATTAGCATTGTAGGACAAACGTTTGAATTAAATTCTAGCATTGTTATCTATGATTCTTTCTAGCTGTGACATTCTGTGTTCTGTCTTTTAACATTCTGTTTTCTGAAGTACTATATAGCATCTTATATTCTATATGCTAATATTCAAAGGGTTAAAATCATTCTGTCTCTGGTATTCCGTTTATCAAAAATCCTCTAATGGGAAATATTGCTTTTGTCATATCATTCCTCTGTTCAAAAGCTTTCAGTGGTTCCTAGCTTTTTTATTAAATTGAAATAAAAGTACTTTATCTGGCTTTCAAAATCCTCCATAATCTGACATCCATCTATCTAAATTGATGGCTGACTTCATATATACATCCTCTGTTCTCTCCCATATTTGTGTTTTAATTTCTTTATTCTTTATTCTCCTTCATCTTTAATTATGAAAATTATTCATGTTCTTTAAGGACCAGGGAAAATACCATCTCCTCTGAAATATTCCTTGATATTCAGAACTCAGAACATTTGATTTGCTATACCTTTATAGCCTTTATTATTATTTTGCTCTTCTCTAGAGAGTATGATATAATAAAAAGAGAAGTAGATTTGTATATCTCACAGGATTTGAATTTGATCCTCAATTTTCTCTTTTAAATTGTAGGAATTTGGGTTGAACACTTTGATGTCTTTGGACCCTGGTTTGGAGTGATCAGTGATCACTAAAGTCAATTTAAGTTTCACTATTCACACAGTCACTTGTGCTCAGAACTTTGGCATTATTTGCAACCCTACCTCACATATTGCAACTTGAGAGCAAGAAGAATGCTGTTGAAGATATTACTGATATTTCTTTCTTATGGCTGTTTTTGAACCCAAGGTTTAGTTTGATCTTAGCCATATAATAGGTATACTTAATTAGTGCTTATTGGATTCAATTGTATTGAACTAGCTCTTACAGATTTTCCTTTTTCATATTTCCCACATCATAACAGAAGTTCTTCTATTCATTTTACCACTTCAGTATTTCACATTTGTTGCTTGCTTGAATTTCCACAGTCCCCCAATCTCATATAGGCAATTATTACCATCACTCTGATCTATTGCATTAATCTCCTGATTATTCTCTCATCTCCAGGCTCTCTCCTCTTTGATCTATTAAGATTCTTAACATATAGGTCTGTCCATATCCCTACTTTGTTTAAAACCTATCAATTATCTTTTATGCAGACTGGATAGATATCTGGTTTCAAATTCATAAAAAAGTATGCAAGTTTCACCAAGTTGTAAAGATTGTGTGACCCTAAGCAAGTGTATTAAGCTCTCAGTAAATATAATATAGGCAACTTTCTAAAAATATTAGTTCCAAAGAAGGAATAGGCAATCATCAGTAGAGGTAATTTCCTTACCTATACTAGGGATATCACAGGTACAATCCCTTTATATCTCTTGGATATCTGAAATTATGATAATTAATGACTCCTTTCAAAAGTCAATAAGGTTTTGTGGAGAGGAAGGAGATTAAAACTCTAGCAGAATGCTAGATTATTTTGGAATTTTTATATAAATGTCCCATCATAATGCAAACATGTCAGGCAGTGATTATTTTTTCCCATTATTTATGGAAAACCAATATAGTGTAGTGGATTGATAAATGACCTCAGATACAAGAAACCTGTGTTGGAGTCCACACAAATTTAGTGTCTTATTCATGGAACAGGAAAAAGACCATTGTCATTGGATCAAAAATTCTTATTTGTCCAGATCTTAAATCACTGAATCAAGGAGTATGTAATGGAGAATAAGATGTAAGAAGACAGGGTAAGAGGGAAGGAAGTTAGGTATTGAAGGACTTTGAACTTCAAAAATATTTGGTTTTGATTCTTCAAGTAACAGGGAACCAATGGAATTTATTAAATAGCAGGATAATAGAGTTGTACTTTTGCTGTAGGAAAAAAAAAACACTGTGATAACTAAATGGAGAATGGATTGGGGGGAGACTTGAGATAAGCAAACCCATAGACAATTTATTGTATTAGTACAATAGACAAGTTATTTTAATAGTACAGGCTTAAGGTAAGTAGGGACTGCACCAAATCAGTGGCAGTTCCAGAGGAGAGAAGGGGGCTTATTTGAGAGATGTTTCAAAGGTAAAATCAGTAAATCTTAGGAACAGATTGGATAAGAGGGGTAAGAAATACCAAGGAGCTGAAGATGATTCCTTAGTTGTAAACTTTGGGGACAGGAAGGATTCTATTGCCCTCTGCTTTAATAGTGAAATTTGGGAAGGGGAAAGGTAGCATCTGAAGGTAAAATCATTCTCAAAGTAACTAAGTGACTTTCAATCTCTGTTAGTCTCAAAAAAGACAGTTAATCTTGTCAAGAGAAAGTCAAAGTAGAATCATTACTTACCACATAATAATGCTATAAAGACTGTACAAGAGCACTTTTAATATAGGAAATGAAATGGGGATCATTTCATTGAAAGTTTGGCTGAAGGAACCAAGGATATTTATCCTGAACAAGACTTGAAGTTGACTCTAACTATGTGAGGGACCATTACATAAAAGAGATATTGAACTATGTCTACTTTATCCCAGAGAGCAGAATTAAGATCTGTGACTAGAAGAAAGAGGCAGATTTATACATGATATAAGGCCAATGGTTCACGCAAATAGTTCATTTCACTAAAAGTACAATGAACCATCTCTGTAAATAGTAGAAACAACAACAATAATAGTAATTGGTAACATTTATGTTAGGCTTATTTCTTGCCAAGTACTGTGCTCCTTGTTTCACATATATCTTTTCATTTGAACCTATTATTATCTCCAGCATAAAGATGAGTAAACTCAGGTAAACAGATAGAATTTGTCAAGGATCATGGAGCTAATAAATAAACATCTTTTGCTATCCATGAAATTTGTCATTCTTGACTGCAAGTTCATTATGCCATTTTCAGACAAAGGCAAGAAGCAGCTATTGAGTAGGTTATGGCAAAAATATTTGCTTATGGCTTGGACCAGATAAATTCTAGGCTCATTTAAAAGCTAAGGTTGCAAAATTAGTATATATGATCACGATGGCAGTGAATACATTACTAGAATTCTGGATTCATGAAGCACTAATGCATATTAATGCTATTTTCTGTTTTTTCTTCCTCCTCCTCCTCATTTTTCTTTCCCTCATTGTTAACATATATCTTTGTACATGCTAGATTTTTAATAAGCATTTGTCACTTTTTTAAAACTGTGTCATTAAGGCACTAAAAGAAGGATTTTGTGGTTGCTACAACTCTCACTTCAAATTCAAATTTAGGTTTTCTCAAGTGTGCAAATAGCATAATGCACATAGCAATCTTGCATGAATCTGCTGTTCAGTTATTTTCAGTCATATCTGATTCTTCATCATCCCATTTGGGATTTTCTTTGTCATTTCCTTCTCTAGTTCATTTTTCAGATGCAGAAACTGAGGCATTCATAGAATCAGAGATTCTCAGAAAGGGAAGAGAAATACAAATTCATTTTGCTCAACACTCCTATGCACACAATTCTTCCTATGAAACAAATGGCAAATGAATGTAAAGGTTCTTCCAGAATTATAACAATGGAAAATTCATTGCTTTTTTAAAATTAAAATTTAATATTTCCCTCAAATTACATGTAAAAACAATTTTACCATTTTTTATAATTTTTCAGTTCCAAATTCTCTATCTTCTTCCTTTCCCTGTACCCCTCAATGAAACAACAAGAAATATAATATAGGCTATACATGTGTAGTCATGGAAATCACATTTCTATGTTTATCATGTAGTAAAAGAAAGCAGGTCAAAAAACAAGAAAAATAAAGAAAGTTATGGTTCAATCTGTATTCAGACTCTTTCAGTTATTTCTTTGGCGATGGGGTAGCAGTTTTCATGATAAGTCCTTCAGAATTGTCTTAGATCATAGTATTGGTGAGAATAGCTAAGTCATTTACTATTTATCACCTTACAATATTACTATTACTACATACAATTGTCTCATGGTTCTTCCCATTCCACATACATCAGTTTATGCATATCTTTGCAGGTTTCTGAGTACATCTTGCTGATCATTCCTTATAATGCAATAGTGTTCTATCACAATCCTACTGTTTTGAGCTATTCCCCAAATGGATGGGCATGCCTCCAATTTCCAATTCTTGGCCATTACTAAAAGATGCTAAATTATATATTTTTTTATTTTTCTTTTTGAGATACAAACCTAGTAATGGTCAAAGGTTATTCATGGTTTTATAGCAATCTGGATATACTTAAAAATTGCTTTAAAGAATGGTTGAATCAGTATACAACTTCACCAACAGTTCACCAATGTCTCAATTTTCCCACATTCTCTTCAACATTTTCTGTCATATTAACCATTTTGATAAGTGTGGGATGGTACCTCGGAGTTATTTTAGTTCCCACTGGTGATTTGGAGCATTCTCTCATATAAGTACATACATACATATACATATATATATATTATATACATAGCTTTAATAACTTCATCTGAAAACTGCCTTTTCTTATCCTTTGACCACTTATCAACTGAGAAATGGTTCTTATTTCTATAAATTTGATGCAGTTCCCCATATATTTGAAAAATGAGATCTTTATCCAAGAAACTTGATGTTTTTCAGCTATGATTATCATGTTTTTGTTTGTCCTACTATCTCTCTTTTCACTCGCTCCATTCTCAAAAAGTATTTTGCTTCTGATTACTGACATACCTAATCTGCCTTCCTGTTCAGTTTTCAGCCTCTGCTCATTCTCTTATTCCCATTTCTCCCCTACCTTCTTATAGAGTAATAAAGATTTCTATGCCCAATTGGGCTTGTATATTTTTCCCTCTTTTAGTCATTTCTGACAAAAGTAAGTTTCACACTCTTTCACCATCCAAACTCCCCCATCATCCCTCCACTGTAAAAGTTCTTTTGTGACTCTTTTATATGAGATAATTTAGTAGATTCTACCCCTCCCATTACATTACTTTCTTACCCCTTAATTTTTAAAAAAATACTTATCCCATCATATCCAACTACCACCCATGTCCTCTGTCTATGTGATACTGATGATATTTGTCTTTCATTCTTGAAGAAAACCATGACATTAGGGAGATAATGTCATGACATGCACAGGACTGGATTTGAATAAGGGGGTATTGTGCTAATTCACCAGTCTCACTTTCTCATCTGTAGCTAACTAGGTCCAGAGGCCAGATATGTATTAGGATGCCTAGAGATAGCTCTGGATGCAAGCAACCAGGGTAAAGTGACTTGCCCAAGGTCTCACAGCTAGAAACTGTATGAGACCAGATTTGAACTAGGGTCCTCCTGACTTTAGGCCTGGTGCTCTACTCACTGCATAATCTAGGTGCCCTAATATCAATGAAAATTCTTTTTGCCATAATAATGTGAAATTTTTAGGAGATACAATTATCATTTCCCATGTAGAACTGTAGCTCACTTTTATTGAATTCCTTATGATTTCTTGCTTTCTTTTTTTTTATTTTTTACCTTATGCGTCTCTTGAGTCTTATATTTGAAAGTCAATTTTTTTATTCAGCTCTGTCTTTCCAGCAGAAATGCTTTAAAGTCCTCTAGTTCTTTGAATATCCATCCTTCCCTTGAGGGATCATACTCAGTTTTGATCTGTTATGCTCAGTTTTGTTGTAATTTTAGTTGTTTTACTACCCAAAATATATTCAAATCTCTCTGATCACTTAATAGAAAATGCTAAATCTTGTGTAAATCTGACAGTTGCTCCATGATATTTGAACTATTTTTTTTGCTTGAAATATTTTCTTCTTGACCTAGAAGTTCTGGAATTAGAGTATAATATTCCTGGGAGTTTTTGTTTTGCTATCTTTTTCAGAAAGAGACTGGCAGTTTCTTTGCATTTCTATTTTTTCCCCCTCTGGTTCTAAGATATCAGGACACTTTTCCTTGATGATTTTTTAAAGATGTTATCTAGGACCTTTTTTATTGATCAAGGCTTTTAAGGTAGTCTAATAATTCTTACATTATCTCTCTTGAATCTATTTTTCAGGTCAACTGTTTTTCTGTAGAAATAGTGTACCTGGATTTTAGCAACGCATGAAACAGTCTCTTATACCATCCTTATGGACAAAATAGAGACATGTAGGCCTGATAAAATTCTTGAAGATTTGAATCTGCTTGGAAAGTAAATTCAAAAAACAAAGATAATTTAAACTGCTATCAAGCTGGATAAGGGGCTGCAGTTGAGTGCCTTAGGTTTTAATCCACTGACTTTTTTGCCCAAGATTAGTTAGATGATGACTTTGTCTCCCTAATCTATGGTCTATAGATTTATACATATGTAAACAACTTTTCAATATATTATTTTTTGAATCCTATTCATTTTATTGTATGTATTAAAAATTACTGAGAATTCCTTAGATTTTAATATACTGAATGTCCATGACACTAAAATAGATAGGTAAATCTATAAACAAATTCGTGAATAACTAGACAAATAAGTTATTGGATACAAAATGCATAAAAACAAATTAGATAGACAGATAGATAGAAAGACTGACAGACTGACAGACCAACAGACCAACAGACTAACAGACCAACAGGCCGAGAAATATATGGATAGATTTACAGATCGATAGGTAGACAGACAGACAGACAGATAGATAGTAAATGAATGGTTAAGAGCCTGTCATTTAGATGGAGATTTAAATTGTTTGCTTATCAAATTTCTTTTCATCACTTTTTGGAAAGCACCTTACTCATTCCTCACTTTCTGTGTCTTATATCCTTCATTGAAGGGCTTCCAATTGATATGTGAATCTCAAGGAAAATATATTTCACTTGAAAGGGTCAGCTTTTTTTCGTGTCTTTCAGAATTTTAGGGTGAGTTCAGATGTAACAAAAGGAATTACAGTCTATTCTTTTAAAGATTTCCTTTTGAGACCCACATTCCTATATTCTTGGGAATAAGAAACCACGCAAAGGTAGTAAGTGCAGATAAGTAGTTTTGAGACCTAGTAAAATTGAAAAGATTTGATATTTTCTTCATGGTCAAAAAATAAATCTTTCTTAAATAATTATTCTGCACAGAATCTTTTACCCAATGTCCCCTGAATGCTTTATTGAATCCTCTGCCTGAACCAATTCTTGGAGACTGCTCAATCCCCCAGAAATTAAAATCCTTTGCAACTTCTTTCAAGTTTCATAGGTTCTCCAAATCTCAGCCCCAGCTGATTGCTCCCTTTCTTAAATTCTTATATGGGCCATTTAACTTTTCTCTTTTCAATGGCCCCATACTGTAGCCCCTCACCAATTATGCATTGCTATGTCGTAAATATGTACACTTTGTCCAAGGGCAAAAATATCAGACAATGTGATTAAATAGAAGGCTTAATGCTATATATTTCCACTATTGAAGCTACTCCTTAAATTTCCTATCTTTCAGATGAAGAAACAGTAATATTACTTTTGTACATGAATGATAGAAGTTTGTCTTTCTTTTTTAAACAAAAAGACATGAAGATCATCCTTCATTATAAAAATATTTTTCTTTTAACATATGTATGTTTCTGTGTAATTACTCAAACTGTGACTTTTTACAAGATGATTGAATGAACAACCCTTTGTCCCCCCCCCCCCCCGGCAGAATATTAAAGTAATACTTTTTTCTTGTTTTTGAACAAAGAAATATTACTTCAATTAGTTTCCCACTGTACATTTTATTCATCACTCACCTTTAAAAGATATATTGGAAATCATATTATTATTGAAGCTTGTTTGCCACTCAATACCTTAAAATTCTTTTAAAATTCCTGCCTAAAATCTATTTCAGATATAAAATACCAGCTGTCAATCACAAATAGAAGTATTTGACTTTCTTAGACTTTAAAATAGTGTTTCATTATCTCTTTATAACATTAATGACTCAATAATGTGTCAACAATATAGCTATTATAAAGAACCGACATTCCTAAAATTTACAAAACGCCTTTCTCACAATAACCCTATGGCCTAGGGAGTAGGTATATTACTATTCATTTAATATGAAAGAAAGACCACCAATGGAGATTAAGTATTTTCCCATTGTTATGTATTAATTTGTAAAAATCATTTCTAATCCCAGATCCTTTGATGCCAAAATTCATGCACCCTCCCTCATTCCATTATGCTACTGTTAAACTGAGATCTGGAAGAGACATTAAGCTTATCCAAATTAACCTCCTTCTTTTATGAACAGAAAATCTAAGGTCAAGAAAAATGATCTAACTTACTCAAGGTAACTATATCAATAGTGTTAGTGTTCAGACTTTAACCTGTCTTCTAATGTCCAATTTAATGATCTTCTTAGTATGCCACTCTACCTTGAAATTTGGCTTTTTGTGGCTCAAATTCATTACTTTGGCATTATTACCAGCTGAGCTGACCACCATGAAACAAATTATCTTTGTCACTGCCAAAATAACTATCCCTGGGTTCTAATAACTCAAAATAAAACCTATTTTATGGCAACATTGTAGTATAGGTATTGTTGAGAATTATAAGATTTTACATTTAGTAAAGACTTCAGAGGTCATGAAAATCCAACCTATATATGAATAAGAATCCTTCCTACAACTTCTGCAAAATGTAGTAATACAGTCTGTAACTGAACATCTACACTGATAGAATTATTCATTGTTCCCTAAGGCAACTCCCACATAACTATTTTATGGTCTGTAACAATCATCAATTATGACTTGCACAAAGTATGAAAAATATCATATAAGAAACTTATGACCAGTAATGGACTGTTCACAAAATAAATATAAGGATGGAAAATAAGTTTACATAGTGAGAATAAAAATCTCATAAAACCTAATGGGTAGATAGCTTGAATATTACACTTTATTCAGAAATATTACTAACAAAACTTTGAGGATGAACTTCAGTAGGTTGAGTGAATATTCCATTGAGGATATATAAATATGCCTAAGTATTGTATGATTAGGGCTCACCAATGGTGGAATACATTGTCTTAGAGAGTAATGAATAATCCCATCAGTGTAGATGTGCTGTCATTTAGTGAGAGAAATCATACATGTAGTTTTTTACTGACACTAGACTGACAGAATATTTAATTTTGACTTACTAGAACTGGATTGATCTGATTTCTCAACCTGTATTTGAATCACAGTCCATTCAGTGCTACATATTACATATATTTCATTTATTACTTCTGTAATGATATAGAAGGTTTTTAAACATTTTTTTTCTTAATTCAAGGCAATGGGGTTAAAGTGACTTGCCCAAGGTCACACAGCTAGGCAATTATTAAGTGTCTGAGGTTGGATTTGAATTCAGTGCCACCTAGCTGCCCTGGGAGGTTTTGTTTAAGAAAAATATTATTTGAAAGATTAGTGCAAAAGTTCTAACTTGTAAGGAGCATACTTCAGATACAGTTAAAGATATTACATTGGCTGTTGATTACAGGAAGTAAATCATTTCAAGTCAGTGAACCCACAATGAAATAACTTTGGTCAAAGTGAAGCACAAGGGAAAGTGTGGTAGGAAACAAAAAATAACATTAATAACTGACTAACTTGCTACAAAATAGCAGAATTCTAATGATATAGGTTATTTGAAACTGTAAAACAGAAGACCAACTTTAGAACAATAAGTGCTAACCAATAATTGTGAATATCACAATACAAATGTCGGAGTACTGAAGATTGCTGAGAAAAACATTCTTTTTCTTTTGAAATATTTAAAAAAAAGATTCACACCATTCCTCTCCTGCTTCTGTAAAAAAAAAGGTCTTAGATTTTTTTTTTGTCCTGCTTTGCTTTTTTGTTTTACTTTCAAGGGAGATAAATCCCTATCTTCATTGAGAGAATGATAGACTTTGATAAGTATGCTGTATTAATATACTGAAAAGTATAGGTCCAGAATTACAATTTTTTTCAAATTGATATGGAATAAGTGTGCAAAATAAATCACAACAAAGCAAAATAATTAGATTTATTGCATGCTTAACCTTGTAGTTTTAGCAAGTTTAACTTCTCAAAATAGAATTAAAAGGAATGTGATATTTTGCTGTAATCATTTTTACATGATTTGTCACTGAGTTCACAAGGTTTTTGTCACAATTTTTAAAATTTTTCATGAACAAATCTCTGCCAAGTCATTCCTTAATTGTACCGCACAGATTTTTAATGAGTTATATAAACCAGATAAATTCCCAAGTGAAAGTATGATGATCATCTTGAATTTCTCATATAATTTCCTAACATTGCATCATTTATATGGTCTTGTTACAGTATGGTATATACCAAACACATGTTATAAGGGGAAGTACTCTGAAGTTTTAATTTTCTAAAATATAATTCCCCAAATTATAGATCTATATCATTGTTGCATAGTATTGGAAGGAAGGAAATATGTATTTTTACAATATATTCTATGACCCTGACATTCTGCCATATGATTTACAAACCTTAATTTATTTAAGCCTCACAGTAACCCTTCAAATTCAAGGTTGGATTTGAACTCAGGTAGTTCTGAATCTAGACCCAGTACTCTATTCGCTGAACCACTGGGTTGCCTGCTAATGAGCTTTTGGGTCCTATTATTCACGTTGTTTGCCATTTTATGTATACAGTCCCTTCTTGTTCTATTACATTTTGAACTAAACTCATAATTGAGATATCAGGCCAGTGCAAATTATATTACTGGTGTTCCATTTTAAGGGTTCCCTGTCCTGTTGCTCATCTGTTTTAAGTAACAGTCTAATTTATTTTTTCCTTTGTGGATTGTCACACTGGTAACTTTGGATTATTCTTGAAACTCATTGTTACCTTTTAGTATTCTAGGGTTCAGTAAGATTAATATAATGTTATATGAAAATAGGAACATTATAATACAGCCACTTATGGGACATTTATTTGTATTTCATAGAATCTTGAGGTTGAAAGGGCCCTTAAAATAAATCTAGTCTAGTCACATCTTGTATAAGAATTCCTTCTATGATGCATCTAACAAGTGTTTATCTAATATCAATTTGCCCAATTCCATATAGAGTAAACTAACTACCCCCTGAAATAGTGCATTAAATTTGGGGATAGAGTTTATTTTAGGGAAATGTTTTCCTTACACCAAACTTATATTGCTTCTTTATGCTTTCAACTCTTTGCTTCTAGTTAGACCTTTGTGGACTAAGAAAAAACACATTAAATCTTTCTTCCAAGTGGAAGCCTTTCAAACATGTGAAGTCAGCTATCATAACCTTATCAATCCTTCTTTACTCCATGCTAAACTTTTGTTTTTCAAATGATCTAATTGAGTTCAGATGTGATGCCCTTCACCATTCTGAATCCTCTCTTCTGAGGGTAACATACTGGATAGAGAGTTGACTCTGGATTCTGGTTTCATGTCTTGCCTCAAATATATATTAGCTCTGTGACTGAACATGTCACACAACCTCCATTAGTTTCAATTTCCTAAACTGCAAAGCTCACTGCTAAGGATTATTGGGAGAATCAAATAAGATATTTGTAAAGCATTTTGTACGGTGTTGGGCCCAACCTATGTGCTTAAAAAATTTTTTTTTCCCTGCCTTCCTTTCTTCCAGAAATTTTTCCAATCTGTTTTTCCCTTTCCTAAATTGTGGTGCCAAGAACTTGACACAATATTCCAGGTGTAGTCTGACTATGTAAGTAAGAGTAATATAGAACTATTACTTTGTTATTCCTGGGTGTTTTTTTAGTTTAGTCTCAGTTTACTTTAGTCTTCTTGGTTAACTTTTATACAATATATGTTCTCTAAAAGTCACTTATTTTTCTTTCCATAATCTTATACATCAGGTTTTTGTTTTTAATGATAATACATAATACTGCATGCATTTCTTTTCCTGGATATATTTCTCTCTAATTATACCTTTTGTATTTCATCTCTCAGTTGGTAAAATGTTTCTTTATACTCTTGCATGCCCTAAGGTTTTCTCTATTAATTCTTAGATGATGCACTGCCTCATTTTCTTTGTTAATTTTTCCTGCCAATGTATTTATTTTAAAAACAATTATCATGTACTTCTCCCTTTCATCTCTACCATCCTACTATAAAAACACAAAAAAAAAGCAAAAAAGAAAATGTTTCATAACAAATAGGTAGATAAGCAAAAAAATTCTCACAATGCCCATCTTCAATATTGTGCGTGTTATTCTAACATTTTTATATTAGGAGAAAGTTGTCATTTTTTCACTGGTCTTCTGGAATTACGAATGTTTGTTTCAGTGATCAGGTTTCTTAATCCTTTAAATTGCTCATTTGTATGATGTCAATACTATAATAAATTGTTCTGGTTTTTGTCATGTCATTATTCATCAGATTATGCAAATCTTCTTGGGTTTCTCTGAAAAAAAATACCACTTTAACAGAAAAAATTCCATGAGATAGTGTTTCATTTCTGTTTCTTAACCATTGCCCTTTTAATCTTAGTTTAATTTAATTTATTGGTGTAGATGTTCTTAAAATTTGCATTTTTCCATCCTAATCATTCAGAATTTCTCTTCTCTTGACCTGTTGCTATGTTTTTACATAAAAGAAGAATGGAATGGAACAGATGTGTATTCAGTAGCATGTATCTAGGCTTGATATATCTAATCTTGATATTAAAAAGAATCACTCCCCTGCTCTCTACTATTCTTCTCATCCTTAACCCAATCACAAGTTCTTACTCTTTCTTTCCAAAATTATAAACTTCTCTTTATGATCTGCCTCATAACGGAAAATTTGTTTGCTTATGCTTAAGCTTTCTTTGGATCTACCCTACCCCCCCGCATTTGCCTTCTCTGTTTATTTTTTTACCTATGTTAATTGGAATGTAAATTTATACCCATCACTAGAAATTTGTATGTACTACATAATAATATGTTTTTTATGTGTGTGTGTTTTTGTGTGTTTTTGTGTGTTCTGTTGTGAATTTCAAAGTGATACCTGGGCACTATAATCATTCTTATTTTGAGATAACCAAAACAACAAAAATAAATCCCAAGTCATCCACCTTATTTGACTCCCTCCATGAAGACTTCTAACATTATGATTCTTAGGGAAGATTTGAAGCTTTCATCCCCCACCTCAACTCCCCATTAGAACAAAAATTATATCTTTACAATTTAGATTTTTTTTGGTTTGCTTGCTCATAGTTACCATTTTTTGTGTGTTTCTTTACTACTATATTTGTATTTCAAAGTTCAAAGTTGAATAACTTTTCTACTCTCAGAAATGGCTGAAAGTTCTTTAAAGCTCAATTAGTTATTTGTAACATTTTACTCAGTTTTAGGGGTACATTATAGTTAGTTAGAAGTCTATATATAATCTTTTGTCTTTTGGAATACTTAACCCTAACTATGCTTTTCTCAAAATATGATCTAGTTTTGTGTATTTTTTTTATTTTTTCTAGATTTGGGTGTTTGCATTTGGAGTTTCAGTTGATCATCAGTAGGTTCTGTTTTCCTTTTCTTCTGATTCTAAGAGATCTGGGTATTTTTCTTTCAAGATTTCTCAAAATAGTACATAGAGGCTCTTATTTGTTTATCTGTCTATCTATATATCATCTGTCTGTCTTTCTGTCTGTGTCTTCATTTCTTAATTCACTTTATTGTTTCTTTATTTGATTATGGTTTTCAGGTAGTTCAATAATGCTTATATTTTCTTTCCTTAAACTATTTTACAAATCAGTTGTTTTTGCTACTTCAGAGTTTTTAATTTTTTTGAACCTCCTGGTTTTTTTTTAAGATTTTCTTTTATATGTGGAAACAATAAATTTTTTTTGGTCCATTCTAAATTTCAGTGAGTTTGGAACTTGAGGAGGATACTACTTCTTCTCCTGTGCTAAACTGTTAAATCTGCTACAGTTCTCATTTCTTTTCTAATGATTTTTTTCTATTAAAATCTTACATCATTTATTAGAAATTTCATTTGATCTCTTGAACAAGCTGTGGGGTTTTGAATGCTTTCTTTGGAGGTGTTTTGCCAGTATTCCCCTCTTTAGCATTTATATCTTGGGCATCTGGCACCTAATAAAATTTTTCTCTTTTGTTTAGTTACTCTTCTTTCAGTGATTTATTCTAGACAATCCTTGTTAAGAATTTTGCATGTTTTTTGTGTCCCTGGTCCATTTGTGAGATTGTCACTCTACCACTTCCAATTTACAGTGCTATCTTCAGCAGTAGACTGAGTCTAAAATGTATTCTAAAAGACTCATCCTTGGTGATTCTTGGGCTTATTCCATGCTTAAACTGCTGTAGGATACCTGTGTCTTATATCTGCTTTGGATATCTCCATTTTTTAATCCTAGCTTGGAGATTTGGACACTCGGTCCTTGCTCTTGAGCCCTCTAGGAGATTCATGTTTCTGGTTGATGATATGAGCTGAATGCTTGATCAACGTGGGAAGTCTGTAGACCTAATTTAGCAATTCTAACTATAGGCACAAAGTCTGTAATCCCAGTCCAAGCATTTTCCCCAAGGGTTATATTTATCTTTCTGACTTGAATATATGTTGGATTTATGATACTGGCTTGGAAAGATTACACACTGTAGCTTTTCCTTCAAATTCTCAACATTACTGAGTGTTATGCTTTTTTTAGAAAGTCATTCTAATAGTTTAGGGAGAGTTGTGTCATACTGCCCATTCCTGCTCTACCATTTTGTTTTCATGCAGATTATGATATTCTATGAAGTAGAGAACCAAAGCACTACTAAAAGAATATTCATATCATCAATCAGAATTTTTGCTTGATGGAAAATTTCTGAAGTCGTTAAAAGCATTGTATCATTTCCCAGAGATATATCTGGGCAAAAAATTTTCCATAATATTTTCCTCACAATAGCCTTTTTTAAAATTTTATTTATTTTTTATTTACACATTACTAAAATATTATTGTTTTAAGAGTAAAGAAAATACCCCCTCCCCCATAAAAATATAAAACCTCATGAGAAATAAAGTAAAAGAAAGAGAAATATCTGTGATGTGATACCATCAAGTCTGCCTCTGGTGGATCACATTCTTTATCATAAGTCTATCATAGAAGTTACTTCCATATTTTTTCACAGTTGGTGTTGCTTATTGTAACTCCCTCCATCCATTCCTCCCCACTACCATCTATTATATTTCCTCTCTCCTTTCACTCTATCCCTCTTCAAAAATGTACTGTGGGGCAGCTGAGTGGTGAAGAGGACAGAGCACCAGCCTTGGGACCAAGAGACCCCATGCCCACATCCCACCCCAGAGATCCAGCAACTACCCAGTCCTATGGTTCTGGACAGGTCACCCAATCCCAGCACCATGCAAAAAGTAAAAAAAGAAAATGTGTTATATCTGACTAGCCTCTCCTATGATCTACCCTCTTCTCTATCACCCACATACCCCCTCCCCCGTCCCCCTCTCTCTCCTTTTTCATCTAGATATCTATACCCTATTGAGTGTGTATGCTGTTTCCTCTCTGAGCCATTTCTGATGAGAATGAAGGTTCCCTCATTCCCCCTTGCCTCTCTCCTTTCATGTCATTGCAAAAGCTACATGAAATATCTTTAATATGAAATATCTTAGCCTATTCTATCTCTCCTTTCTCTTATTCCCAGTACATGACTCCATTTTTACAGTATATCTTCAAATTTGACTCTCTCCTGTGCATCATCTATAAAAGCTCCTTCTACCTGCTCTATTAAATGAGAAGGTTCATATGAGTATTATCAGTATCATCTTTCCATGCAGGAATACACACAGTTCATTCTAATTATGTCCCTCATAATTTACCCTTCTCCTCTACTCTCTGTGCTTCACCTGAGCCCTGTATTTGAAGGTCAAACTTTCTGATCAGCTCTGCTGATTTCAACAGGAATATTTGCAATCCCCATTTCATTGAAAGTCCATCTTTTCCCCTGGAAAAAGACATTCAATGTTGCTGGGTAGTTGATTCTTGGTTGCATTCCAAGCTCTTTTGCCTTCTGGAATATTATATTCCAAGCCCTATGAGCCCTTAATGTAGTTGCTGCTAAGTCCTGTGTGATCCTAACTGCAATTCCATGATATTTGAATTGTGTCCTTCTGACTGCTTATAATATTTTCTCTTTGATTTGGGAGTTCTGGAACTTGGCTATAATATTCCTTGGGATTGTTTTTTTTATCTCTTCCCAGGGGAGATCTGTGGATTCTCTCAGTTTCTGTTTTACCCTTTGCTTCTAGGATATCAGGGCAATTTTCCTGTAGAAATTCTTTAAAATTGAGGTCAAGACTCTTTCCCTGATCATGATTTTCAGGTATTCCAATAATTTTTAAATTATCTTTCCTGATTCAGTTGTGTTTTCAATGAGATATTTCACATTTTCATCTAATTTTTTCATTCTTCTGGTGTTGAACTATTATGTCTTGATTTCTCACAAAGTCATCAGCTTCCTTTAGCTCCATTCTACATCTGAAGGATTTGTTTTCCTCAGAGAGTTTTCTTATCTTCTTTTCCACCTGACCAATTCTGCTTTTTAAAGCATTCTTCTCTTCAATAATTTTTTTTAGGTTTTTGCAAGGCAAACAAGGTTAAGTGGCTTGCCCAAGACCACACAGCTAGATAATTATTAAGTATCTGAGACCAGATTTGAACCCAGGTAATCCTGACTCCAAGGCCAGTGCTTTATCCACTACTCTACCTAGCCGCCCCTCTTAAATAACTTTTTGAACTGCTTTATCCATTTGAATTAAATTGGTTTTTAACATGTTATTTTCTTCAACATTTTTTTGGATTTCCTTGACTAAGCTGCTGACTTCGTTCTCATGTTTTTCCTGCATCTCTCTCATTTCTTTTCCCAATTTTTCTTCTATCTCCCTTACTTTATTTTCAAAAAAATTTTTTTGAGCTGTGTCATCATCTGAGCCCAATTTCCATATTTCTTGGAGTCTTTAGATGCAGAAGTTTGGACTTTCTCATCTTCAGACTGAGTACTTTGATCCTCCATGGGACCAAAGTAATTGTCTATGATCAGGTTCCTTTTTTTTCTGCTTACTCATTTCCCCAGACTGTGGCTGGTTTTGGCATGTTTCCTGAGCTTTTGGGTATTATTGGGACATACCCATAAGGACCTCACTGTGTGAAGCTCTGACTGCTCTCCTGGTCTGTGAATGACCACATGCTCACTTATCTGCCATGGGGCTGTGGAGGAGGGATCCCTGCTCTATGGGGAGCCTAGACTGTCACCAGGATTGGAATGTGGTCAGAGCTCCAGAGTCCTATTCCAAGGACAGAGGACAGACCTCAGCAGTGTCCCTCCAATCCCTTACCTTCTGTGGGCTGAGCACTCAGGGCGCAGCTGCCTGGAAACTCCTGCTGGGCAACTCCAAGGGCCTACTTCCTTTTCCTGGATCTGGTCTGCCATGACCACGCTGAGTGTCGCAACTACACCAAGTACTGTGACAATGCTGAGGGATTGGGCTTTGCACTTGCTCTGGCAGAGGTCTCCTTGCTGATCCTCCAAGTTGTGCTTGGTGCTCCCTGGCAGATCAGGAAACTGCTTCTGCTGTCAGTAGCCACTGCTCCCATGCACCCTGGGACTGCCCCAGTAGCCTGAACTTCCTTTGTTCTGGTGCAAGCACCCCTCCAATCCCATGGAACAAAGTTTTCCCACTATTTTCCAGGTTACCTTGAGCTGGAGAATTGCCTCACTGGATCTTTCTGTGAGTTCTGTCTCTTGAAAATTTAGTCATAATTTTAAGATTTTTGAAATATTTTGGAGAGAGCACCTAAGAAAGGCTCTTCTCCTGCAGCCATCTTGGCTCCATCCCTTTCCTTGAAAGATTTTAATCCCAAATAGCCTTTTTTTGAGGAAGATAGAGCAAGAATTGTTTTTTTTTCTTTTTTATAGATGTGAAACCTGTGACACATAGATGTGAAATTTTTTCAAATTCACATAATTGTTTTGCTTTATAGCTCTGATTTGAATGCTGGAGATCTGGTTTGAGAGTGTTTTGGCAAATATTTAACAATCATCTCTTTGTGGGGGGAGTTTATATGCCACAAAATTTTAAGTTTAATATGTATTATTATTATTTTCCATCAATTTATTAAATGAATACAATCAATAAATAAAACTGATTTATATAAGTTTGATTATTTCTGAGATGTAAATGATTGCATTGAAAATTTAGGGGCAGCTAGGTGACACAGTGGATAGAGCACCAGCCCTGGAGTCAGGAGGACCTGATTTCAAATCTGACCTCAGACACTTAATCATTAGCTAGCTGTGTGGCCTTTGGCAAGCCATTTAACCCTATTGTCTTGCAAAAAACCTAAAAAAATTAAGAAAATTTAACAACTGTCTCCAGAGAATAGGTTCCACTTGTGATTTACTCTTTCTTGATATCATTTATTGATATCCTGCAATGTAGCAATTATAATTCAGTCCACTTATGTTGAAAATAGCTACAATCTAAATGTTCAACAATTTCCCTCCCCTCCCATGTCATTCTTTCAACATTCTTCTTAAGTGATGATGCTTATCCTTCATTATCAAAAAAGACCATGATATCAGGTCGGTGATACCATGACAAGCACATGAATTAGATTTAAGTGAGGGGATGCTGTACTAAATCACCAGGCTCACTTTCTCCTCCAGAGCCATCTGGGTCATATGAACCAGGAAGACTGGAGATGACTTTGGATGCAAGGCAATCAGGATTAGGTGACTTGCTCATGGTCACAGGGCTGCATTTGAACTCCTGTCCTTAATCAAAGGCCTACCTTTTCTTCTTACGTGAAATCCATCTGTCACTATTCAGCAATTTCAGTTATATCCTACTCTTCTTGCCTCCATTTAGGGTTGATGTTTTGTTTGTTTTTTGCAAAAATTCTAGAGTGGTTTTCCATTTCCTTCTCTTGCTTATTTTACTGATGAGGAAGTTGTTGAATTGACTTGTTCAGTGGTAACACAACTAATGTGTGTCTAGGACCTGGATTTAAACTCAGGAGGATGAGTTTTCATGACTCCAGCATTCTCTTCACTGTGAGACCTGGATGCCCAGATCTTTCCTTCTTCTTCCAGGTGTTATTACCTTGCACTATGAATTCACCTACCAGTTATTCTCTCTATATGACATTTTGGTTATTTAGCATTACATTCTAGCTCTATGACATTAGCACAGTGTTCTAGATTACATTTTTTTATCAAGAAAAGATCTTAATGACTATTGTTTCCATTCTCTAATTTTATAGTGACATAATGCATAATATCAGAAAGAGGGGCAGAAAGGTGTCCTTCCAGTGTCTATTAAAGTATATAAGAAATAGCATAGATTATCAACAAAAAAATTATAAAAGAAGATAAATTTAAGAATTCACTTCATGTACTTTGAGACTTCTCTTCCCCCCAATCAAGTGAAGATATCAGGAAACAATCCTTGAAGGATGTTCAGGAATTTTTTATGACATGTTAAACATTACTCTTCCTACTTTATAGAAGAACTAAATTTAAGGTCATTTAATGTTATAGTAAAGAATTAATCTGTGTTCTTTTAACTCAGAGACTTATTATGCTTCTCTGAGGAGAATTTTTCTATTCTGAAGTATGATCATATGATGCTTTTTCCACTATTCATTACTCCTTTGCCTCATTGTCCCACCACATATACTCTACTAAGAATCATCTGATACAGTTTAAGAATCTAATTAGTTTCTGTTGCCTATTCTAAGATGAGATAGATAGAATAAATGTTTACAGAAAATTATACAAGTAGCTTCTTCTTTTTAAGTTTTTTTTTTCAAGGCAATGGGATTGAGTGGCTTATCCAAGGCCACACAGCTAGGTAATTATTAAGTGTCTGAGGCTAAACTTGAACTCAGGTACTCCTGACTCCAGGGCCGTTGCTCTATCCACTGTTCCACCTAGCCACCCCCGAGCTTCTTTCTACTGAAGCTTTTTTCTATATAACATCCAAGGCTGTGGAAGGAGACAACAGTAACATATAACTTTATATGTTGATTCATCAAAAATAATTTTTAAAAGACTTTAAATGTTTGATTGCTTAATCACAGAAGTTGCTAATTAAAGGTGTGAAGATGGGAATGATTTGAGAGAGGAAGTTTGCACCTGAGAAAGAAATAGGATTAAGTATCTTTTTTTCTTTTCTGAATTACCAGATTAGGTTTCTTGGAATCCAGCCAGTGATAGTGAAGGAGGATGAGATCTCCTGAGAAGCAAATATACTTTTTGAAATGCTGTTTTGGAGATGCCTATAGTCAGAGGACAATAAAGACAAACTTTACAAGCTGAGAATTCATGGTATATACTTTCCTATTATCAAGTGTGTGATTCTTTAATTATTTGGAGTAGAGATTTTGTTTGTCTGCCAAGTCCACAAATGATAAGGCACAGGTATAGTCTTATTCCTCTCCATAGAGACTGCAGTGTAAAGAAGCTAACACTAGACTTAACAGTAGGAAGACCTTATTTCAACTCTTTCTCTTAAATTCCCATTTGCAGGAGATCTTTCCTTGTTTGTCCAGATGTTATTACCTTCCCCTATGGATTTACTTGCCAGTTACTCTCTCTCTTTTAATCTGTGCACTGTATTGTTTACCCGTTGTTTCTCTTATTAGAATGTGTAGTCTTTTAAGCAGGCACTATTTTGTTTTGTTTTGTTTTTTATTGATTTTAGTTTATATATATATATATATATATATATATATATATATATATATATATATGTGTGTGTGTGTGTGTGTGTGTGTTTATATTGCAAATGCCAAATATGTTTTCAGTAATTGGTTGAGTGTTTACTTAGTTCTAAAATTTTCAAATCTTGTTACCTTGGACAAGCCACCAAATCCCAAGATACATAGCTTATTTATCTATAAAATGAGAAAAATAATACACTCCATTTCTGATAACTATGATATTGTAATGTTGTAAACTACATTGGACTTTAGAGACACTGACAACAGCAAGAGACCTTGTTGTTCTTTTGCTTACTATTACCATCACATCATTATTATTGCTTTTGTGTTGTTCTATTTTGGGAAAAAGATAAATATATGCCTCTCCTCTGTACACCTTCATTGAATATATATTCAAATACTCTGATAAGTCTATGCATTAATCATTCTGAATATTGCCTCCAGTGATGTATATATTGATGCATCCACACTTGCCCATTTTGAACAATTATATAGCTTTATTAATGTCAGTTTATTATCTCAATTTCTTGATTCTTTAATAATATATCTATATATAATAATGTATTAGATAGATAGATAGATAGATAGATAGAGAAAGTTATATATTTTACGCACCAATATCCCATAAAGTATCAGGTGGCAGAATACCCCTAGATATGAGTATCACATGAATGATAACAGAGAGAAACACAGGGGGTTGTGAGTAGGCTTCAGCACATGATTAACATGCTGAAGAACTAAGAAGTAGAATTTTCACTTACTTGGTGATCTAATCAGCTAATATGAATTCAATCATCACCTCATTTGATTACCTGTAATTTATCCTACACAGACTTTGTACATATTTGTTTACATGTGGTGTCCCATATCAAACTGTGACCTCCATTCAAAGACCATAACTGAAAGAATACATCAGTCAGTCAGTCAAGAAACATTTGTTAAATAAGTATTGAGAATACAAATACAGGCAAAAAATGGCTCCTGCCTTCAGTGAACTATCAACCCAATAGAGAAGACTATTCTTAAAAAAAGTTGAAAAGCATGTGGAGAAAGGCATGGGCATGATAAAAGTCAAGAGAAGAGCAGAAGGATGGAGAATGATGAGTGGCTGACCTGGATGAACCATTCTTAAATGAATGATGTGGAAGGAATTTACTACTGTCTTTTCTCCATTCTCTCTAATCCCAAGGACAGAATGAAGTGAAAAAATATGAGTTTTTGAAGTGGATGTTGCAGGATGATGAGATTCCAGAAGACAAGATGAAAATGCAAAAGAGTTCAGCCAGTGGAGAATGATGTCATTAAGGATTTGGTTGACAAGAAGAGAAGATGAGCTAGTGACCTTGCAGGTTATAGGTGAACTGTTAGGGTGCACAGGTTGGTGCATTGTTAAAAATAGCCTGCTATTAAATCTCTGTAATTTACACTTCCCCCTATACCCACATATACATGCACCCACATTTATACATATACACTCCAAACATTTCTCAAAGATGCCAACAATTTATTTTTATTATTTGAAGAGTTTACCATATCTCCTTTTGAAGCAATAGATTCTAATGATTTCCTTTTAATTTAGGTGTCAAATAAAAACTTTTTTGACATTTACAACTTTTAGATAATTGATCAAGTCCAAACTTTCAAAGTTCCTTAAATGTTATTCCTCTCCATATTCAGCTATAATGGTCCACTTGATGTTGTACATACATTATGCTTCACTTACCATCTCTGAGCATCCACATTGATACCCATTCCATCCTCATGTTAGAAGATACTTGACCCTCAAAATATTGATTACTTTTAATATTTTCCTCAGATATTAGTGCACTGTTTCCCAAAACAACCTTGGATTCATTTTATACATATTGTCTGTTTACATATGTATATTTGCCCTCGAAGGACTATGGACTAGAACACTTTTTTTTATATCTAGTCAATTTAGCATTGTGCCTCATGTCACAGATCATGGAAAATAAGTTATAAGAAAAATACTATGATCCAGACACTGGATTCATTGAGGGAGGGAGGAGATTTTCCCAGAAGTCTAGAGACATCAGTTCCTAGAATCTTGATGGATGTGATAGATAGAGAGTAAATGAACCACAAACATTAAAAAAAATTACTGAGTGATGGTAGGAGAGTACCTAGAGATTTCAATGAGGAGCAAGAAGTAATGCACATCCTCCTACTTTTGCTCTTCCATCTATAAGTTGAGGAGTAGAGCATGATTGAAATTGCAAATAGTGGGAAAATATTTATAAGGTGAATACAATGAAGACTAGAGAGATGAATTGGTTTTCTAAGGGCCACACCAGATGTCTACATGATGACATGAACTCAGAACAGCTTTCTCTGAGTGGTATTTCTACTAGCCCTCACTGAATTTCAATGAAGGATTTGACCTGAATAAATAGTATCTAAAGTTCTTTCCTGTCTCAATGTCTCTTTCTATTTTTACTTCACATTAATAAGTTTGAACATATCTTAGAAAAGAGGAATAAAGATGTGAAAAGAATTAAAGATATGCCTTATACCAGAATAGTATTCCTCTAGCCAGTTATAATAAAGTATTAAAAAGAGGTGAGTTTTGGGGGGAAAAGTGAATGAAATTTATTTTGAATATGTTGGGATTAAGATGTCTACATCCCATAATTTCAGTAATTGATAACGTTTAGACTAAAGAAGAGAGAACTTGGGTATTCTTACAGAATAAATAAGAAGTCTCTTTACCTCTGATCCTCAGTCACTTGTATTACTCAGGTCAGAATTTTGTTTTATTTTTTACTTTTGTATGTAAAAAGTCCTTTATAAAATTTCCAGTTTTACATAAATAATAGTTATTATTGGAAAGAGATTAAGAAGTGGGTCAAGAACATGACTTAAAAACAAGAAGACTGACTTTCAAAATGCTCTTAAGATAAGGAAATTGAACTCTTCTCAGGTTCAGCTTCCTTAATGGTAAAATCAGGGCAATAATGACACCTACCTCATGGATTTGAAAGGATCTAGTGTAAAGTAATTCATGAACATTCCTAGGTAAACTGTGGTTGTTGTGGTCATGGTTGTGATGGTGGTTGTGATGATAGTAGTTGTATTTGGTGATAGTGGTTTGTTAACTGCTGTTATAGTTGTTTTGGTGGTAGTTGTTAATTTAGTGGTGTGATGGAGATGGTAAATTATTGCTAGAGTGGTGCTAGTTTTGGTGGTTGTGGTAGCTGTAGTGGCAATTTTGGTAGGTGTGGTGGTAGAAGTTGTGATTAGTTGCTATAATTTCAGTTGTGGTTCTGGTTATTGATCTGGTTGTGATTTGATTTGTAGAGGTACAGTGAACTCTTAAAGATGGCCTCTGAAACTGAAGTACCAGCTTTTTAAAACAATTCTTCTGTGACCTAGAAGACACTCATGTTTGGGGGCTCATGATACTCCATAAGTCATTCAAATTATATCCCTGTGGAAAGCTTTCCATACTGTAACTTTATGTAAGAAGTACCCTAATTTGATGAGTCCTCAGACAATCCATTCATTTTCATGAATTTTCTAATGAGGGTATTAGCCACATATCATGTCTGGTGACTCTCACACTTTTCCACAACATATTTCTTGATTCCATTTTTGGGAAGAAGAGATATGTAGAAACAGACATTTACTGTAAAGGCATTCATGATCATTTTCTATGACATTAGAATCATGTCTAACTAACTAACAAAGAAAGTATTTTCATACTTTTTTCCCTGAAGGCAGGAATGGGGGGGTAGAGTTCACCCACTTTGCTCCTTCCTATTTAGTGCCTCCAGTGTTACTCAATGTTTTTGGAAACTTCAAGGAAATATGGATGTCTGGCTGCTAGCTGTCAGGAATTGAAAAACAAAATAAAACATATTTCTACTCTTTTTTCTATTCTCAGTCTGAGAAAGACTAATTTGAAATTGTGGACCATTACAGGTATTGGAGGATGCATGCTGAAATGGAAAAAGATGTTACAAGTATTTAATCAGTCTTACTCAATTATGAATGAAGACTTCTTTTGTTGAAGAGGGCTTCTGTTAAAAAGCATCTAAACAACTATGAGAGGGATTCCAGTATTTGTCATGCTAGTGTGACAATAGCTAGTAGGTATCCTTAGACAAAGCAGATAAAAATGTGTGGATTAATCCTCAAATATGATGACCCCAGAACACTATCATGATAGAGCTGTAATACTTCCCTACAGCAAGAAAAAGCAGATGATGGTTCCCACAGATGAAAGAAGGAAAAAAAGGAATGGCAGCTTTGAAGTCAGAATAGTATACTATCTTTAGGATATGATAGCTATAGAGGAGTGGACTGACTACTATAGAGGCAGATTGTCAGTAACAACAGGAAGTCTAGCATCTTGTTAAGACTGCTTCAGAAGGGTGGTGAGACAAAAAGGAGCAAGGTACAGTTAAATGTCTGCAGATAGTCATGAAAAATATTTTAGCAATTATGAAATGTTTTACTACCAAGGGATATGCTTTTTTTCTAAGGTAAATTACTTTCTTTTTACCATGAATATGGAAGACTTTGTATTTTGATCAAAGTTAGCTTAAAATTGTTCTATTAATCTTCATTGGTGATTTACTTTGCTCATCTGAGTCAGATAACTATTTCTTTTGATTTCATGGCAGAAATTGCTCCAGATGGGAGCAGAAGCAAGATTGTCAAAGTAACATATGTATCCTCCAAAACAACAACCAGACTTCCTCAGTGAAACTGAGGTTGATGGGGATTTTAGAGTCAAGTGAATACAGGTTACTTCTACTTTCTTCTACATGCATATGGAGAGAGGGTGGAACTTAGGAGATGCCTGCAATGTTATACCCCTACCTGCAGATTATTTATATTTAAATGCTTTTTCTAGTTTCTTTTTTTATTCTGTTTTGCTTTTGTTTGGTTTTTAGTATCACATTTCAGGAGGGACATTGGCATTTTGAGTGTACCTACCAGACAGTGGAGAGGAAAACAACAGTGACAACATTCTGTAGGAGGACATCCTGAACAAAACTAGAGATTTCTAATTAGAGGAAAAGAACATTTAAGGATAAGGGAATTTTTTTCTCTCCTCAGCAATTTGTATGGCTTTCATTTGAAGGAGGGATTATTTTTTTTCCAACAATGACAAACCACAGTATTAAAACTAATGGGTAGGGAATCTAGGTGGTTCAGTGAATAGAGCATGGGCCCTGGAGTCAAGAGTATCTGAGTTCAAATCTGACCTCAGACACTTCAAAATTGCCAAGCTGTGTGGTCTTGGGAAAGCCACTTAACCCCATTGCCTTGCAAAAATCTAAAAATACCCCAAAAAATTAAAACAAAAAACTAATGAGTGAAAGTTTCATGGCAGAATATTTTTGTTTCAGGAAAAGAGTGAGCTTCTATAACTACTTCTCAGAAAGGAGTGATTTTCTTTCATTGGGAATGTTCCAGCAGGGACTGGATGACTACTTGGGGATATCCCAGAAGAAGTTTCATGCCTTGGAAAATGCTTGCATTAGGTGGTTCTTGAAGCCTTTTCTGGATTTGAGATTCAGTGATTTTGTAAAACCAATTTCTATCATCACTGAGATTGAGCTGTGGCACAGTAAGAAATGAGCAGGCCATTATATTCCCTGATTTCTTCTGAGTTGTGTTGCTGGAGAAAGTTATAAAAATGTATTTTCACAGAGGGTACAAAGGAAGTTACAGATGCAACTGTGAAACCAAATGAGTTTTAAATCCATTTATCAAAGAACCTTCAGTTCTCATTTTCAGGCAGGTGAAACAATAATAAATACAGGGGAAAGAAAGTTAATCTGTATTCAGAGCATTTTATTAAATAAAAAGAAGGAAAAAAAACACCATACTGCAGGACCTGTTAGCTCTTGCCAACTCCTGTTTATGGTGGCAGTTAATTTTCTGGTGTTCCATTAGGAACATTTTGAAAAATGACTGAGAAGAATTTTGTACCACATCAAATGAGAGTGCTAAGATTCAAGGGGGACCAGAACTTTGAAGCAGAAAGTGAAGAGTGATTTTTTGCCAACATGGTCCATTGGAGCTACTTTAATATCTTTCTTTACAAATAAAACTGAGGTAGGAATTATTTCTGTTCTTCAAACTTGCTGAAGGAACAGGGGCTATTCCCCCTTGAGAAAGAGAAGATTTAAAGTGGTAAATGATAAGGATCTTCAATTATCTCTTGGCTCCCAACATGAAGGACTGATGAGACTGTTTTATTTGACCTCAATATTCTACAATAGGGAGAAAAAGGAAATTACAGGAATGCAGGTTTGGAATGAACTTAAGAAAGCCTATAACAATGAGAGTCACATCATGGTAGAGTGGGAAAGGTAAGAAGGCTTGGAGGCAAGAGATCTGAATTCAAATCCTACCTAAAACTTTGTGCAATACTAGACAAGCTAATTAATTTCCATGAGTCTCAGATTCCATATATTTAAAATGACAATAGTCTGTAATAGTTGACTAAGTAGATTGTTGTAAGGATCTTTAGAGATGGGACCCATAAAACTCTTAGAAGACCTTCAAGATATATAGAAGTCTATTAGGTGATACAATGGCTTAGAATCAGGAAGACCTGAGTTCTAATCTTGTTTTGGACATTTATTAGCAGTGGTCATTTAACCTTTGTTCCTTCATGAAAATTCAAGTTTCTTCAACTGTAAATTAATGTTAAAAGTAGTACCTACCAACTTGGGTTGTTACAAGGAAAATGAGATAATAATTTCAAAGATTTCCTATTTACATAGTAGGTGCTACATAATTGTTTATTCCCTTTCCTTCATTTGCCACATTTAAAACTAGTACAGAGTACTTGGAGATTCTACTGCAGATGGAGATAGCCCAGAAGTTCTCAATTGAAAAATTATTATAGCTTTTAAATTTCCATTTCATTACTCTTGGTGTTTATTATCCAAACAGACAAAAACAAACAACCAAAAACAATGCTTTCCTATATTTTGAATTTTTGAAGTTGATTTTCTTTTGAAAACACATGTATAAGCCTTCATAATTATCCTAATTTATTTTCATTTTATTCAATTCTTCCTGACTTTCTAGGTCATGAAGATCTTTTTCTATCTTAATTCTGTCTTCCAATTGCTAATACCTATTTCTCCCCATCTGTCATCATCTTAAAATTGTATATTCAAGCCTTCTATGCCTTCAACCAAGTAACTGATAAAAATTCATGCAAACAATTCCTGATTTAGGTCAGATATCTGAGACATTCTACTAGTGATATCCCTTCAAACTGATGGTGACTCATTAATAACTATGTATTCAATTTAATTATTACTTATACAAATAACTATACTAGCATTCAGGCTACATTATTTCCCTCTTTTCCACAAGGATATGTGAAAGATTTTGTGAAATGCTTTATTTCTTCACTTATATTGGTACCTCATTCATCTCCCAAGCTACAAGGTCTCATATAACATTTTATAAGAACTAGTACCTTGCAAAGCACCATATGGTCTGTATATAATGCAAATCATCCTATATTTATATTGCACTTTCAAATTTCCAGAACATTTCTTTCTGAAACAAACCTATCAGGTAGATCATTTAAATATCTTCTCTTTTCTAAAAATCAAGACAATGTTCAAAAGTCACATAGATTATAAGAGCCAGGACTAAACTCGAACACAGAGCCTTGTATTCAAAGACCAGAATTCTTTTTTAATATACCATTTTGTCTCCCCAAGGCTACTGAAATAAACTGAATTGAAATGGTGGAAGATGACAAGTGCAATGCAAGAACATATCATTGCTTACAAGTTTGCTAAGGCATGATCAAGAACCAGATAAAAGTCATGAGCAAGTCGTATAGATGAGAGTTGTGCAATGGAGCAGTTTAATGTTGGAGACTTAGGTTACCATAAAAGAAAATAATTTTTATTCCTATATTAATTGTTATGGGACATTGAATCATGCTCAGGCTACTATCCAAATAAGAAACACTGGGAATCTGCTGCTTGGAGTCAGGAGGACTGGTAAATGCATGAACATTTTATATTTGCCAACCACATAGTTAGGAGTAGCCATTTTCTGATAGGTTTATAACCAGAGTTGTCTAAAGCTTTTAAGCAACTTAACTAGAAATAAAGGCATAAAAGAAAAAAAAGAAAAGAAATAATCCTTTTCCTCAAAAGAATTTACCTAGGAATTTGTGGGGGGGGGGGTAGAGAGTAAACTAATAAAGCAAATGCAAAGTATAAACCAAATAAAGACAAAATAATTTAAAGAGGAAGGAGGCACTAAGGAATAGATATTTCTTGCATTCTCCTTCCCTTCTTTCAGTCTTCTTACCCCAAATTGTGATAAAAAAAAAAACCAAAGGGATTAGTGCCTGCAATAGATGACCTGTCCTTGCCCTGTGGTCAACAGTATGACTTTCCATTCACTGACTGTGGCTAATTGTCAAATGCTCAATGGAAGTTAATAAAATTGCAACCTAATGGCCTTTTCCACCTGAGCAGGCTGTGATTTGCATAAGATGTCTTTTTTTTCCCCTTTCAACAAGAGGTGAACAAGTTCACATTTCCATTGCAAAGTTCCTGATAGCTATTCTGAGCTCAATTGTGCAGAAATTTCGTGCATGAAGAAAAGAGTGGGAGAACTAGGGACGATATACATTCATCCCCAAGGAAAACAGGCATTTACATCTATGTTAATAAATCTTCCCCACACCTAAAAGATGCTCTCTCAGAAATGAAATCTTATTCAGTTTTTTCCCCTAAGGTTATTGACATATACCTTAAACATATGCTTCCCAATGTAATTTGACATGGCTAGCTATATATTGGTAACAAGAATTTTAAATAATTGCAGTTTTTCCCACAGAAAACAAATGAATAAATCTTCCCTTTTAGAAAGAAGTTATTGACTCTGGTGGAAAATATTAACTGAATTATCAGATATAGATAGAAGATAATAATTTTAATTTAGTTGTTTTTCTTTGTCGTAAGGTAGGTTTAAAACTTGGGAGGAGACTAAATCTGGAAATTATAAAAGTAAAATTTTATTTTTTAAAAGAATCATATTTGGGGGTCGCTAGGTGGCGTAGTGGATAAAGCACTGGTCCTAGAATCAGGAGTACCTGGGTTCAAATCTGGTCTCAGACACTTAATAATTACCTAGCTGTGTGGCCTTGGGCAAGCCACTTAACCCCATTTGCCTTGCAAAAAAAAACTAAAAAAATCATATTCTTGGGTCATGTGAAATTATTTATAGAGCTTAAACCTGAATTTTCTAGTATTAAATCACTCCTTTGGGGAAAACTATGGTATATGGTAAAAAAAAAAAAAAAAAAAAAAACATTGGATGGAACACTCTAAAGGCCTAAGTTAAAACCCTAGTCCTTTCAATAACTCACTCTGTGACTATGGATATGTAATTTTTCCCCCCTCTCTTTTTTTATCATTTTCCTCATTTGTAAAATGCAATAATCAGATTGTATGTTTTAGGTTTATTTCCAAACTAAAAAAATTGATGATTATATTTTGGATCCATATATTTTGCAGGAAATGATTAAAAGGTTCATTGACCTCAGATAATCAAGGTGGGGATGTCCAGTTAAACATAGGAGAGTAGAGACAACGGAATGATGAATGTATAAGAAAGGTAAACAAAAGTACTATGGCAAAAGTAATTTTAAGAGATGCTCTAGACAGGTTATTTCATCTATTTGCCCCTCTAAGTTTTTGTTTTTTTGTTGTTTTATTTTGTTTCTTTTTTAAAATGTGGACACCATTTTTCCTAAGGTTGTTAAAGGCTATTACGGAAGTTTTACTATATATATATATGTACATGTATACACATGTACATATATATGTGTACATATATATACATATATGTATACATATGTTCTGGACTGGTAAGCAGGCAGACAGAGCTGTCAGTCACATTTACTCCTGTTATCTCCTGTTATCTTTTTGTGTTTTTTCTTTAGTAATGTCTCTCAGGCCTCAGGGGAGTAATGTTCTGTTATTTTGTTTTGTTTCAATTTATTTTGTTTTTTGTTTATTCTAGACCTCAACACAGGGAAAAATGGCAAAAATAATAGAAAATAATTGCCTCAATGTCTGTCCAGGAAGTTAAACTCCTACACTTTAACTGACTTTTTTCCCCTCAGAAAAATCTCAATGAATGTATTTTTTCTTGATTAGGAAGATAATAATTCTATCGATAAACTTTGAGCCCCTAATAAAAATCTTGATCTTTAAATGTTTCTCTTCTTACACATTTTTCTGAATTGTCTTCCTCAATGCTACATTTAAGAAATAACACAGGGGGGTGGCTAGGTGGCACAGTGGATGGAGCACTGGCCCTGGTTTCAGGAGTGCTTGAGTTCCAATTTGACCTCAGACACTTAATAATTAACTAGCCCCGTTGCCTTGAAAAAACTAAAAAAAAAAAAAAAAAGAAATAGCATAAGGTTTATCAAAGGTAGTAAAAGCACAATTTTGTTACCATTCATTTTCTTTAAGAAAAGAAAAAGAAAACTTTAAAAATAAGTACAAATGTGTAAAAGAAACTTTTAAAAAATGGCAACTGATGCTTCCTTTATAAACCCTATGAAAACATGCAAGAATTATTCACTTATACTCTCTCCAGGAGATAAAGGTTAAAGGGGAAGGAAGAAATTAAGAATATATTGAAGTTCAGAATCCTACCTGATGTGGGCACCATGATATATCCACATTGTTTCAGTTTTGGAGTTCCTGAATTTATAATCCTTTGTTTTATCTTAGTGTAGTCATCATTTTTGTAGCTTTTGATTCACCCAGATCCTTCTTGCTTTTACAAATCCAAAAGTGGAAGGAGAGCCTTTCTTTACCCACCACAAATCCAGGGCAAATGTCTCCAATGAAGCTGAGGGAGAAGTTAGGAAACAATTTTTCAGTCTTATCCAACAATTTTGGATCCCATTTAGGTTTTCCTAGTAAAGAAACAGGAGTGGTTTTTCATGTTCTTTTCATACATTTTACAGATGAAGAAATTGAGGCAAGGATTGAGTGATTACCCAGTGTCACATAATTAGTAAATGTCTGAGATCTGATTTGAACTTGGGAAGATGAATCTTCCTGTCCAGGTCCAGCACACTCTATCCATTGTACCACCAACCTGACCCTAAGTTTCTTATGTTCTTGGAAATAATTGAAAAAGATATGGCCATAAAGAAACTACTTTATAAACTAGAAACTGCTATAAAACTATAAGCTTTTTTATAATTTTCCTTTTTTAGCTGTTTCATTTTAATAAAAAATACTAACTATATATGTGTGTGTGTGTGTGTGTGTGTGTGTGTGTGTGTGTATACATTACATTTGAGAGCTGTAACTTTTTTTTTTCTCCTAACCAGCATTTCCCCATCTACCTATTACATGTACTATAGTCAAACTCACAACAAGGAGTTATTAAGCATTTATTATAGGCCAGGCACTGCACTGAACACTGAGATTTCAAAGAAAGGAACAAATATTCTTTGCCCTTGAGAGACTTACAGTCTTAATGGAGCAGATAGCATGCATGCAAAAATATAATTTCCGAGGGAATTTACTATTTTTAAAGAATTCTGTGGCTTAGGATGGTATAGGACCTTTTCTCCTCCTATGATCTTCAAGGGTTCATATGTTAATTGAACTCAGAAAATCTGATATTTTTATTGGAAGGGGATGGGGGAGAAACAGGGGAAAAAATCCTAGAATAACTTTACATATTGAAATTGCATCAGTACTTCAATGATGTTTGACTATAACAATAGCCATCATCTCTGTCTTTGTCTGGGATCCTATCTACAGAGGCACGTTGGCCAGTAAATGATTCATGCCATATTAAATTCTATTTCTGTTTCCCTATGCTGCCTCTCCACATTTTCTTGACACTTCAATTCATTAGGCAGGCAGAGTAGAGCACATGACTGAAAAGCTTTTGTTCAATAACACATGATCTCATTGCCGACAAACCCCAGTGATTCACCTCTCCTGGCAGAAGGTTGTCACACTTCAACTCCTTTTCTAATAACGGGCTGAAGTCTCCTACCCAAATCCATTCCTGACAAGTCAGGCGTAGTTGATTAACGAGCTCATGTCCCCTCCCCCAATCCTTTCGATGAATGTGGGGCAGCTCAAAATGAAGAGATGTTGATTAAGACGATGTTGGACAATTAATTATGCACCATAAGAACCTTTAACCTCAGAAAGCCCTATCTACTTTAATCAGTTGAGACTAAAAATTATCAGATAATTGCATTCTTATGTTCTAATCAAGCCGTGGGAGGGGGAAAAGATGTTGAAGCAAGAATTATAGCAATGAGTTCTACTTTTTTTTTAATTACTTTGATCCAAATGAATAGGATCATGATTTTTTTTTGTTTTAATATTTGAAGTTTTTAAAGTAACAATTTTGTGTTAAACCATAGGGAGTTTGACTATAGTATAAGGAAGTATACATAAAAATATGGGATAACAATGTTGAAGCTGCTGATGGGGGTTTAAAAAATGAAGAGTGGAAAACTGTCACAGTTTCCATACAGAAAATTTTATGGGATTGACTTCATTGGAATACACACATGTATACATGCATGCATGTGTATACATGTAATCAAATGCACACATGCATGTTTAAGTACATATATGGAATACAAATATGCATCACAAATACACATTGAGATATATACATATAGTATACATACACACATGTATATAATTATATAATGCAACATGAATATATACATAAACATATGCAAAAGAATAAACACACATACATATATATATAGGAGACATAGAGATCATTGACTATCTAACCCTCTAAATCTGCAGATAGGCTCAAAGATTTGCCCTAGTAATGTAGGTAATAAGTAACAAAGTTGGAACTTAACCCATAACCTCTGACTTCAAGTCCTCTGCACATTTCACTATACCATATAACCTCCCAATGCCCTGAGAATCAGATATAAGACACTGAATTGCAGGTGTCCTTTGAACATAAAACATTAATGTGGAACAAAGGTACTTTAAGAACAAAGGAGGTATGACCTACAAAGATAATTTAAGCAAAATACATTTTCTTTATTAATGGTATTTATTATTTTAATCACTTTCATTTTCAAATGTAGCTCTGACACCCTCTAACAAAGAAGGAAAAAAAACCATAGAGAGTAGACATAGTATTCTAATCTCATTCCCCTTCTACCAATTTCTGTAAGTATGCTTTCTCATCTTTTCTAGAGTACTAGTTCCATCCTTTTACAAATGAGGAAACAGGTTCCTTGAAAGAGATAAAGTAATTTAGCCGTGGTCACATAGGGAAAAGAAACAAAATCAAGAAAGAATCAATGACAGCTTCTTTGATGACAGACAGAATCTTTTCTACTATAACATATTGACTTGATTTTGACAAGAATGCATGCTCTTGTATGTAAAGTGTAAAGAGAGAAGGCAGATAAAATCCCTTTAAAATATTCCCCATCAAGATGGAAGAGTAAAGTCAAGGACTTACTCAGTCTCTCCCCCAAACCAATCCAAATACCTTTAAAAATGACTCTCAACAAATTCTGGAGAGACAGCTCCACAAAAAGAGTGAGTGAAACAATTTCCCAGCCAATAGCATCTTGGAAGACCCCACAGGAGGGGTCTGGTGCATTGAGATTAGAAAGAACTTGCAATGAAGCCTGGACCATGATGGAGCTAACTGGCTAGAGTTTTCTAGGAACAGACCGTGGGGCTACTGAATCAGTTGTGGTTTTCTGACCTCTTAGTGCAAGATTGCCAAGGACATCTTAGAAGGTGAGCAGGGAAACGTCTGCTACACTGGGATCAGAGAAAAGCGTTATGCAGTGCAGGCTTCAACAGTGCAGACCAGGCTCCAGCAGGTCTCATGAGTCACTGAATCAGCAGAGGCAGTTTCTTCCAGAGCTCAGCTCATCCACAGACTAGAACACAAGCCAAGAGAGTAATAATGAACTCTCATGAGACCTTGAAAGAAATGAAAACTTGAAGATCTCTAGAAGTATCTCTGAAAATAGCTGCAAAAAAATGCTAAAAAATTTGGGACAGTGCATCCTCTACCCTGGAAGTAGAGCCCAATCCTAAAAAAGAGTTAAAATCAAATCATAAACTGGGGAAATGGACAAACAATAGACACAAAAGTGCAACAGAGTGTCATTATGATCAGATAGATGATCAAATTATGAATGTAGAAGAGGATAACAAGTCAAAGCTTCTACATCCAAAGCCTCCAAGTAAAATAGGAATTAATCTCAAGTCCTGGTAGAGTTCAAAAAGGATTTTGAACATTAAGTATGGAAGGTAGAGGAAAAATTGGAAAGAGAAGTGAGAGTGATGCAAGAAAACCATGCAAACAGACTCAGCAGTTTTTGGGAAAAGATACTAACAAATACTGAAGGAAAAAGCATCTTAAAAACCAGACTGAGCCAAATGGAAAAAGAGGTCCAAAAAAGTCAATGAGGAGAAAAATGTCCTTAAAATCAGAATTGATCAAGGAGATACAAAAGCTCCCTGAAGAAAATAATTCCTTAAAATATAGATTGTAACAGAGGAATGTGATGACATTGTGAGGAATCAAGAATAATAAAAAAACCAAAAGAATGAAAAACTGGAAAAATATGTGAATTATCTCATAGGTAAAACAACTGACCTGGAATCATCCAGGAGAGATAATTTAAAAATCATTGTACTACTTGAAAGTTATGACTAAAAAAAAGAGCCTAGGCATCATTTTAAAGAAATTATCAAGGAAAAATTTACTGATATTCTGGAAACAGAGGTTAAATAGAAATTAAAAGAATACACTTACCACCTCCTGAAAAGATCCCAAAATGAAAGCTCTGGGGAACATTACAAACAAATTTCACAGCTCCCAGATCATGAAGGAAAAATTGCAAGCATCCAAATATCAAGAACCACAGTCAGGATAACACAAGATTTAGCAGTTTCTACATTAAATAATTGTAGGGTTTGGAATATGATATTTCAGAAGGGAAAATAGTTTGGATTACAATGAAGAATCAACTTCCCAGCAAAACTGAACCTCTTCTCTCAGGGGAAATGATGGATATTCAATGGAATAGGAGACTTTCAGACTTTCCTGATGTAAAGGTAGAACGGAACAGAAAATTTTATCTTCAAATACAAGACCCAAAGGAAGCATAGAAAAGATAAACAGGAAAGGTAAATCATAAAGGACTTTATGTTGTTGAATTGTGTATATTCCTGCATGGGAAGATGATACTGGTAACTCATATGAATTTTCTCATGTATTAGTGCAATTAAATAGGAGCACATGTAGATAAGGCAAGGTGGGTGTTGAATTTGGAGGGATAATATTTTAAAAAGATGGAGTTAATGGGTGGGAGAAGAATGTACTTGGAGAAAAAGAAAGGAAGAGGTAGAAAAGGGTAAGTTATTTTGCATAAAAGAGGCAAAAAAAGGTTTGGCATTGGAGTGGAGGGGGGTGGAGTGAGGTGGAGTGAGTTGTACTTTCAATAGAATTGGCTGAGAAAGGGAATACTCAGGGAATACTCCATACTCAGTTGAGTATAGAAATTTATCTTATCCTAGGAGGAGAGGAAAGGGATGGGAGAAAGGGGTGGGGGTGGGGATGGTGACAGAAGGGAGAGAAGATTGTGGGAGAGTGTAGTCAGATACAAAACATTTTTAAGGGGGAACAGGATGAAAGGAGACAAAGAACAGAATAAATGGGGGTGAAGGAATAGGATGGAGAGAAATACAGTTGGAAATAACTATAGCAAAAAGCAAAAATATTGGAAAATATTGAGATCTGATAAAGACCTCATTTCTCAAGCATAGAGAACTGAGTCAAATTTATAAAAAATAAGAGCTATTCTCCAATTGATAAATGATCAAAAGATAAGAACAGTTTTCAGATGAGTTTACAAATGTTCTTTATTTAAATCTTTTTTAATTTTTTAAAACCTTTTGTTTGATTTTTATTTTCCTTATTTCTTTTGTTAAAATTTTCTTTAATTTATTTACACATTACTAAATTATTCTTGTTTAAGAGTAAACATAATATGCTCTTCCCCTTAAAAATATAAAACCTCATGAGAAATAAGGTAAAATAAAGAGAAAAAATGTGTTTTAGTCTCTGTTCTGATATCATGAGCTCTATCTCAGGTGGATCACACACATTCTTTATCAAAAGTCCATCATAGAAGTTACTTCCATATTCTTCCACAGCTGCTGTTGCTGATTGAAATTCCTTCCATCCATTCTTCCCCACTATCATCTATCATATTTTCTCACTCCTTTACTCTGTCCCTCTTCAAAAATGTGCTGTGGGGCAAGTAGCACAGTGGACAGAGCACTGGTTCTGGGGTCAAGAGGCCCCAAGCCTACAGCCCACCTCAGAGACCCAGCAACCACTTGGCTCCATGGTCCCAGACAGGCCACCCAATTCTACTACCTTGCAAAAAGTGAAAAAGAAAATGTGTTGCATCTGACTATCCTCTCCTGTTATCTACCCTCTTCTCTATCACCCACATCCCCCCTCCCCTCCCCCATCCCTCTTCTCTCCTTTTTCTTCTAGATGTCTATACCTTATTGAGTGTGTATGTTGTTTCCTCTCTGAGTCATTTCCTATGAAAATTCCCCCCTCTCCTGCACCCTTTCCACACTAATGCAAAAGCTACATGAAATATCTTTTATATGAAATATCTTAGCCTATTCCACCTCTCCTTTCTCTTACTCCCAGTAAATTTCCCTTTCACCCACTGACTCCATTTTTACAATATATTATATCTTCAAATTCAGCTCTCTCCTGTGCCTTATCTATAAAAGTTCCTTCTACCTGCTTAAATGAGAAGGTTCATATGAGTATTATCAGTATCATCTTTCCATGCAGGAATACGCACAATTGGTCATCAATAAGTCCCTCATAATTCACCCTTCTTGTGCACCCTCTCTATGCTTTCCCGGAGTCCTGTACTTGAAGGTCAAACTTTCTGTTCAGTTCTGGTTGTTTCAACAGGAACAACTGAAATTTCCCTGTCTCATTTAAAATGCATCTTTTCGCTTTGGGAGAGTATGTTCAGTTTTGCTGGGTAGTTGATTCTCAGGTGTATTCCAAGCTCTTTTGCCTTCTGGAATATTATATTCCAAGCCCTATGAGCCCTTAATGTAGATGCTGTTAAGTCCTGGGTAATGTAGCTCCACAACATTTGAATTGTTTCCTTCTGATTGCTTATAATATTTTTTCTTTGATTTGAGAGTTCTGGGCGGGGGTTATTTGGGAAGGAGATCTCTTTCTGGGGGAGATTGGTGGATCTCTCAATTTCTATTTTACCCTCGGCTTATAGATTATCAATAGGCAATTTTCATGTAGAAATTTATTAAAAATGAAGTCAAGGCTGTTATCCTGATCATGACTTTAAGGTGGTCCAATTATTTTTAATTGTCTTTCATAGATCTGTTTTCCAGATCAGTTGCTTTTTTAAATGAGATATTTCACATTTTTTCCTAGTTTTTCATTCTTTTGGTGTTGAATCATAGTGTCTTGATTTCTTTCAAAGTCATCAACTTTCTTTAGCTCCATTCTACATCTGAAGGATTTGTTTTCCTCAGAGAGTTTTCTTATTTCCTTTTCCATCTGGCCAATTCTGGTTTTTAAAGCATTCTTCTCCTCAATAACTTTTTGAATGTTTTATCCACTTGACTTAAGCTGCTTTTTAACATGTTATTTGCTTCAGCTTTTTTTGGATCTCCTTGACTTAGCTGTTGACATCATTTTCATATTTTTCCTGCATATCTCTCATTTCCCCCCCAATTTTTCTTCTATCTCCCTTACTTGGTTTTCAAAATCTTTTTTGAACTCTGTCATTGGAGTCTTTAACTGCAAAAGCTTGGAATTTCTCATTTTCATATTGTGTGTTTTGATCCTCCATGGGACCAAAGTATTTGTCTATGGTCAGGTTCCTTGTTTTTCTGCTTATGTTTCTTCCTAACCTGTGCCTAGTTTTGGGGTGCTTCCTGAGCTTTTTATTGTTATTGGGACACCCCTGCAAGGACCTCAATATGTGAGGCCCTGACTGCTCTCCTGGTCTGATGAATGACCACTAGTGCAACCCTCTGCCCTGGGACTGTGAGGGGAGGGACCATGCTTTATTAGGGGGCCAGACTGTGACCAGGGTCTGAATATGGTTAAATATCTAGAGTCTTGTCCAAGGGACAGAGGACAGACCTTTGCAGTCTCCCTCTACTCCCTTTTCTTCCTTGGCCTGAGCACTCAGGGTGCAGCTGCCAGGAGGTTCCTGCTGGGCGGCTCCATAGGCCTGCTTCTTTTTCCTGGGCTCTGGTCTGCGCTGAGTGCTGCAGCCACTCTGAGGTGGGCAGGCTGGCCTGGGCTTCATGCTTGCTCTGGCAGAGGTCTCTCTCTGCTGTGCTTGGTGCTTCCTGGGATGCAGGTCAGGAAATTGCTTCTGCTGCTAGGAGTTGGAGCTCCCAGGCCCCCTGGGGCTCTTTCCAGGAGGCCGAAGTTCCTTCCCTCAGGTGCACTGCTGCCTCTCCAACTCTGTAGAACAGAGCCTTCCCACTATTTTTCCAGGTTACCTTGGGATGGAGAATTGCCTCATTGGGTCTTTCTGTGGGTTCTCTCAAAAATTTAGTTAGTCCTAATTTTAAGGTTTTTGAAATATTTTGGAGGGTGCACCTAGGAGAGAAGGTACTCCTGCTGTCATCCCCCCAAATCATTTTTTTTAATGTCCTAACTTATTACTGACAGGAGAAATGCAATTTGTGAACAATTCTGAGGTACTACTTTATACCTTTAGAACCTGCCAATGTGACAGAAAGAGAAAACGATATAAGTTGGTAAAGGTGTAGGGAATATGATACATTAATGATCTGTTAGAAAAGTTATATAATAGTTAAAAACTGTATAAAAATTTGGAACTAACACTGACACTATTAGGTCTATATTCCAGAAGAGGGGAAAAATGGGAAGGAAAAGGCTCTATTATGTCTAAGTATATTTATAGCAACTTTTTTCTGGTGGCAGAGAGTTGGAGATTGAGGGGATGCTCATTTATTGGTGAATAGTTGAATAAATTGTGGTATATAATGAAAATAAAATTCTATTCTGTTAAAAGAAATGATTAACAGGATGCTCTCAGTAAAAATCTTACATGAGCTGATGTAATGTAATGTGTGCTATATACAAAGGAACAGCAATGTTGTAGGATGACTTAACTTTTCTCAGAGTTCTTGTAACTCAAGAGAACTCTGATGGACTTATAAAAAAATAATATCCACCCCCAAAGTCAGAGTTGATGGTGTCCAAATAAAGTTTGGAACATACTTTTTCTTTAACTTTAATTTTTCTTGGGGTTTCTCTTTTTAGGGGAAGGGTTATGTTTATTTTTACAATATGATTATTGTGGCAATGCATTCTAACCTATATCAAATAATTTTCTTTCTCAATGAAGGGAAGTGGGTGGGAGAAAGGGACTGAATTCAGAACTTAAGGTGTTTTTTTATTTTAATTTTTTTTTAGTTTTTTATTTTTGTAAGGCAAATGGGGTTAAGTGGTTTGCCCAAGGCCATACAGCTAGGTAATTATTAAGTGTCTGAGGTCAGATTTGAACTCCGGTACTCCTGACTTCAGGACCAGTGTTCTATCCACTGCGATACCTAGCCACCCCTCGAACTTAATGTTGGAACTTTCATTTAATTAAGGGAAAAATAAAATATAATAAAAAGTTAAAAATAAAATATTCCCTATAATTAGGTATGTCTCAAAGGATAATAAACCTAAAAAGGAACAGAGTTCTTGTAGTTCAACACCTATAAATAAGGAGGTTCACAGATACTAAGTGGCCTACTTAGGGCTGCATAGCAAAGAGTTATAGGAGACAGACTCTAAATATAGGTCTTCCTGACTCTAAGGCCTAATCAACAACACAATGCTGCCTGTTTTCGTTTGTTCTAAATAGACATAATCAATAAATAAACATTTATTAAATGACTATCATGTATCAGATAACATACTAAGTACTGAGGATACAAAATGAGGCAAAAGTCAGACCCCTGCCCTCAAGAAGCTAATTATCTATAGAGAGAGACAACATGTAAATTATAAAAAGCAAGCTATTTACAGGATAAATGGTAAATAATTATCACAGAGAAGGCATTGGAATTCTATCTAGTGAAGGAAAATGTGGATAAACTGGAAGCTTCAGTTAAACTGGATTGTCTTCCCTCATATTGAATCTTAGAGCATGGGGAATTACCAACTTTCACTCATTATTTTCTAGATGAGGTGATGGAACCTACAAAGGATAAGTGACTTTCCCAAGCACACAAACAGATCTAGTGTCAGAACAGACACATATTACATGTGCTTTATTGGAACCTCAAGTTCTGATATTCTCTCTAGTTTGGGTTCCTGTGTTCTCCATTGAATGGACCTTAGCTTTGGAGGAACCATAAGGAGAGTGCTCTAAGAGATGTGATCAAGACAGTTCTGAACTCCCAGTAGTCTCTGAATATATTAGGAAAATAGTTCCACAGTAGCTGGGGCTTTAGATTCTGGACATGAAAATTTGCATGTGGTCGGGATAAGGAAATATGGCATGAGATATGAGGAGAGTATTTTAGCAAGGATACATTTCAATAAATATGAATAATTGTTTTGTAGTTACTTAGATCTGATTGGTACATGGAATCTAAGATATTATCTACCCTATTAAGAGGGAAATATTTTCTTTCTTTTTGATGAAAACACCAAAAAGATACTCTATGCTGATGCTCTTTACAATGGACAATTGGTGCTTCATAAGTTGTTCTTATGGTTCTTCTAATAACACTGTACATGATTCATATAAATCTAATCATATTTCACTGAGACTATCACTTTCATCATTTCCTAAATTTTGGTACATATGGGTCCTTTTTCTCATTCTTTAATCTCTTTAGGATATTGACCTAAAAGTGGTACTACTGTGTAAATTGATATGTACTGATTAATAACTTTGTGGTATGGTATCAAATTGGTAACTAGAATGGTTAGACAAAGTTGCATGCCACCATGATTGTACAAGTGTGCCTATCACCTCTCATGCCCTCTAACAATCACCATTTTCCTTTTCTCTTAACTTTGCCAATCCAGTGATTATGATATGGGGTCTTTGCTTCTACATTTAAAAATTATTAGTCATTTGAAGCTTTTTATCTTTTTATCTTTAATTTGCAAATTGCTTGATCATATTTTACTAATTCTCAATACAAATGCAACACTATTCCTTCAAAATGAAAAAAATAACTTCATTTCTGACTCATAGCCTATATTTGTGGGGAGTTGCTCTTGTGTACAGCATGAGAGTGTGTAACAAAATTTACAGAAGAAAAATGAGAACTAGATTTGTAATGAGAAAGCTTGAACTATCACTTGGACTATTAAAATGGTGTCCTAATTGGGGTCCATGCCATAAATCTTTCTCCACAATAATCCATTCTCTGCAGAGAAGTAAAAAATAATTTTTTAAAGTTTAGATATGATCAGGTAAATCCCCATTCAATACACATCAATGGATCTCAATTACATCCATGAATAAATGTAAACCTTTTATTTTTTTCTATGTAAAATTCTTTACAAATGGGACCCTGAATACCTTTAGAGTTTTCACATCCATTGCCTTCCTCCATGCACTATATAGTCCAGTAATTAAAAACAGCTGTTTATTTTGCCTGCTATGTGACAGAAACTGAGCTAAGTTTTTAAAATGATTTTCTCATTTGATTCTTACAACCACCCTGGAAGTAAGAAGCAAATATTATATCCATTTCACAGTTAAGAAAACTGAGATAAATGGGGATTAAGTGACTTGCCTAAGATTACCCAGCTAATAAGTATGGGAAGGGGAAAGCATAAATGTTAACTCAGATCTTACTGACTCCAGTTCAAGACTTCTGTCCTTTGTGCCACACAGCTGATTTTTCAGACACTATATCTCCATTTTTTCCTTACATAAAATGTTTCTTTTCTTCCTATGTCTTTTCATAGGACATAATTTCATAGTTTTTCTTACTACCATATCTTGAATGTTCCTACTCCTTGCATCCATTTCTTCACATTTTTGGCATTTTCAAGACCATGTTCAAGCCCCACATCTGGAAGAGATTTTTCCTAGACTCCCTCCACTCCAGGTGCTACTGTTTGCCCCTCTAAGTCTACTGTATACTATGAGTATAACTTTATATAAAATATATCTTACATGATATAGATAATATTGTATATATATATATATATTCTTCATTCTATCTATCTATCTATCTATCTATCTATCTATCTATCTATCTATCTATCTATCTATATGCTTTCTTCTCAATAAAAGATAATGACTTAAGGGCAAGAGCTATATTTACATTTCTTTACATCCTGAGTGTCTTACACTGGGCTAGATTCCAGAGGCTCTAATTCTTGGTTTTATGAGTTGTTATATTCCCAGGGACTTCTCTGATGAGCCAAGGTGAGCAAGGTTATAAAAAAGAGGTGTGAGAGGATGTTAAGTTGGCTAGAAGCCGATGTCTATCATTATCCAGGATGAAATAGCTGTGACAATGCAGAAAAATGATTTCTACAACTGGTTTTAAATAATGGTAGAATAAATGATGACTGAGTCAAGGATTCCTATTATCCTACAAGTGTGGAGAGAGAGAGAGAGAGAGAGAGAGAGAGAGAGAGAGAGACTGGTGCACACTCTTCACAAATGAGTTAACATGAAGCCATGAAATGGTCTCCTCATTTTCTGCTATTGGGTAAATGGATATTTTAAATATAAGAAACTATAATATCTATAAGTTTTTGTAGCTTCTGAATTTTAAAAGGATCATGAAAGGATTTGGAAGTGAAATTCATACCATATATTGAAGGAAACTGAGTCTAGCCCAACTCACAGCTGTGCAATACAACCTTAAATATCAAGCCCAGAAATAAATCAGACTGGTAGCTGAAAAACCTTGCCTATACCAGGAGGGTGATTCTGTTGTTAGTTATGTCACAATTGGAACAGAACTTGGTTAGGCATGCTTTATTGAGTCCATTCTCCTCAGGGATTGAAGTGGCTGAAAGATTCAGTAAGACATATTTTGGTTCTTCCTTGTTTTCATTAAATATCCCCTTGTCAAAAGTGATATAAACTAGTTAATTGATAGGGAGGAAATATGAAACACTAGGACTGATGATACTGAAAAAAATATTAACTAACACCAGTGATTAATTTAGTGAGATCACTGGGATATGGACTAGAGGTATATGCATTAAATGAACCATATTGACCTCAAATGTTCCCATGGGATATACTAAAGGTTGAGATGTAACTTTTTTCTGGGTACCCAGTTTTTCCAGGGACAGGTTTAAGAGAAGTATCCCTAGAATTTCATACAGATTACACTGTAATACTAGGTATCAGGTGGTTTGTAGTTTCTTCCAACTCTCACTCTACCTCCAAAACAATAAGCTGCAACAAAAACGAATGCTGAATTTTATTTTAGGATACTTTTTATACAGTTCAGAAGCAAAATGCTTACTACCTGTATAGTATTTAACCTCACCAGACCTTAAAAGCACTTTATAAATGTTAAAGATATCTAGAAATTGATGTAATCATCACTAACATGATTTTTTTTAAAGAGGCACTTGAATCCATTTTGTGTTGTTTCTGCATAAATAGCTTGCACATAATGTGCATTTTGTTTCCTCCTCAGCCGAATGTCATCATTTCCTTCCCACATTGGTTATGCTGACATGTCATTTTCCCCCAGTGGCCAAAATGGGTTACATAAGGTAAAGGGAGTTGGGGAAGAGGGGGTGAGATATATTGCTGTCTGTCTCTCAATATCTTGCTTTGTAGCACACCATTAGGTACACAGCTACATTGTTTGCCTGAATGGGGTTGCCTGTGACCCATGTGACAGGGATTGATGGGTACCTATTCCTGGCAACTCACTTTTGTGAACTTCAGCTCACCTTGGCTGCTTCCTGTCCCCCAGCATTTTGACACTACCCTTGACAGGATTCATTTTAGGGGCATGGATTTGGTGACACTTTTCACAAATATGGCTAGCTTTCCTATGAACTACTAGACATTCCAAGGTCATCTTCATGTTCAAATATATTCTGAGAAAGGTCTGTGTATGTGTCTCCACACCCACATATCAAAAGCAAGAAAAAGAATCATCTTGTACTTAAGTGTTGCCAGTTAATTAAACTCAGTATTCCAGAGATAATCAAATTATCAAAGATAGATATATGTGTGTAGATCTATCTATTGATCTATCTATCTATCTATCTATCTATATATATATATATATATTTGTATATATATATATATATATGAACACTCATATACATGAGTATATGTGTTTTTGAATTATAAATCATGTCTTATTGTGTTCATACCTATATAATTAAATACAGGGGCACATAAATATATATGTATATGTGTATATATATGAATGAGCTGTCAGATCATGTATTGGAATAGGAAATTACTGCAGAATTTAGTCTTAGCAAATTAGTCTTATTTGCTTATGCGAGAAAGAGAGGCTAAGTGACTTGTCCAGAATCATATGACTTATATTGGTAAAGACAGAATTTGAACCTAGATCTCTCCTCCTTTATGATCAGTATGTTATACATGATGTTTTGCTCCTTTAACAAAAAGACATCTAGAATTTGAAGAAAACATGATTTTGACTCTATTATTTAAAAGTACTAGTATGCTGATAAGTATTTAAGATCTGATCCTGGAACAAACTTGATTTTAACAGTTTAATTTCAAGTTTAATCTACACTATTATTTTCTCTAGACAATCAAGGAAAGAAAAACAATTGAGCCCAAATTTGTAGTATTTGCTGATTTCTGATATGTAAATGAACATTTAATAACCACTTCCCAGGAGCAACTTAGGTGGTATAGTGGGTACAGCATCAGTGTCGGACTCAAGAGTCTGACCTTAGACACTCGCTAGCAGAGTGACTCTGGGCCAGTCACTTAACCTTGATTGCCTCACATAAAAAACAAACAACCACCTCCCATAGGTGAACTAGAGTTCCAATTTTATTCTCCATGACATTTCAGGGTAAAGAAAAAATGCATATAGTCCAGTCCCTTGTTGAATAATAGAATTGGACCAGATGCTTTCTTATTAAGGTGTTTTCCAGTTAGAACATTCCATTATTCTGAGACTATGACTACATACCTTCCTGAAACTTACTGTATGTTTGCCTGTGGTGGTGGGAGAGGAGGCCTCAAAGAAAAAAAAAGATCCAAGAAACTAATACATAACAATCCTAGGTATATATATATAAAATGCAAAGACCTTCCATATAAAGAAAGAAATTATCAACCAAGGAAGACTGGAACAGAGAATATGGTACAGTTAAAGAGGGATGGATTTATAACCAGAGGACTAAGATTCAAATCATTTTTGCTTTACTGCTTATTGGAAATTTCCTGTTGAACCCTATTAATTTTCAACTATATGACAGATGATAAAAAGGATCCCTGAAAAAAATAAGACATGATTTCTGTCCTTATCAGAGACACAGTCTGTCTTAGATGAATATCCATGAAATTATCAAAGATGATTAGAAAAAATGATCAATAATCAAGGGCAGATTATCATAGGGTTATAGATTTGGAAATGAAAAAAACTCAAAAGTGTAATAGTGTCCAATTTATTCATTTTTACAGATGAGAAGGTTAAAGCCAGAGAGATTAAAAGGCTTGTCCAATGTCACATAATGCACAAGTAACAGAAGTGGAATATGAACATAGTTCCTCAAATTTTAAATCTACCATTCTTTCCATATGACATAAGAATTCAGAAATTGGAGAAATAATTGTTGTCAAGTCATAGGTCTGACAAGGCACTTTGAGGCCTTTTAACCTGTGAAGAGAAGCAAGTCCCCTGAGACTGTCAAAAACAACACATGGGAACCTGTTAGTAGATAATTTACCTCCAGTGGTATTGCCTGCAAAATCTGATTCCAGTCTTGCTCTGTGAAGTTTCATTGTCTCCCAAAAGCCTTTACAGTTTCAATCATTCATTCCAGCAATGTTTATTAGTCATCTATAGTGTGGAGATTTTTGTGCTAGGCTTTGGAAAACATAGCATCTGGCCATTAAATGTTTGTTGAGGGTTTAATTGCTGAGTTAGTGGGTGCATGAATGTAGTAGTATAGTTTTTGACCTCAGACCAAAGACGACAAAGGAAGCAATGACATATTTTCTAGAAAGGTTTCCATTTTTACAATATTTGAGAACAATTGACTCTGATTTTTCAATCTTACGATCAGGTAATGCAAACTGTCATTTTGGACGAAAATGGTAAAAATTATAAATGACTTTGAGTCCAGCAGAAGCCTCATCACTCATGTAGTCATATTTTGGACCATTTGTTTTTCAATAAGGCTGGAAATAAACTTGTAAAAAGATGGGACTCTGCAGTAATGGATGGATGCTTTGCCCTACTTAGTAGAATGATAGTCTAATAGAAAGAGCCAATGACTCCAAGTTAGAAAAGACATTAGAATATATTGGAAATAACAATAAATTGAGAATCAGTAGTTCTGGGTCCTACTCTCAGGAATGATTTCAACTAACCTTGTGACCTGTGCCAAATCACTTGCTCTCCTAAGGATTAACATATAAATATTACTTATTGAAGTGACTACGAAAACATCAGTAATTATATATATGTATATATATATATATATATATACATATATAAATATATATGGGGGTATGTGTGTGTGTTTTAAGAATGGTCAGGAAATAAATCTAAACCACAAAATTAAAATCTGACAGAATCAATGGTGTAACATTTCCTTCCCCTACTCAAGAAGATTCAGTGGTTCTCTATAGAACCATATATAAATTTCTGAGTCTGGATTTCAAAACCTCTCACAATATGACTTCATTCTATCTTCCTATATAAATTACACCTTTTTTTTGTTTCTCCTGCCAGTCAAATTAGTTTACTGATTCTCTGAACATGTGATTATATCTTCTATGGATATGACCTATTATGCACTTCTCAAGCCTTCTTGATAGAATCTCTACCTTCTCTCAATGTCCAGTTCCTATGCTTCCTATTATAATAATAACCTTAAGAATTTTTTAGGATTGTTAGTGTTCCCCAGAAAAAAAATTGTTTTTGATTTTTTGTTTTTACATATTTAACTGTGTTTTTATAATTACATGTCATTCTATTGTAAACTTAATGCATGGGCCATTCCCCTTTTGTTTTGGGGTTTTTTTTTCTTATCTGTAATGCCTAGAATCTAGTGGACACTCAATATATGGTTTATGAATTGACTAGGAATCAGGAAATCTGAGTTTTAATCCTCTTTTAAATAATCAATATGCAAACATGGGAAAGTCACAATCTTTCAGAACCTCAATTTCCTCTTATATTGACATGTTCATATTTGCATTCCTTACTTTATTGAGTTAACAAAACACAATTAAGAGTAGGACAAAACCTTAGGAAATCCTAACCTAATCCAAACCCATCATTTGCAGATGAAGAAAATGATATATAGATATATTTTTGTTGTTTTTAAGTAGGTAACTTTTTTTGTAATTTATACTCCTGGGAGTATAGTTAGTCCTTTCATCTGCAATGATATCATTAATTTTTGTTTTTGCAAGGCAATGGGATTAAATGATGACATCAGGAATTTTTGAAAATTACTAAGAGAGGTATGGAAGTCATTCATTAATTGATGGTTTGTGTGGACCTTATTCTGGAAAAAGCAATTTCTTAGATGTTATGCCTTTAGAAGTTAGAAAATACTAGCAAATAAGTGCATCTGTGCCTTATCACGATTAGCCTGCCTCTATATAATGATTGAAATCTCTTATTTCTTTGTGGAAAAAAATGAGTCTTTTTTAAGAGAAACTGCTGTCTTTTATCAATAGACCTTCTGATAGGGTTTGTGTTGTCACTTCTCAGACTGAGAGGTTTATTGGATCAGTATTTAGTCACCTATTCATGATGATAAAAAAACACAATTAAAAACTGTCCTATCATTTCTTTGACTTAGAGTTGTCATTTAAAAAAATAAACGTGACACTTTCTATATCTCTCAGTAGGTAGATTCAAAAAACCAAAGATTTTACAAGGTATTTAGGTCATTCCACAAATAATTTTAAAAATAATTTCAGTCAAAATTACGTAATGACTTTATGATTTTATTAGGTATCTCACCTTCTTCTTCTTATGAATAGTGTCCATTTTCTTCCATAGATCTTCCATAAAAATCTATCCAATTTCTTGGATGCTTTCTTGTTTCTTTGATTTTTTTGTAGGTAGCATTAAATAATTTTTATTTGATGGTAGAGAAAAAGAGGTCACCAAGGTGTTGTTGTATTCTCTATATGAACAAAATGTATTTCTCAAGTACAATGAGTATTTCATATTACTTTCTCATTCTTGACAAAGTTAGTAGAAGTACTAATTTTTACAATTAGAGAAGTATTCTTTTATCATGAGAGAGGAGGAAACCAAGGCAGAGAAAATTTATAATATCCCTATAGCCACTCAGCTAGTAAGTATCTGAGACAGGATTAAAATTAAAATAAAATCTAATCTCATTTGTATGGTACTTTGCAACTTGCACATATTTTCCCTATTGCAACCCTGCCAAGCAAATAGGATATTATTATTCTCATTGTTCAGATGAGAAAACTAAATGACACTACTGGAGTATTAAATTGTCTTCCCATAGGCCTTTCAACATTGGTTATTTTCATGTATTATTTTCAATAATTTGTATAAAAATGGGTTAAAATTTTAGGGTTCTTTTAGTTTGAAATTCCCTTGTAATTAATCTCTTGATTCTTAGTGCTTAACATTTCCTTCCTTCCTTCCTTTCTTCTTCCTTCCTTCCTTTCCTTCCTTCTTTCCTTCTTTCCTTTCATTATAATATGAAGCCCTGACCTGAATTGGGAAGTGACATAAAGAACAACAATGGGGTTACACAGTGGATAGAGCATTGAGTCTTGAGTTAGCAGGACTTGAATTCAAATTCAGACACTTACTACCTGTGTGATCCTGGACAAGTTACTTAACTCTGTTTACCTTAGTTTCCTCAACTGCAAAATAAACTGGAGAAGTAAATGGCTCACCATTTCAATATATTTGCTAAGAGAATCCAAAAAGGAGTCATAAAGTGTCAGGTCTGAAAGAAACATATGAGCAACAACAAAAAATATGGTGTATTGCTACAAAAATAAGATATCTTTGAAGAGACAGGTATATACAGGAGAAAAAATGGCACCTGCCCCCCCCATCCCTATACATCTTACCTCCTTATTTGGTGTTAATTAACTTGAATTTCTCTTTTAAAATTTTCCTTTTCCTGTGATTTTGAAACTCAAAAATTATCTGGCCTACCTTTTGGTTTATGCTTATCTATTAATTCAAAGATTTCTCTTCAGCCACCAGTAAAGGGTTGACCTTCCCTTTTGTTCACATTGGTTTAATCATCTGTGTTGGCAATGCCTCAGTTATCAATCTTCCCCTACTCTTTCTTCATTCTAGTCATCATCCATTCCTGCATAATATCCCAAAAATGTAGCCCATCATTGGAGAGTCAGAGTTATTCTGCAAAGAGTAGAGAAAGCACCTCTTAAGAGAAGGGTGAATTGCTACCAGACTGTGATAACAGAGATCAAAGACAAGGAGAGGGAGGAGAGATTTGATTTCTGCTATGTGATAGTATACAATAAGATGTGAAGCACAGGATCCATCCCCACAATATTTGGAACACAGGGGGTTGTTAGCTCTTCTCTACATCATTGGTAGTGCTCTGAAAAAATGTTTAGTTATTGAAGACCTAGATTTAAAGATGGCATAAGTATATTGCATTAGGATCCACTACAGCAATGGATGAAAACAGGACAAACTGATTTGTTTGTGGACAATAATCATTTCTTAACTGTTATGATCTGTTAAAGGATCACATGCCTTGCTGGCACCTTCTTCTAAGTGTGGAAATTGTCACCACATTTTCCAAACCAATCACAAACTAGGTAGACATGCCACCTCTTAATGTGATTATCATGCTTTAAAATAAATAATAATTATATTCCCACTGCAGAAAAGACCAGATACTAGAGCTGCTTTTTAATTAAAACTAAGTCAAGTGTAATTGTGCAGGAACAGACAGGATAGTGGCTTTGAAATGAATCTGAATATTCAAAAGATATTCATGGTGAAAATAGTATCTCTTCTCTGGGAAATAAAATAGATTTCTGCATCTAGAAACCTCTTGGAAAGAACCAAGTAAATCAATCAGTGGCCCTGAATTCAAATAACTAATCTGCCAATTACTACTTATGTGCTCTTGGTAAAAACTTGAAGCTCTCCATCTGGATCTCATTTTCCTGATCTGTAAAATAAAAGGGTCAAACTAGATCATCTCTAAGTTTCTTTTCAGTTCTACTAGGAAACTTCATAGTTTTCTTTTGTGCACATTTAAAAAAAAAACAGAACAGTTTATCTTTAACATTAACATTAAAATTATATTATTATCAATAAGAAAAATAAAGTTTTTTGTTTTAAAAATAGGATCTTTATCCATTGAACATATATTGAATAACTTTTATATGTGAGACAATGCTAGGGGAGATGGTCATAGAAAGATGAATCATGTACATTCTCTACCCTTAAGGAGAATGAAATGCAGTATTATAACAGGAGGGTATTAGTTGTAAGTCTCAACTCTGACACAATGCCAATGTGATCTTGGACTAGTTACTAAAACTAAGCTATTTCCTCACAGGTTTATTACAGGGAAAAGAATTTGTAAAAAAATGAAAGCACTTTAGTTTAATTATGTTTGTTATAGAATTATTCCTTTCATTGTGCCAGAATGTATAAACCTTAAATCCTTCTATTGATACAATTCATTAGTATTATAACTTAGTATTGATCATTTAATTCATATCCTAATGTTTATTTTTAGATGAAACTCTCTTCTATAAATGAATAATAGAATGAATGATATAAAATTTGAAAGGACATCCTGTATTTTAATATTCTACATGCTTAGATATTCAATTCTGATTAATCCACAAACCTCATTCAAATTGTAGGTTTAATTTAAATTCATAATAACTTTCTATTCAATAGATTTGTAGTATTTATAGATGGAAGGTACCTTTATAAGGTCATCTTGTACAATACTCTCAAAATGCTAATGAGGAAACTGAGACAGAGTTTTTGACCTTCCCAGAATACTGTAGCTAGTGCCTAACTAATCTCTAGACCTCTAGCCTCTTATCTCCAAATGGAGATAATATCTAATTGGAGAATTAGAGAGCCCACTGGACATCTTGAGCTGGATTTTGCACTTATGTCTTAAAATCAAAATGTTCAAAACTGAAATTATTTTTCCTGATAAACTCTCCTCCCTTCTGAACTTTCCTATTACTGTTGAGTGTACTACCATCCTTCCAGTCACAAGACTTGAAATCTAGGTATTAGCCTTGAATCTACTCTTACTCTCACCACACCCATTTGTATTTTGTGACCAAAATGTGTTCCATTTCTTAACATCTCTTACATAGGCGTCTTTCCTCTCACATGTAAAATTTCATAACCTCACACTTGGACTATATTAGCATACTGCTGGTTGATCTCTTTGCCTCCAGTCTTTCCCCACTCAAATAGATCTGCCACTTAGCTGTTGAAGTGATCTTTTAAAAGTCCAGATATGACTACATTACTTACTATTAAATAAACTCTAGTGCTTCCCTATCATTTCTAGAAAATATTCAATGCTCACCCCTGCCACAACCTTTCAAATCAACTTATACCATAATCTTTCCCAGTGAACTCTGAGATCAAATTCCTTACTGTGTCTCAACACAAGAAACTCCAGGCCTAGAATACTTTCCTTCTCGAGATTTGCTTCCTGGCCTCTCTGCTTTCCTTCATGTGATAGCTAAAATGCCAACACTGTAAGAAATAATTCCCAATGCCATTCAATACTTGTCTTTCCTATATCAATTATTTTCAATTATTCATATATCTATTTCATCATATTTATATATTATATCTATGTCTATCATTTAAATCTCACTTCTCTCTAATTATCTAAACTTTAATCTTGCTTATACGTATTTGTTTTCATGTTGTCTCCACCACTTCTCTAGTCCCTAGTGACGAGTGACTTCTTTTCAAAAACTGTCTTCTGTGTTTCTTCAATGTGAAACTGAATAAAATATCCCTTGATGGAATCAAAGAGTTTGAATTCTAATGGTGGAAGACAGGTCTTAAAAGAATAATGAGGAATGGGAGGAATAATAAAGAATGGGAGGGAGACAAGATATTCAAATAAGTACAGTGGGGAAAGTTCCAAATTTTCAGATGTGGTATTCCAACAGGAATGAAGGAGCAAATATGGCTGACACAGGATATATTCTTAAAATAGAGGTTCTGGTAGGAACTGTCCAATCAGAGGAAAGGCTCAGAAGGTTCCTTTGAATAACCTGAATGAAAATGCCATACAGAAAGAGTGAACCTCCAAGATGAAAAGTTTACTATATCATGGTAAATAAAGACCAGAACAGATAATAATATGACATAATATGGTGATGATGATGATGATGATGTTTATCCTTCATTCTCAAAGAAGACCATGACAACACAGGAGGTGAAATCATGACAAGCAAGTGAATTGGATCTGAGTAAGGGTTGGGGGGAGTCTGTGCTAAATCACCAGTTTCTCTTTCTCCTCTAGAGTCATCTGGATCCAGTAACCAGATATGAATCAGGATGACTGGAGATGGCCCTGGATGTGAGGCCATCTTAAGTGACATACCCAAAGTCACATAGGTAGTAATTGCCAAATGTCTGAGATTGGATTTGAATTCAGGTCCTCCTGATTCCAGGCTTGGTGCTCTTTCCACTGCTCCACATAACATCATATTACATCACATAAAATCACATGACATGGCATGATATGTAATATCATAAAAATATGATGAATTATATGTCATGGCATGGAATGATAACAATAAAACATAAGAACATGCAACAATATAATTTGACAGCATAGCATAGGATGGCATAACATAATACAACATGGTTTAGTACAGTAGGTTATGATGTAGTATAGTATAATATTATGATATAACATGATATGATAAGATACCCTCAAAATTAAATACAAAATGCTATATTTGGAATTCAAAGTCTTTCATAACCTATTAAATACCTTCAACCTTTCCAATCTTTGTATAAGTGACTTCTTGATATATACTCTTTAATCAAGTAACATTGATATTGTGGCTTTTACACAAACAAGACACACCATCTCAGTTTCAGTTTTTCTCTCTGGTTATTCCCACAACTGGAATTCTCTTCCTCCTATGATCAAATGTTGACCTCTCTGGTTTCCTTGAAGCCCCTTCTAAAATCCCACCTTCTACAGGAAGTATTCCCCAACTCCTCTTATTAATAGTGCCAAACCTATTTTCTATTTTCTTTGCCTATAAGCTATATGTATATTTGTGCGCACACACACACACACAATTTGCTTGTATGTTGTCTCCTCCATTAGATTGTAAGCTTTTTGAGGACAACCACTATCTTTTTTTTGTTACTATTTATATCTCCAGTATAGTAAATAGGAGAGTAGATACTTAGTGAGTAGGTGCTTAATAAATGTTTGTTGATATTCTATGGTATGATATGATACAATATGGTATGATATAAAACTAGATATGATAACTATAATTTTGGACTTCTAGTACATAACACCTATGTTTAAGTATAGTATCAGATACTTTTCAGTTATGAGATCTTGGGCAAGTAACTTTACCTCTGCATGCCTCAAGTTAGTAAAATGGAAATAACAGAACTCCCCTCACAGGGTTGCTGTGAGAATCAAATGAAGTAAAATTGTAAAGTCCATAGCATAATAGCAGCCTGATACATTACTATTATATATGATATAAAGCTATTTTTATCATTATTAATATAAATATATAGGTATATAATGTAATGCTATCATATAATAATCTATAATATCTTGCAAAGTAAGGTACTATATAATATATGAATTGACATTATATAATATATCATGTAATAAAAATATTATACTTATAGGCTATAATTTATATAGTCCTTTATGTTTTTGCATAGGTTATTTTAAATAGATTATTTCATTCATTCCTTCTCCCCATTTAACAAATCAGATAACAAACTGAGAGAAGTGCCCAGGATCAAAAAATGGAGTAAGCATCAGAAGCAGAATTTGAACTCAGATCTCCTGAAGCCATCTCAAGTGTTCTATACATTATGCCACCTAGTCCTTTGGAAAGACAACCTGAACTTCCTCATAAGCAATTTACTATAAAAACTCACCACCTTAAAGAGGATCTAGTCCTCTAGATGACACATTCATGGAGATAGGTATTCAAAGAGATTTAAAACATTAGGTTTAAAGACACTGGGCAAGTCAGTTTAGTAAATAAAGTCAGAGATCGAAGGCTTAAGTTACTGTTTACTATTGACAGACAAGTCATTACATTTCTACTGGATTTAGTTTCCTCATCTTTCAAATGAGGATTTTGGAATAGTAGATCTCACAGGTATTTTGAAATTACTGTATTTCTTTTTTTTTAGGTTTGTTTTTTTTTTTGCAAGGCAGTGGGGTTAAGTGGCTTGACCAAGGTCAAACAGCTAGGTAATTATTAAGTGTCTGAGGCCAGATTTGAACTCAGGTACTCCTGACTCCAGGGCTGGTGCTCTATCCACTGCGCCACCTAGCCACCCCCTAAAATTACTGTATTTCTATGGCATTCTTTATATCCCATTCTTTCCCTTTGTCAAATGAGAGGAATGGACTCGAATCCCTTTACTCATTCCTAATTTTTTAACTTCACTATGAACTCTGATATGGCTTATCTGCATCTTCTCCCATGTCTTTTCTCTAGGTTGATTCTCCTGTATCCTTCTTGAATATTCTTTTAAAGTTTCCCCTTGCTAGTTTTACATTCAAATTATACCCAATTACCCAGGAAATCTCCCAAGTCTCTATCATTGGCCCTCTTCACTGTACCTTTCTCTGTACCTTCAACTTTCATTCTTGATTAATGAAAACATTCTTGACAAATGCTTTTACTCTGGTCCATCTTGAGACCATTCAAAGAATTTCAACTCTTGTACCACAATAGGAAAGTTCCCAGCTGTCCCTCTTAAACATGATTCCAGTTCCAAAAACCAAAAAAAATAGAATCAGGATCCTATTCCAATTTTCCTAAGGTTCAAAGATGATCAGATACTGTCATAGTTCCAACAATAAATAATGGCCATTAGTGATTTAGCAGCATCATTCCCATGACCTAACAGGAAGCTTCCAGGAAACCAGTCTTTGAGATCTGGGGGAGTATGGCTTAAGGTCTGAGAGGAAAGACCTTACTATCAATATCTCTCCATTGAGAGAGAGATACCTTTGGATTAACTATGTTTTCACAGCCTGATGTTGCTTAAATGTGTTGCTTCATATGCAGTGAGACTCCATTTGGCCACCAGATATCATGTACTGGTATTTTGCCCAATGTTCTTGGAGCTCAGACATACCTCACTGACATGGGAGGAAAGAATCATACTTAAGGACCAAAAACTTCCACAGCATCCAGACCATCACCAAAAGTCCTGTTTCCTATCAAATCAGGTCATGGAGTGAATAGTTCTGGAAAAGATAAATGAGGAGGTCTCTGCACAATATACACCTCATTCTAATAAACATAGTGTGCAAATCATGCCACCATTTATGTAAGAGGTGTGGTCTGATTTAAACCCAAAAAACTATTATTATTATTATATTCCCATGGATTCAATTATTGCCTTTATGGAAATTACTCATGAATTTATATAGTAATTCCTACTCTTTATCCTTAACTCCAATTACTCATCCCAACTGATTTTTTTTAATCTCCAACTATCTATGCCTGAATTTCTCAACTGTAAAATGAAGGCAAAAATAGCATTATTTTACTAGAATATTGAGAAGATTAAATGAGATATCTATATACAAGTGATTAATAAAGTGCCTGAAACATTGTAGGGGGCTATATAAATGCTTATTTTCTCCTTCATTTAGACATCTCAAAGCCCAATATATTCAAAACAGACCTCATTATCTTTTCTTCCAGATCCTCCCTTCTTCCCTACTTTCCTGTTACTGTCAAGAGTATGGTTTTCCTTTTAGTCTGCCAGTCTCACAACCTTGATTTCACTTTAAAATGCTAACTAACATTCATCAAAATAGAAAATTTGTGGTCAAATATTATGGTGTTCTACTTTCACAGAATCTCTTTCCTGAGTATCTTTTATCCACTTTATTCAGACTAGTTTAATGCTTTCTAATTGATCTCTCCATTTTAAGTTTCTTCACACTTCAACCCTTCCTTCATTTAACTATCAAAATGCTCTATTTAAACCCAATCTCTGACCATGTCACCCTCTACTCAACAAACTCCTATGTCTCCCTATTGTTTCTAAGATTGGTGAGTTACTTAAATTTCCTAGTCAGGAGTTTCATTATTTGAAAAATGAAGAAGTTTGGCTAGCTGATATTAGATACCTTATACTTTAATATCCTATAGACTTAGGACATAAACAAATCATGAATTTCTGTTCATTTTATTGCTAGCAAGTGGTTACCCAGATTCTATTTGATTACCTCCAGACAAAAGAATTGACAAACAAGGGAGCCCCTCACTCCCCATCCCCACCTATACCCCATTTCCTTTGTACAATTCATAAAGTATAAAATATTTTTCAATACAGCTTCCTAATAATTCAACTTAATTAGCATTTGTGGACCAAAATAAAGAAGTCTACTGTTGCCCACAAAAATGGAAGCCAGAAAAGATTCTGATAAATTGGCTAATCAGCAACTACAAGAATGAACTCTAACCTCAGAGTACTAACTCCTGTTCTTGGCTTCTTGAGAATAGAATAGTAGAAATATTAACAAAGATTTAATTTGCCCATTTAAGTTATGTTTTAAAATAGTTTAATATTTCATTCTAATCAATTGGAAAAGATTAATACTTACCCTAATCTTCTTTATCTCGAAATCCAATACACTAGGTTCCAAGTACATTATAATTCAACAGAATTTGACACGCTCTGAGGCAGACATAGATTAACTCTATGATGTGTAGCATTGGGAATTATGGAAGTGTCACATGATCTAGAGAGGGAAAGATTTTCATTACCATTTTTTTATTAAAGCAACCTAATTTACCAATACAATTCTATTTTTCTTATAGATGTAATGAAAACTCAGAGGAAATTGCTAAATTATCTGTTAAGGTTTCTTTTTTGTTGGTCTCTCTCCTGGAAATGTGTCAAGGGTAGAGATTAACATTTCAAAGCTGAAGGAATTATTGAAGGAAATTATGTAGGAATGGGAGAAGAGGAGGAAGAGAGTTAGTTGTGGATTTTCACAAAACAGTCTGAGGAGGCTAGGCCTTTACTGGAGAAGGAGGAAGCATGTGATAATAGAGGGAATGTTGTAATAATTATACATTCTATTCAAAGCAGTCTTATTTAATGCAATGAAATTCCTTTAAACAGTTAACTGGGGGGAGGTTAGTGAAAAATAAAGGTACATTTTATTCCTTTAATTTTTTTCTTATTCTGAATTCGACAAATATCAATAAAAACATACACTTCTGTATTGCAAGAATTACAATCACTTTCAATTTTTAGAATTTTTCAGTTCTAAATTCTTCCTACTTGTCTGTGACTCTCTATGAAACTCATTCTGTTCATTTAAAATGCATCATTGTCTTTTCTTTCTTCTTTCTCTCACTGTATCTATTTCTGTCTCTCTCTATGTATATATATATATATATATATATATATATTTTAAAAATATTCTTTATCTACATATCCTTTCTTTTTCTGTTTCTCTCTCATCACTATAGATAACCCTCTGTCACCCCCACCCTTAAAAATTGCTTTATTTTTTTGTGCTAAATCTCTCTCTTGTAACAAATTAGCAATTTAGCAAAATAAATCAATACATTGCTGTTTCTGAAAATTCATGTTTTATTCTGCATCTTGTGTACATCACCACTTAATTAAGAGATGAAAAGTATCATCAGTCCTCTGCAGTGATGATTGGTCGTTTCATTAATGAGAATTATTAGGCTCTTGAATTTTATTTTACTTTACAGTGATGTATTCATATAAATTGATTCCTTTGTTCCATTTACTTCACCCTATACCAATGCATTAAAAAGTCTTATGAGGTATCTCGGAATTGTCATTACAACACGATGTTATTGTGACATATCCATTATGATCATATACTGTTATTTGTTCAGTCACTCTCTAATTGATGAGTATTTACTCCTTACAGGTTTTGTTAGAAGAAGTGCTAAAATAATTGTTTTTGTACATTCGATTTTTTCATTTTTTCTTTCATTTCTTTGGCATTTATTCCCATTAGTCATTTCACTAGGTCAGAGAATTTCTATTTTAGTCACTTTGGGGGTTTAATATATATATATATATATATATATATATATATACAAATATATATGTATAAGCTGTATGACTACTTGTTAAATATATTATAGTTTGAACTTACTTTGTGAATGTATTCAACTAGAGAGTTCCTAAATTCCTTTCTAATTCTCAAACTCTGTGATCCTGCTATCCAAAATAGCAGTTTAACTAATAATGTTGTAGTATAACTCTTCTATCACAATCACCTAATAATTGTATTTTCCCTTAATTTTGGTTACAGTCTAGTGAGTATAAGGTGGAATGTAAGAATTTTAAATTAAATATCCTTTATTGAAGCAGTGTGAGGAAGAGGAGACGGAGCGACCCCCAGACCAGCTGCCACCGCTGCTGCAGCCTGCGCCCAGACTTTGCGGCTCCTGCCCCTCCACCGCCACCACCATGCCCAAGAGAAAGGCTGAAGGAGATGCTAAGGGAGACAAGACCAAGGTTAAGGACGAACCACAGAGGAGATCCGCACGACTGTCTGCCAAACCTGCTCCTCTGAAGCCAGAGCCCAAATACAAAAAGGCACCTGCAAAGAAGGGAGAGAAGTTACCCAAAGAGAAAAAGGGAAAGGCTGATTCTGCTAAGGATGGGAACAACTCTGAAGAACTTGGAGATGCCAAAACAGACCAGGCACAGAAAGCTGAAGATGCTGGAGATGCCAAGTGAATTGTGTGAATTTTTGATAACTGTGTATTTCTGGTGACTGTACGGTTTGAAATACTATGTTTTATCAAGTTTTATAAAAATGCAGAAGTTTGTTTTACTGGGGTTTTTTTTAGCTATGTTGTTAGCACATAGAATGCTTTGTTGTTGTTTTGAAGGGATGGGGCAGATGTTACAGATAGGATGTTTCAGAAGCTGGGTTGAAATAGGTGGGGTGTTTTTGCCCTCCTAGTTTTTGAGAGGACTGCTCTTGAATACCAAGAGGACAAGAGGAGGTTCACACATACCCCAGATACATAGATAAGATCACTGATACCCTCAATGGATAACTTCAAAAATTTGTACTTCTTCCCTGTCTGCCATAAGCATCAATTTGACTCCTCTAAACCTGGGGGCCTATCAGGATCTGCCCCTTTTTCTCTCCTTTCCCTACCCCCAAATTAATTGTTTGATACCAGTCTTTCAGGTAATCTGGACTTGAATTATAGCCCTGAGGAGGCTTCCCCCAAAGAGCTGAAGTTCTTTTCATATTGGGGATCTTTTCCAATTAAGAATTCTGCAGTTTTCATTTCCTCAAAGTCAGGGTAGGCTCCTGAAAAGTTGTTAAATAACATAGGCTCAATGTGAAAGTGTCTACCCTCACTCTAAACTTTCCCCATTTAAAGTATAAAATAAAGACTCTTCATTGGGTTTTATAGTGACTTTTTGTTTTGGTAGTCCTCTCTTTTTTTTTTTTAGGTTTTTTTTTTTTTGCAAGGCAAATGGGGTTAAGTGGCTTGCCCAAGGCCACACAGCTAGGTAATTATTAAGTGTCTGAGACTGGATTTGAAACCAGGTACTCCTGACTCCAAGGCCAGTGCTTTATCCACTATACCACCTAGCCACAACATTCCTTGATGTTTTCATTTGGGGATCTCTTTTCAGAGGGGATCGATGTATGCTTTCAATAATTATTTTGCCCTCTGGTTCCATGATATCAAGCCACTTTTCCATCACTAAATCCTGTAATATTAAATCCTTTTTTTCTCTTCTATGTTTTCAGGAGGACCAATAATTCTCAGATTGTGCCTTCTTGATCTATTCTCGAGGTCAGCAGCCTTGCTTATGAAGTATTTTACATTTTCTTCCATTTTTTTTTGATTTTTTGATTTTGTTTAACACTCTTGTTGTCTCAGGAAGTCATTAGTTTCCACAGAATCCATTCTTGTCTTAGAGAATTTTCTTTATTTATCTTTTGCAACTCCTTTTCCAATTGGTCAGTTCTATTTTTGAAAGAGATTTCCATTTGACCAATTGAAGTTTTGAGAGAATTATTTTCTTTTTGCATTTGTCCAATTGTATTTTCCAAGGATTTGTTTTCTTTTCTGCAAGGTGCTTACTTTCTCTCCCAAATTTTCCAATTTATTTATTTATTTATTTATTTATTTAGATTTTTGCAAGGCAGTGGGCTTAAATGGCTTGCCCAAGGCCACACAGCTAGGTAATTATTAAGTGTCTGATTTGAACTCAGGTACTCCTGACTCCAGGGCTGGTGCTCTATCCACTGTGCCACCTAGCTGCTGCCCATATTTTTAAATTCCTTTCTGATTTCTTCAAGGACTTCTTTCTGTTCTGGAGTCCAAATCATATTCTCCTCAGAAGTTCTAGGTCTCTCCTAGTTAGGGTCTTTTCCTTTTATGAATATTTCTATGGACCCTCCTTTCCACTAGGCTTTCTTCATTTTCCTAACACCTTGGGTTAGGGGAGGGTCTAGTTCACAGACATTTGGTGTTGGGATCTCTAGAGGCTTTACTAACTGGGTTTAGTAACTCCAAGTGGGCAGGCCAGTAGGCGGTGCTGGTTGCTTTCTCTGGAGTGTTTGTGACCTTGATTTGAGGTCTTCTCCTTTGGTCTTGCCAGGGTGGCTGAAGTTGTTGCATACTTTTATCTTTGAACCATGGTGACTATGCCCTAGGGCAAGGTAATTGACCTCCCTATTCACAACTGTGGGAGCTCTGCTGCTTACACCTGAGCCTGGAGCATACTGGTCTGTAATTGTATTTTTTCTCAGAAGAGGCTTCAGCTGAAATGAAGGTATGGACTCTGAGTTCCTCCAGACCAGAGGAGCCCAGGGATAGATGTCTCTAACTCTCCTGCACTGGAACTCAGCCTCCAACCCTGCTGATAAGCTCCAGACTCCAGACTGTCATCACCACAGCCAATGTCTGTGCTCCCCAGCTGGCTCATGCCTCTGTGGCTGATCAGGCTAGTCTTGCTCTCAGGCTCTCACTTGTCCTGTGCTCCTGGAAGAGTCTGCCCTCTATGCCTAGCTCACGCACAATCCTGGAAGACAAACCTTGAGGTAGATATTCTTCTCTTAGCTTCTCCTTCTGGGTTTTGTTGATCAGGTTTCTGTTAAGAGGTTGGTATCATGTTATGTATGAGGGAAGATCAGGAAACTTCAGCACAGTGCCTGTCTTCTCTGTGCCTTCTTGGATGGAAGAGTACTTTAATTTCTAATCTCATGAAATTCTACTCTGAAACACTCTGGTATTGGAACTTAAAACTCGAGGATAGAGGGGGGCTGCCTATTTATTTTATTTATATATAGGAAATTTTTTTTCAACAAACACATTTTGTAATTCTGCTTTCTATAAAGGAAAAGTTGAGGAACTTTCAACACTCCTTCAAAAAATTATGACTCAGGAATTTCCACTATATAGACTGCTTGATTATACATAGTACAATAGTGTAATGTTAATTCCAGTATTTATGTCAGTGTTTATATATTGATATTCATGATTGCAGTAAAAAATTGATGTCTAAGAACTTTTCAGTCAATTTCTGTGAATGACAACATCTTTTCTACCATGTATTTCTTCCCCAAGGTAAACATTATTGACATCTATGGGTGTATGAAGGGGGAACCCAATTTCTTCCCTTCCAATTTAGGCTTTTAACTACTCTCAGAAGCTTTCAAAATTAGGTAAGGTAGGCAAGGAGATCAATTCCAAGAAAAAAAAACTATTATAAATGAGGATAACAATAGCAACAACTAAAGTTCCTTCCGTATTTTAATGATATCCTTAATCTTCTAAATGAGTTACAAATAGATAGATATATTCCCTTGATTAGAAGATATCCTTCAAGTTCCAATGAACAGCTGAATTTCTTGCACACTCAAGAAACTAAAATGGAATTCCTTTATTTAATCCCTTAACCTCAAAATATCAGAGAATTAAGGGGACCTCAGAGAGAAGTCTTTTGGCATATTTCATATTGTATTATATATTCCTTTTAAAAGCTTATAAACAAAGCCAATCAACAAAAACAAAAACACAAAAACCAAAAGACAACCTTATCACTTCCTAATATCTACTTAATGATATCAAGTGGTTCTTGCTGAGACCTAGGCAATTTATCATACTTTTGTTTAGTTCTTTTAAAAAAAGTTTTTGCTTATTTATTTGCTTATTTTCCCTATTTTATATCTAACCTCTACCCATTAGTACTATTCTGTCCTCTGCAAACAGGCAGTGCAAGCCTAATTTGTTTCCTTTGTATCAGCCCTTCAGATTCTGGTTAAAGCTATCATGCCTCAGATACCACTTCTCTATAACTCTTCATGTTTTATTAGATTTCATGTTTGTTGATTTGTTCCTGAGATCCCCAATTACTGTAAGTGGACTCTGTTATTACATAAATTGTGACTACACATGTGAATTTAGTCCTTTGGGTTCTGCTTGTTGCTCTTCAGTTGAGCTCTGACATTATGCCCAAGAAGGACAGGCACAGTAGATACGGGAGTGATAAAGATCCAAAAGAAGAAGTGAAAGCAAACCAGGATCAAACTTTAGATTTTCCTCCAGGTGGTATCAAATGAAAATCTGCACGTAGCTATACATAGCAGAAACTAGTTAACCTTTATTGAAAGTATAACATATTAAACATATTTTTCCCTTCAATGTTTTAGAGTTATAAAATTGTCTTGCATATATTACTAATTCTTTTTCATGAAGATTTTTGCAGAGCAAATATCATTCCTGCTCTGTAGATGATAAATCAAAGACTTTCGATTAGACTTAGAAATTAGATTAATTGTCTCAGAATGCTGAGTTAGGAAGAACTGCTCAGAATCAAAACTAACTTTCCTAAATCCAAGTATCCTTACCCTTAACTGGAATTATTCTTTAGGCTACCTCTGAGATGTTAGTTCTATAATCTATCTTTAATTTTCAATTTCAATGAGATGAAAACAGATAAATTAGAATCAATTTCCCTATAAAAGGTTCTTAGAACTGAGGTTAAATTTGTTCTCTAATAAAACATACCACAAATCACACTCAATTTTCGACATGCATTTTGACTTGTAATCTAACCTCACTCTGAAATAATATGGAAAAATCTATTAGTAAATGCATAATTTATGTCTTCTTTAGCAAGCAGCTTTATTGCTTTTTAAGGTGGGTCTGAAAGAAGCTAGCTCTTAGAGAGATCTCAGCTATGGCAGAAATTCTTCTTTGCATCTTGGTAAATAACAAAAAAGTCTAACCCCCCACACACACAAACACATAATATGAATATTACTACTGCTGTTGTTGCTAAAAAGAAGCAGGGAGAATCAGTAGGGAGAGCAGTAAATTTTACTTAACAATTTTATATTTTACATAAGACTTCTTGCTTCCTAATCCCAACTCTGCCATTACCGGACTGTATATGATCTTGGTCAGGTTACTCATCTGTAAAAGCAGAGGACTGAACTAAAGGAAGTTATAAGGGAGTCAGCTCATCTAAACCAGATTTTCATCATTAATGAGGAAATAATTATTTAAACAAAGAGAAGAACCTTGTGAACAAATGTCCATTGCAGCATAGAATTTGTTCTTTTGGAGAGGAAAGCCCAGCATAACTTAACTGTTGCCAAATATTGGGAGACTGGATTTCACAACATTCAACAGACTAAGATCTGTCATGGAAATCAACACATGTGTTATAGAAATCTCTTACAAATTAAATTCTAGATATAAAATCAGAAACAGCTCTTGAAAAAGAAAAAAAGTGAAGTTACCTAAAAAGATTGTTGTGTAACATAATCACCTATTGGCTTCACCACTTACATGGTTTGATCTTCCTTGCACTTCTACCTTCTACTTCAATATATTTCTAATGAAGAAAAAAAATAGCCAAACATATTTTTAGAATTTATTTGAGGAATGGCAAAGAACTGGAAACTAAGCTGTGTAATGAATGTATATTGTTGTAGAATATTAAAGATACAAAATACAATTGTATCATTAAAAAGTGTCATTTGAATAGCTTAGGACATTTTTCAGGGTGGAGCCAAGATGGCAGCACAAAGCTAGGACACTCCCAGGGCTTTTTCTAAAACAAATTTAAAGAGAGCCTGCAAGGGGTAGTTAGGTGATGCAGTGGTAGAGTATCAGCCCTGGAACTCCAGAGGACTTGAGTTCAAATTTGACCTCAGACACTTCAGTATATTCTTTCAGGGGAAAAGAGAAAATATGGATTTTCAAAGAAGTAGAGGACTTTCAAAATTTTCTGATAAAAAGATCAGAACTGAACAGAAAATATGATCTTCAAATACAAGACTCAAGAGATACATAAAAAGGTAAATGGAAGGGGGGAAAATGCTAGTAAATAACATTGAACTATATAGATCCCTACAAGGGAAGACAATGCTTATAATTCTTGAGAATTATATTTCTCTTAGGAGAGCTAAAAGTAATATACTTAGAGAGGGTATGAGTCTGGGATGACCACAAAAGTATTGAGCATATAGCCAACACTTTAGGTTTAGAGGGTTGAATATAGTTGGAGGGATTGTATTTAGAGGCTCTATACATATATAAATCATGAAGTGATCTTGATTATCTTGATACTTTAGTTAATGAAGACTATATTACCACAGGGACAGAGGGAGGAAGAGTACTCTATACTTTAGTTAACACAATGCGGGAGTGCACTTAGAGGGGCTAGACATAAATACTTCATGAAGTGATTTTGGTTGACTTGATACTTTAGCTACAATTAGAAGGGTACTTAAACAGGGAGAATATAAATGGTGCATGAAGTGGTTGTGCTCTACATGATACTCAATGAGAATTATATATCTCTAGAGGGTTCTTAAAAATAGCTGTAGTATAAATTGATTAGATGTTATTTATGGCTCTTAAGAAGTGAATTTCTAATGGGACAAAAGAGGGGAGTGTACTTAGAGGCTGAGGGTATGAAGTGAGTATGAGACACTGTTGCTTATTAATCCAACAGTCAATCAATCAATCAATCAATGAACCTTGAGAATTGTACTTCTAACAGGACAGATAAAAGGAGTATATTTCAACATAGGGAACAAAACATGGAAGACATGAAAAGAAGGATTAAACTAGGAAAAGGCTATGCATTAGAATTAAATAAACCACATGAAAAGGCACAAAATATATGGGATGCAGACAAAGTAGTTTTGAGGGAAAATTTTATATTTTTCAAAGCTTATATGAATAAAAGAGAGGAGCTCAATGAATTGGGCTTGCAACTAAAAAAAAAAAACTAGAAAAAGAACAAATTAAAAATCCACAATTAAATGCCAAATTGGAAATTCTAAAACTCAGAGAAATTAATAAAATTAATATAAGAAAACCATTGATCCTAATAAATAAATAAAATTAAGATTTAGTTTTATTAAAAACAAAAAAATACATAAACCTTTAGTTAATCTGATTCAAAATGAAAGCAGAAAACAAAATAAGTAGTATCAGAAAAGGGTTAGTTCATCACCAATGAGGAGAAAATTTCAGTAATAATTAAGAGTTATTTTGTCCAAATGTATGCTAATACATTTCATAATGTAAGTTAAATGGATGAATATTTACAAAAATATAAACTTCCCAGATTAACAGAAGAAATAAAAGAGTTAAGTAACCCTATTTCAGAAAAATAAATAGAAGAAACCATCACTAAAATGCCTTAGAAAAACTCTCCAGGACAAGATGAAATTACCATTGTATTCTACCAAACATTTAAGGAACAATTAATTCCAATTCTATGTAAATTATTTTAAAAAGAGAAGGAGTTCTGCCAGATTTCTTTTATGACAATAAAATGGCATGGATACCTAGACTAGGAAGAGGCAAAACAGATGAAGAAAATAATAGATCAACCTCCCTAATGAACATTGATGCAGCAAAGAAATTGCAAGAAGTTATTATTAGTATAAAACACCATGATTAGTTAGGATATATACCAGGTATGCAGGGATGGTTCCAACATTATGAAAACAATCCACATAATTAAACAAATCAATAACAAAACTAACAGGAATCATGATTATCTCAATAGATCCTGAAAAAGACTTTGAGAAAATATAACATTCTTTCCTATTAAAAACCCTAGAGAAGGGGCAGCTAGGTGGCACAGTGAATAGAGCACCAACCCTGGAGTCAGGAGTACTTGGGTTCAAATCCAGCCTCAGACACTTAATAATTACCTAGCTGTGTGACCTTGGGCAAGCCACTTAACCCCATTGCCTTGCAAAAAAACTAAAAAAAAAACCCTAGAGTATAGGAATAAACTGAATTTTCCTTAAAATAATAAGCAATATCTATATAAAATCTTCAACAATTTTTGTATTCATTTGGGACAAACTAGGATCAATTACAATAATATCAGGAGTGAAAGAAGTATGTCCGTTATCATCACTACTATTTATTATTTTATTAGGAATATTAACTCTATTAATAAGAGAAGAAAAAGAAATTAAAAGAGTTAGAACTAGTAGAGAGAAAGCAAAACTTTCATCCTTTACAGGTGATATGATGGGGTATGTAGAGTAACTTAGAAAATCAACTAAAAAAACTACTTGGAACAATTAACAACTTCAACAAAGTAACAAGATAAAAAATAAACCCACATAATCATCACCATTTCTATATATGAACAGCAAAGTCCAAGGGCAAGAGATAGAAAGAGAAATTTCATTTAAAGTAACTACAGACAACATAAAATACTTGGGAATCTATCTCCCAAGACAAACGCAGAAACTGGATGAACACAATCACGAAATAATTTTCAAACAAATAAAGTCAGATCTAAACAACTAGAAAAATATCAGCTGTTCATGCTTAAACCAAGTCAGTCTAATGAACATGTCAATTCTATCCAAATTAAATTACTTATTCAGTGCCATAGCAATCCAAAAAAACAATTTTAAAGAGCTTAAAAAATAGTAACAAAATTCATCTGAAGCAAGAAAAGGTCAAGAATACCAAGGAATTGGTGAAAAAATGCAAAGGAAGGTGGCCTAGCTGTATAAGATCTAAAATTATATTATAAAGCATTTGTCATCAAAACTGCCTGGTACAAAGGAAATAGTAGTAAGTGATTACAGTAATCTACTTTTTGATAAGCCCAAGGACACTAGTTTCTGGGATAAGAACTATTTGACAAAAACTGCTGGGAAGACTAGAAAATAGTATGGCAAAAACTAGGCAAAGACTCACATATCATAACTTATAACCAATATAAGGTCAAAATGCATATAGTATTTAGACACAGAGGGTGATGCCATAGACCAATTAAGAGAACAAGAAATATTCTATCTATTGAATCTATAGAAAGGGGAGAAATTTATGAACAAATAAGAAATAAAGAATATACACATTGCAAAATGGATGATTTTGGCTGTATGAATTTTTTTATTGTTTTTGAATGAAGTGGGATAAAGTGACTTGCCAATAGTCACACAACTAAGTATCTGAGTGCAAATTTGAACTCAGCTCCTCCTGATCCCAGGGCAGGCACTCAATCCACCATACTGCCCTAGCTGTCCTTGACTATATTTAATTAAAAAGCTTTTATATTAATGAAACCAATCTAACCAAGATTAGAAAGAATGCAGAAATCTGGAATCCCAAGTTTCTTAGCTAATGTTTCTGATATAAGGACTCTTTTCTAAAATATATGGAAAACTGAATGGAATTTTTAAGGTTATAAGTCATTCCCCAATTGATAAAGGATCAAAAGATATGAATAAACACTTTTCAGATGAAATTAAAACTATTTATAGTTATATAAAAGATGCCCTAAATCATTATTGATTTGGAAAAATGTAAATTCAAATAACTGTGAGATACTACCTCACACCTCATCAGATTGGCTAAGTGATAAAAAAGGAAAAGTATCGATGTAGAAGTGGATATGGGGAAATTCAGACATCAATGCACTGGTGATGGAGGCCATTCTGGAGAATCATCTGGAATTGTGTCCATACAGCACGTTCATACACTTTGATCCAGTAACATTAATCCATTAATCCTAGACTTGTCTGTCTGTCTGTCTGTCTGTCTGTCTGTCTGTCTCTCTCTCTCTCTCTCTCTCTCTCTCTCTCTCTCTCTCTCTCTCTCTCAATGTATAGCATTCTTTATCATAAGTCCTTTAGAATTATCTTGGGTCACAGCACTTCTGATAAAAACTGTCATTCACAGCTCATCATTCTATAATATTGCTATTACTTTGTATGTAGTATATTTCACATTGCTTCAGATTATGTAAGTCTTTCCAGGTTTTACTGGAAGTATCCTGCTCATCATTTCTTATAGCAGAATAGCATTCTGTCACAGTCACATGCCACAGTTTGTTCAGACATTCCTCAGCTGATGGTTATCACCTCAATTTCCAAACTCTTGCCACCAGGAATATAAATAGTTCAACATCATTTCCCTTTCCTGTTTACTTTTTTATTAAAGATTAAATTTTCTGTTCATATCTGTTTTTTTTTTCTATTGAGAAAGTTTGAAAGTCCCCTATTTAATTATATGTACATTTTTCCCCTGAAAGAGTATGCTCAATTTACTGGATAAATGATTCTTGGTTGTAATTCAAACTCTTGTTTTCTGGAATATCACATACTATACCCCACAATCTCTTAATGTAGAAGTTGTTAAATCTTATCTTGTCCTTATAATAGTTTTTCTTCTTGAACCTGGAGCTCTGAAATTTGGCTATAATATTCCTGGGAGTTTCATTTTGGTGTATCCTTCAGTAAATGATTGATAGATATTTTCAATTTCTATTTTAACCTGTTCTAGTTTTCCTTGATAATTTCTTGCAAGATGATGTCTAGGATCTTTTTTTTTTGATCATGAGAAGACAACTCATTTTGAAAGACTTGAGACTCTAATCAACACAGTGACTGACCTCAACTTCAGAGGATCAGTGAAAAAAACCTGCTACTCACTTTTTTTTTTATTTTTTGCTGGAGAGGTGATAGACCCAAGATGTTTTTGGATATTTGTTATGAAGAAATTTGTTTGACTTGACCATGAATATTTGTTATAAGGGTTTTGTTTTTCCTTTTTCCAACAGTGGAGGAGATAAAAGATAAAATATGTGATTGTGTTAATGTGAAAAATTTTAAAACAAAGATAAAAAAATATCATCAAGAATTCTAAAAGCTAAAATGAAATAAATGAAGCAAGGAATATTAAGGACAACAAAGATATGTTCTTTAATTATTCTTGGAATAAGAGGATAATGAAAGATATAGGTGAAGAAGACTATGATTTGTGGTAAGTAAAATGATGATAATGGAAAAGAAGGCTAAACTAAATATTCTGTTATTTTTTTTCTGTTCTTTCAAATTGATATGGAGAACTGAGCAGTGGACATGGAGGTAGGAAGGCCTACATTCCATTCCAGTTTTCCATAATCACTATCTATGTTACTGACAAGTAAATTATGCTGTGTACCTCAGTTTCCACAGCTGTAAAATAAGGATAATAAAAATACCTTCCAATCAGAATTGTGAGAACAAAATTAGATGGCATTATTAAGCAGATTATTATTAAATTTAATATAAAGTACTTTTAAATTTATAAAGTTCTGATAAATGTCTATTTATTATTATTATTATTATTAATTTCCATTAGAAAACTCTTTGAATTGAAAATGTTGTAAACAGCGAACTGAGATCAACTGAACTGATTATAAAAGATCAATTAATTGTCTTTGATAGGTTCAAGTCACCAGGTCAAGGAAACTATTTTTCAGGGTGATACAGAAGGTGGCACTGTACTTAAAGGCAGGAAAATGAGTTCAATTTCAGTTTTAGACACTTACTGGCTATATGATCCTGAGCAAATAGCTTAATCTTCACATCTTACACCTGAAAAAAAATTTTACTTCTGAGACATAAGAGATTTTTGAAAGTCCCTAGAGAATACATGCAGAGCAAGATTTAAGGTCAATTCTTTTTTTTTGTTTAACAAATTTCTGCAATCCCAAAACTCAGAACAAAAAGGAAAAGTATGAAAAATATACTAAATACACACAACAAGGAAAAAAAATAACAAGGGACAAACCTCATAAAATTACATGTGATTCCTAAAATATTTCTAACTTCCACTCAATATTGCCTTGCCTAACTCATATGGCATACTTGGGCTCAGAACCACAAGTGACCTTCAAGACTTGTGCTTCATTCTTCAGTTGTGGGAGTACTTCTCCAATATTGCCATAGTGGTGACTCAGTTAGAAGCCTGAATACCCATAACAAGGAACAATGATGGGAAGTGGGGTTCCATGTCATTCAAAAACTGAGTAGACCAGTATAACTGCATTATTGTATTGTGGAGAGGATGAATAAATAAGAATAATTAGAAATATAGAAGGGGGGCATGCTGTGAAAAGATTTCCATGCCAAATGATTTTAAATTTTACTCTGAAGGTAATAGAAAGCCACTGCTATTTGTTGATGAAGAGGTAAATTTTGGGAAAAAATGCATTTAAAAAATAACTAAAATGTCCACAACTTTTATGGTTATATTATTTAGCCAGAGACCTTGCTGCTAAGCACAAATATTCAAAGACATCTCATAAATACCATAGAAAGGCACTATACCTATGAAAATATTCATTATAGTACTTTTTATGATAGAAAAAGCATTGATATAAAAAGTAAGTACCTATCAATTGGGAATAGTTAATTTAGAGTAAAGTGTGTATGTATGGTAATGTTGCATCCTTTGAACTTGTAAAAAAAGGAAGAATTCAGAGGAAAAACATGAGAAAATTTTAAGAATTGATAAAGGATAAATTATCAGGACTAAAAAAGGACAATTATTTTAACATTGGAAATCTAAATAATAATAAAATGAAACAATATAGAACACTATGCAATCATAATGAATAAATTAGGATCTAGAGAAGAGATAAGAGAATTAATACCTTCATAAAAAAAATTGAGAGAATAATCTAAAGAACATTGCATATATAACTATTTGATAGTATTGTTTAGACTGGTTTGGATGAATGATTTTCATTTTCTTTTTTCTGTATTAAAAGGAAAGATTAATTCTATGTGGTGTGAATGTGATTTATCTAGAAACAAATATGATATAAAAATAAATAAGATCAAGGGAAAAATAAAGATCATAGAAAACAGTGGAGAATGGGTGAAGTTGTCACAGAAATGGAGAGGAATTTGATTCTTGAAGTGTAGATAAATATAGAAATTCCATAATTAAAACTTCTGGGTGAGAAAAAAAAAGAATAAGAATGATGCTGCATGAGCTGATATCAGCAGAGTCAAAGGTTTCTAAGGTGACTAATGGACCAAGTGAGAGGAAGGAACATGTTGAAGTAGTGCCAGATTTGAATAGGAGTCTCATTAGACAGTAGACTCCAAAGTCAGAAAAAAGAACTTGCTGAATCCTTGCTCTGGAACCATAAGAACATTGGAAGTACCAAGAATACAGGTCAGAAATGCATACTGACAGCATAAATGTCAATGTAATGACAGATTCATCCTATACTACTGAAGATCCTAGAGATGATATCCCATATATTAAATCTCTGATAATTCTTACTTTCCCATAGTATAGTTTTTATGCTACTGTTCTGGAAAATAAAAATCTCTGAAAGTCTTGAGATATCCCATATTTCCCAGGTCACATTTTGAAAGCTGCCAACTCTATGAGATATGTAGCCAAGATTAGTTTGATTCACATGACTTAAATTTTTGAATCCTTATGCTGTGGAAACATAATTCACTAGAGTATGGGATAAAATTATTTCTTCCTTCTTTGGATAGGAGACTAAGTCCTTTTCTGGATATCTCCCCCTACATGACTACAAATAAACCTTTCACACTCATTGTGCCCTGCCTTGTCAATGTGGGTTATGAAGTGTAATTTTCCCCAACTATTTCCTGGAGGTACTAAGAGTGTAAAATGATATATAGACTTATATGTGTCTTTTGAACTTCTTCTTTTTAAACTCTTCTATTATTTAGTTTTAAACCTTAATTAACTTGCTGATTAGGGAAGGAGAATTATTTGATATAAAAACAAAAGCCCAATATTTGAAGGGTTTCAAATAAAAGGAAGAAACAAAATGTTGTTCTTTTAAGAAAAGACATTGATGACTAAAAATGAGAATTAATTCATCAAAATTGCTTATGCCAAACTAACTTGAATTTCCTTTTTTGGTAGAGATTTTATGCTGATATGCCAGATGAATCATTTAAAGGAATAACAGTGGGAATGCTAATACAACAAGAATCAAATACTTACAGATCTGATACTCACTACATGTATGACACTGAGAAAGTCATTTTATTCTTCTGGACCTTAGCTTCCTCATCCATAAAATGAAAAAAAAATGGATTAAATGACATATAAGGTCTCTCTCAGCCTCCAAATTTTATTATCCTATGAATAGCATGATTAAATCATAGAAATAAGAAAGAGCAGTTACTGTTTTTGGAGTTACTAAGTTATCCAATTTGTATTGTATAGATTACTTAAAAATAAGTAGAAGATAAAGGTGGAAAGATAACATGAAGTTAAATTATTTATGCTTTGAAGCTCAATAATAGCTTGGGTAGGAAATGGAGAATACTTTTTGAGCATGGGATTTATATGATCAAAACTGTACATGAGGAAGATAGCCATTGTAAAAGTGTGGTGAATGGAAAGGTTAGAAGCAAAAACTGGCAATAGAGTAAGAAAAAGGTGTTTAGAAGAAAAGGTGCCAAAGGCAAACATATGACAAAAGCAGAATTAGTGATATTTGGCAACTGACTGGCTTGAAAGGAATGGAGAACAAGGAAAAGCTAAGAGTGTTTTATAAATTTCAGGTTTCTGGTTATTGGAAGAATGTTGCTATTATCAGTAAAGATAGAGAAACTGCTAGAGAAATTAGATTTTGAAGTGTTGTAATTACAACATCTCTCTAATACACCTCTTTCTTTCCTCTGTCACTCCTGCCACTCTAGAGCAGGACCTCAATACTATGACCTAGATTATTGCAGTGCGTCTGACATGCTCAATTCTCTCCCCAATTCTGTACATCATCCATTTCATCACCATTTTCTTCATAATCTAGTCCAATCCTCCCTTAACATCTTAACATCTTAATTCCCAACATGGACATTTGTTTTAAAGAAAGATTTTATTTATTTTGAATTTTACCATTTTTCCGCTAATCTTGCTTCCCTCCCTCCACCCCCCCCCCCACAGAAGGCAGTCTGTTAGTCTTTACATTGTTTCCCATGGTATACATTGATCTAAGTTGAATGTGACAAGAGAGAAAACATATCCTTAAGGAAGAAACATAAAATATAAGAGATAGCAAAATTACATAATAAGATAACTTTTTTTTAAATTAAAGGTAAATAGTCTTGGGTCCTTATTCAAACTCCACAATTCTTTCTCTGGATAGAGAAGGCATTCTCCATCACAGATACCCCCAAATTGTGCCTGATTATTGCACTGATGGAATGAGAAAGTCCATTAAAGTTGACCGTCCAACATGGTCATTTTGATACTGTAATTCTTCTGAACAAGACACTCCAGCTCTAGAATATGTACATCACTTCTAGTTGTCCTCAATGTCTGACACTTTCTCTACTCTGCACCAACAACTGACCTGTCAGGTTTCCTTGAGTACCAATTAAAATTCCATCTTCTACAAGAAGCCTTTGCCCACTCCTTTTAATTTCAGTCCTGTATCTCTGTTAATGATTAACTATTTTTTATCCTGTATATAGCTTGTTTGTACATGGTTATTTGCAAACTGTCCCTCTCTAATTAGATTGTGATCTTTTCAAGGACATGTTTGATACTTTGCCTTTCTTTGTGTTCTGAAAACTTAGCACCAGATCATGCTTACAGTAGGTGCTTAAAAATTATTTATTGACTGATGTTGAAATTATAATTGAAATTATGAGAGTAGCTCAGATTGTCAAAGTAGAATTAAAAACAATAAAAAGAAAAAAAGGTTTATTAATAGAGTTTGATTCATGAACATGTGTGTGTGTGTATGTGTGTGCACGCGTGCACACATTGGGGAAGGTTGAAAGGGAGAGTGAGAGAAAAGTAAAGCAAGTGTCTAAAGAGAAATATCTAGAAAAATAAGGGGAGATTAGCTAATACAATATAAAATATCCAAGGGAATAAAAAGGGTTTTGGGGGGAAGGTGAACCATAGTGTCAAAGATCAACAGATAATAATGCAGAAAAAAAGATCCTTGGGATTTAGTGATCAGGATATCAATAGAGACCTTTGAGAGAGAGCAATTCCAGGGGAATGATGAGGAGGTAATTTATAATCTAATTCATTAGGGCAGTTGAATTTGACTCATAAAATGATCAAATCACTAATTTTGATTAATTGATTAGGGTAATTAGCTCTTGCAATAATATTTAAAAACCATTTAATATAAACTTGACATCTTCTTAAACAAGGTATCATTGTAATATATGACTATTTTCATTCTTTTTACTTCTATTTCTTTCTACCAAAAATAGTCAGTCAAAGAAACAAATGATCAAAAAAAAAAAAAAAGACCTCACATCCTCTTGCCTGTCTTCAACTCTTGGGTTATTTCAGGTGAGATTTTCCTCTCTCTCTCTCTCTCTCTCTCTCTCTCTCTCCCTCTCTCTCTGGAAGGAAGGAAGGAAAAGGGCTAACTGAAAGCATTCACCCCATGTTTGAGATTAAAATATAGACTCTCTCTAGAAAGAAAAAAGGTCTCAGTCTCCATTTGAGATTTACTTTTTTCCCCCACTTTGAGATATACTGGATTGTTAGTCAAAGTAAAATAAAAAGCAAGGTTGACTTGATATTGCCCCTAGGTGATTTTTACAATTCACTAATGCTAGATAAAGAAAGACTGCAGTCTTTACACTTGAGGAGTTACATCCCACTGAATCTGTACTGATTCATACTCTGCATGCTTTATTAAAAAATATTTTTTTTGGTTTTTTGCAAGGCAAATGGAGTTAATTGGCTTGCCCAAGGCCACACAGTTAGGTAATCATTAAATGTTTGAGGCTGGATTTGAATGCAGGTACTCCTGACTCCAGGACCAGTGCTCTTCACCACCTAGTCACCCCTAAAAAATATTTTTAATAATTTGAACTTTATCACCAAAAAAGGAGCATATATTTTCAGATACATAGCAGAACACAAAAACATAATTCTCTATAAACTGTAAATCTTCATTTCATAGAGAATACATACACACACACATAAGTGTATATAAATGCACTTCTCAACTATGCTTCCATAGAACTATGAGAAAGTATGTTTCCCTCCTCCTGAGAGAAATGTGATGCACGCAAAGTACAGAAAATGACATTTTTTGGTATATCCCTTTATTTGGAATTATTTTACTTATCTAAGAAGGTTAAAACTCTCTCCTTCCCCTCCTTCCTTCCTTCCTTCCTTCCTCCCATCCTTTTGGTTAATGGGGGATGGGGTGCACAGATGAAAGAATCATAGGGCAGAGCACTTAGCCATAATTATAACAAAATTCAACATTTTAATATGCTAAAGAATAGAACAAAAGGAAAGTTCAGAACAAATGAAAAGATACTTAGTAGAGTTTTGTAAATTATATGTAGAATGTATTATATATATGCACATTTATATCAGAATTTTTAAATTCTTTCAAAATTGTATTTTAAAATGTTTTGTATACATTTTTTCTCCTGCTACTACTCATCATTCACTAGGTTAGTTCATAACAGTCATACCAATTTTTTAATAATTCTCTTTTGTTATTTAAACCTTAATTTGCTCAGCCATTCTTAAAATTTATCAAATGTAATCTTAGGCATACCCTTAGATATAGTTCTCTACCTCCCTCTTATCTTGTATTCCTTGTTTTATGCTTAGGATCAAAATTTATTTTGATTGGGACTATTACTTTCCACATATTATTCTCCTTAACTCTCTTCCCCCATACCCATATTTGTTTTTCAATTGAGTTCAATATATTGTCTGGTTGAGTGGAACCCAGAGAACATGGTATACATTTCACAGGAAAATATTTAAACCAGGCACATAGAAAGTACAAATGAAATCTTAAAGTTGACTTTTAATTTGGTGGTGATTTATTTGCCTTTTTCATTGACAGTAACGACTGAATTCCTTCTCCCCCCCCCCCCGCCCAGGTTTGTTATTATTAGTAATATTTTTTGAGTTTGTTGATTTTTTTTTTACATTTTTGAGATCATGCACTTCTTTAATGAAACAAAATGTGCCCGATTTAGCAGGGAACCAACTTCTCAGTTGAAATATCTTCTAATCTAGTTTTTTTTTTCATTTGGGAATTTCCATTTCCTTCCATTGACCACATTGTTCTCCAGTGTTGAGGACTTCAAATTAATAGCTTTTAATCCATGTTAGTGCATATTATCATCTGCCTACTCCATTTCAGACATCCAGGAGGGATGAAGTAGCAGAAGAAATTTAATCTTTAAAGGGACTAAAGGTATAGTAAAAATCTGAACATGTATTTTTCTCCCCTTTCAGGTTTCAGTGTTGTTATTTTTGCCTGCAAAAAAAGATTCAGTTAAATCTATCTGCCTTCCACTTCACAAGATCTATAATCAAAGAAATGGTCCTAAGAGGTGGTAGTCTATTGGACAGATTTACCTAGGCTTAGAGATATCCTTCATCAAAATAATATCTAATTTGCCTTTACAATACCTGAAAATATGCCATGAGATACCTTTCCATTGGTCATTTTTTGTTTGTTTTCAATTAATGTCCTACAGGACTGACATAATGTGCCATTTTCTCTGGTCATTGAAAATATGGCCTTTTAAAAAATTGTGGGGCTCCCCAAATCATGTTGTGCCAGTCAATTAAAAGGGTAATTCAGTTGGCAATAGGAAATGATCTTAAATATTTGTGCTCATCTTCCTTTCCCTCTTCTCCTAGCATCTATTTCTCATGAAGTTGGACATACTCTGTTTACCTGAATTATGTACTGAACATTGAGTTAAAGGAAAATAGACTTTTGAATCATTGGATTATAGAATCAGAAGGAATCTTAGAGGTAAACAATAACAACCTCCCACCCATTGAAGGAATCTCCCATAAAGTATTTCTACTGGCTGGAGATTATCTAGCCTCTTCTTGAGTATTTTCAATAATATGAGTGCCCAGGTTCTTAGGTGTCTTCAAATAAACTGAAAGTTATACTATTCCTTCTATCTAGCAAATCTCCCTTTCACTGCTGCTCTGAGTAAATCACTTCCTCTCCTTGGTGTCCATCTTATGCCAAGTCATTCTGGTTCTACTTGTGTAAGCAGTGTCTTTTGCCTTTCATTTTTTTCTCCAGCACTTAAGACAATGCCTAGGTACATAGCAGGTACCTAATAAATATTAGTCTAGGTAATTTGGAATAAGAAGGACTTGAAATAAAGTTGGAGACCAAAAAGTATATATAATTAATCGAATTCATTAATTCTGTGACTTTGGACAAGTCACTTCATCTCTCTTAAATCTCAGGGTCTTCATCTGATAAATAAGTGCTTGAACAAAATAATCTTCATTTTTTCCTCCAATTTTCATTTCTGAGATCAAAAATGTTGCTAGGTATTGATTCAGGATGAAAAAATAATAGAAAATTCCATGAAAGAAAAAAAAATTGTTCAGATTTTTTAAAGTCTGACTTTTTTTGTCTTGTAAGTTAGAAACCAGGCCTTGCTAAGTGAAATTTCTCTGTCCAAGATTAAAAGAACAACAAGCATTAGAGACCAGATTTGAACCTAGTTGCTTTGATTCCATTGCTCTTACCAAATTCATAATGTTTTCTGTTTAAAAATATACCTCATACCTATAACCTCACATTAACCTCACTGAGGGTTGTGCTATAGAAAAGAAATTCCATTGATGTTTCAATCTTTTTGGTTCCTCAACCAAAACACAAAATCACTTTTCATGATCATTTAGGATTCACACAGGTATTGTCTCTACTCTCTTTAAAAGTCCTTCTCAATGTATGATTGGTTATGTTAAACTCAGCTATGAGGATCATTCTGAACACATTAATTTTCCCTAAGATGATAGGGTTAAATATTAATTGAATTTTCAGTTATCCTGGCTTGAAAGTTGGGTGTTATTGGCCATAACACAAAAATTTTGGGCGGGTCTTAATTTCTTCCTCTGAGAAATGAAAGTGTTGGTTTAAATGATCCCTAAGATCCCTTCTGGGTCTAATATTCTATGATGTGTAGTTTCACATTATGTACTTGGGTCCCTCCAAATACTAACTAATATTCTTTGACTTGATGCAGCTAATAAAATATTGCATTGAGCTGATCAGAGGTGATGGATCTCTCCTTAGAATGACCCATTTTCCCCAATAAATGATTTATCCTTTGAAGAATTCACATTCCCTCTACAGAATATTTATATGAGTCCTGTGATATACAGTACACTTTCTACCTATAATATATGCTTTAATAGTTAATGAACTGTAGCCATTTCTGAGGCTAAAGTATTCCTGTTCTTTCTATAACTTTACTATAGAAATATCCAATTACAATGGACCTCGAAATGAATAGATATGCTGATGTTCCTCACCTGAGCATTTTAAAAGTCATATTCTAGGCTCAGAAATTAGATATATGCAAATATGTTATTTATCTAAAAAAACAAATGCTCAACAGAAAGTCAAATAATTCTGATATCAGTAAAATCCTATACCTAATGAGATCTACTATTTTTGCTTCCTTCTTAATTTTAAAAGAGCAAAATGCATTCTGGGGACACTTGAATTTTTTAAGATAAATTATCTTTGATTTTTAATTATTATTTTTAATTATTATTTTATACTTTTTATATTTTTAAGGTATACTATTGTTTTTGCAAGGCAAATGGGGTTAAGTGGCTTGCCCAAGGTCAAGCTAGGTAATTATTAAGTGTCTGATGCCAGATTTGAACCCAGGTACTCCTGACTCCAGGACTGGTGCTCTATTCACTGCACCACCTAGCCGCCACAATAAATTATCTTTGAAAAACACATTTAGTTCATTTTCTTTTCTGTTTCTTTCATTTTTCCACTGAATAGTATTTTATTTTTTCAATCACTTGTAAAAATAGTTTTCAACATTAATTTTTGTAAGATTTTTAGTTCCAGTTTTTCCTTTGCCCTTCCCCAGCACAGCAAGAAATCTGATAAAGTCTATACCGATATAATCACAGTAATCAAATTTCCATATTAGTCATGTTTTGATAGAAGAATAAGAAAAAAGGGAAAAAAGGTGAGAAGGGAAAAAAACAAAAATGTGAAAATAACATGTTTCAATATGCATTCAAGTTTGCACAGTTCTTTCTCTTGAAGTAGAAGGATTTTTTCATTAAATATCTTTTGGAATGTTCTTTGCTGTATTTCTGATAAGAACTAAGTCTATCATATTGATCATTACATAATATTGTTGTTACTGTGTACAATGTTATCCTGGCTCTGCTCACTTTACTCATAATTATTTCAGGCAAGTCTCTCCAGATTTTTCTGAAATCCAGTTCCTCATCATTTATTATAGAACATAATAATATACCATTAGAGTCATATACCACAAGTTCTTCAACCATTATCCAGCTGATAAGAATCCCATCAAGTTGTCAATTCTTTGAGTACATATACATATATATATATATATGAGTCTTTTTCCTTTCTTATGATATCCTTGTGATATAGACATAATAGTGGTATTGCCATTAAAAGGGGGTATGTACAGTTTTATACACCTTCGAGCAAAATTTCAAATTGCTCTCAGAATAGCTAGATAGTTCACATTTCCACCAATACTGCTTTTGTGTACCAATATTTATCATTTTCCCTTTCTATCATATTAACCAATCTGATACGTATGAGGTGTTACCTAAAAGTTCTTAATTTGCATTCTCTAATCAATAATAATTTAGAACATTTTTATATGACTATTGTCATAAAGTTCTTCATCTGAAAACTGCCTGTTCATATTCTTTGATTATTTGTAAGTTGACTATATTTTGGTTTTGCATAATATATTTGAGTACCTTTATTAGACTATATTCTCTTGGAAAAGACATTGATCAGTAAAATATAACTTTAGTCTTCTAAGGAGAAAATTAAAGTGGCAACTTTAACTATTAGCAAGTATCTCTAATTATCTAGATGTTCTGTTTAGAATTCACTATAAGATTAACTAAAGATTTACTTCCCTGATCTCTAAGGACAATATTTTTCCTCTCTAGGTTTCTCATATATGTGAAGTTTCTCATCTATATGATGAGGGGATTGGACCTAGTGATTTTAAAGATCCTTTCCATTTTATCCATTTTATGTTCTATTTTCTAATTAATCAATCAATTTATCATTAACCATTTATTAAGCGTCTATTCTTTGCAAGGTTCTATGCTATGGGGATACAAAGGCAAAAATTTATGAGGATACAATAACAAGATCAAAACAGTTTTTGCACCCAAGTAATTTATAAAAGGAGAGCAAACAAATATATACACATATATATGCAAATATTTATAAATATATAGGTTTGTAATGTTCATTTCTATAGTTGTACATATACAAGTATATGTTTATATGCACGCATGTATGCCAGCTATTGAATGTATATTTAATCATATATCATATCAATAAAGAAATTAAAAATATACAAAGGGGAAGATATGAACATCTGGAGGGAAGAAGAAAGATCTTTTGAAGATGGTGGACCTTGAAAAGAATTTTGACCAAATCCAGTATTTTTAAGAGATAGAACTTAAGCACTTAAGAAATGGGGAACAAGTATAATGATCCAAACAGTGGGAAGGGGGCATCACAAATAAGTAATCCCAAGTTGACCAGAATGACTGGATGATAGTGGGAGTGAATAATTCATAAGTTTTGAAATTTTGGAAAGCAATAGGCTGTGAAGAACTTGAATTGTCAACCAAAGGAACTTAATATTTTATCCGAGAGGTATTAGAGAGATACTGGAGTATCTTGAGTAAGATATAGAGGAAAGGATAAAAGATTGATAAAGTTTTACTAGGAGTGTGCAGAGCTCATTCAAAATAGCTTGAGAAAGCTGATAGCTAAATGTTCAGAAAGAGTATTTACATTTGGGGATTTGGCTGATGTTACTAAATCAAAGTTTAGTTTGTTGTTTTCATAATTGTTAAGACTTAAGAAACTGATAGAGGAAATGTTAATGAGGAAGATTAAATTTAAATGAAGATTAAATAATAATGAAGATTAAATTTAAAAGAGGGCCATGGAGACTCCCTCTCATTTCTATTCTGAAGAGCCTATTGTTAAGTATTTACCAATACAGATCTGTTCTTTACTAAAAATATTGATAACTGCATGGAAAATGGAATGAAGTGGGATTGAGTCAGGGAGACAAATTATAAGGACAATAGTATACTGAAGAGGTAAAAATAACTTGATCCTATTAGAATACTGGATATATGAATGGAGATAAGAGATTTTATATGAAAATTATTGTCAAGAAATAAATTACTTCATATATACAGATTATATATATATATGCATACATGTGTATTCATGTATTTATGTCAAATGAGAAAAGAAAAAAAAAGGGTGGTACTAAGGTTATGAACTTGAATATGTAGAGGAAGTTTAGTGACTTCAAAAGTAACAAGTAATTATAAAAAAAAGCAGCCTGGGTTTTGGGGGAAAAGAAAATGGGAAGTTTTGAATACATCAAATAAATCAGAGTTTTATTGTTGATAAATTTTGTTGAGATTGATCTAAGGGACTCTCATATCAAAATTTCTAGTGGGAAACTGGTAATCTAGTACTGGAGTTTAGGGGAGAAAAATACAGATATAACTATATATATATATATATATATATATATATATATATATATATATATATATACTATAGACACACAGAGACAAAGAGAGAGGGATAGAGACAGAAATAGAGACAGATAGAGATAGGGGAAAAAATAGAGACAGAAAGATGTGGAATATGCCTAGAGAGTGGAGTTGACATAAATGATGTTTCCACAAAGGAGACTTGCAAAGAGCTGTCAGCCAGGAGAGAGAGAGAGAGAGAGAGAGAGAGAGAGAGAGAGAGAGAGAGAGAGAGAGAGAGAGAGAGAGAGAGAGAGAAGAGAGAGAAGAGAGGAGACAGAGACAGACAGAAAATGAGACAGAGACAGAGAAGAAGCAGAGTCACCAAACATAATAGAGAAGAATGCTTATAGATATAACAAGGTAGTCCATTGGGTTAATTCTAACAGAGGAAGTAAAAAATGAATTAGAATTGAAAAAAGGGCATCAGGATTTTAAATTTAGAGATCATTGGGAACTTTTGAGAGTAGAGTTTCCATTGAGCCTTGATGTCAGAAGTTAGATGGCAGAGAGTTTAGAAAAGAATGAGAGAGAAGGAATTGGAGATGTTGAAATATGAAATGTAGATAGAATTTTTAAGTTAGGCTGAGAAAGGGAGAAAAAAAATTATGATATCTTCTGAAGAAATTATGAGTTTTTTCTTTTAATTTGTTTTCTTTAAAAAAAATGTGTAGCAGGGCAGCTAGGTGGTGAAGTCGATAGAGTACCAGCCCTGGAGTCAGGAGTACCTGAGTTCAAATCCAGCCTCAGAAATTTAATAATTACCTAGCTGTGTGGCCTTGGGCAAGCCACTTAACCCTGTTTGCCTCGCAAAGAAAACCTAAAATAAATAAATAAATAAATAAATAAATAAAATTTGAAAAAAATATGTAGTAGTAAAGGATGGACATGCTTGGAGTAGTAGCAAAATTTCTAATAAAAGGGAGAGCCATAAGATTAGTGAGAGTGAGGAGATGAAAGTGGAGGTGTCTCAGAAGTAATACCTGCCTTTTAGCCTTGTTTAGTTTTTCCTTAAATTAAATGGAAACCATCTTGGAGATTTATTTGGCTCAAAAACACTAAGGTTTTGATGGTTGACAAGGCTTCTAGAAAATCTAAGTTAAAAAAAAGCTAGTTCCTTAGGATACAGCTGCTCCCTATTTGAAGCTTCTGACTTGCAGTCAAGCATTGTGAACCCAGGGAGAGGAAAGACTTGCAGTCAAACTGAATGAAGATTGTTTCCTCGATGAAAATCCTTTTCTTTCTTTGATTCGTTTCCTTGTAATAATTTAATAATAGTTGCATATCATATCATATCAATTTCAAAACCTCTGCTAGGAGATTTAGGCCACAATGTTTAACATGGAAAGAGGATTAATAGATTAGAATGCCCTCATCTAATTGGGAGAATTGTGTTATAGAGCAGGTTGAGTCTGTGCTTTTGGCACTACTGGCCCCCAAATCATAAAATGTCTCCCTTTAATGAGTGGAGCTTAAAACAGTAAACATTCTAGAAGCATATTGAAATAAATTGTCATATAACAATGGAATCTTGAATATGATAAAAGTTTTAATATTGTCATCTGCTGAATTTTAATTATTTTTATTTTGGGATGATAATGATCTCTAATAGCTATCTTAAACCATTCCTAAAGTCAGGAATTTGGGGATTATACAATAATGGTGCTGGGGAAAAAACTGTTTTAGACTTTTTATATGACATATGGAAGGCTGTTGGGAATGAGGCACATATAATTTTTTTGAACTCTGTAGTAGCACATTATTGGTGACATTTGAATAGAAAATATTTGTTTCTCCCCAGGAGAGAAATCTTTTTGAGATTGAGGATTCAGACAAATAAGGCAAATGGACCCCAGATGATTTTCTGGGGACGGGGTGATAGATCAGATTAAATATTTAAAAGGAGAGGTATTTTCTGCTCAGTCTCCCACGAAATGTCACTTTCTCTCTGAACCTTCTAGGCTTCTGTGGTTCCTGTAAAAACCTCAGCATAGAAAGACAGCAGTAACATTCTAGCCCAGTCCATGAGGAAGTGACAGTATTTAGGCTTCCAGCTGTGGCAATGCCTACCCCAGCACAGGTGGATATGTCTAGACCCTGTCTAGACATCCCATCAGGGCTAATCCCAAAGGCAACAGGCTCCGATGTGCTCGGCAGCTCAACTCCAGTAGCAGCAGATGATGGAGTGGGGCCCCAAAGTCAGCAAGCATTGGAACAGTCACAGAAGTAAAAAGTGACCTTGAGAACAGAAGTGGCTCTAGAGCCATCGGACAGCAGAATCAACATTGGTATAGGCTGGAAAAAATAGGGCCATCTTCAAATTTTGGTCAGGGTTGTTAGGCAACCCATTCCCAGGAAGGCTTAGAAGTACAAAGAAATGCATTATTGAGAGCTGGTTTCCTTTCCAGCTAAAGTAAGAAGTTAAAGTTTGTATTTAGCCCCTCTGGGGTAAAGTGTGTCTTTGTGTGTGTGTGTGTGTGTGTGTATTTATGAGTGAATTGTTGTATCAGCATGGAGCTTAAAATGGGCAAATACTCTCTCCCCAGTCCCTTTAACTCTTGTAGGGGAAGCTAGGTGGCATGGTTGATAGAACACTGGTCTTGGAATCAAGAGGATGGGAGTTTGCATCCAGCCTCAGACACTTGATACTTACTAACTGTGTGACCTTGAGCAATTCACTCAACCCTGATTGCCTTGCCTTCAGGGCCATCTCCAATACTCCTGGTTCATATCTGGTCACTGGACCCAGAGGTTCTGGAGGAGAAAATGAGGCTGGTGACTTAGCAAAGCACCCCCTCACTCAAATCCAGTTCATATACTTGTCATGGCATCACCTTCCGGGGTCTTCTTTGATAACAAAGGACGAAAATCATCATCAGGGGAACACTGTTGGGATTAGGAGTAATGTGTAGGTGGTACTTACCAGGTTATTTATCCATGCACATGTTCATGTAGAAGGAAAATGATCTTTGAACTGATGTATTAGACATGACCCTGACTCACATGAGTCATCAGACTTGGCCCTGATGTTTAAGGGTGCTATCCCTGCTCATTGTCAACCTGCTATAATATTACATCCATTATGAACTGCATAGTTTGGATAACAATTATCACATGGACCAGGACAATAATACCCATGATTCCATCTTTCTGTGTGGAGGAGGCAAAGATTGAGATTTCAGATTTTAATTCTCTTTCTTACTGGCGCAGCCAAGTGGTACAATGGATAGCACACTAACCCCAAAACAAGAAAGAACTTGGACTTTTCACCCTCGCTCAGGTAGAATATCCAACTAATTCAAGAGGTGCATGTAAAGGAAGCCTTAGAAACCAAAATACACTCTTCACAAGACAAAGGAATGAATAAGAAGATTGCTTAAAATAATAGCAGGTAGATATTAACTGAGAAGTTTTACAGAAGTGGACAAAAGTTCTTATTTTCCCAGTAACTGTTAACTTTCCATTTAAATTCTTTCATCTTATAAAATATTCTTCCATTCATTCAGGTGTAAAATCTCAATGCAATCTTAGAATTTTCACCCTCACTCAGCTAATATATCCAGTTGGAGCCAAATTTTTGTTTTAACATTTATACTTTTATAGTATCACATATATGTGTATATATATGTGTGTGTATATATATATGCATATATATATATATATATATATATATATATATATATATATCCTTCATTGAATTCTTATAGATGCCCTCATTGCTTAGACTCCCATCACCTCTCACCTTCACAAACACTCTAGAATTGATCACTCTGACTCAACTCTTTACCCAATCAAATGGATCTTCCACTCTGTTGCCAGTGATGTCCATAAAGCAAAACTTAACCATTTCATACCGTCCCCTAATGCTTATAATAATCTCTCTCCTTACCTCAACTTTCTTCCTTGGCTTCTTTCAAAGATCAGCTCTTTCTTTGCCCTTTATCTTCCCTTCAAAGTTAACTTCCATGTATACTGCATATTATCTCCTTATTTGTAACCTCCTTGAGGGCTGGAACTCTTCCCCCTTTTTTTAATGAGAAGTCTTATATAAATTAAGTATTTAAAACATGCTTGTTGACTGATTTATATCATGTCAAAACTAGGAATATTCTGCCCTATCTATTTATCTCCCCTCTAGCATTTGCTAGTTGTATGGCCTTATAGTGTCAAATTCATTTTTCTGTGCATTAGATTCATCTTATCTGTAATATCAAGTTAGTAATACCTTGTCAGAAGAAGTAAAGGAACCAGACTAAAGAATTAAATATGCCTTCTCCTTGGTCTGCTATCTATAATTCAATGAAACTATGATTAACCTATAACATGGTAACACTTTTAGAACAGAATTTCTTAACCATTTTTGTGACACACTTTGAAGGCTCACAAAGCCTATAGACTCCTTTTTCAAAATCATGTTTGGAAAAACATAAAACAAAATACATATAATTACAGAGGAAATCAGTCCTATTGAAATTCAGTTATTAATATGTTTAAACAAACAAAAAATTACAGCTCCAGAAACCTAAAATGAATTGTTACAACTTTTCCTTTTTCTCCATTTGTGGCAAATTTCAAAGTCAAGGAATCCTAAACGGTCTTAAGGGGAAATGATATTTGAAAAGGAATAGCCATATGGAGTGGGTTTTAAATCCAGATTTTACTGAAGAGCTATATTCACTCCAACTTGGACTAAGGAGTTCTTTTTGTTTGTTTCTTTGTCCCACTTCTCTCCCCCCACCCCCAGCTAAATATTGTCTATGTTGTATAACACTCAGTTCTGTAGTTCTGAAAAGAAAGAGCAAGGTTTGATTTTGCTGTATCATATGAATTTTATTTGGATAATCTCTTTTTAAATAGGAGGGTCACTAGAGAGCTTCTAGAGCAGTAGACAGATGCTTCAGGATGCTAAAAGGACTGAAACCCCCAGAGAAGTGTGGTGAGGGGGTAGTAGGTGAGACAGCTGTGTCTTACCTCTGATTGCAAAGGGTTGAACTCAGACACTTGGCAAGGCTTCATGTATGTGCCAGGTGTATGCTCTCAACCTTTTGCAATCAGAGGTGAGTCTCAGCTCTGCCTCACCTGTTGCCCCTCAACAAATGTTTTTCTTTTTTCCTTGTTGAGATCTGTTCCAACTATAAGATTCTCCAATTTAGTACCCTAGAAATTACAATAATTCCATATGATATAGCTTGTTTATATATATATATATATATATATATATATGTGTGTGTGTGTGTGTATGTATGTTTATATGTATGTAATCTGAATAATGATGATGATGATGATTATTAAGACTATATAGAAAAAAGCAAACCAGTTACTCTTTACAACTTTATTAGTGGACATTAAGATGAGTCACTCAGAACATTGTTAGAAAAAGTGATAAATTAAAGTTAATAAGAATCATTAAAAAGAGTAAGCTGGAATTATCATCAGAACATATTAATGAGAAAAAAGTTGAATAAAATTATAAATCTGGAGTATTGAAAGGAATACCAAGAAGAAAGTCAGACTTTACAAAGCCTCCCAACAGCACCATACACAAACCAGAGAAGAACTTTGCTCAGTTTATGACAATCTATCCATGGTTTCTTGGGCTTGACATATTCTCCAAAATTCACCTCTCTTCATCTTCCCTAAAGAAAGAAACAAAGACGGAAACAAAGAAATGAAAAAAGAAGCTAAGAAAGAAATGAAAAAATGAAGAAACAAAGGAAGCAGCAAAGAAATGAAGCATTTGAACAGAAGCAAGGAAGAAGGAAAGAAGATAATATGTAGAAGAATATTATGAATTATATATAATGATATTAAGAATATTAAAACTCCATTATTTTCTCTAGAAAGGGTTAAAACATTATTTTCCAGTCCCTTTAGAAAAATCGGGAAGAAGAAAAAAGGATAAATCTTTCCTTTGAAATGGAATAGAGACAAAACAAAGCTAAATCTCTGAGATAAATCTCTGGCTCCTTGGTCACCTAAGGGCAACCTCTTTTGTATTAAAGTTTATTTTTTTTCAGTGACTCAGCATAGTGGTCAAGGAATAAGAGTAACAACAAGTCTGGAATTTTTTTTTTGTTTTAACAGTAGTTCACAATTCCTATCAATGTTCCTGCAAGTCACTTTGGGACAAGAATCAATTTAGAAAGCTAAGGGTACTATGCTACTTTTGAAATCTTTCTCTAAAAGAATGAAATGTCTTCAGTATAGAGTAATGTTTAATTCAATAAAAATTATTATTTTGTCAGTTGAGTCTAAATCACAGAATAAAAACAAACTATTCATGTTTGTTTCCTCCAACCCCCTTTCTTTAGCACAAACATCTATCTCATTTTTCAAGAATTTAATTGTTCTTATTTCTGTGAGGAATTAGTCTAGGATTTAGTCAGAAGATCTATGTTCAAATTTTGAATTTTTGTTTCTTATTACTTGTGTGACTTTGGGGAAATAATTTGATCTCTTTGATACTCAATTTCCTTAATTGTACATTGAGTCAATACTTTTGCTTTAGGAATGTTATACAAAGAGTACTTTGTAAAACTGATAACCTTATATGAATTATAATTCCTGTTATTGCATATTCAAATTTAACATGATTTCTGCTGCTTACAATTTAACTAGTACTTAGCCTGGGAAGTGGAATATGAGGTGCAAAGGAAAAAAGCTGGCAATGTGGTCAGTACCATGTTTACCTACCATGAACCTTCTCAGTTCATCCATACAGTATTTAAGACTGAGGTGGGGGGGATGAAAAGGAAGAGAGGGAAAGGAGCAGATATCCAAAAAATTAATCCATACCATAATTAGAGACAAATCTTAAATAATAATTGAAAGGGAAGATTTTAAGTTAAGAAAAAGATTCATATCATTTAAAATGACTTAGCTATGGATGTATCTTTCATAAAATAATCTTGCCTAAACCCTAACAAGTTTGAATCCCCTCTGCAAAATACAGATGAATAAAACCATCCTCTGTATTAAAACATTCAGCAGCAGGAAACTCATTACCACTAATTTGTTTTGGCAATAATATTTTTTAAAAAGTGTAGAATTTGTAATGGAAAGTTCTTCCTCCTTAAAAGGAAGAAACTTTTGCTGAATTCAAGGCTAAAGTATAAGATTAAAGCCTTTCAATGAATTAAAACAATTCTTCTCTTATTCTTAAACATCTTTTTCCTCTCATTAACATAACATTTACCTCCTCTTCTTTAAAAACCATAATTTCTCTCTTCTCCAATTTGTTATCCATAACATCCTTTCTATTTATTTACTTGGCCTCAGTGGTTAGAGCAAGATCATATTGTAGAAATAGGGAGAGATTTTGTGGCTTAATACAGAGAATGTCCTAGCAATCATATTTATATAAAAACAAAGTAGACTTTAAAAAACATTAATTTTAATTCCTTCTCAATCTATCTTTCTTTTACTTAATTATTTTTTATCCATACACACATATATATTTTTAAGTTACAAAAATTTCCTTCCACTCTCCCTTCCCACCCCACCCCCAGCAGCAAACTATCTTTCAGAACTTTCCATTACAAATTCTACACTTCATTCACATATCATTGCCAAAACAAATTAGTGGTAATGAGTTTCCTATTGTTGAATGTTTTCAAATATAGGCTGCTTTTACCCATCTGTATTTTGAAGAGGGGATTCACATTTGTTAGGTGTTAGGCAAGATTAATTTATAGAAGCTACATCCATAGCTAAGTTTTAGGTATTTTTTAAATGATTCAATGATTCTTTTTATTAGTAAAAAATCTTTCATTTCAGTTATTATTTAAGGTTTAACTCTATGGTATGGATTAATCATTTAGTATTTGATCATATTAGTTCATTCTTTTTTACATATATGTTCCATATATATATATATATATGAAATTAACCAATTACTTTCTCTGTGTGAAAGATTATATATGTATGCATAAGTGTATGTATTCCTATTTGCTTCACTCTTCTTACATTGAGGAATTCTGTAGTATAATGGCAAATATAGAACTAGGTGCCAAAACATTTAGGTTCAAGTCTCACAAATCTCAGCTCTGTCAACTATTATCAGTTGAGGATATGATTTAACAACCTTGGAAATGTCACATCCTCAAATATCTGCTTTGAGACACAGTATGACAGGTTCCCTAGGGTCCCTTTCTTTTTGAAAATTTTATATTCTAATATTGGTTTTCCAATGGCCCTTACACATTAAACATCCTATGTTTTCTCATTCTCTGTTTCAAGATTTTTTTAAAAAAATTTCCCATTCTATGATGCTATGACTTCCTATTTTGATCACAATGCATTAATATCACATATAGGGAGAGGAGAAGGAAGGGGATTCCCACCTGATAAACACTCATTTGGAGCCTAGCTATTGATGGAATAGAGAGCCTGGATTTAAGTGGAAAGAAATTGGCTGCTATGAAAACTAAGCTTAACCAATGAACCCAGACAAGCTTTTGACAGAGCAGGCAAATATAAATTTAGAGATCAACTTGGCAGGAGACAGGCTGTCAGGTCTGGCAGTGGGGCTGCATTATCCAAATAAGGCAATTAGTGATAAATAGAACAGGCTCCAGTTACTTCCTTCACATAAGATTATAAGATTGTAAAAATGGAATGTGTTCCCAGCATGACTTCTCTTCTTAACAAAGGGCACTTTTTAAATGCCTGCTGAGTTTTTGCTTTCAAAACCCAGAAATCTTGGGATTTAGAAAATATTATCAGACTGATAACTTTTGTTTTGTTTGGCTTTCCATCCTTTGCATCACATTCTAAAACAATGAACTGGAGAGTCCAGAAATCTCTCTTTGAATTTAGAGCTAAATTGAGGCCTCCTTTTAGGAAAAAAAATAGGTGTTTCTTGGCCAGGATCACTGTAAATTAATAGCAAGACATAATAGCAAATTATATCCAATTAAATCAAAAGGGATATCAATGTTAAAATCAGCAGAGTATTAGAATAGTGATTCAAATCCTTCAATCCATAGCCTGTCTCCCATCACAGAAAGATTGTGTCATTCTTTTTACCCATGACTCGAACACAGTTATCCTTTTACTTTTAGGATAAACATTCCCTTTTTGGTCAGTTCTTTGCTATGGAAGGTAACATATATTATCTTCCACAGTGCAGTATAATATCCTTGAAGGCAGGCATTGTCTCTGCTTATATATTTGTATTTTCACTGCTTAGTACAGAACTTCCTAAAGAATAAAAACTAGTGTTGGGAGTCAAGAGGATGAGAGTTCAAAGCCAGCCTCAGAGCCTTGCCATTTAATAGGTGTAAGATCTTGGACAAGTCATTTAACCTTAATTGCCTTGCATCCAGGGCCATCTCCAATCATAATAGCCATTGGATCCAGATGGCTCTGGAAAAGAAAGAGAGGCTAATGACTTAGCACAGATCCCCTCACTCAAATCCAAATCCTGTGCTTGTCGTGGCATTACCTTTCTAATATCATGGTCTTTGTTGACAACCTTCCTTCCTTCCTTCCTTCCTTCCTTCCTTCCTTCCTTCCTTCCTTCCTTCCTTCCTTCCTTCCTCCCTCCCTCCCTCCCTCCCTCCCTCCCTCCCTCTCTCTCTCTCTCTCTCTCTCTCTCTCTCCTATCTATCTCTCTTGCTTTCTTTTTTTCTGTCTTACCTGCATACATTGAAATAATCTTTTTAGGTAGTATGGCAGAATGGAAAGAACACATGAATTGCATTTAAGAGTGATTTTTATATACTGGCTATTTTAAAATTTTTGTTTATAATTGTGTGACCTTGGGCAAATAGTTTAACATACATGAACTTTCTCAGTCTATATGCAGGGGAGAGGAACTACAAGGAGGAGGACAGACATGTAATTTTCCACAGATTTCCTTCCATTTTGCATTCTTTACTTGTTATGTAGTGGTAGGCCACTGAAGGCAGAAAAAAAACATTGTGGGATTACAGCATCAAAATCAGGATCTTTTTGAGGCCTCCCATCATTTGAGTATTTTCACATATAATATTCTCATTGCACAAATTACACTTCATTAAAATAAACTATTATTAATCCCCCTTTCTTTTTAAATATTTTCTATCCCTAGAACCTATCTTTATGTATATCTCTCTTCTTATAATACCCTCCTCACCATCTTCACTAGATGAAACAACTATACATCACGGTCTAGATTCCATTCCATCTTATTCAAAGAGTCTTCTCTAACTCACTTTTGGTAGAAGTTTTATATTTTTTTGATTTAACTTCAAATGAATTATATTTAAGAGAAGTGGTGAATGGCTAGACAAATTGTGACACATAATTGAAATAGAAATGATTCATTTGATGAATACAGAATAACATGAAAAGACATATAAACTGATGAAAAGTGAAGTGAGTAGAGCCTGGAAAACTCCATACCCAATGACTATAATAATGTAAATGAAAAAAAGTAGAAAACCCCATATACAATGACTACAGTAATGTTTATGAAAAAGTATCATAGAAAACTATAAATCAGTGGAAATTGAATGATTAAAAACTTGAGTAAAGACCAAGTTTAACCTCTAACAAGAGATATGAGAAGATATCCCTATGTCTTCATTGAGATAGGGTAGCATAAAAGTGAAACCCTGAGTATAATGTTTAATTTTTTTAAATTAATTTTATTGAACTTTTTTCTTCTTTATTATAAGGATGTCTCTCTCTTCTAATCAATTGACAAACGACATCAGATAAAATCAGATAAGATGGAAATCAGATAAAAGAAAATTATATGCAGCAGAAGTTCTTCTGCCTCTACTTCTAGGAAATTTTCTCCAATCTCAAGCAAGCTTTGATAACTCCCTTCCCAAATCTTCCTTGATTATTTCAGGAAATCTTGACTTCTGTAGAAAGGCATACCTATCAAAGAGGGTGAAATAACTGTCAATCAAATATAAAAGGTCAAACTGAAAGCAACAATTTATTAGAATACTAAGGAATAAAGCTCCCACTGATAGTAGATTCAGATTTCTAAGGTACAAATAATCTTATAGACTTTCAAGTCCACTTGGAATATACAACCACTTGATATCATTCTGTGGCAACTTACCATATTTTCCCATGTATGTATAAGACGTTCCCATGTCTAAGACACCTTAATTTGGGGGCTCAAAATTTGAAAAAAACGTATTAAATAAAGTTATTGAACTTGTTTTATTCAGAATCAAATTCAAGGACCTTCTGCTCATAAATTTCAGGCATCTTTTGGGCAAGTCTGGTGCATGGATGCATGCTTAGTTCATTCCATTTCATGAACCTGAAGCACCAATTGTGTTCTCCCTTGAAATCATGTTCTCCTTGGAATCATTTCTTTTTCATCAGCAATCCTTCTTGCCTCATGCCAAACCATCTTTGTGGATCTAAGAATTCCAATGAAACTTTGCTTGTCAATCAATCTCTTTAATTCTCTCTCTGACTCAGGCTATTTGACTGACTTGCCTCTCATAGCCTTCTTCTGACATGGCATTTTCAGTAGGGTTTCTTCTTCCTGTAGTCAGTCTTGGACTATTTTTTCAATTGCAGGAGGAGCAAACTGATGTTCAGTAGCACAATTTCCATTCACTTTTGCAAACTGCATCACTTTGAACTTGAATTCAGCACTGTACAAAGAAAACCTTTCCTGAGCCATTTCTTGTCAGATGGTGGCAAAATGTAACCTAACATACCAGTGATTTATCAAAAGCAATGATAGCAAAGACAACAAGTGTGAAAAAGAAAGGAATGCAAGTAAAAAAAATCTACAACCTCTGTATATGACACTCCCTAGATTCCCAAATTTTTCGAAAAAGGGGGGTGTCTTATACATCAGGGAAAATGGTAGTATAGACAATGAAAGTAGTTCAAAGGAGAGAGAGGAGTAGGGAGAGAGTGATGCTATTCACTGGAGATAAGGGAAGTATTAAACTTTCACTGGAACAATTTATCAGATTAAGAAAACATTCCTGGTTCAAAGGCTGGAGGATTGATCAAATAATTCTACAATTGTGAAAGTAATCTTTTCAGGAAAATAAAGCAAAATAAAACAAAAACAAAAACAAATTAAAAAAAGAAAAAGAAACCTACAAGTTCTCTCATCCTAGGACATGATAGTAGGTAAGAAAATCCAATTTATTCTGTGTTTGCATGATTTTATTATTTTATTCTTCATGTATGAATCCTTTCTAACACACCCCCATTGAATGCTCATCCATCCTCTGCTTAAATACTTGAATAAGGGCTGAGTACTCTATTCACAGGACACCAAGTGTGACTGGGGTATCAGTGTATCAAAATGTTACAAAATTTTGGTTAATATTTTTCTCCATAATTCTAATCCGTAATTCTTTTTGTCTTAGTCACATTCTACTAGTATTTTAATTATTTGTGGGCACATATTAATCCTTCAGTGAACTAAATGCATGCCCTTTTAAAGCAGGCATTGGGTACCATTTTTATCTTTGAATTCCTAGCACTTAGCACAGTTATCAGATATAGCAAGCACTTAACAAAGTTTCTTGAATTGAACTGAAAAAACTTCTTAGCAATTATAGTTGACAGGCATTAGAATGATTTGACAATAGTAAATGCCTAGACTCTGGCGGGGGGGGGGGGGGGGGAGTATTCAAGTATTTAAGCAGAGATTGTGAGAATATTTATCAGGGTTGTTGGTTTGTTTCCATCATACATAAGAAAAGCCGTTGGGCAAGGCAATATCTCACATACTTTCAATGCTGATATTCTGAGCTTAGCCAAAGTATTTGAGCTATTCATTTGTTCACTTGTGGAATGAATTTAACATATTGGAAAATCTAAAATCAATTTTTAAAATGACTTTATTGAACAAGCTGGAAAAAAGCATGCTAATAAAAAATATTAGATTGGTTATGAAGGTACTCAGAATAAGTGTGGCATACAGCATAAATGACCAGACTTGAAATCAATCAAGAAGATCTGGGTTCAAATTTCATCTCTTCTATAATCTATTGCATGAACCTGGGCATGTTATTTGAAGTCTTGTGCTTTCAGGTTAGACTGTAAGAAAGATTCTGAAATATTCATAAATTTCCAATCATTGGTGGAGGAATTCTCTGCAAGGGAGCTCATAATGCAAATGCATCATACATCTGGATTTTCCCTGATCCCTCTGCCCTACAAAAACTTGACAGTCTATTACATGCATAATGAATAAAATGTCTTATTCCAAACTCCATTGTTGGTTTTATGTGCAAAGGGTAGAGTTAAGGGATATGGGGGAAAAAAAGTTTCAATGCCCCAGAAATAAATCTGTATTTTTGGAGATTGACTTTTTTAAAAAATACTTCTTTCTTATCCAGAGATTTGTTGCCAGGGAACAAGACCCTACCTGTTAAGAAGAACATTATGGAAAATGTTTATCATAAAATGAGACAATTTAGAAATAAATCTTTCTGTATGTGTGTGGGTGCACAGGTCATTTATAAATTGGAATAAATTGATAATGTTCTTGCTTCATTTCTTTTAAAATTAATATTAATTTGAGTCAACAGGAATTTTTTTTGGATTATCAGAGTACTTAAAATAGTGTATGAATGAATCCCATTTCAAAGGGAAACACAAGGAGTGCCTGGACATTTGGAATTATAACCAATATATATTGTTTATTTAAAGCAAAAGAAAAATATTTTTTTCATAATTTCAATCTTTTTCTTCAAATAAACAAAATCATGAATAATTTCCAAAGCTTTTTTCTGAAATGAAAGCCTATTTTTATTTTCTTTACCAATTTTTAACCAAAATTTTCTTATAATAAAGCAGTTGCCTGAGAATTGTAAAGCACAGCATTTAGAATTGAAGTTCACATTTGTGCAAAGATAAATGTAGTAATGAACACATTGAAGAAGTGGAATTACAAAGCTTCTCTTTAAAGAATATCATCAGAAAGATATATAAAGAAGGGTAAAAAGAGCAATCATTCATGTAGTGTGAGAAAACAACAATTGATTGTCCATTTTCCATTAATATTTGAGCCATGTTAAGCAAAAGATCACCAATATTTTGAATGGAAGTCCATGTCTGGCTTATGAGTGGGCATGAGGAATAATCCTATAGAATAAGAAAGCATGGATGGCCTATGATCTGCATTGTTGGAAAGGTTATTTACATTGATAGTATCAAAAACGCCATTAAGTATGAATATTTAATGACTCTTCCAATAGAAAAAGAAGAAGCAGCTTACCATAAATGAGAAAGTAGAAGGACAGGATGTTTTAGTTTGAAAGAAAGCACAAACTTCTGGATTATAGGGATGTTATAATGATGTTGTTGCTGCTCAGTTATTCCTGACTCTTTATGATCCTATTTGCAGTTTTCTTGGCAAAAGATACTGGAGTGGTTAGTTAACTCTTTCTCCAGCACATTCAAGAGATGAAGAAACAGAGGCAAAGAGGGTTAAGTGATTTGTCATACAGCTAGTAAGTGTCTGAGGTTGGATTTAACTCAGGATTTCTTTATTCCAGATCTGTCACTCTATCCGCTGCTCTGCCTAGCTACCTGTTGTAAATATATGTCAGGGTCTAATTTATGCCATACTGTCACATACATAAAGCACAGTAGACAAGGACATTGTTCAACTTAAGCTGAGGAATTATGAGTTCATGTTATTCCAAGGGTAATCAATGGAAGAAAAGAATTAGGGAATAAGCATTTATATGGAAGAAACTGTTCTAAGATTTTTTTGTTTATATTACAAATATTATCTAATTTGATCCTCGAAAAACCCTGCAAGATACATATTATTATTATTATTATTATTATTATTATTATTACTCTTATTTCACAGTAGAGGGACCTGAAGCAAATTTAGGTTAAATGACTTGTTCAAGGTCACACAGCCAATAAGTATCTGAGGCTAGATTCAAACCTGATTCAGGTTCAATTCTAACTATTAAACACAAATTTCCTCTTTAAGAAAAGAGAGTTTGATTAAATGATCTCTAAGATGTTTTCTGTGATTCTCTTCTGGGGAGAGGGATAAAATAGAGAAAACAGTCAAAAATCAGAGAAAGGATAAGTAAAACTGACAGAAAAGACAAAGAGGGATTGAAATAATGCAATGGATTTCCTGAAATCTCTTATGTTATGAAAAGTCCTATGGGTTTTTAGAAACGAGAGAGGTTTTAGTTTTAGAAACTAGAGTGGTGCACAGACCTGTTCCCTCTGATGGGCATTGGTTGTAGGA